>NC_086153.1:146560613-147185613 GCF_035149785.1 Candoia aspera
AATGTTGAGATGATGATGATGATGATACAGAACTATTAAATAATTTTGGGGTGGATTTTTCCTGGGGAGATTGTGATAGTCAAGAATGAGTGAATTTAGAAGTCTGAATGTAGAACAGAGATACAGAAAACAGAAAGTTTGAAGACATTGGTGGAAAATGTAACTAGAAGAGTGAAAATTGAAAGGTTCAAATGAATGTTAGATCTGTAGCCAAGTTCCTGGACATGCATGGTTGTCTCTAGACTGGTTGAGGAGGTGTGAAAATGGAGACCTGGGTACCTGCAGGCCTTAGAGTTGCTTAGCCTATGGGACTTCATGTAAAAGACCTGGATTTGGGTTGGATGTGAGGTGTCTTCTGTCAAAATCTAGTGATCAAGGGCCAGTGGGAAAAAAATGGACAATCCATCCACAGCTGTTCTTGGCATGCTGGGTGACAGAAAAGCCTGGAAGGTTGCCTATCTGATTCAGGAGGAGGTTTAGAGGTCATAGTAACCAAGGGATCATGGGTGAGAAAATGGACTTAGTAGACTTGGCCTGGAAGGAGCATGGTCAACTGCAGTTCCAAGGTCAAATTTGAGCCTTCACCATGCTGATAAAGATGGTAACATATAATTGCTCTTGCATTATTATGTTGGCTGCCTGGCCATCAGCAGCCTTGTTTAAAGTAGTGGACTCCATTCTAGTGGGAAACCTTCTTCCTGCCCATGGTGCTGGAGCAATTAGCTCATTGGCTTCAGGAATGCTGTCCATGGTACTGAACCTAAACGCTGATCAGGTACACAGCAACCTGTTTTGCTGCTGCTTTGCTGTAGTTGGTTGTCTCTTTCTATCCACTTCCAGGTGGGCCACCATCTAAAAAAGGCAACAGATTCTCTGATGGACCAATCAGTAGAAGCGCAGCTTCCCTCCATTCCTTATAACCGTCTTTCAGCAATGATTACAGTTTTGCATACAATTTTACAATTAGAAAAGGGTGGCTAAAGAGCAAGCAAAGGGGTGGAATTGAAGTTTAAAGCAGCATCCCACCTCTCTAGTTGCATTAGTACACCTGCAGTCTATCATCCAATAACATTTCTTGGGTCTTTTTATGGTTTATGTATGAATTATATATCCCTAGCATTGGTCACACTTTGAGATCCTACTACGAGCACACAGGGGAAAAACTCATTGACTTTTAAAAAATAAAACTTTTTGCCTGACACCTCTGATTCACAACCCCTATCACATCAAAACTGCATATCCTACCAGTAAACCTGCTGAGAAGGAAAAACATATTTAAGAGCTTCTCCAGGTTTACATGACAAATCTCATTGTACTTCTGTGGGTGCATGTTTGACCCTCTTTTCTTGAGTGATTGATGTCTTCAGCTTGGATATAGAACCCTTGATGGGAGCCGAAAAAGAAAATCCCTTCTGCTTTAAGTTGTGATAGTCAATCTGTTTGGAAGAAATCCCTCGACTTTGGAATTTAAACTCTTGAAATCCTATTGAGAGGTTGGAAATCCACTAACAGGGCTTCATGTACAACAGGCTGTTATGGGATATTGTTTTCTGTTGATGTGTGAATGAGGGGAATAAAGCTTCCATTATTGTAAATCAAGCATTATTCGTGCCCATGACAGCAGATGCAAACAAAGAGGTATATCTAACAAAGTTTTATAAATCTGCTGTGTTTGCAGTCCTTATTAACATAAGCCACTCTGGACACAGAGTTAATTATGTGTTTTCTCTCAAAGATACTGATTAAAATACATTTACATAGTTTAATATCTTCTTCAAATAATTGAACATTTTTTTTCCAAAGAGAGAATAAACCTCATCAGCCATTTTACTGAAGACTTGGCAGAGAGGTTCTAATGTTTGCTTTTTAATTTTTTAAAATAACAGCCAACTGAGGTTTCAGGGTGCAATATAAAAAGAATAGATCAGTTGCACCTTGGAGCTGCCGCTGCTAAAAACACAAAACCAAACAAAACCTTTGGAGTGTTTTTTGGCTGGTGCAACCGATAGAAGAGAAATGGATTAGGAAGGAGGATGGGAAAGTATGAATCCCTCCAATAAAGGAGGTATGCAAAGTTTGTATATAAGTTTACATTCAAAAGATATATTCAGAATCACTTGTTAGATTAAAAGGACTGATAACAAGTATTTCAAATGATTTGGCTTCTCCAGCATCTTATTTTCTCTCTGTATTTATTATGTAAATTGACAGACTAGCATCCAAACCCCTGCCCTCCCCCACAAAAAAGCGAAAGAACAATTTTTCAGGAAATGAAAGCATTTCTTGCTGATGAGCAACACAGCCATTTGCATTTCATTCACTGAGACACTTTGGCCTTTACTGCATTTAGGAATGAGTTTCTTTTGTTTATTTTACAGTTCAGTGAAATGGAAAGCAATTTGTCTTAAGCATTTCTTGGAGCCATCAGACAAAGGAAAGGATCCGCTGCTGTATAAGCATTAGCTGTTGAAAATATCAGTAATATATTTTGGGGAGGGTGGAGTGATGTCATCTGATTGAATGGCTCTCCAAGGTAGTGGCTCCCATTATGCTCAGATGATTAGGTGAAGAGTCTGTAGCTTAGGGAGAAAGCACATTCTTTGCATGCAAAAAATTCAACATTCAGTTCTCAGCATCTCCCCATAGGCCTGAGAAAGACCTTGGAGAACCATGATCAGTCAGTAGTTATAATGCTGGATAGGCTACTACATATTTATCTACAGGTAAATAAGTGGGTGTTACTTATATTTTCACATGTTTATACAATCAGATGCTCCTGGTGGTGACCTACATTCATAACTAAAGCAATAAGATTATATTAAAGTCTGAAACACCCCAGTTTCTCCCTGTTGCCTCCTCCTCCTCCTCCTGAGCAAGTGCGACACTGCATAGCAGCTGCAGATACCCTCCATGCTGATGAGGCCCAAAGGCATTTTAAAATAAGGATGATGCTGGAGGTTGCAATTTTGTTTTCCATAAGGCAGGTTTCCCAATTCTTTAATTAACAGAAGGTCAGATGGGGCAGGGCACCTGATGGGCCCCAAAGAAGATGTCCATGGACACCATGTTGCCTATCCCTGCCATAGAACCCCATGCACTCAAAATTATAGAACCGTGGAGTTGGCAGGGGTCATTTAGGATATTGAACTCAACCCTTTTCTCAGTGCAGAAACCAAAATTAAGGCATCTGAGAATGACGTCCATCTCTGCTTGAACAAATATAGTGAAGGGGAGTCCTTTACCTCTTTGAATAGTTGCTTCCACTGCCAAACTACTTTTATTTAGTTATGAGTTTCTTTTTCCTCTTCTTTTAATATGCAATTGGACTCTATCTTCCTATTCATTATACTACAGTATATTCTGCACTCTACAATGGTAAAGCTCAGGTTTTGACTTTCTTCTGTGCGACATACTTTCACATATCTGCAAAGTACTATCATATTACCCTGCAGTCTTTATCGCTGCAGGCTAAACATGCCCAGCTTCTTCAATCTCTCTTCATAAGACTCAGCTTCTTGTCCTCTTATTATCCTCATTGCCCTCCTCTGAATCTGTTCCAGTTTGTATGAATACTTAAAATGATGTGCCTGGAACTGGACAGAATATTCAAGGCAAGATCTAGCCAATGCAGAATAAAGTGGAACTATTACTTCCTGTGATTTGGAAACTATTCTTTTCTTGATGCAGTCTAAACTTGTTTTTATTTTCCCCAGCCACATATTTAGTTTGCAATTAACTACTATTGTATTATCTTTTTCACAAGTACTATCACTTATTCTGTACCTGTACCTGTACCTGTACCTGTTCATTTTATTTTTGTTTTCTAAGTGAAGAACTTTCCATTTGTCTCTATTGAAGTTAATATGTTGTTTTCAGCCTGTTTCTCTAACATCAAGATTGGTTTGATTTTTATTTTTGTCAGCATTACCTATCCTACCTTATTTTGTGCCACTTGCAGATTTCATAAACATTCTTTCTACCTCTTCATCACATCATTAATAAAATAAAAGAGTACATGACCCAGGACTGAATCTTGTGGCATCCCACTCAGTACTATCAATACCAATTAGGGTAAAGGTAAAGGTTTCCCTTGACATTAAGTCCAGTCGTGTCCCACTCTAGGGGGCGGTGATCATCTCCGTTTCAAAGCCGAAGAGCCGGCGTTTGTCCGTAGACACTTCCGTGGTCATGTGGCCGGCAGGACTAAACGGAACACCGTTACCTGCCCACCGAAGCGGTACCTATTAATCTCCTCACATTTGTGTGTTTTTGAACTGCTAGGTTGGCAGGAACTGGGACTAGCAATGGGAGCTCACCCCGTCACGCGGATTCGAACCGCCGACCTTCCGATCGGCAAGCTCAGCAGCTCAGCGGTTTACCCTGCAGCGCCACTGCATCCCTTATCAATACCAATTGGATGCAGCAAAATAGATGAGAATTCTTTGAATATGATTTTGGAGCTAACTATACATCCACTTAGTTTTTATGTTATTCAGCTCACATAGAACTAGCCATATGAAGATAGAACATAGAATGCCATAGGGTACATTATGAAATGCATTGCAATCATGGTATATTACATCTATGTCATTCTGATAGTCCACTAAGGAAGACAATTAGTTCTTAAAGATATGAGATAAGGTTAGTTTGATAAGACTTGTTCTTGATAAATCTATAGTTAATTTCTGGTAATAGCCACTTTCTTTTCAATATTTCTTTTTTAATTGCTCTAGAGCCCTTCTGCTTATTAGAATTAGACTTGCTAATGTTCTATACTTGCTCAGATCCTTTCCCCCTACCCCTTTAGAAGATAGGACCAACATTAGATCTTCTCCAGTCAAGTGACACTTTATAAGTTCTCCGAGATTTCTCAGAAATAATACTTAAAGCATGGCCAAATCACTAGCAAGTCACTTTAGTGTCCTATGCTGCAATTCATATGGTCCTGGAGATTTAAATTAATTTGAAATAGGCAATCACAGTGATTGCACTTTATTCCTATTATTCCTATTCGGTTTTCAGAAAAGTTGTTTTCTGGAGATGAAACAGTTTGGAGAACTCCAGAATGTTCTGTTCTTCCTCTGGATCACTTCTATCTGACAGTTCCAGGAGGTGCTTTTATTTATTTATTTTGGCAGCTGTCAGGAATGTTCTAGAATGTTCTAGACGTGGTTTGTGAAGTTCTAAATGTGGAGTTTTGGACTGGCATATTCAAGTTTTCAGATTAATTTATGATCATGATTATTCAAAGATATTTTTAATTAGTTTGAGGTTACACTTCTGTCATTTTAGAGCAATATTTTCCATTTAATGGAAACCAGGTTATACAAATTTATCTACGGCAATCTTAAATTTCATTAGCCCTTCAATTTATATGCCTGTTTGCTTTTGTTAAAAAATGTTTCGGCATGTGGGAAATGAAACTGGATGTTTTTCCTTCTCTCTCTCTCTCTGAACACAGTTAAAATCCTTAGAATGCAATACCTCTCAAATGGAATGTAAAGTACAGCAAATTCCATTTCAAGTGAAAAACATTATCAAACCCCTCATTTTTTAGGAAGGAACCATGAACTACCCTGCTTTTCTTTCCTTTCCTTTCCTTCTTAATAACACATCTTGCTTCTATTACAAGTTTTCCTATTTTGCCCAGAAGGTTTAGGGTTATCTGTTGGGAAAGGACCTGTAATCTTCCTGTGGGACTAGCTTCATTTAAGTGGCTTCAAGGTCTGATCCTGTGAGTATTAAAAGAATTTCTGTAGTTTCCTTGCAGTCAGTATCTCAGAGTGATACCAGTGATGAACTACATGGAGGATAAGGCTATCGCAATGGCTGTTGGCCATGATGGTTACATATTACTGTCAGGATTGGAGGTGGCATACGATTCTCAGCATCAGTTGCTAGGGAACATGAGTGGGAGGTGCTATTGCTTTCCTATATAGCTCATAAGTTTCTCATCATTGGATATTATATGAGAATATAATGCTAGACTAGATGGCTATTTAACCTGATCCGGCAGGCTTCTTATGTTCTCCATCACATGCAAAGCCAATGCAATTAAAATAATAATGATCTGATTAACCTTTTTAATTTAAAATGTCATGTCACAAAGTGAAGTAGAGTTAAAAAAAAAACTGCAGGAGGAATCCTAAAGTCTATTTAAAAAGATGCAGCAGGAGAAATGTAAGCGAAAGCGTTGTAATGAGTCACCCAAGATAAACTTTTAATCCAAAAAAAGTAGTGAAATCAAGTATAAATGAACCCTGGAGGAGTCCAGTGGAATGCTATGCACAAAGGGATTTGTAAACTCCTCAGTCCTTTTTCAGTGCACTTAAAAAATCACGTGGAGCAGAGATCTTCCTAGTGTATTGCCTATGCAACTGAGGTACAAAATGGACTTTTATAGGAACCACTCTGCGTATTCTGTGGACAAACAGAAGGATTCTCCCATCTCCGTAATCTGGACCAGTGCTGACTGGGGAATTCTGGGAGCTGCCATCTGCACATCTTAAACTTGCCAAGTTTGAAAAACACTGATCTAGATCAGGGGTAAACAACATGACCACTGGGGGATCCATGGAGTTTCTCCCTCCCTCCCTCCCTCCCTCCCTCCCAAAATTCAATTAAGTTGTGAGATAGTCATCTCATGAGATCTCAGGCAATTGGGGGCAGGGCAGGGATTGGGGATATCCAGTCTATTGAAAAAGATGATGGTTCCAAGAGCGTGAAAAGGTTGCTGTGTTTGAGTTAATTACACCTAATGACAAAACTATGAGCCACCTGCTTGCTCCTCCATTGAGTATCTATTGGCCATTTGTGTAGTTTTAAGGGTGGAGAAAACCTACACTAAAAAAGGGAGCTCAGTTGGGTAGGAACTCTCATATTTATGTGTACAGAGAGCACTTTCTCCTAAAAGTCCAGTATTTTTTTTTATCAGAGGAAGAGGGAAGCATTTTGAGTTTTTAGTAATGAATGGAACTAGCTTGTGCAAATCTGACAATTTCATGCATTCGTGGTTTGCTTGTTGTTGTTGTTTATTCGTTCAGTCACTTCCGACCCTTCGTGACTTCATGGACCAGCCCACGCCAGAGCTTCCTGTCAGTCGTCAACACCCCCAGCTCCCCCAGGGACGATTCCGTCACCTCTAGAATATCATCCATCCACCTTGCCCTTGGTTGGCCGCTCTTCCTTTTGCCCTCCACTCTCCCTAGCATCAGCATCTTCTCCAGGGTGTCCCGTCTTCTCATTATGTGGCCAAAGTATTTCAGTTTTGCCTTTAATATCATTCCCTCAAGTGAGCAGTCTGGCTTGATTTCCTGGAGGATGGACTGGTTGGATCTTCTTGCAGTCCAAGGCACTCTCAGAATTTTCCTCCAACACCACAGTTCCAAAGCATCGATCTTCCTTCGCTCAGCCTTCCTTATGGTCCAGCTCTCACAGCCATATGTTACTATGGGGTTTGCTAAAAAAACCCAAATACCAACCTGCCTTTTCTTCCCTCTAATGGTAACATTAAGTTGCTGTAGTAACTTCCTTGTGATTTTGCCACCTGGGAACGTTTTGCCAGTATTCAAGAACAAATTCAACTCATTATGGCTGTTCCACTTCAGAAACAATTGGATGAATTGAGCCACAAGAGATGGTCAAATAAATCATGATTAGGGCACTGCTAATACCTGGAAGAGCTGAACCAGAAAACAGAGCTGCAAGATTTAATTGGTAGAAGAATCAGTCAAAGCTTTAGTTAACCAATTGGTGTGGGAAAATCAGTGCTGACTGAAGATTTTAGAGGGCCTTTGGACAGCAACCTCCCCCTCCTCCCCCTCTCTTATTTTCCAGCAACAACCAAGCAGGCAATGCCGAAGTGGCATTACTGTTCCCCCTTCTTTCACACTGCAGGTTTCAGTGATAAAAATAGGGAGCAGATCCAGGATTTCTTATCAGTGGCCCCATTATCTGGTTTCTAGACCGTGCAAAGCACTATGTGGCACTAATCATCATTTTATTGGCTAACATCCCATCCTCTGCCCAGAAACACAAAGCAGCCTGCATAGAACTTCCTTCTCTAATTTTCCCCACAACCACGCCTCTGTGAAGCAGGTTAGGCTGAGAACTATAGCAGTAACTGGCCCCAATTTGCCCAGTGAACTTCTATTGTTGGAGAAGGACTTGAACTGAAATTTTCCCAGTCCTAGACTGACACATTCATTATTATACCACACTGGCTGTCAGTCTGTGCACCCATTAAGTTCTAACTTATTCTAGCAAGGAGTAATACCTTTGACTATTGCACTGAAAGTTACCCTATCTGTATTGGTTCTTTTGTTAATGCTAAAGAGTACCAAAATCTAATTGCTTAAATTATTTTATTGTATTGAATTTTGAGTGTTTTTTTAAAAAACAAGAAGCTTTGTTTCTTAGTCACTAAAGGTTTGATTCAGTTATACTAGATTTCTTAATTTTAACTTCAAATCACCAATAAAATGTATACATTTGATTTGATGCATTGAATTAAAGCAGGCACCTCAAAGTCAGTCTGAAGATCTGATAGAATTCTGTCCATCCATACTCACATTTTTATCAGACGAATCTGTGAACTAAATCACAGCTTAGATTCTATGTAACTCTTTACATCAGAAATTCGAAGACCATGTTGGCTGATTCAGACAATTCTATTCATCTGAATCATCTCCAGATAATAATAGTAACAATACTGAAAAGGAAGACCTTCACTTCCCATCTTTCAATAAATTCACTGGCCAGATTCTAGTGTGATATTTGCTGGGGTTAAGGATGCTGCTGCTGTTCATTCTTAGAACAACTTATATTCCTGTATTAGCTAAAGAATAAGTAGGAAGGCTGTAAAACTATTCCCTAAGCATGGCATTTCCATCGGTGGTTCTCCAAAGTGGTTCTCACTACAGCCTTTACTGAGTTTGGGGCTGAGTTCCAGATGTCTCTCTCTCTCTCTCTCCTTTTTTTTTTTTTTTTAAACAATTCTTTAGTTTTCTGCCTTTGAGTTGCAGTCAGCCAGCCTCTGCCTGAGATGCCTTAGGTGCAAGTACTGCCTGGGGTATTACTTTATGACTTCCTTTTTGATGTGCCATCTCATCATATGTCCTATCAAAATCAAACAAACAAATGCATCTGGAAGAGGGGTCTCTGTGTCATCTCTGGAAAATCAGAGAGATGGGAACTGTCGTTTTCTTAGAACACCACTTGTGGCATCACACTAATCAGAGTGTGGTCCCAGAGGACTCTGTTCATTTCTTCTCTTCTGATTCCTTAGAGATCAGAAAGGGATAAAATACTCACCTGCTGCTTGTGCTCATCAGTGCCTTCCTGTCAGACAGCAGGGGGAAAAGAGGAAGCGAGGGAAGGAGACAGAATGTTAAAGTAAGATTTTGATCATGCATCATCAGAGGTGAGATCCAGGTAGGGGTTTGGGTAAGATCTGATTAAATCAGAATCTGAATTTATTAATATTCACTACCACCAATAATTGTACTTCAGAAAATGAATAGTGTCTAGAGAAAAATTTCTTGGGTCTAGAAACATCTGTGAAATAACTTATCTGCAACAAATATGGGTTACAGATATCAATCAATCAATCAAAATTTATTTACAGTCCAAGACCAAACACAATAAAAGACCAGCTTAGGGCACAATATCTGAAAAAGAACATTTGAAAAATTGCAAGTAAATCTTAAAGCATTTAGCAGCTAACAGTTAATAGCACTGAGGAGGAACCAAACAGTTTCATATACAAATATACATACCACAGGTAGGTGTGTGGGTGTGTATTCACTGCTTGATCCAGAGGAAAGATGGGCAAGGATGGAGCACAAGCTCTGACACTGGAGATTAATGTTTCCTTTCTTGCTTCCTCATTGTTCTCCTGGCTTCAGAAATCCCCCCAAAAGGGTATAGTAGACTAGGACAAGTCTACGGGTTCACTGGATCTTGAGCTGCTCCAGATTCTCAGTAAATTTAAAGCGGCTTTGTTTCAGTGCTCTGTCATCAGAGCTTTCCAGGCATAATGTGGGTCTGCCAAAGTCTTGTGTTCTAAACTAGCCTTTTAAAAGAGACTACTTTTAAGAATTTGAGTAGGCTAGGATGAGATTTTAAATTTATACCATAGATTCAGTATTAATTGCCTTTGGAAATTAATTCCATTGAAGATAGGGGGAAAAACCCAGCTTGGGGGCCACATGTGGCTTGTCAGTGTCTCTTTATGCTTCCCTGAGTTGGGTACTTTCTTGCATTGTTTGGTGTTTGGAAGGCAATTTAAGAAGTAAATTTGTGCCTTAAAACTTGCAGATTAAAATTTGCAGAGGCTCATCTCACCCTTTAACATTTCCAGCCTCTGCCCCAAAACAAGCCTTGGCTCCACCTGTTTTGGGATGGTGACACTTGACATGCTATGCCAACTTCTTGCAGCCCTTTAGCTGAGGAACGCTTTGGAGCTTGGTCTTAGACATTGCCATGTCCATGTAAGAAACAGTTAAAGAGCATGTAGCTGCTGCAGTTCTTCATGGTCACTTGGGCGTAGTCTTTTAGCTGGCTCATTGCATCAGTCTGCATACCATGTGCAAACTATGATTATATAAGCAAGATGTCATCACTGTTCCACAAATATAGAAACTCAGGAAGAATCATTTAAAATTAACCAACCATGTGAAATGCTGACAAAGATAAATGGATAAACACCGTCTGCATAGGAGATTGGCCTGAATTTAGTTATGCATTTGTTTCATCCATTCGTTTTGAGACTGAATACCTTCACATTAAGGATAAGCCAGATAGATGAGACAAGTGGTTGATCATCCTCAATCCCTGCAAATATGTTCCCAAGAATGTTCTAATTGGAAAGGTCCAAAAAAGATTTATTCTGGTCTAGCTCAAGACACTGTTTTCTGTAGCAGAGTGTCATGTTCCCCGTTGCAAGGCATAAGTGCATCACAACGGGGAACATGCACATCAGGAAAAGAGGAAGGGTCAACCATTGTCCCATTAACCACACACATAATCCCTTAAGCACACATAATCCAAAACCCATCAACAGATAATAGGAGAGCAACTCAAACAGGACATGGAACCATCAATGGATCGGGGGAACTCCTACCCATTACCCCGGGGGGACGCACCTGCACCGGACGGAGGCAAAGAAACAAAGAGAAGACATCGGAGATAGCCCGGAAAACCCATCGGAGAGTGATACTGGCACTAAGCACCATTCCGGACCCAGCTTGGGGACAATGGGGGGTGGAGGAGAGCAAGGTCAGCCACTAAAGTATAAACAAGGCATCCTGCTACTACATCCCCATTCCCGTCTTTTTTCCTCGTACGCATTCTACCTCAATAAACTCGGAAATCCTTAGTCCCACTAAGTGAGTCCGTGTCTTATTTGAGGTAAGGGCTACCCAGACACAGAGTGGCAAATGTCTTTCTCACCTCTATTGAGAACATGCATAAACCAAGCCCATATGATTTTGCTCTTTGAGGGAGATAATCCCATTTTCTTCCTGAGCCATCAAAGTATGAGCCGAAAAATTAAAACAGGTCACCACAGAACCATTGCCTCGGTCTTTGTTATGGTAGGACTGACTCCAAGCATTCTGCCTCTGTTCCAATCAGGTAATTATAGAGAGGGTCGTGCACTTTTGATTGTTCACTTCATCTGGTCTTCTGAATATACACAGGTATTCCATACAGCAACCATGCTAGATGAATTTGACAGTTAAAACATGGACAATGACCATCAGATCTTTTCACAATGAACTTTATGTTTAAGAATTGGGTAAGAACTCTTTCATCTCAGCCTAGTGCTGCTCAATTTTAGTGAATGATTTTGAATTCCAGTATGGTGTCCATTAGGGGAACAAACTTTTTACACCACCCAGCAGGAGCATCTGCAACTGCCAATGAAAACAACAGCCCTGTTGCCCACGCTCTTCTTCTCTGTAATGCCAAATCTTTCTTTTCTGATCTAAGGACATTTTATTATGTGCTTCTCAGCCTACTGGTGATAGGCAAAGATGCAGATTAGTGAAGGGAGGAATTCAGTGTCTCCAAACCAATCTTTCTCATCCACCTGCAGTGAAAATACCTGTACTGGGGAGACTAGCTCTACTGGTGACAACAGTAATAGACATGCCAGTTCTGATGGAAGAAGCAGCACCTGCAGAATTTGGATGGGAATATGAATGGATCAAAATATAGAAAATCTCCAAGAAAAAGCATCTGGTCATAGGCCAACGAAATGAGCTGGATGCTAAAAGAAGCAACAGCTAATATGTCAGGAAGCTCCTTAGGTTTCCTTTCCTAACCCTGATTTGGTATCTAACAAGGCTGAGCAGCACTTTGTATGAAATCACCATCTCTGCAATAATTTAAAATAAGAGGTATTAGAAATCACAGATTCCTTGTTCAGATCTCCAAAAAAGTGACAAAAAAGACATTAAAGAGTGCAACGCCCAGATAGTAGGAATGTGATTTTACCTATGTAAATATGTACTAGGAAAGTATACATTGATAAAGATAAGCAATACTACATTTACGTTTGGGATAGAAAGTGCTCTTATCTCAGGTTATCTGTTCAGAAAGACTTGTCAAACATGAGAATTAAGTACTGTAAACATTAGATTAGGAAATATATAAAATAGATGTGCCCAGTAGTTGGACATGAAGGAGGCAAAGGTGCTTTGGATCTAGCATGGAGGACCCTTACTGTATCTGTTGGCAGCATCTTCCCTGGGTACACACAGTGGCTGGGTACTTCAGATCCAAATATTGTATACCCCTAGTATGACTGCTCTTACAAATGGACAGCTCAGATTCTTGTTTGTTGTTCATGGTTCAGACTGAAGACACGAATTTCGGGCATATGTAGCCATCAAATGCATTAACTTCATTTATGGAGGTAGTCCTCATTGCCCTCCACACACACAGTATTTCATTGTATAATCATATGTGTGTCTGTTTATGACATTGAAACTGCCTCTGATGGTAATGGGATCTTTCCTTATAGAGGAGAACTACATTTAAAATGAGTCTGCCATCTTTCAAAGTGTTGTTCTGCCTTTACCTATCTATTCTTGCAATATCTTAGCACCCAGAATGCAACCTAGACAGGTCTTCTGTGTATTTTTTAAATCCCCTGTTAAAAGAAGGAGAAGGAGAAGAAGAGAACTAGAAATAATTTTGGGCCATTTCAAACAATTGCACTCATTATGGGACTTGCCATCAAGTAATAGAGAGCTACAGTCAACATGAATATATAGGAGAAAATGCTATGGGAAGGTGGGGACACATGAGATATCGGATCTGTCATAATATTACTACCATGGGCTCTTTTGGTGTATCAGTATTTATGTCAAACATAAGTTTGACTTTTTTATACATATAACATTTTTAGATCTATATGAACTATTTTAACACCTAACAGCAAAATCTGGTACATATCTATTCTGAACTAATTGCCATTGAATCCTATAGGTATTATTCCCCCTCCCTAGTAAATTATTTAAGGTTGTAGCTGCAAAATCATAACTGTTAGGTAGTCTGTTTTTTTTTTTAGTGTGGGTTGGTGTGCATTTATGTCTGCTTTCCCTACCTGCCTTCTTCTTTCATTTCCAAGTTCTTTCTCTTTCTTTTTCAAATCTTGCCATGCAATAAAAGCTGTTCTGTTCAAAAGCCCTTTCTGCAATCTAATGTTATGCCATTGTTGTATCAATTGCCTCAGTGAATGTAATTAGTCTATTTTTAAAGAGAGGGACACACTTTTAAGCTAGTCTTTCAACTATAAGTACAGTGAAATCCATTCTGGTAAAAACTGTTCCTTTAAAAGCTTTTTTAAAAATACACCATATGTTGGAAAATACATGTCTTACCCAGGGATTCCGCAAAAGGTGGCTTGATTCACTGATGGATTGATTCATAGTGGAGTATTTGCCTAGTCTTTTGTGAATTATGGCATTTGAATGCTGCCAACTAAGGGACTGAAACAAATATTCAGCATTTGGGGAACTGAATTTCATTTGCACCCAACTGGCTAGACAAGGCTGACTAGAAACTCCCCCAAAATCCCATGTTTAGGCCATCTCAGGATTTACTCATAAGATGTAGGTTCTTTGCATTTATATTCTGCATATTTATATACTTATTAAAGGAATAAGTATATACTATATACTTATTCCTTTAATAGCACTTGTTAAGACTCCAAATAACTAAATTTCTTTAAAAAATTACTGTAACTGAAGATGAATCTTAAATACTTCTTAATTGGGATATTGAGATGAGTTGATCAACTTTCATTGGTTATAAAGGCTGAGAAATTTTGGAATTGTGATATAATATTGCTTTAGTAAAATTACTTCAGTGAAGTAAGAAAAAGCATTAGTTTCTATCTATCATCTATCATCTATCTCTATCATCTATCTATCTATCTATCTATCTATCTATCATTTACTTGCTTCTTTAATTACTGCTTTTCTTTATATAAGAATATATTTTTTAAAAATATATTTATTTAAATTTTTAAATATAAAAAAAGAGAGAGCAAAAACAAAAGCCCACTCCACAGAAGAAGGAAAAGGAGAATACCATTTAGAGTTTCTGAAGGAAAGTTTTGGAAAGGTCTCCAGAATACCTCGCTGTTGCTAAAGGGCCATTTGATAAGCATGGATAAGAATCAGGTGGGGGGATTTTCAAACAGAGAACAGCAATCCTTCTTCCTGAATTAGTCATACCTCTGTAGGTTTGGAAGTAAATAAAAAGAGGGCAGGGAGGCAACAGGCAAACATTCTGAAACTCTGGCACAAGGTGGAATTGGCATGTCCATCCCAACTTATCACTGTATCTGAGTTTATATAGGAAAATTAGACTTAGGAAACCAGTGATTTAGGTCTGAATGATTAACTGAAATGTGTCTCATCTCATAGGCAGTGTGTTAGTCATAACTTTACAATTCAGGAGGCTTTTGTGTAGCTGAGGAGCCTATTGAGTACTGCATTGGAGACTGTGAAATGACTTCATTGAGGACCCTGTCAGGAGGTTAGCTGGTACTAGCCAGACAACCCTCTGTGCCTGCTCAGTCTATCATCCACTCTTACTATCTTGCAAGCAAAGACAAGAAATGATAATGTTCTCCTGTTCTTCCCCAGATTTGAATCTTTTGGATTTGCCCTTCCCCAACAAAACACGTGCTTAGGACAATCCATGAATATGATACATCCATGTAATGTTACATTATTAAACAAATATTTTGTTACATTACTATATGTATATATTGCTAGTTCACAGACCCAACATATCAACAGTCCTTTGTGGTCCTCCCTCTCTACCCTGTTCCACATACTGAGATGTCATCAGGTAGGTATGGATCTTGAAATAGTCTGATAATGTAAACTTTGTAACATGCAGCCAAGAAAGTGCTTCAATCATAAATGAAAGAGCTGTTGGCCTAGTAATGGGCAGGTTGCAAGATCAGGTTATGAAATACTCCTCCCAAATGGATTAATCCTGCAGAGTAAGCCTCAGCATCTCACTGCTTAAAGAAAACAGAATGTGAAATAAGCTGCAGGGGCCCTGCAGTTGAGAAGGTGATTTGGTTGAGGAGATACTAAAAAGAAACAAGGTGATTAGAGAGAGTGCAGGGTTTTAGGGCTAGAGCTGGGGAAGACACTTTCAGAGAGTCCACATATTCCTTAGTTTGGGCTGGAATGGCAAAAGACATGAGTGTGCTGAGTGTGACATTTCTCAGCACACCAGACATGAGTGTGCTGAGAAATGTCCTACAAGAAGATTATTTAAGACATTGCCCATCTACTTTGCCTTCCCCAGCTGCCCAGCTTTAACAGGAGAAAAGTTACATGGGGGCCAGGGCAACTTCTTTTATTTATTCTGATTTCCCCAGGAGACACAGAAGATAGCTTTCATCCCACCCGCTCACTGCAGGGTTTTCCATTCTCCTTCTTTGCTACACTTCTTTATCTCTTTGTGGTATCCAGTTGTGCAGAATATGCCAGGACCAGCAACTACTCTGCTATTTTTATCTCTCATTTGCAATTCCTTCTTTTGCCATTGTTGCATTCTTTAGCTTATTCTCTGTTCACCTCCCTTTCTGCTGCTGACCACATCTAGTGAGTGGATGATTATCTGGGACTCCTCCTTTGCTCTAATACAGAATATCTCTGAGATTCTGTCTAATGCATGCTGAGACAAAACTGATGCCTAAGTATCACCACCACTTATGGTAGAAATAATTATTATCAGTTATGAAGCCAGACCTAGTATTTGCCTTCGATGTAGATTATTCTCTGAGAAACCTTAACCATCCCATGGCTGTGCTAGCTGGGGATTCTGGGAATTGCAATCCTAATGCATTTGGGGGCACAGTAATTAGCAAAACTGATATTGTAACTAGTGGCTTCCAATACATTGTTTAGTTATAGAAATATAATACTTTCAGTATTCAGATCCTTGAGGTGCACATAAAAATAGGTCTTTTCTGGAGGAGGAGTGTGCGAGGGGGAAGTGGAGGAGAAGAAGATGGAGAAGAAACAATAATGGTAGGTGAATGGATCCCAGGAGGAGGCTGACATCACTTGGAGGGATATAGTTACTCCCCACTGCCCTGAAGAATGAAATGGTACACTGTCCTAAAGAGCTCCTTGACACAGCAAAGCTCACCCACTCTGCCAGATCGTAACCAATGGGCAGAAACAATTGGAAATAGTTAGTCCCTCAAATAAGCTGGCCCAGTGCTGTGGAGGGCTTTATAGGTGGTAACCAGCACCTTGAATTGCACCTAGAAGCTAACTGGCAACCAGTGCAGCTGGCAGAGCAGTGGTGTCACATGGGCATACCTTGGAACACCCATTACTGCCCTTGCCACCACATTCTTGACCAGCTGTAGCTTCTAAGAGGTCTTTAAGGGCAGCCTCATATAGATCACATAGCAGTAGTCAATCTGTGAGATGACTCGGTAATGAATGACTGCCTGGAGGGTGGAAGTTCACAGAGAACATTTATACTTTTCTTACTACAATATTAGGCTGAATTTGAATGAAAGAAACAGGCTAAATCTTTAGACATTTAGGAATCTGTTATTCCAAAATTCAGAGCTCATTACATTTGCTGATATCACCACATCTGGCCACCTCAGTTACACTTCATTGTTTAGAATAATCACTCAGAGATCTTGTCTTTGACTGAAACTGAGTAAGTTGTATAACAACTGCATGCTATAGTACAGTTTCTCAAGCTCAGAAACTTTAAGATGTGTGGACTTCAACTCCCAGAATTCCTCAGACAGCATGGGGAACCCCAGCATGGCTGCGGGATTCTTGGAGTTAAAGTCCACACATCTTAAATTTGCTGAGGTTGAGGAAGATTGCTGTAGAACCTCTCCATACTTTCCCTTCTGTGTGTCCAGGAGAAAGAAAGGAAAGGAGAATTCTCCTTTTCATGTTTCTGACACCTTAACAATAATCTCATAAATGGATGGACTGTCTTGAAAGGAGAACTTCATTTTGTTTTATTTAATCTACTAAATCCCTTGGAGAAGGATAAAAAGGCTTTCACTGGGGGAAAAGAAAGATTTTTGTCAACCAGGAAGGATCCTCACACCTTCTCCAACTTAGGCCATCCCTATCCCATCCCACTCTCTTTTCCTTTCTTTCTCTCCATCTTTCTTCAGTTTAATGTGTGATTCCAATTCTCCCAGTAGCTTTTCTTTAATAAACAAGCTACTGTTTTCAGAGCTGTGTGTGTGATCTTTTGAGATAACAGATGTCCTTTAGCGTCCCTGGTACAGTATCTCAAGATCCTCAATTTAGATATACATCAAGTGCATACACCCTGCTAAGGGGCAACACCTTAGCTCAGAAAAGTAAGTAGGAGCAGATCTGTTTAGTACTTCAATAGGAGAAAGTCCCAGGGCTCTAGACTAGATTGGAAAGTTAAGACCATCTCAGAAGGAGGCTATGAAAAACCATTCTAAGTTGTTGATAAGAAAATCCCATGAATATGTCCTTAAAGTCACCAGGAGTTAAGCAAGGCCTGAAGGAGAATTTACCTTTCCTTAAAGCATATTTATGTATGTAAATAAATATTATTTTCTAACACATTTTGTAAACTTTGTAGTCTCAGCGTGTTAAAAAGTTCTGAATTAACTTTATATTGTTATCTATAGTTATTGTATGAACCTTCCCCCTCCCCCTGAATTAGTTTTTTTTCCTTTTTTCATATTTAGTCTATTTTAATCTATGTAGTTTATTTTAATCACTATAATACATCTAGCTTTTCTTTCTTCACTAAATAATCACTATTGGTATTTTTTGTCTGTTGGTAATGTAGGGTTTTTGTGGGGGGAGGGGGAGGTTTTATATATACAAATTCCTAACAGGCATTCCTGAAGACTACTGGTTCCTCAGCATTAGGGACAGGGAAATCCATTCAAAACAGAATAGAATAGAATAGAATAGAATAGAATAGAATAGAATAGAATAGAATAGAATAGAATAGAATAGAATAGAATAGAATAGAATAGAATAGAATACTTTATTGACCAAGTATGATTAGACATACAAGGAATTTGACTTCGGTGCAAGAGCTCTCAATATATTTACATAACATCAAAAAATAAATAGTAGTAAGTAATAATGTTATTTACTAAAACTATACAATCAAGAAAAAAAATTGAAGGAAAATAATACTACGGCTATTAACTAACACACACTCATATTTAAAGGGGGAATTAAGGGACAATATACTGCATCTGTTGTCTAACATATGTTCACATTTAACAGAGCATTACCGGTCACATCTTAGCAGTCATGTCTTACCATACATAATTTACTGTCATTTCCCTCTTGAGAGGAACTGCCCATGGATATGAAATCCATCATGTTAGCCTTTTAGCTTTGACATAGTGACCTCAACCTATTACTAATATAGATGCCAGTTTTGGACCTCACTTGACACTGAAAAAATGAAAGTAGAGTTGGGTGTCATCACTATAGTTGTGTCACTCCAGATGCCCTGGTTGGCATCACTCAAAAGTTTCTCAAGTTCATAGTTTCATGAAAGAAATTCAACATCTGGAGTCAAAATTACTATTCTAGGGGGCAACTACGACAATAGTTTCATACCCATGTTGAATTTTATTATCTGTATTTGAGCAATCCAATAGAAACTTGATAAAATAGAGAGGAGGGGGGTTTCCCCCTCCCCAAGCAGTTTTTGATATACTAGCCCAAGCCAACTGCTTGTTTTAGTAATAATTTCTGTTCTTTCAATCCCATCAGTTCATCAAGAGTTTCTTCTCCTGGAAATAGGTTTAGCTGTTCAACCTGGAAACATGTCTGTTGTTCATTTTAATAAATTATCTAAATACAAAGTCGCTCATCATAATTCAAAGGACCTTTCATACTCTTAAAATTTCCCCAGATCAACACTATGGATCACTGTAATGAATCCATCTGGTGGGTCATTGGAAAATAATTATGATTCCTAGGAGAGTCAGTCAAGTCCTGGAAAGAGTATTTTTCTTCTGGAGCTTTTTGCAAGATGTTAGCTATGAAGTCTAATATAAATCTGTAGTGCAATGCACATTTACTCAAATGCTAGCCCCATCCAATGATGATGACCATGCCTTTGAGTCAGTGTTGACTCCTGGTGACTGCCTGGACCAGTCCCTGCAATTTCCTTGGCAAGGTTTTTCAGAAGTGGTTTGCCACTGCCTCCTTCCCAGGGCTGAAAGTGACTGAGCCAAGGTCACCCAACTGGCTTTGTGCCTAAGGCGGGACTAGAACTTATGGTATCCTGATTTCTAGCCTGATGCCTTCAACACTACACCAAACTGGCTCTCAGCCCCACCAAATGCCCCACCAAACACCAGGCAACTTATTTCCATGCAAACATGGAAAGGACTGGATTGTACATCAGAGGAATTCAACATCCTGTGTGTGTGTGTTTTGAATTGGTGAGTAGGTTAAAGACAATAACTTTGTTGTTAGTGCCAACCAATGCTCAGGAGAAGGCCACTGACCACATACAAGGAAGCCACTTTGGTGGAATGTCAAGGTCAGTGAAGAACAGAGGAAGCAACCCAAGTGCCCTCAGAGACTTTTGGACTGCCTCATTCCTCACAAGTGTGGTGAGGAATGGATGGCCCTGTAATCCATAACTGTAATGATTGCCCTAGCCCCAAATACTCAGACTCACAAGAGGCTGCTAAATGAAATCTGATTTATTAGAGTACTAAAGACAAATACAGAGAAAGCTGAGAATGAGCAAAAGCGCGCCAAATACAAACTTAAACCCTTGGTGCAAACGTGTCCCGCCTCCCTCGTAACAGCCCCGCCCGGCACAGGTGCTAGCAATCGTCAGCGTTGCTAGCCTGGGAAAGTAACCTTGAGCGCAATAGATAATACAAATACATTCCAAAGCAAAGCCAAAAGATAACCGCTCCCATCCTCCCCAGAAAGATGAAACACGCATCCAATTAATGACATGCGAAACGTTACGATGCATCAAAGACATTGAAACGGCGAACATGACATACCGCCTCCCTAAAAATACACCTAGGGACCTGGTTTTGTGGGATAAGCAGAGTGGAAACGGGCCACCAGAACAGGGGAAGCCACATCTGGTGCAGCGACCCACTCTGGATGAGGGAAATGCTTCCAACGAACTAAATATTGCAAAGTATTTCGAAGGCGTCTAGAGTCCAGAATTTCTTTAACTTCGAAGTGTTGCTGACCATCAATCATGATGGGGGTGGGAGGTGGAGGTTGGCGATGCCAGCGGTCAGAAGGAATAGTCGGTTTGAGTAAGCTGCAATGAAAAACAGGGTGTAAGCGTTTAAGGTTATGAGGCAAGTCAAGTTTAAAAGTCACAGGGTTAATCTGAGCGATAATCGGGAAAGGACCCACAAACTTAGGCGCAAGTTTCTTTGAAGGTTGGGATGACTTGATAAACTTGGTCGAAAGGTACACCGAGTCCCCAACTTGGAATGCAGGTTGGGGGGCCCGCTTCCGATCAGCATACAATTTATAATCCGCTTGTGCATCAGCCAATGCCTTTTGAATCATTGGCCAGGAGTCAGCCAGTTGTGTTGTCCAATCATCTGGAGTGACTGTACCTGCCGGAGGTTGCGGTAGATCAGCGATAGGTACAAAGTCTTTACCCTGAGCTACCCGAAATGGGGTTTGGCCAGTGCTTTGATGCACTGCATTGTTGTAAGCCACTTCAGCAAACGGTAGGAGGTCTACCCAATTGTCCTGCTGATAATTCACAAAAGCTCGAAGGTACTGCTCTAGAGTAGAGTTAACCGCCTCAGTGGCCCCGTCCGTCTGAGGATGCCAAGCCGTGGACAGGGCTTGCTTCGTGCCTAATAGCTTGAGAAACGCCCGCCAAAATTGCGAGGTAAATTGTGTACCTCTGTCCGAAATCAAGCGGGAGGGACATCCGTGTAACCTGTACACGTGTACAAGGAATAGGCGAGCCAATTGACGTGCCGACGGAATGGACACGCAAGGGATGAAGTGAGCCTGTTTGGAGAAATAGTCTTTGACCACCCAAATGACCGTTTTGCGTTGGCTGGGCGGTAGCTCTACAATAAAGTCCATGGAGATTTCCTCCCAAGGGGAAGAAGGGGCTGCCACCGGTTGCAGCAGTCCTTGGGGCTTGCCCACCTTGCGCTTGGACATTGCACAAACAGTGCAGGAGGCAATGTAGTCTTTGACATCTTTACGTAATGTGGGCCACCAGAATTGCCTCCGAACGAGGTGCAAGGTTTTTACAAACCCGAAGTGACCTGCGAGTTTGTCATCGTGTGAACGTAGTAACACATCTTTTCTGAGGCTTTCAGGAACGTAGAGGCGGTCGGATTTCCAAGCGAAGCCTCTGTCAAAAGTAACATTGTCTTTATTCGCAAGCAACCAAGTATCCGTTTTCAGTTCTTTTAGAAACTTTTGTTGCAACTGGGAGGGAATTGACAAAGTACTTGGCTGAACAGCGCTTGTGGTGGGCGGCTGCTGCGCGCGCGTTTGGCTTCGCGTGACAGCCTGTATGCCCAATTGGGGCGCCGTCCATAGGGTGCTTACCACATCTGGCGCTGCCCCAGAGTCCTGAGGCTGCCTTGACAAGGCATCAGCCAAGAAGTTCTTTTTCCCTGGAATAAATTTGAACTGAAAATTGAATCGATTGAAAAATTGAGCCCAACGAACCTGTTTGGGGCTCAGTTTCCGCGGGGTACTAAGAGCCTCCAAGTTTTTATGGTCAGTCCATACTTCAAAGGGATGATTTGCCCCTTCCAACAGATGCCGCCAAGCTTCTAATGCAGCTTTTACTGCAAATGCCTCCTTCTCCCAAACATGCCAATGCCTCTCAGTCTCGGAGAATTTGCGGGATAAGTAGGCACAGGGCTTGAGGCATCCTGCCTCGTCTTTTTGCATCAACAATGCCCCAATAGAATAATCGGAGGCATCTGCCTGTACAACAAACGGCTTTGAAGGATCAGGATGCTGTAAAATGGGCTCTTTGACGAAAGCTGCTTTCAGCCGCTCAAACGCCGTCTGACAAGCAGGCGTCCACCTCAACAGCGCTCCGGGATTCTTGACTCTCCTAGTATCTCCCACCCCTTTGGTTCGCAGCAGCTCAGTTAGGGGCAAGGCAATCTCAGCGAACCCCCTTATGAACAATCTGTAGTAGTTGCTGAACCCCAGGAAACTTTGAAGTTGCCTGCGGGTGCGGGGACTCTCCCAGTCCATGATAGCCTGCACCTTGGCAGGGTCCATTTCTATGCCTTTATCTGAAATCCTATACCCCAAGTAGTCAATTTGGGTCTGATGAAAGGCGCATTTCGACAGCTTGGCATACAATTCAGCAGATCTGAGTTTACACAATACTTGCTTTACCAGAGCTACATGCTCTTTCATGGTTTCAGTATAAATCAACACATCATCCAAATACACCAGTACACCTTTGAACAGATGTTCATGCAAAACTTCATTGATTAATTGCATAAATACCCCAGGGGCCCCAGCCAACCCAAACGGCAACACCTTATACTGGAAAGCTCCCAACGGGCAATTGAATGCAGTTTTCC
Organism: Candoia aspera; assembly: GCF_035149785.1. NCBI lineage: Eukaryota > Metazoa > Chordata > Lepidosauria > Squamata > Candoiidae > Candoia > Candoia aspera. The sequence continues at coordinate 146,583,727 of NC_086153.1, forward strand.
ACTCATCCCCCTCCTTGATTCGTACACGATAGTAGGCTTCTCTTAAATCAAGCTTAGAGAAGATCTTTCCCTTGGCCAGATGTGACAACATGTCCTTTATCAATGGCAAGGGATATTTGTTGGAAATTGAGACGGCATTTAATCCGCGGAAATCCGTACAAAGTCTCAATGTCCCGTCCTTTTTTGGGCGAAAAAGAACCGGCGCCCCCACGGGTGAATTCGCCGGCTCAATAAATCCGCGCGCCAGATTTTTGTCCACAAATTCCCTCAACAGAGTCAGTTCCTTCTGCGTCATGGAATAAATTTTTGGTTTAGGCAATTGGGTGTTGGGCAGCAGTTCTATGGCACAGTCCGTCTTTCGATGGGGGGGCAACTGGTCAGCTTCCTTTTCACCGAATACATCAGCAAACATCCAGTACTCGGCTGGCAAGCCTTCCAGAGGAGAGGCCGGGTAAGGCGGAGTCGCAGCTGCCGCAACCCCCACCATCTCCTCTGGGGCACCCTTCCCCTCTGCCGCTTGATAAAACCCATCCCTAAACGTGATAGTTCGGTAAACCCAGTTTATTTGGGGGTTTTGCTGCACCAACCAGGGTACCCCCAACACCACCAATGGTCCCCCTACAGGAGCCACGACAAAAGACAACCCTTCCTGGTGACTGCCCAGTTGCAAGGCTACACGCCCTGTAAAATGGGTGACCGGTTTGCCCCCTGCCATGGACCCATCCAATTGAGTAAAAGCGATGGGTCGTTGTAAAGGGAAAGTGGGGAGCTCCAAAGCCGCCACCACGTCGGGGTGCATAAGACACCGGGAACACCCCGAATCAATCATGGCCCATACTTCCACAGTCTTGGATTGGGAGCCCAATTTCAATTTCACCATGAGTATGCGGTAAGTGCCACTCACCGATGGAGGCTCGCGCCCGTCCTCTACCACCTGCCCAGCGGCGCCCTTTAGAGCAGGTGGCTGGCGTTTCCCGCCGGCTGCGGGATTTCGGTCTCCCCTTCAATTTCGTAGAACATCACATCGTCTCCCTCGGTTTCAGCCACCGCAGCTTTCTGTTTCCTCGGCAATGCAGGGGACTTTGCTGGCGGTTTTCCGGGCCGTTCCTCTACCTTTGCCTTCGGGCATGCTGCCACTCGATGCCCCTCCTTACCACATCTCAGACACAAGCCTTTTGCGTACCGCTTCTCCCGCTCCTCGTCCCAGGGTCGTTGTCCCGGTTTCCCCCCGGTGGTCGATGGGCGGCTGGGCTTCACCTCCCGCCCCGACTTGGCGGTCTTCCGCTGGGCAAAGATCTCCTGGGCATGTTCAGCCCTCCCCGCCAGCAGGATCCACTCATACAGCGTGTATGGGTCGTCCCTCCCCAGGGACCAGCGCAGCACCTCTGTATTCAAGCCATCCTTGAAGAGCTCGATAATGGTTGCTTGGGACCAGTCATCCACCTTCCCAGCTAGCGCTTTAAACTCCAAAGCATAATCGGCCACTGATCTGAACCCCTGCTTGAGTTCCTTCAGGGCTCGCTTTGCTCTCTCCTTTGCTAAGGGGTCCTCGAAGTGTTGCTTCAACGCCCAGAGGAACTCCTCGAGACTTTCCAGTTCAGGCGCCTCCGACTGGCACATCTGGACATACCAGTCTGCCGCCCTCCCCTTCAGTTTGGTGGCAATGGTGATGATCCTTGCCTTTTCCGATTGGAAAAACGCCCCCCATTCTTCCATATAGGCTTTCGCGTTCGTCAGGAAGAACGAGAGTTTGGTCGGGTCCCCATCAAACTTGACAGGGAAGTCTCGCATGCCGCCTCCCACCGGGCTGCGCCCCACCGCCGGTGCTGCCGCGGCTTGTGTTTCCCTGGCTCGGGGCGGCGCGGGGCCCCGGGGCGATCGCCCTGGCGATGCTGCGATTTCCCTCTGGACCGACTGGTCCCCTTCGCACCTCCGCACCACCCGTCGCCGTTCCGGGGACAGCCCCTGGGAAGAAGGGGTTGAATGCCTCTGGCTTGATTCTTCCCGGACCTCTCGCAACGAGGTCACATCCAAGCTCAGCTGTTTCAATATAGCCTCCAACGAATCCATTTTGGACTCCAGCACTCGGATCCGATCCGGAGTGGGTGAGCCCTCCGTTGGCTGCACCTGCACCACGTTGGGGGATAATGGGTATCTCTGCTTCCAGGAGGGCCCCCCCGCTGCCGTGGCATCTCCTTGGGTCTCATCCCAGGTGAGCAGCTCGCCCGGAGAATTTACGGTGATCTCCAGGGCCGTTTTCAGCCCCCCGGCTTCACTCTCCGACTCGGAGCTCGCCTCCTCTCGGATGGCTGACAGCTCCCCACCTTGGGACGGTCGGCCGGGCTGCCTCACGGTCGAGTCCGGTTCCCCTTCCTCCATCATCATGATGTCGGGTTCAGTCATCGCGGGCTCTCTCCCTCACAGGGTTAGACGCTTGTCTTTCCTGGACAGGGGCCAGCGGAGTTAGGAACTTAGATTCTCAGCTTTATGTAATGATTGCCCTAGCCCCAAATACTCAGACTCACAAGAGGCTGCTAAATGAAATCTGATTTATTAGAGTACTAAAGACAAATACAGAGAAAGCTGAGAATGAGCAAAAGCGCGCCAAATACAAACTTAAACCCTTGGTGCAAACGTGTCCCGCCTCCCTCGTAACAGCCCCGCCCGGCACAGGTGCTAGCAATCGTCAGCGTTGCTAGCCTGGGAAAGTAACCTTGAGCGCAATAGATAATACAAATACATTCCAAAGCAAAGCCAAAAGATAACCGCTCCCATCCTCCCCAGAAAGATGAAACACGCATCCAATTAATGACATGCGAAACGTTACGATGCATCAAAGACATTGAAACGGCGAACATGACAATAACTTTGGCATCTAGAGTATAGATCACCAAGCTTGGGAACTGAGAAAGGAACGGTCCAAACCGGAGGAGCTTTGAAGAATGGATGTTGCTTGTTTGAATATTAGTGTGTTTGAGGAGTGCCTGTCATTTTTGTTTTATTGTTAGGGATGCTTTTTGGTTCAGACTGTTATATTGTGTTGTTATGTTTTTAACTGCTTTAAATGTATATTTTGATGTTGTAAGCCATCCAGAGTCTTTTGGAGTGGCTGGCCATAATAAATCTATACTACTACTACTACTACTACTATTACTACTACTACTACTAATCTGATTTTGCTGTTATAGCTTCCAAACCAAGCAGTACTTGCAAGCATTTTGTCTTCCCAACCCTCTTTTCCCACATATCTACACTTATTGAAATAGTACTTACAAGAGCTGTTTCTGTCAGTCCAGATGTCATTCATTAGGAGAGGGAGACAGAGGCAGAGAGATTGAAATTTGTGGCACCATTAAGTCTAATTTTTAAGGTTTGTGCTTTTGCAGCAAGAGATAAGTTTCAGCATCTGAACCACAGGAGCTGGTTGGGACCTTACATAACAATGAGTTTTTAAAGACAAAAGCATCATGATCACTGCTGGCAAACCAAAGTCCCAAAACATTCTGCTGGGGTCCACGGTAGAACACCATAAGAACAATTCTTGTGGTTGTAGAATGAATCCCTCTGGCCCAGGAGTGCAAGCATGGGGCTATGGCAGTTTTCTATGGCTCTGATATGGTGGGGAAATTCAATTCCACAAGGTAAAGGTAAAGGTAAAGGTAAAGGTAAAGGTAAAGGTAAAGGTTTCCCTTGACATTAAGTCCAGTCGTGTCTGACTCTAGGGGGCGGTGCTCATCTCCGTTTCAAAGCCGAAGAGCCGGCGTTTGTCCGTAGACACTTCCGTGGTCATGTGGCCGGCATGACTACACGGAACGCCGTTACCTGCCCGCCGAAGCAGTACCTATTAATCTACTCACATTGGCATGTTTTCGAACTGCTAGGTTGGCAGGAGCTGGGACTAGCAACGGGAGCTCACCCCGTCACAAAGACCAACCCTAATCTGAAAGAGAGGGAGGGAGGGAGGGAGGGAGGAATGAGTATGTTATTCTGGCACACTAATCTCTGATATATAACAAATCAGCAGAGAACTAAATGCAATCAACAATATATTACATTGATTGAAGGTGCTGAGAACATAATATCTAAAGATTGCTGTATCTTGTGATTTTATGATACAGCACAGATTGCCTGTACAAACACAGAAAGGTTAATGTAATTGCTGTGCAGCTTCACCTTCGGTGATGAAGGCAAGGGTAGCTTCGCTCTACACATTACATCATTGAAAGACACAACCCATGTAACCTTTGCCCATTCCTACGACTTATTGACATAGTAGATGCACACATTTTTTTTTTACATAGATGCACACATCATGTACAGCTTCTTTCAAAGAGTTGCCAAACTGTAATATTACCAGAAACTTCTAAACGATAGATCTTTTTTTTACAAGGTCATGTGCATTTATTCAAGAATAATGATAAATAGGGGTGACACCTATATAAACATTAATGTTTAGAGTTTGTAGTGATTTTCAGTGATTTCTTAAGAAGATATAATGAGTCTAGTTTTATATATTCAATTATTTATTGAATTAATTATTCAATTAATTTAATCAATGAAATAATGATTTTTAAATTTAAAATTCTGTGTTTATTTGCTGATATTTTGTTTTCTACCCACTATGTCCTCTTTCACTTTCTTTGTTTTTCTTTTATGTAGTCATTCATTTTGTTCCTTAACTGTTTTAAAATGAATACAAAATGTTTAAAGAAATAAAAACAAAAGGTACAGAAAGAAGATCTTTCACAGAGCATGCTCAGGTAATGACCATCTTGAAATACGTATCAGTAGCTGATGTAATGTCAGCAAGTGGCAGCACCTGGTAGATGTTGTCTGGAATTAAAAACTAGACAGGATTAGGCCTGATGAGAACTTGAATGGAAGACTACTGAGGAATTCCAGGGCTACTGTTGGCTAGATGGGGACGTCAACGATATCCTTCAAAAAGGCTATGGCCAGGCACATTGCTACTCTTGCTTTGCATAGCTGGGTCTATGTAATTAACAGGAATCATGGTTGACTCAAAGGGAATTTTACTGACTTTATATAACCAGAGTTCACATACGGGTAGTCCTTGCTTAACGATCATTCATTTAGGGATGGTTCGGACTTACAACAGTGCTGAAAAAATTGACTTATGACTGGTCTTCACACTTATGACCATTACAGTGTCCCTGTGATCACATGATCACAATTTGGGCACTTGGCAACTAGTTCACATTTCTGAATGTCACAGTGTCCCACGGTCACATGATCGCCATTTTCAACCTTCCCAGCCAGCTTCTGCCAAGCAAAATCAATGGGGAAACCACATGATTTGCTTAATGACCATGTGGTTTGTTTAACACCCACAGTGATTTGCTTAACACCCACAGTGATTTGCTTAACAACTGCCACAAAGGTCGTAACATTGGGTCAGATTTGATTAATGACTGCTTTACTTAGCAACCAAAATTCTGGTCCCAGTTGAGGTTGTTAAGCAAGGACTACCTGTAGCAGTCTGGGATAGATAATCATCAAACAGCTATTGCTACTTATTGCTTGACTGGTGTAGCCTTACACACTGCAATGGAGTAACGATGTACTGTAGAACAGGTAGAAAGGGAACTGTAGTAACATAATAATGTGAGTATAGTGATTCTGATTCAGCCATTTGTCATCATCTCATGTACCAGTAACCAACACTGACCACCAGGTTGTGGATGATGAGCAACATTGCCAACAGCTGCACTGAAGAGCAGCCATAAACCATGATATGACTTTACTCTGATGCTGATACCAACATACTGATGTTTTAGTGATTAAATGATGGCTCCAGTTTTCTGCCTATGTTAAAAGCACTTATTGGTGATAGTGACTCTATGGGTTGTTTAAATGACACTACCATCAAATGGGAAGGTTTTGCACCCAGCAAATAAGGGGGCTTGAGTATGAAAGCAACTCAGATGATTGCTCCAATGTAAAGAGAAGACAAGAAACTTTGCACATATAACTTTGTGTCAATCAGCGATTCAGAAGTGTCTGCTCACGCCTTTCACAATGTCAAAAATATGGACAAGATAAAGCAAGGTGAACAGGAAGGCACATAAGCTGTAAAAGAAGGGGGGGGACCTCACGAGTGTCTTTTCACTGGACAATGAAAGCTCAACAGTTCATTGGCAATAGGAGCTGCAGCCATTCCATCCCTATGCTCACCACTGCCATCCCAACTTGACGGAACACAGCAGGGTAGAAAATGGAAACAAAAGTAATACTCTACCAAGGACAGATCATTAATCCCCAAACCAGTCATATGCACCATATGATGCAAAATATGTAAAAGGGAAACGCTACATTTGGACATCCTCATGGGGATCATGAATGTCTGGAAGACTTCCCCACCTGTGACATGAAAGCTAATACTATGGAAGTCAACTTACTTTAGTCTGTTGGAACCCAGGCAAGGTTTCTGAACCATTTCCTTCCAGCTTGTGAAAATCTTTTCTGTGTGCTTAAGAATGCAATCAAGACTTGATTTTGTCATAAGGCTACCACAGGGTAAAGTCTTCAAGAATATCATCATACTCCCATCCTTCTGCCGCCTGCAGAAACACACTAAATTCCATGATTCCTTGCCTGCTGCCACCTTTTGCCACTAACAGCAATGTAGGGGACAAGCATGTGACTCAAACAACCCCTGTGTAATGATATTCCAGCAAGTTGATTAACTAGTTTGGAACCTGTTTACTCCTGCACTTCATCTCCCTACTATTAAAAGGATCTGCTCTTCTGGGCTGGCTGCTTTATTTGTGGACGAGCTCAAATCAGATTAAGCTACCGGCTGACTGACAGGTAGTGGAGAAAGAAAATACAGAAGCAAAGAGGAATGCATTACTTTGCAGAAGACGTCAACACTGATAAATTCAGACAAATCTTATTTTAAGATTTAGGCTAATTTAGAAGGTAGTGTGGCTGAAAGACAGAGAGAGAGAGAGAGAGTGTAAACCTCAGATCTAATTTATTTAGTTCCCAGTTACAACTACAGTGCACATTTTAAGAAAACAAAAAACTGGCACTCAAAGACTGTTTATATCAATTTTCTTCACTGAGCCTAATCAATAATGGATTTAATTTAACAAAGACTCATTCAGAGTTAATATCCTTCTTTTCTGTCCTTGTCCCACTCCTCCTCAGTTCCTTTCTCTTGAGAATCCTTCTTCTATTAAGGATTAGGAATAAATGGGAGTTGTATCCATACAGACAGCAGAACGATAGACAACTGAATCTCAGAACCTGAAGTCACTGAAGGGGTTCTATATATTCATGGAGACCAATGCAAAGCACTCCTTCAGTATGACTTGGCCAAGTGATGTTCATGTTGCTTCCACAGAACATGTCCTTCATCTCGTAACAGTGGTGTCTTGCTGACACCTCCATGAGGCAAAACACCTCTATGAGGCACTTTGTTGCATGAAGACAAAGCAGTGTGCCTCCACAAGATGAAGCATCGCATTGAGATGGATAGTCTGCAGTCCAAACTCATCCTACTGAGGTGTCCATTTCTGTATTTTTAATCAGCGATAGGCATGTCATGCGCACATGTCCCCATTGCTTTGTGAGCTGCACTGGTTGCCAGCTGCCTTCCAGGTGTAATTCAAGGTGCTGGTTATTACCTGTAAAGCCCTTCATGGTATAGGGCCCGACTACCTATAGGACAGTCTATCTCCTTATGTTTCAGCTTGTCCATTGAGGTCAGCTAGAATGGGCATGTTCCAGGTCCCATTGATTAAACGATGTCATCTTACAGGACTCAGAAATTGTGCTTTCTCAGTGATGTTCCTACCCTCTGGAATTCTACCCCCAGAGATCTGTACTGCTCCCACCCTATTGATTCTTTATAAATTGCTGAAAACATGGTGCTTCTTGCCAGCCTTGTACTGGGATGGCTAATGGAGCCCCTTTGGCTTTTTGGTTTGGGTATTTTTTTGGTTTTTCCTGTTGGTCTTCCAGTCTGCCAACTCTTTTTCCTTTGATATGTGTTGTTTTTTAATTTTATTTCACTGAAAGCCACCCAGAGTCTTTGTGGAATAGGACAGCTTCTAAATTAGGAAATTAAATTTAATTATTACATTAAATTACAGTAAAACAATTATCTGAGGAACTGTTCATTTCCCTGGCCTCCAGAACAAGTGTTGCTTTGTGGAGTTCAGGATGCCAGGTAGACAACAAGCCCTTCACAATACTTCATTCCATTCTCTTTTTTCTTTGTCATTGCAGTTTGCTGTTCCATCCCAGTAGCCAGTTAGTCATTATTGGCACCCACAGCCTGCTTGGGCCTCACTGACCATTTATCAAATTCATGTGCTTTAAGATTTTTCACTCCCGTTCCTTTTTGTTCTTCTAAAAACTCCAAGCCTGCTGATAACTGACACTTGAGTATAGATAGTGCTTGCTGGCATCTGGAAAATGAGGTTTGCTCCAGCCAGTTGTATACAGATGGGAATGTGGAAATTGCTTTCCTGCTCAGTGTGAACATAGATGACAGAACTGCCCCACCGAGGAGTTGAGCAGAGATGGAAAACTCCCCCTGGGCATTCCCCCCTGAATAATCCAAACTTTCTTTAAAAAAAGGCACTGTTAGGCTTCTTCTTAGGTTGGATTGAAGCCAGTTAAATAGACACACAAGAATTTAGGAGCCTCTGATGAATAATTTATTGTAGAAAAGCTAGGAAGCCATTATGAAAGACTTCCAGTGACTGCTGTGTATCAAAACCTAAATAAACCTATTTATAATAAAAGCAAAGTTCACATTTTCATATCACTTTCTCTCAACCAAGTTATGTAATGGACTTCTTGGGCAGCAAGCCCAGTTTCCACCCCTCTGTTCTTTTGGCAATGAATGTATTTAATATTAGGTTGTTTTCCTCAGATTTTGTGAGAACTAACATTGACAGAAATATATTTCTTAAGTAAACAACAACAACAACAACAAAATCTCTAAATAGATTCATGTCCATCCAGTTGCCCTTGATGGTATATTGGAAAGAAGGAAGGAAGGAAGGAAGGAAGGAAGGAAGGAAGGAAGGAAGGAAGGAAGGAAGGGACAAACTACATTAGCTCCATGGATCCAATTGTCATGGTTCCTGTTCCAATGTTCCTGTGACCATCGTAACCAGTTCCCATGCCATGCTGGTGCTGACATGTGTTACTGTTCAGGAGGGCGCTGCTCTTGTTCTTTTGCACCAGGCACTGATGTAGAGGCTTTGGAATGTCTATTTGGGTTATCTCGCCTGTTCAGGGACACTTTCCCGAAGACTGGCAGGAACTGTTAGGAACACCTGCAGGCTGCAGGGAGTGGACTCTTTCTGACTCTGGGGGGAGGGATTGGAACTGTCTAAGCTTTAATTGTTTGAAAGACCCGTGCTTTTGCCATTCTCAGCTTTGAACTTGCATACTATCCAGTAATAAATCAGATATCCATAAGCTTCTTGTGTGAATCTGGTTGGAAACTTGGGTAGGCGTTCATCACACCAATAGCAATTCAATCATCCATGCTAGTCCTGGTTGCTAGTGCCCCCATGAGCAGTCACTCCAAGTTAGTTTTTCCTACCAGTTTTCATTCAGGTTAATGAAAGACCATCTGCTTTTGAAATTATTTATATAGAAGAATAAGATTTTAGATTACTTCTCATGGGGGGGGGGGTGAGTTGTCCTTATACTTATTTAGTGATGAAGTGGGCAAGGGCTGTGTGTGAATGTCCTTTCATCCTTCCAGCATTCTGAAGCCTCCGTAGCTTCTTATGCTCCAGTTCACTTACAAGGAAAGATATTACATATGGACTCCTCCCATGGGAAGAAGTGGTTTTTCAGAAGCGGTGCTACTCTCATCACTAAGGGAAGTTCCTACCCTTGAGAAACTCTTGAAGAATGTCTTCTTTACCTGAAGAAATGTGGAGAAATCACCTATTCAATTTCCCTGCCCACAGATGGGGTAGAGATTTTCATCAAACCATTTGTAACCAACTCTAAAGCTCTGGGCCAGAGACATTACTGTAAATGTAGTTGCTACACTTTTCTTTTTAGCAGACCAGAGTCCTAATTTTTTTAAAATAACAAATCAACTAAAATTGCAAGAAATTGCCCACATTGGTTCCTTAAAGTAGCAAGTTGCCGCCTCCTCCTCCTCCTCCTCTTCCTCCTCCTCCTCCTCCCCTCCTCTTGGGTTAGACAGATCAATGACCTAAGTCAATAGGGCTGTGCAAATATCTGAAAGGTTCACTTCACTTCAGTGAAGATTCCTGTGACATCTCCTTGGAAACACCCCTGTGGTGCTCCACTTTGTTGAGCAGAGCAGCCATGGCACTTTGCGCATCCAAAATGGCTTCTGCTGAGACAAAGTAAGTGACTGAGACAGATCAGCTCTACCTTAATGTTCTGCCATGTCAGGGAAGAGAGATGTGCCTCTGTTAGGCAAAGCTCTTTGCTGAAGTGAGTCATCCATGGCCTGCACAGACCTACTTCTCACATTGCCAAATGTGTTATGCATGCTGTTGCTGCAATATATCTTCAGCCCCATACCAGAAAAATGTGTTTTCTTAAACATTGCCATGTATTTTAATATACTTTATTTTTAACAAAGGTGAGTAGGTGGTCAGGGAAGATTTTTTTTTAAAGGAGCCTATTCAGTGTAAATCAATCCCAGCAAGTATAGCTGAATGAACATCTATTTATCCCCTTCCAATCCAACAACAAATATTCTCTGCACTCATATTCATATAGAAGCCTAGGTAAATATAAGAATGCTGCCAAATCCAGTAACTAAATTTCACTTACCTCCCAGGCCTTTTCCGTGAGAGGGAGGGAGAGAGAGATGTACAGCACATCATTATATACACTGTTAATAGAATGGGATACATGTGTGCATAGAGAGAGGGGAATTAACATCTATAAAATTTTAAGCAAAATCCTTTGGATTTTATGGTATTTAATGGTTTTACAAGATGAGTGCTTTTTCAGTTAATAGGTACTTTCCCATTGTAAATGTGAAAAAAAATGGAATGTGTGGCCTTTTAAAAGTGCCAGGTTGTGCCCCTGGAAATTCTGGTTTTAACAGCCATCCCCATTAAATACATCATCATCATCTATGTATCCCTACCAGTCTTGAACCAACTGATACATCAAGGTGCCTTCAAATATTCCTGCTTTTTCCCCTGGCAAATAAGCTCAAGTACCAGGAGGTTGTGCATTGTAGAACTCACAGCCCAACTGAATGTAGCATTAGGCATGTTTAACCTGACTAAAATCTCTGGATTTTGATATGTCAGCTAATAATAGGGTTCACAAACTGGTGGCACTGCAAGAAAAGAGGGCTGTATTACAGCAGACTTGCTTTTTAAAAACCTGTTGCTCGAAACAGATTTCTGTTAGACTTTGGTCTTGCAAAAATGTGATCCTATGTACACATGAGTCTCCTTAGGGTGGGGATGGGGAAGCCATTGTTCTCCAGATGTTTCTGAGGTACAACCCTCACTAGTCCTCACCAGCATGGCCAATGGGGAAGAATGCTGGGAGTTGTAGCTTAGCAACGTCTGATATGGGTTCTCCATCCTTTGGGCAAGAATTGGGTATTTGGAGAATGAAATACTTTAATGTCAAGGAGATGGTGGATGAGAATTCAGAGCAATGCATTTTTGAGAAGAGGGAACTGTGTATTCTTTAGTTATTGATGAGAGACTTGCTATGATATAAGGATGAGCATTCAGTTTCCAACAAGATAAATGCTACATTCTGATCCTTGTGGGAGGACAAGGCCTGTTTGACTGATAAAGCCTTTGTCCTTGATTCAGTGTGAGGAGGAGAGGAACCTTTGTACTCCTCTGAGGAGAGTGGCAGACATTCTCCGTGTGCTCAGGGACACTTTTATTGTGTGCCTTTTGAGCAACAGAACTCCCAAGCAACACTATCCTTGATCTATACTAGATGAACATCTAATCAAAAACGAAAAATGAATCATATTGAAACTAATTAGTGAGATGACTAGAGTGGCAATGAAACTATCAGAATGACAAGGGGGCAGAACTATTGCAGTTCCAGGGCCTGTGGTAGATATGCACTCATAAATGCAGCATTGGTTCAATTAGATACTTGGATTTATTTTATTTTTTTTCCACAACTGGGATGAAGCACTCAACGGAGAGTTTGACCTGTGCAACAGGATAGCATCTGAGAACTGTTCTGAGGCCCTTCTAGGATATGGCCCCCAAGATTCCCCCCTTTCAAGCCCTATCAGTGATGCATGGAGTGGTATGACTGAGGAGCTGTGTGACATTTTTCCCTGAGTAACACAAAAAAGGAACTCAAGTGAGGCCACTTTTCCCTGCTTGTTCATCCCTAGAGCTGTCTCACCCAGGACAGTGGCTTCTGTGAAGTAGCTGTCCCTGAGCAAGCTTTATGGCTGTACCACATAACTCCCTGGGTGACTTTGGGCCAGTCACTCTTAGCCAAACCACCTTCCTGCATAATTATGGGGATAAATGAGGGGAGATGAGATTTCCATGTACACTCCATTGTACTCCCAGAGAAAAAGTGTGACATAAATGCAATAATAAATATTTAAAAATATGAAAATGAACTCACATCTGCCTGAAAGCAATGCTCGTACAGCAGGTTTGGTTCATACCTTCAGCTGAGAATTACAGAATGCAGGAAAAACATGCAAATATCATTTTTAAGCATAGGGAACTGTTTCCAGATGCATTTTCAGCACACCACAATCTCCCTTAATGGTGTTGTAATATTTATACATCAGACTTGTCCCGAACCTCCAGTTTAGGAGCTCCTTCTCTGATAATAAGCTGCTACTTTAATTTTCATTTAACACTTTTAACTGAAAACCACAGGAATATAAACTGAAATACACTCCTCTCTAGGTAGTTGAGGGCGTGGCTTAAGATAAGGGCTCTATATCTGTCATCTGAGAGCCCAGATAAGGAAGATGCATACTGGTTATTGACTGGCCCACAATTTTATTTATTTATTTATTTATTTATTTATTTATTTATTTATTTATTTATTTATTTATTTATTTATTTGATTTCTATAGCCACCCATCTCAGGGAGTGATACCCTGTATCTTCTGTATCTGAGGATGGACTTGAACCTGATTCTTCTCAGTTCAACCTCACAACCATTTATCATTTTTCTTAGTCATGTTATGGCAAAATACTAACTATAGAAAGAACCTCAACATCCCAAAAGCATGTTGGGTATTTAGCATGCCAGAAATGACAACAGTCTGGGTTGTCAAGGTTTTTAGGAAGAGAGATATATGGACAATTTACACCTCCTTATTTGAGCAGTCAAATTATATTAGGCAAACTGTTTGAAGGGCATCCTTGATATGATAAAAGTACATTTGATATGATAACTGTAAATTTGAGAATTCAACTGTTTTAATGAAAACTGAGTTGTTCACATCAGCTTTGAAGTAAGCAAGTAAACAAATAAGCAAATCAATCAATCAAAAAGATGGAGAGATCACATCACATATGTTGGTACGAGCCTCAAACTGATTCTAGCCCTAATTTTAGGTTGTCCGTATTTATTATAGTTATGAATGAAGTCTCAGAAGGGTTTACAATAAAAACATACATTCAGAATTTATGTAAACATGATTAAATAAAAGTTAAAGATTTGATAAAAATGTATTCACCCTTCAAAATCTCCTTTGAAATGTGTTTGTAAGGCTTTTAAAATTCTTAAGGAGGAGGTCAATCCCCACAGTTAATACAGAAGAAATTCAGAGACCAGCGATCACTGAAGCAAGAGGATGACCTCAGACCAGTAGCCCAGAGCCCCCAGTATCTGTTCTCCCCTTTCTTCTGATGATGCCAATGAATAAAGGCAGGGGTTGCATAAACGGAAGCTGCACCACTTCTGAGAACACAAAGGTCACTACACAGGCAGGGCAATGATGCCCTCCCCAAAACAGTTCATTAGCCTTTTAGGTCATGTTACCAACTTTATTGTATTGTTTTTATTTTTACATTTGTTATTGTTGATGATGTTGATGATGATATGTTGGTAATAGTTAAATTTGTACCTCATAGACCTGCAGCTTTTTCCTTCATCAGTAGAGGTCTCCAGGATACCAAGACTCTTTTTTCCTTATCTTTGTAGTTCCAGTACTGATAAAACAAAAGACTTCATTATTTTTTATTTGGAAATAGAGAAAAAGTAATGATGGAGGTATAGAATCAGAATACCTGGGTTCCCAATTTTTTTACTTATTTTTTAAAGAGGGTCGAGGTTTTAAAGGGTGCCTTAAGCTTTGAAGGTACTGGTTTTACACCTTAGTCCTCCACAAACATTTGGTAGGAGATAGGTTGTTTGAATGGGTGATATGCAAGGTTAAAGATACGTATTTCACTCCTTAGCCTCCTCCCACCCCCTCAAAATGCAGAAAGAAAAAGAAAAAAGCCCCTGATCTCAGAAAAATGGTGCTGATGGGCCATATTTTTGCATTCCTGATTTACCTGGATCCATGTTATCTGGATCCAAACAATATAGGGCTGTAAATGCAGTGATCAACCCTTTGATTTTGCCTAGAAATATGGAAAAAATGTCATTATCCATTTCTTTTTTCCAGTTCATTTTTTAAAAAATATTTGCATGAATATTCATAGGTCTTGTTCTGGGCTTTTTCTTGGAATACATGTAGTTTTGCAAATCAATTTGTCTACTATTTGGAAGGGGTGTGTGTATTTTTTGTTCACAATTTTTAGGACCAAATACCTTTTTGCAAACCATTCTCCCTTAGGTGGGTATTTTTTGTAGCCATCTTTTGGTCAGTGAACCGTATCCCACAACTTGGAGAAATGCAAATTGGAGAGGACACCTGCATTTTTTGGTTTGTGCAAGTGCAAAATTTAAATGCAGCCCAAACAGATTTCTCTCACATCCCTAATTAGGTCTGACCCACGGAGGCTTGGATTCTACCGCTTAATCGGCAACAAACCAAGTAGCTGTGCTGGTAACTATTTCTCCATGTCAATTTCCATCTGCTAGATAGAGCTGTTAATAACTCGACTCAAAGGTTGATATGAAGATGAATAAGCCCACTAGAAATTCAATATAACTGGTTGCTCTTAATTATAATAATGTCTTGTTCTGAACTGCAAGGTTCCTGGCACAGGTTCTGTCTCTTTATTCCTCCCTCTCCCATTCCCTATCTTGGTATTCTGTGATGCACAGTAGGTTTTCTGATTTCTGGAGCCTCAAGCTGTTTTTGTAACAAATAATGCTAAATTGTAGTAATCACTTAGTGGTCTGAAGGGAGGAAAATTATCTTAAGGGCCTGCTTGGTGCAAGAAGTCTTGTGGGATATTCGTTAAAGGAGCTGTCATTTTCAAGAGCAGCGTGTCTTAAGCTCAGCACTTAAGGTGCCCTGTTTGATTTTCAGATTGCCAAAGAGAGCTGCCAGAGAAGCTTCCATTGGTCCAGGCCTTTAAGTAAGCAGTCCATTTCTCTTTTATTGCCTCGTTTTAAGCCCAAAGCTCCAGTCCTCAGATGGGGTGACAGCGGCATAAATCCACCATGTTATAATCGGTCTTGTGCTAGTGCTTTGAGACTATCAAACTGTGACTGATACACTTGGGATGCTTAAAGAATATCTGCCAATAACCAGCCTGTCACAGCCTATAACATGAGACACCTGGCAGGCTGCTGCCAGGTGAAAGGAATCTGAATGGTTATTGATGTTTTTCTATTTGATTTTATAAGGTCTTCCATTAGACACAAAAATGAGAGCAAGCCTCTATGCATGTCAGACCTTGATTCCTATCAGAGGGTGAGGAGGATTGTGTGGGAAAGATGGATGAACAGAGTGGCAATCCCAGCTCCCACCCTGTTCAGAATTCTTTAATCTTACTTTGATGCCTTTAGTCTGGTTTTCTTCCTACCATTGAGTATTTCCACACTAGCTTTTTACAATGTTACCCAACCATCACACAGTGCATTAGCGATTTATGCACTAAGATAGTTGGTAAAGCTATGAATTACTAGTCAGAAAGTTCTCTTGCAGCAAGCCAATCATGGGATGGGAGAGAATTCCGTTTGTTTTTCCATATACATTCTGGTACCAACATGGTGAGATATTTCTGGGAGACTGTTACAAAATACATAGGATCTTATATACAGTATCAAAGCATAAGATCCCACTAATCAAATCAGGGAATAATTGATCATTTTCTAGCTACTTTATTACAGCACATTCCGCAAGCACACACATATCCATTCATTCACATGCATTTAATATACAATCCGTGACCTGTTGGGTCATCCTTTCAGACATATTTCCTTATCTAAACAGAGAAACAGAATGATCACGGGCAGACAAAAAGCAATGGGAGCAGAAACAACTTCCAACTTCCTGCTGGCTTCTCCATTGACTTTGCTTGTGGAAAACTGGCAGGAAGCATTGGAAAACACTCCTCCTCCTCCTTTGCTGACCCATGGAACTGCCTGCCACTTTGCTGGGGGGAGTGGGAACAAAGGAAATCATGGGCTGTGAGGAAAACTGCACCCACGGCATGTCCCCAGGGGCCCCCTCCTTCCAGGGAGGAAGAGGGCTCACCCGCCAACTGCTGGTGCCCCACAGCCAGCCCTACCTCACCAGAAGCATCCAAGTCACTCCCTCATCCTTCCCTCACTGCTCACTGCCATTAAGAGATTTCAAATTTCAGCCTCGGTGCCAAAGCAACCAATTACTGCTCACCCGTCAGGCCTTGCTGACAGCTGATTGGATGCAGGGGCCAGAAGGAGGTGGGAAAGAGGACAGGGATATGCCCCTCCCAACTTCCCTTGCACCATGCAGCCTATGGGATTCTGGGAAATGCAGTTGGAAGGTGTGGTGGTACTGAAGCAACCACAGCATTGCCAAATTCCAATCCCAGAGGAGTCATGGGTCCCAGATTTTGGACACATTCCTTAGGTTAGCCCATTTTAGGTACCCTGGTTCAAAAATTGTTGCCCTGTGATGCACCACTTTGCCCAACTGAAGGTTACAAGAAACAGACATGAGAGTTTTAGTGGTATATAGATACCCCAAAGGAAGAAATGAAGGAAGAAATTCAGAGAGAGAGAGAGAGAGAGAGAGCTTAGAGAGAAAGAAAGAATGGCTTTATTAAAATTGAACAATTTTAATAAAGCCATTCTTTCTTTCTCTCTAAGTAGTATATGCCATATTGTTTTCAGTTCCTTTCTCAAGGAATAATTGATTGATTATGTGCCATGAAGTCAGTGTTGACTGTTAGTGACCACATAGTTTTTCTCCATGATGATCTGTTCATAACCTGGTCTTTCAGCTCTTCCAACGGTGCCCTCATGGCTACTGTAACTGAGTCTATCCACTGCTGGTCATCCTCTTCTTCTCTTTCCTTCCACCTTTCTCAGCATTAAAGCCTTCTCCAGAGAGCTAGACCATCACATCATGTGTTCAAAGTAGGATAATTTGAAACTGATCATTTGTCCCTTGAGTGAGAACTCTGGGGTGATTTCTTTGATGATCCATTTGTTTGTTTTCTTGGCTGCCCAAGGTATTCTCAAAAGTCTTCTCCAATTTAAGGAATAAATGTTTTTATTGCCTATGAAATCATGATAGATCAGATCTATGATGAAGTTAATCTGATTCACTGTAATAATCCCAATGGCAGGATGCCCATCCTGACAAGATCTCAGTGGTGCCAGTTGATAGTTTAGTCTTCACCTCTCTTACCTTATGTTTTCTTTTTACTCCTTTTTTGGTTAGCCCAGTAATAGAAGGATACATCTATAGCATAGCAGGATTCAGAGAACATATAACAGAAGGATGCCTACAGACAGTAGAATAAAGAATGAAAGCATTATATTGTAAAAAACAAAGGTATTATATCAGGAGCAATGTCATCTGGAGAAGTTTAAAGGGAATGATAGCTCCCCATCAGCATATCAAAAGCAGAAGCTGGCCCAACCAAGTGGTCAATCAAATGTCTCTGAAGATCTGTTTCATCAGTAGTCATTCTCCAGAGTTATTGAATGATCTGATAAAAGACCACCTAGGAGCCAAAGAGTGAAAGGCCTCTAAAAGAACTACTTGTCCCTCAGGGAAGAAAGGGCCTGGCTGAGCTTTTAGGGACTGCTCCAACAAGGTACAAGCCTTAGAAGCCAGGTTCTGTTCTTCACTGGAGCACATTGTAAGCTTCAAAGCTGCCCTCTGGTGCATTGAACTACCACTATGGTTATCTTATCTTCTCAAGGGTTCTCCTGTTAGTGAAATGCCAACCAGATTCTTCACACCTGGGCTTGTTCGTAGGATGTCTCCATCTAAGCTGAAGAGAAAGAAGCAGCAATTAAAGGGGGAAATGCACAGCCCATTAGACCAACATGTACAGCTCTAATAAATGCCAAAAGAATCTCTTAGACAATAAGTTCATTTCATATTTCATTGATGTGAAGAACTGGAACTTAGATTTGTTTGGCTACACTATTATTCGCTGGCCTTTAATAATAGCCACACTTCAATAAGTTGTTTTATTTACGACCCTCCCTGTGGCAGCTTTCAATAAGAAATCACAACTTGTGGATTTCAGGGATAGTATCTTGCTAAGCCTTAGGATATGTTGCTTTATTGGAAGAATCAAGGAATTGGACATCTTAATGACTTTCTGTGATCAATATAAATAATTTCCAAAAGGTAGTTACTTTTGCTGAGAATAAGCAGGAGGGTTGGGAGGGAGACTAGGAAAGCGGATATACAATTTCTACTCTTTTCTATACAAGTTGACACTTCAAAGACGAAAGTACATTACCACATTTGAAAGGACTTTAATATAACATGAATTTATTTCCATGTAACTATAATGCAAATGTTAGATATCTATGCTATTTGGTATGCTTATATTTCATGTTAGGATTCAGAGGTATTTGATAATTAAATGATCATAACAATATACAGTATATTTCCTTTTTTTTTTTTTTTTTAAATCACATTTTTGAAATGTGAAAATGTTTCACTTTATTTATAAATCCAGTGGTGCAGGAAATTTGATGTGCATTGCAGTGCACATCCAAACACATGCTGCCTACTGCATTGCATTGATTCTAGCAACATGCATATCTAGATGCAAATCTGAGTGTGCATTTAATGAAAATGGATAGGAGGTGCCAGAAGAGCATCTCCATATAGTCATTTTTTTCTGGTTTGCTCTACAGTAATATAAACCTCTGCTCTTCAAGCTGACAGTCTGATTCCTTGCAGTCTGACAAATTTCTAGCTGCAGCTGGGTGGCTTGTCCACACCACTTTCTGCTGCCATTCCGTAGCATTGTCTTGCAAAAGTAAAAACAATGATTGTCTGAACCTGTGCTATCAGTTCTCAGAGGGAGCATGTCATGTTTCGCTAGGGATCCTATGAGATGGTTTTAATGGCAACAGATGAAATCTGATAACAAGGCCCACCACAGTGTAAGAGAAGTAGAGCAACAGTTGGCATTGGTAGGATCTAACAGCTAAGCGTACATACTTCTATGGGGCCACTTCAAATGCATGAAATAATGCAAAATTGGGGAATAAAGTATTTTATGGTGGTTCTTCTATGATCAAAGCTGGTTATTATTACTATATGTAGTTTCTGGGCTTCATTGTAGGGACCTTAAGACGACTTATGGTATGCTGTTGCTTTCAGCATCTGAACAACCTAGGGAAAAAGGTTAGCCCTGAGCTATCTTGTCTTTCTAGTGAACTTCATATGCTGAGTAGACATTTCATTCATTTCATTCTGAGTCTGCTCAGTCCAGATTGAAGGACATCTCTTGATTTACTCACATTTCTTGGTAACTGTAACATCTACTGATGGCTTCCATGTGTGACACAATGGTCATCTTAAACATTCCAGAGACAAACATCTGTTATCTGCTACCACCATACCAAATAATTCCCAACTGAGGCCGTTTTTACCTTTTGATCTGTAAGTCACTGAATAAGATATCAGGTGGTAGGGTACATGGGTGCATCACTGGGGATTTGCTGTAAGGTATAAAATACATCTTACAAGAAAAGATTATAGAGTACTGTACATGATTTGCCAGTGAATATCCTAGGTTAGTCCCTGGCACCTCAGCATGGCCGCAACTGGGGTGGGGGGGCAAGTGGGGTATGTGCCCTGGGTGCCGCGCTGGGGGGGGACCAAAACGAGCACTGGGGGGTGCCAAAGTGAGCACGGGGGGGTGCCAAAATGGGTGCGGAATCCATGTTTGCCCCAGGTGACACAGTCCCTAGTTGCGGGCCTGCACCTCAGGGTCATGTTGGTGATGTAAAAGGCTTATCTCTATCTGAGATTTTGTAAATCACTGGCCATCGAGGTAAACAAAACTGGGCTAAATGGACAATAGTCAAAACTGTCCATTGAGGGGCTTCTTCAATTCTTACATACAGAACAATAAAACGGTATAATGTAACTGGGAGACAGCAGAAATACAGTATGTTAGTACACAACTATCTTACCATTTACCGTACAGTTTATTAAGTCAAGTGCCACTTTCAGGTGGCATAGAACCCTGGATGTGATGGCCTTCCATAATTATTTTTCATTAAGAGATATATGGAAATGGGGGATGAACTGGGTTGAGGCCTGCTTATGAACTTATAGTGCATTGTTCAGGACAGGGAACTGCACTTCTCTCCCTATTTTCCCCTCATCCACCCTAATTCTAGTAGCTGAAATATTACCTATGCAGAGGAAGAAAATACAGTGTATTTTGTTTTTAAAATTAGAGGTGTTTATCAGGTGAATTCATACTTCTCCTTGCTTGCTAGGAAATTTAGAAATAAAAGACATGGAAACTAGCTATCAAAGGACAAGACAATGGTAGATTACACTGTCAGATACAAAAAAGCTCTCTATTTCCCATTTCTTCAGCAAAGGATCGTTACCTTGTCGTGGTGCTGGAGCTTGAGCACTTCAACGATGCCATGAGCTAAACCGTGAAGGGCCACCCAAGACGGGAAGGTCATGACAGAGAGGTCAGACTAAATGCGATCCCTGGGGAAGGTAATGGCAACCCACCCCAGTATTCTTGCCGTGAAAACTAAATGGATCAGTACAACCAGAGATATGTCGGTATACCATCGGAAGATGAGACCCCCAGGTCGGAAGATGGTCAAAATGCTACTGGGGAGGAACAGAAGATGAGTTCAACTAGCCCCAGACGTGATGACGCAGCTAGCTCAAAGCCAAAAGGACGGCTAGCGGCCGACGGTGCTGGTGGTGAACGGCGAATCCGATGTTCTAAGGATCAACACACCATTGGAACCTGGAATGTAAGATCTATGAGCCAGGGCAAATTGGATGTGGTTATTGGTGAGATGTCAAGATTAAAGATAGACATTCTGGGCGTCAGTGAACTGAAATGGACTGGAATGGGCCACTTCACATCAAATGACCACCAGATCTACTACTGTGGACAAGAGGACCACAGAAGAAATGGAGTAGCCTTCATAATTAATAGTCAAGTGGCTAAAGCAGTGCTTGGATACAATCCAAAAAATGCAGAATGATCTCAATTCGAATTCAGGGCAAGCCATCTAACATCACAGTGATCCAAATATATGCCCCAACCACAAATGCTGAAGAAGCTGAAGTAGAGCAGTTCTATGAGGATCTGCAGCACCTACTGGACAACACGCCTAAAAGAGATGTTATTTTCATCACAGGAGACTGGAATGCTAAGGTGGGCAGTCAAATGACACCTCGAATTACAGGTAAGTATGGCCTGGGAGAACAAAATGAAGCAGGACATAGGCTGATAGAATTTTGCCAAGACAATTCACTCTGCATAACAAACACTCTCTTCCAACAACCTAAGAGACGGCTTTATACATGGACTTCACCAGATGGACAACACCGAAATCAGATTGATTACATCCTTTGCAGCCAAAGGTGGCGGACATCTGTACAGTCGGTAAAAACAAGACCTGGAGCTGACTGTAGTTCAGATCATGAACTTCTTCTTGCACAATTTAGGATCAGTCTCAAGAGATTAGGGAAGACCCAAAGATCAGCTAGATATGAGCTCACTAATATCACTAAGGAATATGCAGTGGAGGTGAAGAATCGATTTAAGGAACTGGACTTAGTAGATAGGGTCCCGGAAGAACTCTGGACAGAAGTTGGCAGCATTGTTCAGGAGGTGGCAATAAAATACATCCCAAAGAAAGAGAAAACCAAGAAGGCAAAATGGCTGTCTGCTGAGACACTAGAAGTAGCCCAAGAAAGAAGGAAACAAAAGGCAACAGTGATAGGGGGAGATATGCCCAATTAAATGCAAAATTCCAGAGGTTAGCCAGAAGAGATAAGGAATTATTTTTAAAGAAGCAATGCGCGGAAGTGGAAGAAGACAATAGAATAGGAAGGACAAGAGACCTCTTCCAGAAAATTAGAAACATTGGAGGTAAATTCCAGGCAAAAATGGATATGATCAAAAACAAAGATGGCAAGGACCTAACAGAAGAAGAAGAGATCAAGAAAAGGTGGCAAGAATATACAGAAGACCTGTATAGGAAGGATAACAATATCGGGGATAGCTTTGACGGTGTGGTCAGTGAGCTAGAGCCAGACATCCTGAAGAGTGAGGTTGAGTGGGCCTTAAGAAGCATTGCTAATAACAAGGCAGCAGGAGATGACGGCATCCCAGCTGAACTGTTGAAAATCTTGCAAGATGATGCTGTCAAGGTAATGCATGCTATATGCCAGCAAATTTGGAAAACACAAGAATGGCCATCAGATTGGAAAAAATCAACTTATATCCCCATACCAAAAAAGGGAAACAATAAAGAATGTTCAAACTATCGAACAGTGGCACTCATCTCACATGCCAGTAAGGTAATGCTCAAGAGCCTGCAAGGTAGACTTCAGCAGTTCATGGAGCAAGAATTGCCAGATGTACAAGCTGGGTTTAGAAAAGGCAGAGGAACTAGAGACCAAATTGCCAATATCCGCTGGATAATGGAAAAAGCCAGGGAGTTTCAGAAAAACATCTATTTCTGTTTTATTGACTCTTCTAAAGCCTTTGACTGTGTGGACCATAACAAATTGTGGCAAGTTCTTAGTGGTATGGGGATACCAAGTCATCTTGTCTGCCTCCTGAAGATTCTGTATAACAACCAAGTAGCAACAGTAAGAACAGACCACAGAACAACAGACTGGTTTAAGATTGGGAAAGGAGTACGGCAGGGCTGTATACTCTCACCCTACCTATTCAACTTGTATGCAGAACACATCATGCGACAAGCTGGGCTTGAGGAATCCAAGGCTGGAGTTAAAATCTCTGGAAGAAACATTAACAATCTCAGATATGCAGATGATACCACTTTGATGGCTGAAAGTGAAGAGGAACTGAGGAGCCTTATGATGAAGGTGAAAGAAGAAAGTGCGAAAGCTGGCTTGCAGCTAAACCTCAAAAAAACCAAGATTATGGCAACCAGCTTGATTGATAACTGGCAAATAGAGGGAGAAAATGTAGAAGCAGTGAAAGACTTTGTATTCCTAGGTGCGAAGATTACTGCAGATGCTGACTTCAGTCAGGAAATCAGAAGACGCTTAATCCTTGGGAGAACAGCAATGACAAATCTCGATAAAATAGTTAAGAGCAGAGACATCACACTGACAACAAAGGCCCGCATAGTTAAAGCAATGGTGTTCCCTGTAGTAACATATGGCTGCGAGAGCTGGACCATAAGGAAGGCTGAGCGAAGGAAGATCGATGCTTTTGAACTGTGGTGTTGGAGGAAAATTCTGAGAGTGCCTTGGACTGCAAGAAGATCCAACCAGTCCATCCTCCAGGAAATCAAGCCAGACTGCTCACTTGAGGGAATGATATTAAAGGCAAAACTGAAATACTTTGGCCACATAATGAGAAGACAGGACACCCTGGAGAAGATGCTGATGCTAGGGAGAGTGGAAGGCAAAAGGAAGAGGGGCCGACCAAAGGCAAGATGGATGGATGATATTCTAGAGGTGACGGACCCGTCCCTGGGGGAGCTGGGGGTGTTGACGACTGACAGGAAGCTCTGGCGTGGGCTGGTCCATGAAGTCACGAAGAGTCGGAAGCGACTAAATGAATAAACAACAACATTTCCCATTTCTTAAAAAGAGAGAGAGAGAGACTGAGTAAGAGAAAGAACTTAATATTTTAGCTAAAGTAAACATTACTCCAGAATGCTCATGACATTTTTAAAATTTACCATATATGCAAAGGTTTGAAGAAAAAGCAGATTGCTCCTCTCTCAGAGTTTAAAAGCTTTTTGAACAAAGGAATAGCTACTGATTAGACCCCTGCATGGTGTAGAACCCAGGTAGCTCAACACCTTTCTGTTCTCTTACCAGTGTAGTGCATAAAGATTCAGCAAAGGCACCTGCATGGTGACATTACCACTGCTTTTTACAAATATCTACCTTTCTGCACTATTCAGCTAAGCAAAATTGATAAAGATCACTGTTCCCCTCTAGACCAGGAAATCAGCTCACATGTCAATAGCCAGAATTCAGGATGTTTGGTTTTTCTCTCTTTATGATGCAGTATTCTAAAACCCAGCCTTTATCTAACTACCATAGCAGCCATTCACACAATACACAGCTGTGTTTTTATTTGTATGGGTATGTTCTCCCTAGAGATGTGGCAAAGTCAGAGGAATTGGAGGAGGCTCTTAAAAACCTACAATAAAAAAAAGTTTGACAAGCACCCAGCGGTGTCTATAGAAAAGGAAAACAAAGTCAACATGGGGGCATGATCATGTGATCTAAGCCCTGCCCCTTTTTTAGAGGAATGCAATGCGCCAGACACACATTAAAAAGAGCAGGCTTGGCTCACATGGCTGTCCCTGCCATCTTGACTTTTTGGATCTCCCCCATGGAGGCCCCTGCAAGCACCTATTTGTTAAAAATCTATTTTGAATTAAAATCTGCACAGAGTTCCCCCAATACTTTTTCCACCTGTGCACAGTATTCTTCTGTTCTTTTTACATGTCTCCCCTCCATCACCTGCTACAAGGTTGACCCACTGACAATCTTAAATCTTAGGTGAAGTAGATTTAATCATACACATTACATCTGTAATTAAGCACATGCCTGATCAGAAGAAGGGAGGGAGGGAGGGAGGAAATGTATGCCTGTAGGGGGCAACTAGAATCAGCCATGATAGCACCAAGTTCAGTGAGGCCAGATCAGCTCAGGTATCCATGCAGTCGTGGCTGCTGCTGCTGTCTATCAACTGCTACTCCAAGAGGTCGTTTCAGCCCCATTAACTGTGGAGCTCTGTCCCTCTGCCGTAAGGTTCCCTCCTACTGAACCCTTGTGCTCCTGAAATCTATCTCCTTGCTGGATTGCTTTGCATTATGCCAGGACTCTGGGGGAAGGGAAGGGGCACACCATCCACTTCTCTTCTTGTAGGTTATGCTGTCTTTTACCAAGTAATTAAACTAAGACTTTCTGGGCTTGTAGTGAGAATTATGGAATTTGAATTGAATTTTTAAATCTCAGATGGGCTTCATGTTTACAGCTTTACAGGTGATAACCAGCACTTTGAATTGCTCCCAGAAGCCTGCTGGGAACCAGTGCAGCTCATGGAGCAGTAGGGTTACGTGAGCACAATGAGAAATGCCAAAAACTGCCTGTGCTGCTGAATTCTGGACCAGTGGCAGCTTCTGAGTATTCTTCAAGGGCAGCCCCACGTACAGTATGATCCAGTTAGCCCAACAGGAGAGGTCTAAGGTGTGAGTCACCATGAGCAAGGCCTCATGGTGGGAATGGGCGCAAATGCTGCACAAGATGAACCAGTGCAAAAGCCTCCTTAGCCATGGCTGCCCCCTGCTCTTGGAGCAGGAGCTGTGAGTCCAAGAGGGCCCCCAAATTGTGCACCAGCTCAGGTTGGGGAAGAATTAAAGATGGGAAAAGCTCCGGAGCCAAGGGGCCTGAAAACCTACAGCTGCTCATCTCATCAGGGTAAATGCCTTGTCTCCCCCATCCAGACTCTTAGAGCCTCCAGGCACTGGGATTCTAAAATGCCCAGCCTTTCAAGGAACAGATTTTTAAAGTTTCTAGTAGCCCCAACCTTTCAGACAATTATGATATTTTCTATTATAGCCTGTCACAAAATGGATATGGTACGTAAATGACTTTCCAAGGCCCTTAATGAAAGGAAGGGTATATATGTGAGGAATAAATCAAGTGAGTAATTCCCCCAAATGAAAATGGGCAATTCAGAATGCATAAGTAGACTTTCTATTGATCCAAGCGCTGAAACCCCCCAGTGTACATATGTACATATTGCATTTTGTTATTTACATCGACATTTGTGAGACATGGATTTTTTTTTAAATAAAAGAACGTGCTTGCCATATGCAAATGTGGCATTTCACAGTAAACAGTCTACTCTCTGAACTTCAGATCATGGCACCTTGGAAGTCTGAAATGCTGAATGACTGTATATTCTGAAATAGAGAATGATTTTATTGCTCAGGTCTCACTGCTGCATGGTAGCAGTGTATCTGATCTCTACATTGTAATTGGAAGTTCCTTGGTTCGATAAAGCTCCCACCAATTTAATATATAGATTTATAAAAGCATAATTGTGGGATTAATTTCTACTCAAAGGTGTTGCAGTTTCATATCCACTTAGATGGGGAAAAGTCACCTGCATGCAGTAGGGTTGATTTGTGAGTAGACATATATAAGAAAGATCTAGAAAAAATAAGCACAAGCTATAAACAGCCCAAATAGACCATTTTTCCCCCTGTATGAACACATTTCAATCAAGGCAATGCAGCTTGCTTCCTACATATCCATTCTATAGGGAAATATCAAGATGATGAAGAAATCCACTTTTAATTGAAAAGAGAATTTTAGTCCCATCCAGCTTATGCTAGAAATAACAGAAAAAAGTTAATAACACACCAATAATTACAAAGATAAAGGACACAGGTTTAATGACCAATATAATACTATATACTACTAAAACTCTTATGTCTGTTTGCCTGTTTGTAACCTTCCATTGGCTTACAGTGCATCATAAGGCAGCAGTTTTTGAACCAAGGTACCTCAAATGGGCTAACTTACAGAATGTGTCCAAAATCTGGGACCCATGACTCCTGCAGGATTGAAATTTGGCAAAGTTGTGGTCGCTTCAATGCCACTGCACTTTCCAACTACACTTCCCAGAAACCCATAGGTTGCGTGGCACAAGGGAAGATGGGAGGGGCATATCCCTGCCCTGTTTCCTGCCTCCCTCTGGCCCCTATGCCCAATTAGATGGCAGCAAGGCTTGATGGGCAAGTGGCAATTGGCTGCTTTGGAACTGAGGCCAAAATATGAAATCTCTTGATGGCAGTGGGTGGTGAGGGAAGGATGAGAGAGCAACTCAGATGCCTGCTGGAGAGGTAGGGCTGGCTGGAGGGTGCTGGCAGTTGAGTGAGCCCTCTTCCTCCCTGGAGGAAGGGGGCCCTTGGAGACAAGCTGGGATGGGGAGCGGGGGTACAGTTTTCTTTGTGGTTTGCAGCTCCCTTTGTTCTCCCATCTCCCAGCAAAGCGTCAGGCAGTTCTATGGGCCAGCCAAGGAGGAGGAGGAGGAGTGGTTTCCAATGCTCCCTGCCAGCTTCCCACAAGCAAAGTCAATGGAGAAGCTAGCAGGAAGTCAGAAGTTGCTCCCAGTCCCACTGCTTTTTTGCCTGCCTGTGGTCATTCTTTTTCTTTGTTCAGGTAAGAAAATACCTCTGAAAGGATGACCCGACAGGTCATGGGTGGTCTACATATGACTAGAACCTATCCATCCCTTTATCCACCCATTCATATGTGTGTGTGTGTGTGTACATTCTATGGGGTTATGTGTATCTGGCAAGGAACTTCTACCATTCTCCCTATTCTATCCATTCCTATTCCCCAGTATCATTATTTTTTTAAAAAAAGAAAATGCTTACTAAATATTGATAGGGGTATCTGGTCTTCAGTGAGACATAACATGCTTAGACTGTATGTAAAATGATAACTGGGGAAGTGTGACCTGGACTTCTTATGCTTTGCTATGGTGGGAAGATGTTCCTGAATGACAACTCTTGGCAGCTCCAGCTGACATGATTAATGATGAGGAAGGTACAAGCTCTGTTCAGCAACATCTAAAGGACCAGAGGACTCTCATTTCTCTGCTATGCTATGCGATCTGCCATGCCATGCATATATAGGTTTTCCATTCAGAGTTTGACGACAAGATCCAATTTCTTATAAATAGCTGCTCCTAGAGTATGATGTGTTTTCCATAACTGATCTCCTAACAAGTCCATTTCTCTCTCAGAAGAATACTCTGGGTATCAAAGGCCTGAAAAAGGGCCAGAGGCTATTAAGTAATTTATACATATCAATTCACCTAATAGACAAAGGTAATGAGTAACTCCTTGCAAGTTATCATAATTATTGCTGAACACTATTAATCTACAGTTACAGAATTCAGAAGGCTCTTAGCTACCAGTTAAGTGATCTGTAGTGGGTTAATAATTATTTCACATCATTAAATAAGACTTCTTATAAATTCAGAAGGTTCAGTTTTGATTTGACACTAATAAAAGTTAGTAAGGAAGAAGGAAAGTAACTTGGATCCAATTTTTCATTTTTATGTAAAAAATAAAATTTTCCATTAAAGCATAAGTGCCCCCCCCACCTCTCTTTCTCAAGTCAGACCGATGATTCTTTAGCAATACTCAGCTATTTCTCAGGTTGCATCTGTACTGTTTATCCATGAAAATGAAACTGCCTTATATAAATAATCTGCAATTCCTTTTTATGGGCTTTTGTTCAATCAATATTTGGAAAATTAAATTATTAGGGTAGTACAATCATATCCTGTATACTTAAATTTAGGTCCTCTTACCTGGAAGGCTTATTCTGAGGTAAGAGGACAGAGGATCATAGGCTTAGCCACATGCAAAATCGTGGCATGTATAAATAATAATTTAGATAGGGAAATCTTGAGAAAGCTTTAGAATATATTTTATGACTGAACTGAGATGAAAAAGAATTCACTCCTGGGAGTGGATATGGGTATTTCCTGCTTTGGATTCATGGTGGATCCAGGGTGGGATGAACTCACTTCCCAGTCATTGTGAGTTGGGTTGCCTTATAAATTAGACTTTCAACAAATAAACACACTCTAGCCAGAACTACTCTTCAAAGCACTTAGCTGTTACACTTTTTAAAAGTTAAAGATCAACATCTCTTTTCTATTTCATAAAGTTTATAAAGCACAGCCCTGTCCCATCAGACAGATTTCCTTTCAGATGTTTAATGAGAAATTGGAACAAAATGGAATGGCTAAACTCTCTCTACTAATCCCTCTCATTGAATAAAGCAATATGAAGGTTAGGTGCATGTTGCTACAAAGCAAGCATGCAACAGGTAAGTAGTAATGATTAGTGACAGAGTTAACCGCAGTGTTAATCTCCCCTGTCTGTTTTCATGTTCTTTGTCAGCAGGTTTGCTAATATTTCATTTAGTAAAAAATGGCTAAATGGAGCAACATTAATTTCTGGAATTCACTAAAATGTGAGGGCCATTAGGCGGTTGGTTTTAAAGGGGGAATTAAAAAGTGCCAGGAAGACCTGCCATGAAAGGCCAAAAGACACTTCAAGTTCAGTTGTTAGGCTAGTTCAAAGGAGGGTAGCTTCCGGACCGCTGGCCTTCATGATGCCCCCACGATACCCCCAGTTTACCCTGTTGAAATTTGGTGGCAAAACTGTATATTTTCAATAACAGAATCCCCCTACCCTTGATCAGTAAGACTACATGCAAAACCTATGTGCCCCCATAATGGGGAAAAGAAGATTGGCCCAGCCACTCCTGTGACATCATCAGGCCACCTGGTGAAGCCACTGTGGCCTTTGGAAGACCAAAAACACTTTAAAAAGAGGCCCTGGCAGCAAAGTCAAAATTGCTCTTTGGTTTGATCCAGCTCTTATAATTTGGTGAGCCTGAAAGATGGGAAGGAAGGGCTTGGCCACATACACTATTGTGTAAAATCTTATAAATCGTTAAATAAAGCTGAATACCTTTCATTTGCAGCTCCCCAAGAGGCCATTTTTTTTCTTTTCCGTCTTGTTTTTATTTCATCTTCCCTTTCTGCAGTTGAGGGCAAGTATACCATTTCGTCATTGGTGGCTTCAGTTTTACTTGTGTAACTTTCTGACTTATTCTGCAGGTTCTGCCTGTGGAAGGTCATCACTTACATTTCTCCGTAGGCGGTGGCAGCAGCTGCTTTTTTCTATTTGTCTTCTTCAGCTGCTGTGAAGCCTGCCCACGGGTGGCAGGAGTTTATTACTTCTGTCCCTGGTGTTTCCCCCCTCCCCTTCCTCTCTTTCAGCTTCCCTCTGCTGCAGTACTCTTCGAAGCCATCACAGAAACCTTGCTTCATTGCTTTCACTGTTTCTGTTTTCCTTTCTTTTTTTCCTGGTCATTTTCTAGTGTAGAGGAACTATTCATATGTCCCCTGCCTTACCCTGGCCATAACACTGAACCCCAGAGGATCACTATCCTATTAAGATTGGCCTAGAGTAACTCTTGATGTCAAATCATCCTGTGTCTAGGGCAGAGTCTTTCTTATATATACTTGCTCTCTGCTCTCCCTGAAGATTTTTCTATAGAAAGAAGGCCTGTTCTTGACCTTGCATCTCCAGGCTGGTTTTCTTAGGCAATCCTAGACTGGAGAAAAGCCTGATGATGTCACAGGAGTGGCTGGGCCAACCTTCTTTTCCCCATTATGGGGGCACATAGGTTTTGCATGTAGTCTTACTGTTCAAGGGTAGGGGGATTCTGTTATTGAAAATGAACAGTTTTGCCACCAAATTTCAACAGGGTAAACTGGGGGACTGGGGAAGGCAATGGCAGACCACCCCACTATAGTCTGCCAAGAAAACATCACAAAAGCGGCATCCCCCCAAAGGGTCAGACATGACTCGGTGCTCACACAAGGGACCTTTCACCTTTCATCAAACCAGCGGTATTGTGAGGGCATCATGAAGGCCAGCGGTCCAGAAGCTACCCTCCTTTGAACTAGCCTAACAACTGAACTTGAAGTGTCTTTTGGACTTTTATGACAGGTCTTCCTGGCACTTTTTAATTCCCCTTTTTAAAACCAACTGCCTAATGGCCCTCCCAATTTAGTGAATTCCAGAAATTAATGTTGCTCCATTTAGCCATTTTTTACAACTGTCTTCAGAATTCATGATGAGTAGTAAGGTCACAAGCCCAGCATCCCCCAGTGTTTCTGTGTTCAGCATCCGGGTCTTTTGTTCTTGAGTACACAGGGAAAGGCTGTCTCATGGAATTGAGAACCTGATTCCATTTTCAATGAAGAACACGCCTGTCACAGTACTGCTACTGCTGTGAGTGTGGACAATAGATGCATTGTGTGTTAGCAGGCCTGATCCTGCTATTCTCCTCTCAGTGAATGTGGGATGTTCCTGCCTCTGTGGATTCTGGGAATGTTGGGCTCCAGGGCACAGTTCTAGCCCAGGGACCTAAATCAGACTACCTATATTTAGTCCCTCAACTGTCTTTGCATAAACATGGGAATAATTGGTACTATACTCTGCAAATTGGGATACAGCCTGAAGCTGCAGGATTTGGCAGGCCTCCTTCAACTACCAGAAGCCTGACTTGCCTTGTTAGCCCAGCAGTACGTAATGATTGCCTGGCTGTGGATTCCCAGGTTTTCTTGAGTATTAGCAGTGCAGCAAGGTCTGCATGAAGCACATTAATTTTTTATTATACTCTTTTCAGAAATAAGTGCTTGTCTGAGGCCGGACACATCATCAGTTTGATCTCCAAAATCTAACTTGTGACGTAATGTTCATATATTAACAGAATTTTGTTAAATTCTTTGAGTGAATGAAATTCTGGGTTGAAAACAAGCTGAAGATTTCCCCAGAACTATATGTCTAATGGATAATATTAGACATTTTGGTGGATGAGGGGCTTGAGAACCAGCTGGGCATTACATTGCAGGAAGCATGACTTGTAGCTACATGAAATCTCCTTGCTGCTTCTCAAATTGTGGAGATAGTTCTTTGGTCAGCTTGTATACCATCTCAATTGCAAAACTACTTCTACGGGACTTACATAATAGGGTGAAAACAGTGGTATAAATAACAGATTAAAAAGACAAACAAAAACCACAGCAAAATAGAGGATAACTAACATAAACATATTTCCAACAATCAGAAAATCACCATCAGAGAGCAGGTCATTTTCCAGCTGTACAAAAGCTCAGCAGGATCAGGCCATGTGGACCTCAGAGAAGATGCTACAGGGAAGGGCAGCTACTGAGAAGGCATACCTCCCAAATCCCACAAGATGGTAAAGTTTTACAGCTGAGACCTGGAATGCACCAGCTTGTCCAGATCTTACCAGTCAGGCAGAAACAACGGGAGGAAGACAGGAAAGTATGTAATGATAGATGAAGCGATGGGATCCATTAACAGTGTTCTTAACACTCATCCTTTGATCCCAGTTTTATATCATAGGAGGGTCCAGTTCTTTGACTCGCATAATTCAACAGTTCAAGCACTGCTTCTTCCACATTGTAAACTAGTACTTCAGAAAAGCATCCTTCTTCTCTGCCTGTGTAGGCAGTTAGCATCCATGCAAAGAATGGAAAGGCTTCCCCTGCCCCCAAAATTCCTCTCCTTTTGTAACTTCCCCCAACATTCTTAGGTTGGGAAAAATTGGAAAGCACACTTCATGTATATGGTGAATCTCTGCAGGGGTGTGGCGAGGATGGAATGTGCCCTGGCAGTGAAAGCAAGATCTGCCTCTCCTACCATGCAAAGGGGTAACACCAAAGCAACACCTTCTTTTCTGGCATTTTGTAATGCAAATAAAACAGTAGTAGTAAGTAGGAAAACACTAAGAAGTCAATCAGACATCCACTTTTCTTTTTCTTCTGTCTTGGCTATTTAGTCTGCTAACCAGAGTATTTATGTTCCATTTTTTATGGTTAAAAAAAAACAGACATTGCACATTTTATTAAAAGTTCATGACAATGCAGTATCATATGAACTTCTGCAGTTTTACCATTGACTAGTAATGCTCTGAATAGGAACTCAGGGAGTGGCCCTGATGAGACACTTTTGTTATTTCTTGACCATAAATTCTGCAGCTGCATATAATGCTTTAGCAGTTGCTAATATCAGAGTTGATGGCTACAGGGTATAACATATAGAAACTACTTTATTCAGGTCTGCAAATCTTAAGTTTTATCTGCAAGATTTCTATTTTCAGTGTTATAAATAACATGTCAGCTCTGAATTGGTCACTTCAGATACTGGTCTTTGATCCTCACAAAGATCATCATGAAACTTCTTCACATGGCACATGCCAGTCTTGAAATTCCTGACATAGAACCCTGGATTAGGCCAGGGCTGTAACTAGAGTGGGGGGGCAAGCGGGGCACGTGCCATGGGTGCTGCGCTGGAGGGGATGCCAAAATGGGTGTGGAAACCATGCTTGCCCCAGGTGACACAGACCGTAGTTGTGGCCCCAGATTAGGCCATTGCCCTAGCATTATTATGCATGTTTTAGACTGACTTCTGGCATCTTGAAAATTATTGAGAAAAATCTGGAGAAGTCTTGCAGCTTTGTTTGTCACTTTATGGTGATTGCAGGCTTATCTGTACATCCCAGTTGCCCTGTTGTCAGAACAGGCAGGCAACCATTTCCGGAGAGCATAAACAGATGATGTCAACCTCAGCTCCTCACTTGCCTTCTAAATGACCTCGAGGTGTTTTTCTGTGCTCTGTTCCAGAATATATGTTTTTTGTTATATTGACATGCCTCAATTAAGCCGTTGCTTGTCATGGACTCAAATATTTCTACTCTTCTCTTCACCAGCACTGCTGAAATAGCATAATAGCTGAGGTCTTTGCTTAGTAAAGTTTCCAGTTTGAATCCATTATTATTATTATTATTATTGTTGTTGTTGTTGTTGTTGTCTTTTCCTGAGCAGATAGTTTTTCTCATGGCCTTTAAAAAAAAAGTCCAAGGGTTTACTTTTGCATAGGAATTCACAAAGATCAAATTCCTTAAGGATATCCCTTATGGCAGTCCCATTCACTTAACAATACACTCAAGGAAACCCTTGAGAATTCTTACTATCTGATTTTCTAGCTATCGGAGGTCAGAAGGCAGCTCGCTGCTAGCTTTCACTCAGGCCAGGAGCTAGCTTGAGCAGGCTCTCAAGCTGGCCATATCTTTTAAAGGCTTTTTAAAGGTTTAATTACATTACTTTCATGCCTTTTAAATCCAAACTACAGTCAGATTATGTTGCAGTGAACAATTTCTGTGAAGCAAAATGTTAGCGATACAGCAAAGGATTTTCAATTGCTCTAACCCAGAATCTAAACAGCTTCAAAACCAGGCTAATGATGAACTTGCAGGCTAATGAATGGCAATCTAGTTTCTTATTAGCAAAATACAAAGAAAGCACTTTACAGCAATTGAAAAAAAAAACTTTTCAGTTTTGTTTTGTTTTGTTTGTTTGTTTTTGAGATAGATTAGCAGGA
This sequence comes from Candoia aspera, assembly GCF_035149785.1. Taxonomy (NCBI): domain Eukaryota; kingdom Metazoa; phylum Chordata; class Lepidosauria; order Squamata; family Candoiidae; genus Candoia; species Candoia aspera. The sequence continues at coordinate 146,618,335 of NC_086153.1, forward strand.
ACATAGATTTTATTTCACAACCTTGCTTCACTTCACTGATAAGTAATATTAACTCTAGGCTGTTTTGGAGGGTAGAAACAAATTGATACATCTCTGGTAGCATTGCTCATTAAGTTTGATTCCTACTTGGTCTCCTTTTTTAACTTAAATCAGCAAAGTAATTCATAATACTTGTCCTCCATCTCTACTTGTGTTTTTTTGAATAGAAACATTGGATATGGAGGCTGACAGTTTTGTGACTTTCTGAAGATTACATAAACTCTCGAACCATGTGTTTTGTCACAGTTTTTATTTTGTTTCTTTATTTTGCCTAGTCTCTTTTTTTATCTTTCCTTTTTGGTTTCCTTTTTACCATTTTGTTGATCATGATGTGTTTAAGTATTTTAAAATAATGTATGTAGGCATGTATGCATTTGGGTGAAGCCTTGGCTTCCTACTCACATAAGCACTTGAAGTGGCTTATAACACTGGAAACAAAAAGACAAAACTTAGAACACTACCGTTAAAAATCAATTAACAATTCCAAAACAGCATCCCAAAGCCCAGCTCTGCCACACTGTAGAGAGTAAAGAGAATGAACTTGAGGGAAAGAGTAGAGAACCATTACCAAAAAGACAAGAAGGAAAACACTGATTAAATCTGGGACATGTAGAAAGTGTCTCAGACAGACATCTCCTTAATTTACATGGATATTGTAATGGTATTTGGGAATGACCTTAGGAGATAAGTGGAAGAGCCACAGACTAGAGAACGGGCAGAGAAGAGGCACTGGGGCCTGCAGCAGGAATGGGGATGTGGCAAATGTCTCAGAAGGGGCCCTCCCCAGTTTCTTGGGCTGTAAAGGCGAGGGGGGAGAGACGTACTTTCAGACTTGCAAGATTCTGTTAATGTAAGCCTACAATAAAGGTAGAGCTAGTACTTCTGGGTGTGCTTCTTCTCAGGACTACCTGGTAAGATATTACTGAGAGAGAGATAGGGAACACAGACTATGGAAATTATTGCAGGGTCCATTGGAGTTGGGTGGCTAACAAATTCAAATAAACAATAAGAATAATAGTAATAAGGTTACTATAGCTGATCGAAATAAAAGTAGTTTTTTGTCCTCTGTGGAGCTTCCTTCCTTCCTTCCTTCCTTCCTTCCTTCCTTCCTTCCCTCCCTCCTTCCTTCCTTGTATAAATTTTATTAAAAGTTTTAAAGAGAAGATAAAAATTAACAAAAACTAACACAGAATAAAGAAAACAAAGAAAGAGAAAGAGAAAAAGACAAAAGTGCAGAAGGAAAAAAAGAAATAGAAAGAAGCTTCCAATTTCCTTTTCAGCAAATACAAATATGCTTACAAAGTTATCTGTTACTCTGTTTACAAACAAAGCTCACTTTTTCTATTATCTATTTTTTTTCTAATCATCAAAACTACAAGTCACAAATGCATTTTTTTCTGTTTCGTGCAAAAAGTCTATAAGAGGTTTCCAGTCAGCCATAAATGTAGTTGTTGTCTTTTCTTTAATCAAGGAAGTCAATTTAGCTATCTCTGCAAATCCTGTCATCTTTGCCAACCATTCCTCTGTTGTGGGTAGTGTTGAGCCTTTCCACCTTTGAGCAAATAATAATCTTGCTGCAGTTGTCATATATAAAAACAAAGTTCCATGTCTTTTTTCTAGCTGTCTGTCCATTAGTCCCAAAAGAAAAGGCTCTGGCTTCAATTGTGTGGAATTTATTTCTTGTTCTGGTCTGCCTCATAGGGCTGACACACACTGCCCAGAATGATATCATAGCTGATGACACTAAAAGCCATTGAAAAGTGCATGGTTATACTCCTCCATCTAATGTCCAGTGTAGATCATCCCCCACAGCATCTAAAGTAGTCTGAGTTTCATATCCCAGTTGAAATCCTGTTTGAAATAAATCCAGAACCAGTTTCATCCCAATGAATCTGGATCTGTGAGGCCAGTACCTTCTCAATTAACTTTACCCAGGAATGGAATATTTGAGGCTGTCCTTTAGAGATCTTCTTTGGGGTTTGAAAGGGGTAAAATATGTGTCTTAAGCTTCTGTAGGTAAAGCATCTATTCCATCCATTAAAAAATTCTTAGACTCTCCAAAAACCTGGGGGCTTGGCACCTCAAAAAGCGGTAGTGGTGGACTATATGATTACTCAATCAATCACTCATCTACTGACCTACCTACCTGTCTAGGTAATTCAATTAATCTCAGACCCAGACTGCATAAAAGACAATACGGTACATAATACAAAGTACAATGTAGCATGCATGATAAAAGGCCTGTAATAGTGCTTAGTCTACTTTGCTGTCAACAAGTCATGAATTCTACAGTCTACAAATACAAACTTTGCAACAGCAAGTGTTACCTTGGGATCTTTATTCATTAAAAGAAACTGTATGTAGAGTTTTTCTGCCTAACCTGGAAATGGACTAAGAAGAGGTGTTAGTAACTCATGCAAGTGTCTTGGTAAAAATTACAGTAAGGCAGGATGTAATCCTGTGATTCAGTGCTTCCATCTTTCCAAGGATGAAATCTTTCAGCATAGGGGATTTTGAGATATTTGCCCTTCGACACTGCAGACAGTAAGATATTAAACTGCAATAATGTAAAGGCCCTCCAAAATTTATTGTTTGTAAGCTGGGCCAAATATAATGCTGGTTTAAAATAAAATTTCCTGTGCTGCAGTTGAAGGCTAAGTGACATCTTGCTATATTCTGTTTGCAATTCCTTATCAAGGATATTTTTTAAAGAGCTACTATTGCCTGATCTTGTCCCAGGTGCATCAGCATCTCACTTGAGAACCCCAATTTTTGTAATTTGTCATTTATTTAGAGTTTCCAAAAGGAATAATATTTATCCAACAAGGTAAGAGCCATCAGACCATGGGGCTGAAAATGAGCTTTTAACCAATATCTGAACACCCATAGCCATGCCCTTGTTTTGAGTTTTGTAAGTTCGGCTTCCAAACGTAGAGCAGCATTAGGCACACCTTTTGCTACCTGGAATAACTTTCTTAGGAAGCCAGTTTGAACTCTCTCCAGCTTCTCATAGTTGACAGCTGGATTTAACTTGCTCTGTAGGGGAAGTGTCCCGACATGTTGGCTTCAAAAACTTCCAAAGCAGGTGGTATGTACTAGACTCCTCTGGAGAAAAAAAAGAGCATTTAAGAAAAGAAAAGAACACTCAGAACAAGCTGCACAATATGATTATGCCTAACTGTTCAAGAGTGGAATTCAAAATCTCAGTAGAACCATCAGTCTGGGGATGGGACGATGTGGACGGCGCTTGTTTAGTGCCAATCAATTTTAAAAATGATTTCCAAAACTGGGCAGTAAACTGTGTCCCGCGGTCACTGACCAAATGGGAGGGGCTACCGTGAAGGCGGTAGATATGGAGGAGAAATAGACATGCCAGTTGTGGGGCTGATGGGATGGATGCACATGGAATGAAATGCGCTTGCTTGGAGAAAAAATCTTTTACAACCCAAATTACAGTTTTCTTCTGACTGGGAGGAAGATCCACAATAAAATCCATAGAAATCTCGTCCCAGGGTTGGGAAGGACTGGCCACTGGCTGTAAAAGCCCCTGTGGTTTCCCTCCTTTACGTTTTGACATGGCACAAACATGACAGGAAGCAACATAATCTTTTACGTCACATCTCAAGGTTGGTCACCAAAATTGGCAGCGAACCGAATGCAAGGTTTTGACAAAACCAAAGTGTCCAGCAAGTTTATCATCATGGGAACACTGCAAATCAGCAGCCCTCAACATTTCAGGCACATAAAGGCTGTGTTCCACCCACGCCAGACCGTTTTCAAAAGAAACATTGTCTTTATTAGCTAGCAACCAAGTGTCAGATTTCAGTGCCTGGAGAAAGTCCTTCTGTAACTGACAAGGAACTTGCACTTTCTGCTACCCAGATTGTGCTGGGGGCAGGGTTGCCTGCACATGGGTCTGGCTCCGAGTGACAGCAACCAAGTCCAGTTGTGGTTCAGTGAGAACAGTCCCAACCACATCTGCCACCTGGTCAAGGTCCTGAGGTAAACGTGACAAAGCATCAGCCAGAAAGTTTTTCTTTCCTGGAATAAATTTTAACTGGAAGTTAAAGTGACTGAAAAACTGAGCCCAGCAAATCCGATTAGGGCTGAGACGTCGTGGGGTGTGGAGGGCTTCCAAATTCCTGTCCAAACCTCAAAAGGGCATTTAGTGCTTTCAAGGAGATGGCACCAGGTTTCTAAAGCTGCTTTTACAGCAAAAGCCTCCTTTTCCCAAACATGCCACCAGCATTCGGTTTCAGAAAATTTTCTGGACAGAGAAGCGCAGGGTTTTAAGTGATTTTCTGAATCCCTTTGTAACAAAATAGCCCCAATAGAGGAGTCAGAAGCATCAACTTGGGCCACAAAGGGGTGCTCAGGATCAGGGTGCTGCAGAATAGGCTCAGCAGTGAAGAGGGTTTTTAATTTCTCAAATGCTGCCTGCCATTCAGGCGTCCAATTCAGCACTGCCCCAGGGTTTTTTACTTTGTGTGTCTCCCCCAAGCCCTTGGTATGGAGTAAATCAGTGAGAGGCAGAGCAATCTCAGAGAACCTCTGGATAAATTGCCGATAGAAATTACTGAACCCTAGGAAACTTTGTAATTGCCTCGGGTGTGGGGACGTTCCCAACTTAGAATTGCCTGAATTTTTGCAGAGTCCATTTCTATACCCTGGTCAGACACTTGATAGCCCAGATAGTCAAGTTGGGTTTTGTGAAACTCATATTTGGAAAGTTTGGCATAGAGTTTGGCATCTCTAAGTTTGCATAACACCTGTCTGAGGAGGCATTCGTGTTCCTCCTCGGTTTCAGTGTAAATGAGAACATCATCTAAATAAACCAGGACCACTTTAAACAAATGATCATGTAATACTTCATTAATCAACTGCATGAAGGCTCCAGGTGTCCCTGCTAACCCAAAAGGGAGGACTTTGTACTGAAACAATCCTAGTGGGCAATTAAAAGCAGTTTTCCACTCATCCCCAGCTTTCATGCGAATGCGGAAGTAGGCTTCATGAAGATTGAGCTTGGAGAAAATCTTGCCCTTTGACAAATGAGCTAACATGTCATTCATGAGGGGAAGAGGGTACTTGTTGACAATAGAGATGGAATTTAACCCTCAATCATCCGGACAGAGTCGGAGCATGCCATCTTTCTTTTCCCGGAATAACACAGGAGCCCCAACTGGGGAATTAGCAGGTTCAATAAACCCCCTTGACAGATTTTTGTCAATTAAGTCCCGTAATGCCTCGAGCTCCTTCTGAGTCATCGGATAAATTTTTGGCTTGGGCAATTGAGCATTGGGGACTAACTCTATTGCACAGTCAGTTTTCCGGTGGGGGCAGGGTAACTGATCTGCTTCTATCTCCCCAAGTCTTCTAAATGTGGCAAGTCAGGGCGCGGCGTGGCGATCGCTGCCCTTCCAACCCCTGCATGTGCAACTACCTCTGGGGTAGGAGCTTGGTAAAATCCTCTGTAAAAGTCACAGTTCTGTGCTCCCAGTTTATATATGGGCTTTGACAGGTCAACCATGGGATCCCCAGGATTACCAAGGGATTGCCCACAGGTGGTACAATGAATTTCAAAGTCTCACGGTGGCTGCCCATTTGCATTGCCACAATTCCAGTGAAATGGGTTGCACACCCCCCCCCCACTGTTGAACCATCCAACTGTGTGAAGATCAAAGGATGCTGGAGGGGGAAACTAGGCAGTTCCAAAGCAGCAACCAGATCAGGGTGAATTAAACACCTGGAACACCCAGAGTCAACTAAAGCCCATCCCTCTGTAGTTTTTGTGCAGGAACCCAATTTCACCTTTACTGCTAAAGTGGGGCAGTCAGCACTCACCATAGCATCTTCGCACCCATCCTCGTTCACCTGCCCGGTGGCACCCTTCATGGCAGGTGGCTGGCATTTCCCGCTGGCCCCTTGTAGTCATCTTCAGCCTCCCCCAAGAAGTATAGTACTTCTTCAGCATTGGGTGTCCCTTTGGCTGCTGTCATCCGCTGCGGGGGGGGGGGGAATTTGGCCAGCGGCTTCCCAGCTCGATCTCCAGCCTTGGCTTTTAGGCAATCAGCTGCCCGATGGCCCCCTTTTCCGCATCAAAGAAACTGACCCCTCGCATAGCGCCGCTCCATCTCCTCATCCCAGGCTCTATAGCTTGGCCGGGCAGCAGTCGCAGCACTTCCGGGTCCCCTTATGGTAGCGGGAGGTTTTTCAGATTTTCTGGTTTGCATGAAGTTATGTTGAGCATGCTCAGCCTTTCTGGCCAGGCAGATCCAGACGTACAATCACTCCTGGTCGTCTCTACACAATGCCCACTGTGGGACGTCCCGGATGAGTCCCTCTTTAAACCGTTCTATTAGGGTTGACTGAGACCAGTCAGGGATCTTCCCAGCTAGAGCCTTAAACTCTAGGGCATAATCAGCTATGGACATTTGGCCCTGGGTAAGATCCTTCAGTGCCTTCTTAGCTCTTGCCTTGGCCAGAGGATCTTCAAAATGCAGCTTTAATGCCCACATGAAATCATCGAAATAATCAAGTGCAGGGGAGTCAGCATCACTTAATTGAACATACCAGTCAGCCGCTCGGCCCTTCAACTTGGTGGCAATGGCAGTTATCTTAGCCTCTTCAGAAGGGAAGCATGCTCCAAACTGCCTCGTATAACTTTTAGCATTAGTTAAAAAGAAAGATAACTTTGTTGGATCCCCATCAAATTTGACAGAAAAGTCTCTCACCCCCACTCCGGTTGGAGTGGAATCAGCAGCCACTTGAGTGGTTGGGCCCCAGGTTACAGTAGCTTTCCCTCTTCAGGGTGGGGACACTGGTGATTGAGCCCTGCGGGGTAGAGATTCATCCCGGAGCCATCTCCGGATCCGTTCCGCTGGCGGTCTGGATGGGAGGATGGGGGATGGTTGCGGGAAGCTGGGATCTCCTCTGTGCCTCCCCTGCCCCTCCAGTGACAGAGACAGGTTTTTTAGCATGTACTCTATCGATTCTATTTTGGCTTCCATCACTCTTAGTCTCTCAGAGGTTTGAGAGTCCTCCCTCCCTTGCGTGTTCGGCTTTCTCTCTGTTGACACCATAGTAGATTCTTTGTCTGGGGTTAGTGGCAACCGATACTTCCAGGATGCCCCCAACGTCCCTGGCTGGGGTTCCCCTACTTCATCCAAGGTGATCAACTCTGCGAGCAATTCGCTGGGTGCTGGTTGCTCTGGCTCTTCCCCATCATCAGATTCCTCCACATCAGAATTGGAACTCAATTCATCCTGGAAGTCTGAAGGTTCTGGGGTGAGGTTCAGTTCTCCGCTCTTGACCATCAACTCGGGCATCAAGCTAGCCATCTCCTCAAGTCCCCCGGTCGTGAGCTTGGACTCAGCCATCGTTAACTATTTTCCCTCGCAAGAAACTGATCTTGGTAGGAGCTAACGGTACAACTTTGATGTTTCTCAGCTTTATGTAATGGTTGCCTATTCTAAAACACTATCAGACTCATGAGCAGGAATTCAAAGATATCTGATTTATTAAGGGATAGTGTGCAGGATCACAGAGAAAGCTGAGAATGATGAAAGCGTGCCAAATTCAAACTAAAACCCCTCGGTGCAAATGAATCCCTCCCCCTATAGAATCTTCTCGAGTTCACAATCCCAGGTACTCCTAACGGTTTCTGATGGTCTGCAGGAAAAGTCCTTGAACAGATAACAGAATGCAAACACATTCCATTGTCCTGATTTCACATACAGAGCTTGGTACAAGGTTTCACTGCAGCTCCCTCCAAAACAGAAATGTGTGTCAGCACCATGGCATGTGAAACCTTATGATGTATAAACTACATCGAAACAGTGAACATGACAGTGTCCTTATGAAGAGCATATAATAGGATGAGTAACTAAATATAAATTGTAGTTTGTTCCAAAGAGTTTCTCTAGCAATGGAGTCAAGGAAGATCTCTGCTTGAGATCTTCAAATAGGGCTGATTTAGGTGGCTGAGTATAGTTTTTAATCAAATGGGAGAGTACCAGTCCCTGATCTAACACTGTCAGCCCAGGCCAGGAATGGCAAAGAATCAATCCAGCCAAACTTCAATTCTTTATTTGCTCACACCATATAGCCAGAATCTTGCCAGACTAAAGAACCTAAGGATCTATCTAACCTAAGGGGAAATAACCTGGGAGGCCCTAGGGCAGGTCTAGTCTCAATCTCTTACTTCCCATGTTCCAGCTCCAGACTGTGTTTTATGTTATCTTGCTTCCCTCCTAGGAATGTGCTCCCTCCTTCCTGAGAACCAGCTGCATTACTGAAGTCATCACAAAGACACCAGTTGTAATGGTTGCCTATTCTAAAACACCATCAAACTCATGAGTAGGAATTCAAAGATATCTGATTTATTAAAGAATAGTATGCAGGATCACAGACAAAGCTGAGAATGATGAAAGCGCGGCGAATTCAAATTAAAAACCCTCGGTGCAAATGAATCCCTCCCCCCGTAGAATCTTCTCAAGTTCACAATCCCAGGCGCTCCTAACAGTTTCTGATGGTCTGTGGGAAAAAGTTCTTGAGCAGAGAAAATAACCCAAACACATTCCATTGTCCTGATTCCATATACAGAGCTTGGTACAAGGTCTCACAGCAGCTCCCTCCCAAACAGAAACGTGCGTCAGCGCCATGGCATGTGAAACGTTACGATGTATAAACTACATTGAATCAGTGAACATGACATACTGCCCCCCCAAAGTTATAGAATACATTAAGCAGCAGGCTTCAAAGGATAAGCAAGGTGGAAATGGTTAACTAAATCAGGAGCGTTAACATGGTGGGCAGACACCCATTCAGGATGAGGAAAGTGTTTCCATCGGACCAGATACTGCAGGGTGCCTTGAAGCTTGTGAGAATCAACGATGTCCTTGACTTCAAAGTGTTGTTGGCTGTCAATCATAATTGGAACGGGAGGAGGAGGTTGAGGGTGCCAATGCAGCGAGTGGTGCACAGGCTTAAGCAAGCTGCAATAGAAAACAGGGTGCAAGCATTTCAAATTGTGAGGCAGTTCCAATTTAACAGTAACTGGATTGACAAGATGAACAACAGGAAAAGGACCAATGAATTTGGGAGCAAGTTTTTTAGAAGGTTGAAGTGATTTGATAAATTTAGTAGATAGATACATCTGATCCCCAACTTTGAAGTCGTGTTGTAAAGAACGATGCTCATCAGCTTGAGACTTGTAAGCAGCCTGGGCATCAGCCAAAGCTTCTTGAATTACTGGCCAGGAATCAGACAGTTTAACAGCCCAGTCAGAGGCAGAACATGTTTGGGAAGGGGGCTGTGGCAGTTCAGGGATGGGAGCAAAGTCGTGACCAGAAACCACGTGAAAAGGGGTTTGTCTGGTACTTTGAGGCACAGCATTATTGTAAGCAACTTCAGCAAAAGGTAATAACTCCACCCAATTGTCCTGATGGTAGTTGATGTATGCTCTAAGAAACTGTTCAAGAGTGGCATTTAAAATCTCAGTAGAACCGTCAGTCTGTGGATGGGACGATGTGGACAGTGCTTGTTTAGTACCAATCAATTTTAAAAATGATTTCCAAAATTGGGAAGTAAACTGTGTCCTGCGGTCACTGACCAAATGGGAGGGGCTACCGTGGAGGCGGTAGATATGGAGGAGAAATAGGCACGCCAGTTGTGGGCTGATGGGATGAATACACATGGAATGAAATGCACTTGCTTGGAGAAAAAATCTTTTACAACCCAAATGACAGTTTTCTTCTGATTGGGTGGCAGGTCCACAATGAAATCCATAGAAATCTCATCCCAGGGGCAGGATGGGCTGGCCACCAGCTGTAGAAGCCCCTGTGGTTTCCCCCCTTTTCGTTTTGACGTGGCACAAACAGGACAGGAAGCAACATAGTCTTTTACATCACGATCTCTCTCCTCATCCCAGGCTCTATAGCTTGGCCAGGCAGCAGTCACAGCACTTTGGGGTCCTCTCATGGTGGTGGGTGGTTTTTCAGATTTTCTAGTTTGCATGAAGGTATGCTGAGCATGCTCCACCTTTCCTGCCAGACAGATCCAGTCATGCAATGGCTCGGGGTCGTCTCTACACAACTCTCAATGCAGGACATCCTGGTTGAGTCCCTCTTTAAAACGTTCTATTAGAGTTGACTCAGACCAGTCAGTGATTTCCCCAGCCAGAGCTTTAAACTCTAGGGCGTAATCAGCTACTGACATTTGGCCCTGGGTAAGATCCTTCAGCGCCTTCTTAGCTCTTGCCTTGGCCAGAGGATCTTCAAAATGCAGCTTTAATGCCCACATGAAATCATCAAAATAATCAAGTGCAGGGGAGCCAGCACCACTTAATTGAACATACCAGTCAGCCGCTCGTCCCTTCAACTTGGTGGCAATGGCAGTTATTTTAGCCTCTTCAGAAGGGAAGCATGCCCCAAACTGCCTCATATAACTTTTAGCATTAGTTAAAAAGAAAGATAACTTTGTTGGATTCCCATCAAATTTGAAAGAAAAGTCTCTCACTCTGCCTCCGGTTGGAGTGGAACCAGCAGGCGCTTGAGTGGTTGGGCCCCAGGTTACAGTAGCTTTCCCTTTACAGGGTGGGGATACTGATGGCCAGGCTCTGTGGGGTGGAGATTCATCCCGGAGCTGTCTCCGGCCCCATTCCACCGGTGGTCTGGAAGGGAGGATGGGGGATGGCTGCGGGAAGCTGGGATCTCCTCCGCATCTCTCCTGCCCCTCCAGTGACAAAGACAGGTTTTTCAACATGTACTCCATCAATTCTATTTTGGCTTCCACCACTCTTAGTCTCTCAGGGGTTCGAGAGTCACGTCTCCTTCGCGTGCCCGGTTTCCTCTCATTGACACCATAGTTGATTCTTTGTCTGGCGTTAGTGGGAACCAATACTTCCAGGATGTCCCCAACATCCCTGGTTGGGGTTCCCCCACTTCATCCAAGGTGATAAACTCTGCGAGCAATTTGCTGGGTGCCAGTTGCTTTGGCTCTTCCCTGTTGTCAGATTCCTCTGCATCAGAATTGGAATTCGATTCATCCCTTGACTGGTCTCGGGATTCTGAAGGTTCTGTGGTGAGATTCAGTTCTCCGCTCTTGACTGTCGACTTGGGCATCAAGCTAGCCGTCTCCTCAAGTCCCCCGGTCGTGGATTTTGACTCAGCCATCATTAACTATTTTCCCTCACAAGAGACTGATCTTGGTAGGAGCTAACAGTACAACTTTGGGGATTCTCAGCTTTATGTAATGGTTGCCTATTCTAAAACACCATAAGACTCATGAGTAGGAATTCAAAGATATCTGATTTATTAAAGAATAGTATGCAGGATCACAGAGAAAGCTGAGAATGATGAAAGCGCAGCAAATTCAAACTAGAACCCCTTGGTGCAAATGAAATCCCTCCTCCCGTAGAATCTTCTCAAGTTCACAATCCCAGGTGCTCCTAACGGCTTCTGATGGTCTGCGGGAAAAGGCCTTGAACAGATAACATAATTCCAAACACATTCCATTGTACTGATTCCATATACAGAGCTTGGTACAAGGTCTCACAGCAGCTCCCTCCCAAACAGAAACGTGCATCAGCACCATGGCATGTGAAATGTTATGATGTATAAACTACATTGAATCAGTGAACATGACACCAATCTGCTTGAAATCTTGCCTGCTCCTCTGCTAGAAGGATCTCTTCTTCCAGCCAATCTAAAATAAAGTTGTCTAGAATAGGTAAGCAGGCTCACTGGGTAGCTATTGGCTGGGTCATCTTCCTTTCCCTTCTTCCAAATATGGATAATTATGGCTATGCCCCAGGGTCTAGGAATAGAGACTGCATTATTGATATAAGTAAAAAAAGTGAAGCCAGCACTGGTGTCCACCACTCCAAGTGGGTTTGTTCAGGGGGAATTAAGTCCAGACTTGGGGCTTTTCTAGGTTTTAATTGCCTAATAAATTTGTGCAGTTCAGCAGCTGAAACTAGGCAGAGGCTGTTCTCATAAATCAATATCATCATCTTGTGAATTCTCCCTTCCACATAAAGCTTGAAAATAAGTTTCAAGACTGTTGACACTCTAAGGGAGAGGGGAAGGTTTTCAGTTCTCCCAAAACCTAGCTGTCTTTTGCACTGGCTGCTGCTATCAACTATGTCCAGGTTTCATGCATCAACCCTCTCTTTTTAGTAGGAACTAAGCTTTTATAACTTCAGCAAAGGATCATTACCTTGTCGTGGTGCAGGAGCTTGAGCACCTCAGTGATGCCATGAGCTAAACCATGAAGGGCCACCCAAGACGGGAAGGTCATGACAGAGAGGTCAGACTAAATGCAATCCCTGGGGAAGGTAATGGCAACCCACCCCAGTATTCTTGCCGTGAAAACTAAATGGATCAGTACAACCAGAGATATGTTGGTATACCATCGGAAGATGAGACCCCCAGGTCGGAAGATGGTCAAAATGCTACTGGGGAGGAACAGAGGATGAGTTTAACTAGCCCCAGACGTGATGACGCAGCTAGCTCAAAGCCGAAAGGACGGCTAGCGGCCAACGGTGCTGGTGGTGAACAGCGAATCCGATGTTCTAAGGATCAACACACCATTGGAACCTGGAATGTAAGATCTATGAGCCAGGGCAAATTGGATGTGGTTATTGGTGAGATGTCAAGATTAAAGATAGACATTTTGGGTGTCAGTGAAGTGAAATGGACTGGAATGGGCCACTTCACATCAAATGACCACCAGATCTACTACTGTGGACAAGAGGACCACAGAAGAAATGGAGTAGCCTTCATAATTAATAGTAAAGTGGCTAAAGCAGTGCTTGGATACAATCCCAAAAACGATAGAATGATCTCAAATCGAATTCAGGGCAAGCCATCTAACATCACAGTGATCCAAATATATGCCCCAACCACAGATGCTGAAGAAGCTGAAGTAGAGCAGTTCTATGAGGATCTGCAGCACCTACTGGACAACATGCCTAAAAGAGATGTTATTTTCATCACAGGAGACTGGAATGCTAAGGTGGGCAGTCACCTGGAATTACAGGTAAGCATGGTCTGGGAGAACAAAACGAAGCAGGACATAGGCTGATAGAATTTTGCCAAGACAACTCACTCTGCATAACAAACACTCTCTTCCAACAACCTAAGAGATGCTTTATATATGGACTTCACCAGATGGACAACACCAAAATCAGATTGACTACATCCTTTGCAGCCAAAGGTGGCGGACATCTATACAGTCGGTAAAAACAAGACCTGGAGCTGACTGTAGTTCAGATCATGAACTTCTTATTGCACAATTTAGGATCAGACTCAAGAGATTAGGGAAGACCCACAGATCAGCTAGATATGAGCTCACTAATATTCCTAAGGAATATGCAGTGGAGGTGAAGAATCGATTTAAGGGACTGGACTTAGTAAATAGGGTCCTGGAAGAACTATGGACAGAAGTTCGCAACATTGTTCAGGAGGCGGCAACAAAATACATCCCAAAGAAAGAGAAAACCAAGAAGGAAAACTGGCTGTCTGCTGAGACACTAGAAGTAGCCCAAGAAAGAAGGAAAGCAAAAGGCAACAGTGATAGGGGGAAATATACCCAATTAAATGCAAAATTCCAGAGGTTAGCCAGAAGAGATAAGGAATTATTTTTAAACAAGCAATGCACAGAAGTGGAAGAAGACAACAGAATAGGAAGGACAAGAGACCTCTTCCAGAAAATTAGAAACATCAGAGGTAGGTTCCAGGCAAATCAAAAACAAAGATGGCAAGGACCTAACAGAAGAAGAAGAGATCAAGAAAAGGTGGCAAGAACATATTGAAGACCTGTATAGGAAGGATAACAATATTGGGGATAGCTTTGACAGTGTGGTCAGTGAGTTAGAGCCAGACATCCTGAAGAGTGAGGTTGATTGGACCTTAAGAAGCATTGCTAATAACAAGGCAGCAGGAGATGACGGTATCCCAGCTGAATTGTTCAAAATCTTGTGAGATGATGCTGTAAAGGTAATGCATGCTATATGCCAGCAAATTTGGAAAACACAAGAATGGCCATCAGACTGGAAAAAATCAACTTATATCCCTGTATCAAAAAAGGGAAATGCTAAAGAATGTTCAAACTATCGAACAGTGGCACTCATTTCACATGCCAGTAAGGTAATGCTCAAGATCGTGCAAGGTAGACTTCAGCAATTCATGGAGTGAGAATTGCCAGATGTACAAGCTGGGTTTAGAAAAGGCAGAGGAACTAGGGACCAAATTGTCAATATCCGCTGGATAATGGAAAAAGCCAGGGAGTTTCAGAAAAACATCTATTTCTGTTTTATTGACTATTCTAAAGCCTTTGACTGTGTGGACCATAACAAATTGTGGCAAGTTCTTAGCGGTATGGGGATACCAAGTCACCTTGTCTGCCTCCTGAGGAATCTGTATAACGACCAAGTAGAACAGTAAGAACAGACCACGGAACAACGGACTGGTTTAAGATTGGGAAAGGAGTACAGCAGGGCTGTATACTCTCACCCTACCTATTCAACTTGTACGCAGAACACATCATGCGATGTGCTGGGCTTCAGGGATCCAAGGCTGGAGTTAAAATCTCTGGAAGAAACATTAACAATCTCAGATATGCAGATGATACCACTTTGATGGCTGAAAGCAAAGAGGAACTGAGGAGCCTTATGATGAAGGTGAAAGAAGAAAGTGCAAAAGCTGGTTTGCAGCTAAACCTCAAAAAAACCAAGATTATGGCAACCAGCTTGATTGATAACTGGCAAATAGAGGGAGAAAACATAGAGGCAGTGAAAGACTTTGTATTTCTAGGTGCAAAGATTACTGCAGATGCTGACTGCAGTCAGGAAATCAGAAGACGCTTAATCCTTGGGAGAACAGCAATGACAAATCTCAATAGAATAGTTAAGAGCAGAGACATCACACTGACAACAAAGGCCTGCACAGTTAAAGCAATGGTATTCCCAGTAGTAACATATGGCTGTGAGAGCTGGACCATAAGGAAGGCTGGCCGAAGGAAGATAGATGCTTTTGAACTGTGGTGTTTGAGGAAAATTCTGAGAGTGCCTTGGACTGCAAGAAGATCCAACCAGTCCATCCTCCAGGAAATAAAGCCAGACTGCTCATTTGAGGGAATGATATTAAAGGCAAAACTGAAATACTCTGGCCACATAATGAGAAGACAGGACACCCTGGAGAAGACGCTGATGCTAGGGAGAGTGGAAGGCAAAAGGAAGAGGGGCTGACCAAGGGCAAGATGGATAGATGATATTCTAGAGGTGATGGACTCGTCCCTGGGGGAGCTGGGGGTGTTGACAACCGACAGGAAGCTCTGGCGTGGGCTGGTCCATGAAGTCACGAAGAGTCAGAAGCGACTGATGAATAAACAACAACAAGCTTTTATAAAGCTTCTTCTGAAGAACCCTTGAATAGGAAATATGTAAGAGAACTTGTCTATAGTCCCTACAGATAGCACCTAGTTCTGTTTTGATCAAACCAGTGCTTTGGCATGTGCTGATTACGTTGTTCTTTTTAGATTGATGTTGACCTAAGCTCTGTTTGCCAGACTGGATCAAGAACTTGTAATGTTTCAATGTACTTTCATGAGGTGGATTTGAAACTAATTTAAGATGTGTCAGTTTTAGATGAGTAGAGTTCAAAGGTTCTTCTAAGGCTCAGCTCACCTTAGTTGACCATCTTATGTGGCCTGAGCATAGAATTGTCTCTGGGGCTATAAAGCAAGGGAGATCTACCAACTCCACTTTGTCATCTAAATGAAGAAGCAAAAAGGGAGTACATGGTCAGTGTCTGGAGCACTAACCACTTTAAAGTCTTTTAGAGAACTTAAAAGTCCTCAAGGGAGGGCTATATAATCTATTGTGCTTGCTTTTGAGCCTGACCTGTCTCTGGGGGGGCTCTGTTTAAGATGTGAAAATCCAATTATATCAAGCAAAAGCCTGTGAAATTACATTTCCCATCTTGAGACTGGCACTGGTCCCATGGTGGTGGTGGATAGTTTTCTGGAGGCTGGTTATGATTTTTTAAATAAAGGGTCAGATCATCATTAGGATCTAAGCTTGAGTTAAAATCTCATCCTAAGGCAACCAATACTTGGGTATAGTTTGCTACCAATTGCATAACCTTGCCTTGTTTCTGTACATTGTGACTGTGTCTTTGTAGGAGGTAAGTATACATATATCAACAAAATGGAACAGTGCGTAAGCCTAACTAGGACTGATACTACTACATTCCTAAATGCGTCAAGCTTAAAGTTACGTGCTTTCTAAGTTGGTAGAAACTAATGTTGCCATCTTTTCATCTGGGTACTCTCCAAATGAAGAAGCAACTGCAACCAATGAAATTGCATAATATCCATCCAGCTTTAGCTCCTCTGTGAACCATGTTGTTGTGATAAAATAAAATAAACACTTATGAAAAAATTGATGGGTTCTAAATCCCTAGGCTAGGCTTTCCACCTGCAATATTCCAGGAGGGCAGAGTGAGGTGATGGCAAAGAGGTAAATGCCAGTCTCCTCTAGGCAATTTCTCCACATTTCTGCAAGAGCAGGAGAAATTCTGGAATAGGTTGTAAAAGGTGGACTCATCATTATCAATGACTGTAGCACAACAGTTTCTTTTTGAAAATGTCTTTTTTTTAGCTATTGCTGCAAGTAGACACAGAAGCAATTGTGTTACCAGCTTGGACACTATTGACAAGAACATCCCAACCTTGCATCTTTTGAGTCATTCTGTGTCTATTTGGGGGAAAGAGTGGGGACTGAAAACTGCTACATGAAAATAGTGAAGCTGGAGATTATTCTGGGAAAAAATGTATATTTTAAAATCTTGAAACTTCTTTCCTCAGAAAAATATTTCTTGAGAAATTTTAGCTCAGTTCTCCATTCCAGTATTATTGGATGGCTATTAGTTTTCAACTAAGATATTAATGAGCTTAAAGATCTATTAAAACATACTCCAAGTGTAGTGTATCTGAACTAAACCCTAAGCCAGCTGCTGGATGTTAGCAAAGATCCTAACACTCGCATGATATTTCTGAAGTGGCAGGATTAAAAGGGCATTTTTATTAAATTTCTATTGATAGACAACTTTTTAAATTTATTTTATTTTTATTTATTTACTCGCCAAGTTTATATGGCCGCCCATCTCACAAAAAGTGATTCTGGGTGGTGTGCAATAAAACTGGCAATTAAAGCAATCTATAAAACCAGTTAAAAACAATGAACATAAATAAAGCAAGATCACGAGAGAGAAGATATCACATCTAATACAGCCAGTGGACAGGCACCCTATTACCAGGGGATCCCCAGGCTTGCTGAAAAAACCAAGTTTCAAGGGCTTTCTGGAAGATCACAAGGGTTGGGGCTAACCACATCCTGGGAGGGATGATGTGCCAGAGGTCAGGTGCCATGGCAGAAAAGGCTCACCTCCTGGGCCCCGTCAGATGGAACTCCCTCACAGACGGGACCAGAAACATGCCCTTGCTGCTGGGCCTGGTGGGATGGGCTGATGTAATCGGGAAGAGGCGGTCCCTCAGGTAGCCTGGCCCCATGCCATGTAGGGCTTTAAAGGTCAAAACCAACACCTTGAATTGGACCTGGAAACAAACTGGTGACCAGTGCAGCTTGTGCAGCAAAGGTGTTATGTGTGTCCTTCTAGGGGCACACATAATTGCCCGTGCCACTGCACTTTGCACCAGTTGAAGCTTCCGGATACGTTTTAATCTTAATCTAGACAGGCAGGTTTCAGAATTAGGTACCACAATCTACTTGTGTTCTTTCAGGAATATGCTAGGATGGGACACGAGAACCAGTCTAATTGATTCTGCCAAGTGTTTTGTCACACATCCCTAAATCGCTCAACATTGGTTCTTATTACTATCATTTTAATGCTTTGTGAGGATAGTTGCAAAATATTGCAGACGTTTTTGTTGATACTTTTTTCTCTAGCAGTTTTCTTGAAATGATACAAAAGAGAAAAGAGCAAAAGAAAAGAAAAATATAGATGTGCACGTGTGCATTCTCTGTTTCTTTCTCGGCACTATCCTGTATAAAATTGCTTTATACCAAAAGAAAAAGCAATTTTCCACTGACCACATGTTTTGATGAACATTTTTGAGCAATTCTAGCCTTGGGAGTGACAATCTTGGAGAGCACTTGAAAAGAGATTTGGAGAGGTGTTTTTTTTTTTTTTTAATGTTTCAGGGATATGAAATACTTGATATATATATTTCACCATCTTGCATCTTGGGTTCGATGCTGTTTGGGGGGTTTCTGGACTGTGCATTTAAGAGTGAAAAAATAGCAGCGCAAGAAAACCAAGTTCTTTTTCCCCCCCTCAAACTTACAACTTTGAGTGAACTTCTTCCTTTTTATGTATTCCAGTCTGACATGATATGATAAGATGTACCCTTCATGGCTGTTAGGCTTGCTTTGTAAATGGTGACAGTATTGAAAAGATGCTTTATTCCTACCAGCTTTGGAAGTGACTAAAAAGGGGCAAAAGAGGTTGTGTTAAGATAGTGTCTGCCTGATCTGGCATCAGTCATACCTATGGGGATATCCAGCTGTTTCTATTGATGTAGTTTGTTTCTTCTGAAAATATAACTGCGAAGCATGAGGTCCATGCAGTTTTTAATTCTGAACATGAAGGGATTTTTTTTTTAATTATTAAAAAGAGATTTTAAGAAACTAGCGTAAACAAATGAATTATAACATCTATTTTTTTCAAAGTGACAAGATACTTTAATCCCTAGATTGCAGCTGAATCACAAAGGCTTTATGATAGTTCGTGAGGCACAGAAATGAAAATGAAAAATGCATCACCCCATCCAAATGAACCACTAAGTAAGGCGTGTGTGTGTATCTCTGTCTCTGCATCCAGATACATACATAGAAGCATTTAAATGGAGGTCAGTATTATACAGGGTAAATAGGACAGATGATTCCAATTATTTTTTATGGACAACCTGATTTTCTTCTGTTGATGTTGATGATTTACATTGATTTGAAACGTGTCAATGTATGTTTAGTTTAAAGTATAACACTAATGTGCAGCTTGGCCATCTTTGATGATCTTGCCTGTCTTTGTGCATCTTTGCACAATGCTTTGTGGGCCACCTCTCCTGCTCCCTATCAATGACAGACTTCAAAGCTCTCTCATAAGATTGCACAAGATGTTTCTGAGTTTTTGAATAAATATTACTGGCATTATTAAAGGTTGAGGGCTGTGGGCTACATTGGTCAGATCTGTCAGCTCCCTGGAACCTGTGGGTGCTATGTTGCCATCCTCTGCAGTGAAAAAACAACTGAGGAGTGATGTTCTGTTCTTCTGGCAGCTAGACCAAGTACACATGCTGAGCAGAGCCCATTCTACTAGTAGTTGACTTCTCTACAATGGCTCATTTCATTCCCTGCTTTGGCCTCTCCTCTACTCCAAAGATGATTTGTCTATTTATGTAACAAGTTTTCTGCAACCATAGCTTGCCCAATCACCTCAGTTTTGATAGAGGCTCACAATTCATGACATGTTTTTGGAGAACTCTATTTCATCTACTGTTGGGTATAAAATTCCACCTCTCTTCTGCTCATCATCCATAGTCAGCTGGTAAAAAAAAGAGGGCAAATGCCACCTAGGAGAAATACCTACATTGCTATGTTAACTACCTAAGTAGTTAACAAACTGGCAAACTGGTCTAATCTTTAAGCCACTGTATATGTGAAGGAGTATGCTTACCATAATCCAGTTCATCCTTCTGCTCAGATATTACCATTTCAGGTCCCTTAGGAATTTCAGGTCCACACCTGTTTCCAAATGCTTTTTGTACCTCTCCAATGCTAGAAGTCTCTCATTTTTTCTAGGAACCACTGGGCACGCAGTCCCTCTTCAAAGAAAAATTGGATTGTTGATCAAATTCACTTTGCTGACTGTCATCACCAGAAGGGCCCTCTGATGTTGTTGGAAGCCACATCAAGGATTCCACCAGGTTTCTTCCCTGCTTATGAGAGTATATAAAGTTGGATCCTGAGTTTATTGGACCATTTCCAATGCTCAGATCAATCCTGTAGTCTTTCATGTGCAGCTTCAACACACATTGTGTGCTGAATAGGCCAGCTATATAAACCAAGTAAATAAATAATACATTCTGTTTTCCACTGTGCCCCTTCTGGTCCTGGAAATCCACTCCCCTTGAATATGCATTCTAATGCTGAGTGAAAGAGAACTGATTGGGATGGGGAGGGAGCCATTACAGTCTCTGGCATAGAAGAGAAGGGCTTCATGGATAGAAGAGGATGAAAGAGGAGGACTCTTTTTCCTTTAAAAAGGGGAGACTTTGGAAGCTCCAGTCACTATAGTAATAGAGATGGAAGGAAGGGTGTAACATCTTCCACTCTCTCATGCCTGGATGTGAAGAGGGAGTTGTTACTGACACCTGCATGTGCAGGAATTGAGGAAGAGGTAAACATAGAAAGGGAGGCATTGTAAGGGTTGAAGTTGGTGAAGTGAAAGCCCATGATTCTCATGCCAGAAACAGCCATTTGTAAACAAGGGATAAATGGCAGACAGCTTCAAGGCCAAGAAAAGAATAGCCAGACATCCCCTTACTCAAAAGGTCCAGGATTTCAGCTTTAGAGCTGACATATATAGGGCTAGCTTCCTATGTCTTGGGATGCACAGAACTTCTTCATATGTATGGATTTCTAATTCCCTGCAATTAAAAGTACTTATCTTACCTCCTCGTGGCTGTTTGAAAATGTGGAGCTGAGACAGACTGAAAGTTTTACAGATGGGCCTAGTATTAGCTCAGCTGAGTAGACCAGCAGCCTTTCCCAGTTACAAAGCTGGGAAAGAGACAGGGTGGATTCCTTGAAATGAATTGCATTGTGGCTAGCTAAAAATATTAGAAATTATCTTAATTTGGAGAGGAACCACTGACTGCATGTCCAGGATTCAGCTTTATGAAACCCCACTCCAGAAATCTTGGAAAGTGGATTATGGGACCTTGATGGACCTGAGAGTGATTGAATCTAAGATTGGGAACTTGCTCTTTATCTTTTGCAGCCAAAGGCTTTTAAATTTTCTTTCATTCTTGATAAATTACACATATTGCAATAAATAAAGCTATACTGAAAAATAGTTTTTCTCTTCTTATAAAGGTTATATTTGACAATAGACACACAATCACAGTTCCTCCAAGGCAACAAATATGAAATGTTGCTTTTGTGACCTTAATGTTGGCAAATGGTGAGTGATAAGCAGTGAACCATGGAAAACAGCTCTGCTGCTGCTTATGACTGTTCTGTTTTTCTAAGGTAACTGCTATGTCCTGAAAGGATGTGACAATCTCTTATTCTATTTTGTCCTGTGATGTTGCCAGATGTCATAATTATCAGCTTAGGAATATGAATTTTTCCGTTCTTACAGAGATGAACCAAAACAGGTGCCCTCACCAATTCACATTCATAGGTAAAGAACTAAAGATGCTGGTAGACACAGGGTGACTAAGGATTGCAAAATTATGCCTGGACAAGTTTCAGGGAGACAACAATACATTTTTACATTTGGCATGGCTCCTAGGCCACTGCCTTCCTTTCTGTCTTATCAAGAGCACTTTTTCTTGCTACAACTAAATTGCATGGAGTACCTTTTTCTCCCCTGTGTTTAGGAGTTATTTGAAGTGCCACCCTGCCCCAAAATGTACAAAGCCCAAAATGGGAAGGAAAAAAAGATCTCAACCTTGCTTGTTATGGATAAGTATTGTATTCATTTTCTGGGTGAAGTTATTTTGCAGCCCAGAATGTAGGGAGATTCTGCAGTTGTGTGGCTAAGTCCACTGGTTTGTTTGTTTCATGTGAGCAGAAAAGCAATCTTCTTATAAGTAGCCAACCTCTCATTGATCTTTTTTTTTTAAAAAATATTAAATTTCAGAAAAAAGATAAAAGATACAGAAAAACAAACCAAAAAACCCCTACAAAAAAGAACTAAACAAGTGTGAAAACACAAGAGAAAATTTTTAAAATACATTACAAAAAGAAGTGACCTCCAACTTTAAACGTCAAAGATATACAGCAATCCCTTACTCTAAATTAAACCAAAATCACATTATTTTTACAAGTCAACCCCTTAGCACATTATAAATAACACTAACTACCATTGCTCCCTCCCTTTATATTAAAAGAAAAGAAAAAGTATAAATCACCTAATCAACTCACCCCCCAACATGACAATTACTTAATTATTCCCTTCCTACTGCTATTCTATACATTCCTGTCTACTATAATAAGGATCAAAAATAAAAAAGCATGTAAATTGTTTGCCATTATAATTAATAATACAAGAAACATTAATATTAATTTTTAAAAGCCTTAATCATAATCCCAATCATTAACGATAAGTAAAGTCATCCAGAGCCAAAAGACCATCCAGATAAATATTTTTGGTCTCTTAACCCACTTCAAAATAGACCAAGATATTTACATATCCCCATAATAAACACAGGGCTATTTTCTTAAAGAAATCAAACAGCCCAACTGCTTCCCTCACCAACACAGATTTCTTTTAAAAAAAAACCTCCCATACATAATAACCCCTTCTTTCCCATAACATTCCACCAGAAAGTAAAACACACTCATGTCTTGCAGCTCAATTTCTCCCTTTAAGTTCTTCAATTCAGCATTGTCAACTTCATCCAGGATTTCAACAGAAGCCCAAATCTCACTCTTAGGAGAGACATTTCCATCGCTGTTAGATTCTTCAGTTCCATCCCCAACTGGATGGCACATTTTAGAGCACATATTTTCCACAATGCTCTGAATGTCTTGCATAATAAATTGGCAGGAATCATAAAAAAGTCTGCTTAATATCTACTTTAGTATCTCAGTGAAAGTCAGAGAAAGCCTAGTTAAGATCCTCCATGTCTGAAGCAGTGAGTTATGGTGCCTCCTAGAGACTTAACTGGCAGAAGTGAAAGGTAATGGAAAATTTCCAAACTGAGTTAAGATAAGATAACAGACAGTTCCCAGAGAAAGTAGTGGCAGGAAAGTAAAAGTTCAGAACGGCAGATTCAACGTGTAGGAAAAATACAAAAATCTTCAACATTAGCACAAAAATAATAACAGGGAGATGATAACATACTCTCAACCCTCCTTAGTATTGGATGGAAAGCAAAATCCAAAGCTTTAAAAAAAAATTAAAAAAAATAATCACAAAAATAATGATAAGCACCAAGAGAGATTGTTTCTCCTTAATGTAGAAAGCCTCTCTTAGGTAGAAATACTTGTAAAAAATAAATAGGGTGCTTTAGAAATGGGGTGGCTGGACTTAATGTCCCTTTAAGGCTGCAGCGCAGCTTGGAAATGGTGATATCCCAGCCTCCCGGCGAAGTCTTACCTGTCGATCACAGATGCTGTTTACTATTTCCTGGCTGCAACTTGCCATCTGGAGGACAAATGGGTTGATTCTGAGCATTTTCCTTGGTCCACAAAAACACTCCTGGGCTTCAGGAGGAACCAGCTTGAACCTGAAAGAACTGCCACAATGCCAGTTCTGCCCGCGGAGCTCACAGGCCCAGCTGTTCAGTCCACCATGTTCCCACTGGAAGTCCCCCAACTTCTCATTGATATCAAAGAAACAAAATGTTTCCTGTAGCTGTTTTGAAATCTTAATTCCTTGGTCCTGACAAAATGCTCATTTACTGCTATAAATTGAGAATACAGAACTAGACTTCTTTTTAGGGGAACCTTTCTCAGTGAAGGTTAATTCTCTGAATTGTTTTTCTGTGCCCAGCAAGAATTAAAGTGGGTTCTTATTCCTAGACGCTTTGTTATTTGTATGAGGGTGGCTGAATTCCAAGGATCCTCAACATTTCCCAGGAGACCTATCAAGAGTCATGCACCAAAGTTGCTTTAACAGGGGGAACTCACAGCAAACAGGTGAGCTTTTAAAAAAAATATTAAGAAAAGTTTGTGAATGTCAAACAGGTTACAGATGTAGCTGAAGGGAGCTTTGCCCATATCTGCTCATGCATAAGGACTCCAGAAGGTACATATATAATCATTTTATATTCAACGTTCTGGTGGAAAACCCACTAAATCTTGTTTTGCTTTTTGTATACAGGTCTGTGTACTCCTAACATCAGCTAATTTCAACATAAAACTTGGAAAAATAGTCATCTTTGTGAAGTACAAATTCATATATGCAAATATCCACAATTATTAATATTCTTATATGCCGTTTGAACTCCAGGGTTCTGGCTTACTTGGCTTCCAGCTGATTCCACCTTACAATCAATTGTTCTCTGGTTTTAGCAGTAATCCTTCCTTTTTAAAAGAGTGCTCTGATTATATCATTGTTAAAAGCACTGATAAAATATTCAGTTCCCTACTATTATTCGCTGGCCAGGATCTCAGTTGTCAAGAATTAGTTGCCTCTGAGCCTTGCGTCACCAGCTACATGTTAAACAGTATTTGTGCATTAAAACCCCAATGTTACTTTTATTGGTGACAGCTGTACTTATTATCATGCTGATGTATCTTCTTGAAGAGCCCCAGGAACAATCAAGCACTAAATAAAGGCCACCATCTAAATCAGGTTTAGAAGAAACCAGAAGAAAAGAGATAATGAAGACAGCCATGCCATCACATCCCAGAAGCAAAAGACACCATCTAAAAGTTACTCAAAAGTATAGGTTTCTAGTCATGGAAACTTCATGGAAATGTCTGTTTTGTTATCTTGGCAACAATACAACATTAGTTTGCTACCCATTCTTTAGCGGCAGCCCTAAGAAAGACCAGCCTAAGAAACCAACACCATACAGCCCAGCACTACTTTTATTGTAAGAGCTGTAGTAGCAGAATCCTGCAAGTTTGAATGTGTTTGCCCCCTCCCTCACTTATCTGTGTGTCAACTAGGGAGGGGCTTGTCTGGGACATTTTCTCAAGTTATTTTCTTGGCCCAGGCTCAAGCTCCACTTACCTGACTGTTGCCTTGGCGGAGACTCTTCCTGATGTCCTTCAAGGCCATTCCCTCTTCCCTCTACATTTACTCATAAAACTGTCCTCAACTACCCCAAATTATATTAAAATACTTTTTTAAAATTAAATTTCCATTCAACTCTTGCAAGATATCAGTTCTGAATATCCTCACATGAGATTTTGCAAGATTTGGGGTTTTTTGGGGGGGAGAGTATTCTGAGATATTAGATATCATGTCATGGTGCCCAATCCTTAAAAAACTGGGCAACTTCTGTTGTACTGTACCTTAGAGTAAACTTGACATGGACATCATGATCAAAACTTTGCAGAACTAAGGGCATATTAACACTTAAGTTTAAGTTCCTCCTGGCCTGTGCTTATGCTGGCTTGACTTTAAGCTGTTTTAAGAAAATCTGTCCAGACTGAGACACTTGGATTACCAATGTGGTAATAATTTAACTTCCCTCAATTTGGCGCTGCAGAGTTCTGGGACTTGTTACTTCAACACATCTGGAAGGTTCTAGTTAGAGATAACCTGTGCTTAGTACTGTACAAATTAAGATGTCAGGTTATAAATCTATTTTGGGATTATCAGTAAAGGATGGGGACATGTCATAAACACACACATAATAAATATATAAACCCTGGGGCCCCTCTGGACCTTTCAATTTGACATTGAAATCACAAGGAAAGGCATATGTTGCTTCTTTTGACATTTTCCTGAATCCAGCCATGACATCTGTCTGAGCATCAGATGATAACTAATAAATAAATAAATAAATAAATAGGGAGAGGCAGAACGTGGAATAACAGATGCCTGGGCCACCAAATACAAGGAGATCTGATTGAGGGTATAGAATGAGAGAAGAGAGAATACAATAAAATGTATTTATTTATTTATCATATTTTTATCACCGCCCATCTCCCCCACGCGAGAGCACAAAAGGGTGGCAATTCCAGACAAGCAAATATGTTCTTCAGAATTACGAGGTAAAGCAGGGATGAACAGATTCTCCATACAAGTGCTTTTCCAGAAAAACATTTCTGCTCATAGCAGGAAATCAGTTTCTGCAACGATGTAAGTTTCCTTTTCTGTCCTGATCAGAGCCCTGAGGGGCTAAGGTACAAAACAGCAATGCCACAACAACTCCTTAAGAGACCATCACTGTCCTAACAGTCAGGAACCATGCTGAGACGAGGAGTAGGTCTCTAGTGTTTATTACTGCTACATAAAACAGAATCCTAACAAACTGAAGAAGCGTGGGAAAAATCCAGACAGATAAACCCCAAAAGTTAAGGCGGGTCTGATCTGTGTCTCTTTGAATGGCCGCTTAACTCCTCAGTACTACGCATGCGTTTTCCCCCCTGGATAGGGGCCCCCTCCTGCTCGCCATCAGTACTCCTGACATCACCATCCCCTCCAGATTCACATTCCATTTCAGCCCCCTCCCTTCCAGACGTTTGATAAGAGTCCATCTCCCCCTCCAAGCTCCCATGGGAACTGGGCAACGATGGAAAATCTTCAAAGGAAAACTCCTCCAAGGACGAATCAGTGCTGCTCTCCAGGTCTGATAACTCTCCTGGCCCAGGTGGCTGCTGCTGGAAAATAGCTAGATAATTAGAAGAGTCATCCCCCCTCCCCCCTGGGAAATGCAAGCCCGAGGTGGAAGGCTGTGGTTCCCCCCACTCCTCTGTAACTGGTGTCAAGGCTTCAGGCGGGGGTGGAAAGTGCAAACTTACGAATTCCTCTGCTTGCTCAGCCAAGTGAGGAATCTCTGGTAGAGTGCGAGGCTTGGGTTTGTGAGGGAAAAGCTGATGGAATCGATGAACCAGCATTGGTGCATGCACATCTCTGGCATTCTCCCACGTGCGCTCTTCCTCAGGGTACCCTTTCCAGTGTATGAAATATTGGATGCCCCTTCCCCTCCTCCTAGAGTCCAGAATTTCCTCGACTTCGTATTCCTCCTCACCCTCCACAATTACTGGGGGTGAGGGGGCAGTTGCAATTGTAAGGCACTTGGGGGAGGGTCCTTGGCTAGCAAGGCTCTGTGAAAAACTGGATGGATTTTCATGGATGCTGGCAGCTTTAAGCGATAAGCCACTGGATTTATTTGCTGTACCACAGTGAAAGGGCCCACAAACTTAGAGGGTCTGGTAGAGGTCAAAAACTTGGTAGAGAGCCACACTTTGTCTCCTACCACAATCGCTGGCCCCTCTTGTCTGTGAGCATCTGCAGCTCTCTTGTAAGCACTCTTTGCCCTGTTCAGCTGCTCCTTTAACAACTCCTATGCAGCTTGTTGCTCTTTAAGAAAATCAGCCGCAGCTGGAACAGCTCCCTGCTGGGAGGAGGTGGGCAACACCCGAGGGTTAACCCCGTAGAGTGCTTGGAAAGGAGACATCTTGGTAGAGGACTGTACAGAGTTATTATATGTAAATTCTGCCATGGGGAGCAGGGCTGGCCAATTGTCTTGCTGATAAGTGGTGTAACACCTGAGATACTGCTGTAACCATTGGTTAATTTTCTCAGCTTGCCCGTTACTAGCCGGATGATGCGATGATGATAGGTGGATCTGGACCCCTAATGACTGGAAAAGCGCCCTCCAGAACCTGGAAGTGAACTGAGGGCCTCTGTCACTCACCAAGTGATTTACCATGCCTCTATACCGAAAAACATGGTCCATGATCAACTGCGCTGTGGCTTGCGCAGATGGGAGGCCCTTGCAAGGAATAAAATGTGCCATTTTAGTGAAAAGGTCCACGACCACTAGTATGGAAGTCAGTCCCTGGACTGGGGGTAAATCAGTGATGAAATCCATGGAGATTGTATCCCAAGGCTGACTGGGGGTGAGTAGGGGTTGCAAGAGTCCTGTGGGCTTCCCTGGGAGAGGCTTGGCTCATCTACAGGTATGACAAGAAGCCACTTAGCGCTTTATGTCTGCAGTCATCTTAGGCCACCAGTAGTCTCTCAGAGCTCTATGGAGAGTTTTGAAAACACCTCCGTGGCCTGCCATTTGATGGTCATGGCAAAGTCTCAGTACTTCTTCCCTCAATGAGGGGGGACTGTATAATTGCCCGCTATGCCAGAGGGTTCCTGCCTCCACATTGAATGGCGAGGCAGTGTCTTGCGGGTCCCTCTGGAGGTCATCCATCCTGGCTCTGGCATACGGGTCTTGTTGCTGCTGAGCTCTGACTCTTGTAAATAGGTCCTCTGCTTGTCTGCCTGCTGCTAAAATCTCTGTTTGGTTCCCCCGCATAGACTGATCAAAGTTGTGAGGTTGTAATATCGTAGCCTGTACCTCCTGGTGAGTGGCGGGGGTTGCCTGAATGGATCGAGAGAGGGCATCTGCCAAGCAGTTTTGCACCCTGGGAACATAAGAAATGACAAAATTGAAACCGGAGAAAAACTGGCTCCATCTGATTTGGCATGGGATGAGGGATCTGGTGTTTTGTAGAAGCTGTAAATTCTTGTGATCGGTGCAAACTTTCACAGGAAAGGCTGCACCTTCTAGCCAGTGCCTCCACTCTTGAAATGCTGCTTTAATTGCTAGCAACTTCTTGTTAAAAACATCATAGTTTCTCTCTGCTGGTGAGAGCAGGCGTGAAAAAAAGGCACAAGGAAGCAATGTATTCTCGGTTTTATTTGTATATTGCAATAACACCACCCCAATGGCAATATCGGAAGCATCTGAATGCATTATGAATTGCTTCATGGGATCAGGGTGTTTTAACAGCGGCTGGGATGCAAAGAGTTGCTTGAATTCTTGGAAGGCTGCTTGCTCCCTCTCCCCCCAAATGAATTTTGATCCTTTCTTCAAAAGCTGTGTGAGGGGTCTAGCCCTGTCACTAAAGTTTTTTATGAACCGCATGTAGAAATTGCAAAATCCTAGGAACCTTTGTATATCTTTAACATTTCAGGGGGGGGGGGTTGCCAAGAGAGAATTGCCTGGAACTTAGAAGGATCCATGGCTATGCCTTCTGTTGATACCTTATAGCCCAGGAAATATAATTCAGTTAAATCGAAGGCACACTTCTCTAGCTTGGCAAACAGCTTGTTCTCTCTCAGTCTTTGTAAGACATTACGTACATGGGTTACATGAGTTGTAGCATCCTCAGAAAAAATTAATATGTCATCTACATAAATGACCAGATACTTATCTAGTAAATCAGAGAAAATTTGATTCATAAATCAGGAAAATATGGCTCCTGCATTAGACATGCCAAAGGGCAAAACAAGGTACTCAAATTTACCAAACCTGGTGTCGAAGTCAGATATTCATGCCCCTCTTTCATCCGGATCAGATTGTACGCATTCCTGAGGTCCAACCTGGTAAAAATGCATGCTTTCTGTAAGCGATCCAGCAGATCAGATATTAGGGGCAGTGGATAAGTTTCTTTTTTTGTGAGTTTATTTAAAAAACTGAAATTGTGGACCACTCTCATGGGTGCCTCCTGGTTTGCCGGTGCCAACGGGTCAGGCTTCTTTGGTACAAAGAAGGTAGGAGCAGACACTGGGGAAGTAGATGGTTGGATGAACCCCTTTTGGAGATTAGAATCCAAGTAATCCTTTAAGGTGGCTAGTTCTTTGGGAGACATGGGATATTGTTTCCTTGCTGGAATCCTGGCTCCTGGTATCAGCTCAATGGTGCAATCACAGTCCCTATGGGGGGGGGGGGTAATGCTGTAGCCTCTTGTTCGCTGAAAACGTCTGCGAAATCTGCATACTTGGCTGGCAACTGGACCCCCCCTGCTTCCGTGACTGCGTTGGTTGCTGAAGAGAGGAGAGTGGCTTGAATTTTGTGGTGCTGGCATTCCTTAGCTGGGAAGGAGATTGCTCCCGTAGTCCAGTTCAGCAATGGGTTGTGGATCTTCAGCCAAGGTGTGCCTAGGACTACAGGCACATTAAGTGATGCAGTAACATAAAGTTGGATCCACTCAGTGTGGTCTCCCATTGTTAGTTGCACTGGTTCTGTGAACCTTCTAATCAGCCCTGCCTTGAGGGGCTGGCTGTCAATGGTCTCCACTTCTATGGGACGTGGCAATTCTATGGTCGGGATGTTGGAGTCTTGTACGGTCTGTAGATCAATAAAATTGGTTGAAGCTCCGGAATCCATGAGGGCCTCTAGCTTGACCTGGTGCTCTGGGTTTATGCGCATTATTACTGGTAAGTGGTAAAAGGATTGCTTGGAATCCTCGGAATGAGCCCTTCTTAATTGATTGATGGTCTCCCTGCTGAGCTCTGTGGAGGGAGACCGATGGAGTTTCCCTGGTTGGAAGTAGAGGCAGAGGTGGCTCTTGTTTCAGCTGCTTGCCCTGGGGCTCTTGCGGAATTTGCTTGGCTTCTCGCTGGGCAAGCTCTCACCATGTGTCCCTGGACTCCACAATAGAAACAGAGGGCTCTCTCTCTCCTTCTCTGTCTCTCAGCCTCGGAAGTAAGCCTCCTGCTCGCCCCGATCTGCATCAGCTCCTCTGGTCCTGAGTAAGGAAATGCTGTGGAGAGGGCTGGAAATCCTGGGAGCATCCTGAGGCCCCTGCCTCTCCCCGGCTGCATCTGTCTGAGCTCTTCTAGCCTGGTGTCTATGACCACATACAGTTGATATAAACCTTCTAGGGTAGCTGGTGTTCCCTGGCGCACTAATTCATTCTTAATTTCTTCATCCAGCCCCTGATTGAATTGGTCTTTCAAGGCACTCTCATTCCAGTCCAGATCTCCTGCTAACAGCTTGAAATCAGCAATATAGATTCCCACTCTCTTGTTGCCTTGCTTGAGCTTCCGAATTTCCCGGCTGGCAGTGACCTCTCTGATCGGGTTGTCAAAGTGTGCTCGGAACCCTGCCAGAAAATTCTGGTAGTCGTTGAGAATTGAGTCGTTGTTCTCCACCATGGGAATAGCCCATTTGGCTGCTGGGCCCTTTAGCAGACTTAAAATGAAGGTGACTCTGGTTCTGTCTGTGGGAAACTCTGCCGGTCTGCTGTTGAAAAACATTGTGCACTGTGTGAGAAAAGTTCTCAACTGTCCTGCTTCTCCTCCAAACTTCTCTGGTAGACTGCCCTGGGATCTCAAGACTACTGGCGGAGCTGCTGCTGCTGCTGCTGGCACCAGTTGTGGGTTAATAGGAGCTGGTTGTTGTAACTGCTGTAGCATGGCAGCTTGTAATGTGTTGATCTGGAGATCTACTTGTTGTTGGTGTTGTTGCAGGGCTGCTGCCAATTGTTGGATGGCTTGCCGAATTTCCTGGTTTTCCGAAGACATTTTCCAAATGTCTCTCCTTTATTTTCTTTGTTCCTCCCTCTTTCGATGGGAGTAGGAGTTTGTTAGGATTGATGTCCTAACAGTCAGAAATCACGCTGAGATGAGGAGTAGGTCTCTAGTGTTTATTACTGCTACATTAACAGAATCCTAACAAACTGAAGAAGCGTGGGAAAAAACCCAGACAGATAAACCCTAAAGGCTAAGGCGGGTCTGATCTGTGTCTCTTTGAATGGCCGCTTAATTCCTCAGTACTACGCATGCGTTTTCCACCCTGGATCGAGGCCCCCTCCTGCTCGCCATCATTACTCATGACAATCACTGGACCCAGTGGATATGGACAATTTTCACCTCATCTCTAACCTTCCCTACCCAATGCTGAAACAGCATTGTTTATGCTTGTTGATGACCTCTGGTGGACTTGGGGTGGGATACTGAATCCATCCTGACCCTCCTTGATTTCTCAGCAGCCTTTGATACCATCAGCCATGGTATACGTCTGGGCCATTTCAGGGGTTGGGAGTGGGAGGCACTGTGTTATGGTAGTTTTTCTCTCTCTGAGGCTGGTTCCAGTTGATGTTGGTAGAGGGGGAGAGGTCGAGCCTAAGGCTCCTGCCTTGTGGGGTGCCTCAGGGCTCTCCCCTCTCCCTACTAACATCTACATGAAGCCACTGGATGAGGTCATCTGTTGGCATGGAGTGCAATATCATCAATATGCTGATGGTACCTTGTTGTATATCTCTACCCTGGGCTGACCAAGTGATGCTGCCAAGGTCCTCTCCCAGGACCTGGAGGCTGTGAGGGTCTGGATGGGGGAGGACAAGCTTTAGCTCAACCTGGAAAGACTGAGTGGTTGTGGGTTTAAGGACCCCTGATTCTGGGGATTTTCCATCTTTAACTCTTTCAGAGGTACACTTCCCCAGTCAGAAGCTTTGCGCAATTTGGGGGTCCTCCTGGATACTCAGCTCCTACTCAAACAGCAGGTGGAAGCCATGGCCAGGGGGCCTGTTGCATAGGTTCATCTTGTGCACCAATTGTGCCCATTCCTGGAGTGGGAGGCCTTGCTATGACTCACACCTTAGTTACCTCCTGTTTGGATTACACTCTATATGAAGCTGCCCTTGAAGAGTACTCAGAAGCTGCAGCTGACCCAGCATGCAGAGGTTCAGGAAGTTTTTGGTGTTTCTCATTACACTCATTTAACACCACTGCTCTGTGAGATACAATGGCTCCCTCTAATACCTGCAGTTCAAGGTACTGGTTATTACTTATAAAACCCTCCATAGCATAGGGCCAGGCTACTTGCAGGATTGCCTTTCCCCCATTGTTTCTGCTTGCCCTACCAGATCTAGTAGAGAAGGCATGTTCTGGGTCCCTAACTAGCAAAAAATGTCATCTTGTTGGACCTCAGTGGCAGCAGCCATCCTATGGAACAGCATTCCTCTGGAGATTCAGATGGGCCCAACCCTGAAGACCTGGCTGTTTCCCTAGGCATTTGGGTCAGGAGGTTAGATGAGCTCGGCTGTTGTTGATGTGCTTTTTTTTTCTTCTGTGAGTGGGATTATTATTTATACTTGGGTGCCAGGGATTATATGTTGTGTGGGGGATTTTTTTGTGTGTTTTTAATCGTTGCACACCACCCAGAGTGACTTGTGTGAGACAGGTGGCCATGTAAATGATATAAATAAAACAATAATAAACCAAATACTTTGTGGGTCAAATGCCACCTTTCCAGCAAGCTTTGCTAGTTGGTCAATGTCTGGGAAGGGCATCCAACTGCCTGAACACTCCTGAATAAGAAATGTTACCTTGGAAAAGGTTAACCCCTCTAGACCTCATAAGAGAAGTGTGTGTCCCCTACACCTCTTATGCCTCTTGTTCTCAGGATAAAAAGCTGGCCCACTAAGAGAGACAGACTATATAGCCACATACATGTTTTTGTTCAAACTTCAATGGAACCTGTGTAGGTTTTTACTTGCGCTATAGAAAAGCTTTGCTACTTGATGGGGGGGGAGCGCCTTCAGTCGCAGCTTCCTCTCTCCCTTCTCTTTTGGAAGTCAGAATCTATTTTGGCTGGGGAAGGCAAGGGAGAAGGGGGGGCATTCATTTCTTCAGCTGGCAAATGAAACCCGTTTGTCACAGCAAAAGGGAGAGCTGAAGGTCACCGTGCTGCTTGCTGAGACACATTTTCATGAGCTGAATCATTGTGTGGTGATTGACAAGGCTGACACCCATGAGTAAAAGAAGAAGGTGAAGGTACAGGCAATGATCAACTTTCCTCTAAGGAGGAAAAAAAAACAGAAGGGGAAAAAAAGACAAAGCATGAAGAGTGACAGCAGCAACTCACAAAAGAGTATTAAAAATGCCTGTGTTTTCCTACCTTTATTACTCAAGATTTTCCAGCAAGTATTCCACCTAGCATTTCTACTGATGGCCTGTTTTAGTCCCAGCTACTGAAAATATCAACAAATGAATATAACAAGATTGCACTGCTTTTGTGCTGCTGTTGTCTTATTCAAAATTATATTCTCTTCCTCTTCCAATAAATTCTGAACAGGTTTCCCATGGATCTACCATTCAAGAAGCTTAGCCTGCAAACTTATACCTACTTACCTTGAGCAGGCTTACTTTGGCTTACACTGTGAAAGGGTCAGATGCTTTTATAGTAAGGCTGTGCCTGCCTCAGAAATGTTTAGGAAGAGGTGCTTTAGAGATAGTGCAAGTATAGCATATGTCTGCTATTTGTTAAAGCATTGTTTTCAGGGTTCTGGGTGAGCCTGAAAAAAAGAGATTGTCCTGCTTTTTAAGGATCCCACTCATTAACAAAACTTCTAAAACAGCAATACTTTCTCTTCAGGCTGGAACTCTGAAACAAGAATTAAAGTACTTAGGCAGCTTTCTAATCTTTTACAAAGTGTGAGCAGCCCTATTTCACAGGACCAAGAAAAGCACATGCACCCCATGGCCTGCTGTGCTGCCTCATTATGGCCAACCAGAAGAAAAGAACATCTGGAACAGTCCATCAGCCTGCAAACTGTTCCTGTAACACTTACTGTAACAGGGGATGAGAGGGTGCCAGAAACACATTCCCCAATGATAGTTTAAACGGTTTTATTTAAGACAGATAATTGAGAGGACAAAACCAGAGGTGTTTGGTTCCCAGTCTTTGAAAAGTTGACCTCATCATTTAGCCATGATCAAAGACCATACAGGCTCAGACTATAAATATGAATAAGATGACAGTGAGAAAAGATGGGGTGAGTATGAGAACTCTTGATTACCACTGCCCTAAAACTCCCACGGTTAATTCAAAAGTTTTTACTAAAACTCCAAAATTTTGCAAGTCAAACTATTGCCAGTGACACATGAGAGGTCAAATCCTATTAATCGCATTTATTCACTTATTGTTCATTATGAAAGAAAAAAAAAAAGCATTTGCTTTTGTGTTTTAGGTGATAAACCTCTAATCTGAATATCTTACCAAAAAGGCTACATTTTAAGCATCAAGGTTATTTACTTCTATTGATATTTTCACATTTCTGTACTTGTTCTCTGTGTGATTAATAAATGATCTCCCCCCCTCCCCCAGGCTGGTTTTCTTTCTTTTTTTTATCAGGATAGACCTAAATATATGTTTCCCAAATTACTTATTATTGATGGTAGATCTTCAATGCAATTTTGATTTGGGGTTCATACATCTAAAGACAGCTGGACAGGTGGCTGTTTGGAAGCTATGACTGCTCCCCCTCCCCTCTTTCTCCTTCTCTCTTTCTTCCAGTAGCTCAGGACAGCTTAATTGGGGGGGGGGGTCTTCCTTCATTTCAGCTCCATAACAATCCAGTGGGTTTCCAAGACTGAGGAAAGCCGCAATTCAGCACTTTAACCTCTATGCATAAAAAGTGTGGCTTTTAAAGATTGCCCTAGCTTTAATGAAAACAATTCTGTTTTCTCTTTAATGAAAACAATTCTATTGTTCAGGCCTAGATGGAATAGTTCAGTATCTGGAAAAAGAAAATGTGTGTGTGGGTGGTGGTGGGTCTTTTGAACTGTCCATTAGCAATAAATTCTTTAGTGGTTCTACAGAAATAAAAACTATGGAAACCCCACTCAAAATGCAAGTCGTAAGCCTGCTTCAAAGTGTTGGAGATTTTAACAAATCAGCATGCCTCATGTTAACATGTTTATGAGTTGCTCTAAGATGCAGACTCTATGTGAGACGGAGCTGTTTGTTGCCACTCCCACTTCCTCTCTGTTCTCTCTTCCTCCTCCTTCACCATCTGGGAAGAAGCATGCTTTGCTTCTCTCTCCATCTTGGGCCTAAAGCCATGTCCTTGCCACTTTCTTCCACACAGCTCTTAGCAGCTATAGGGCTAAGAGTTCATTAAGTTTAGGGAACAGAAGAAATGGAGAATCTTCATTTTTCCACTGAAGATGGATATAATTGAACCAAGAATAAAGTCAGTAAGACCCTTTTTACTTATCTTAAACCTACTTTGTCTAAGCGTGTAATTCTTTATGCTTGGGAGGGCTAAGTGTGTAAGATTTTATTATTATTCAAATTTTGTTACTGCCCATCTCCCCCAAAAGATCAATAACCTATGTTTCTCTAACATGCTCATTAAAGCTATTTAATATTCCTTTTCTGTGTGTAGCTTCTCTGCTGTGTTAAGCTCTGCTCCATTCAGTGGTCCTAGCTGTCCACTTATGGCTTCGCAATGTTTGTTTCACCTGTGAGGTAGGCTGGCTTTTAACAAACTACTCTCGGCAATAACCAAGAAATAGAAGCAGCATAATAGGTTCTTTTGTTTTGTCATTTTTATGCTGGAGCTTGTCAAGAAATGATTGCCCTGTTATTAGTTCTTTGGGCTGTGCAGTGCTTTGGATCTGAAGGCCAAAAGGTGCTTTGAAACGTGAGGGAGGTGTCTGGTAGCACCCATCGGCAACTTCTTAAAGCAGCTGCAGTGCGGTCCTGGGGGGGAGGAAAACATGTTTTGTTTAAGATATTTCAGACAGGTGTTACATTCTTTGCCCTTCTGGGCTCTGAAGCCTTTTTTTTTTTTTTTTGCCTTTGAATTTGAAGCACTGCATAGCCTTATTGACTGTGTTACCAGGAAAGTCAGCTAAACTATTCATCAAACAACTGTTGATTGGTAAAATTTCAGGGATGTTATTAAAACTGGTTAAGTGTTTTTTGGCCATATGACTGAGTAAACATTGCTTTGGCTGCATTAGAGCTATTTTATTCTGTTGTTACTGATTTTTTTTTTAACCAAGACTCCAGTTTTGCTTGTTACGTTGGCCCTATTAATTGCAAAGAAATGTATCTCGGAACTACAGAATGTAAGTCTTAGGAAGACTCTTGGAAATCATCTAGTCCAACTCCCTGATCAGTGCAGGAACCCACTGCTATAGAACCTCTGTCAGATGGTCATCTAGCTTCCGTTCAAACACCTCTCAGGGAGGAGAGTCCAGCATTTTTTCCTCATGTCCAGCCAAAATCAACGTTCTTGTAGTTTCCTGTTCTCTGAAGCAACATTGAATAAGTCTGTCCCATCTTTATTATTTATGCATCTATTTATTTACCCATCCAATTTAGTATATGGCAGCCTATCTGTCCAAGGACACTTTGGGCAGTGAACAAAGCAAAAACACAACAAAAACAACTTTCCAAATAAAACCAAATATTTAGAAATCTTTAGGACAGCTATCATCTCCCCTTTCTCCAGGTTAAACATCACCCCAACACCTCTAATTGTTCCTCCTGAGTTTTTCCTCCTGGGCCTTCTATCGTCATGGTTGCTCTCCTCTGGACACACTCCAGTTATAAATGTCCTCCAGCCAAAGCAGTACCCAGAACAAGTTGTAATATTCTCAGCATGGTCTGAACAATGAGAAATGGACCAGAATGATGACTTTGTTTGATCTTGACTTCTGCCCTGTACTGTAATGGTTTACAGGGAACTCTACAGGAATGTTCTTAATGCCATTCTCCACTCTCATCATCACAAATCTATTTCTGGGCACAAATAATATTTTCCCCAAATTGCTTTCTCTAGTTGCTTGGCTGGTGTTAATTGATCCCTAGTTATTGCCACTTATAGCAACATAAAACACAGTCTCAAGTTTTGTTGGTTTCTCTTGTTAAGTTTCATTTTTAGGTGTAATTCCAGGAAGTACTAGGAAAAAAAAACACCTGATGATGCAGGTGATAGGTTTTGTCTTCAGCACAGAGATTAGCACCTTTCGTCTCTGTAAATTGTCAAGCAATGAGATTCCAGGCTCTTCAGAGGCCTAGCTAGCTCAGCAGTTATTAACGGCAGAGCTCCCATTTTTACTGCTGAGGAAAATAGCAGTAAGAGCAAGGCACACTGCAGAAACTGTTATAAAGCTTTTGGAGTGATAAAGATTTATTTTCTAGGAAAATTATTCCTCTCCTGCTACCCAGCAGAGAGAGAGAGGGCAACCACTGTTAGAAATGGGGAGGCCTCCCTGCCCTTTAAGGAAAGCTTCCTCAAGTGGATTGATTACTAGTATTCTTATTTAGGTCTGCAAACCTCAACAGTGTATGCCCAGCATAGACTGGTGATTTTCATTTCATAAGTAACACCTCCCCTCCCTCCAACCTGCACATCTCCCACCCGTGCTGTGTGGCTGTCAGTTCCAGTCCTATCTTGTAAGATTATGCCATGGGATTTTTTGTGTTCTGAATGGGCAAGATCTCCCAGTTTCATTTTCTTGTGCAGGCAAAATCTGCCGTTTGAGAAACTTATTTGGGAAGCTGGATATAAGGGAATGGAAAATGAAAAAAGGAATTTGATACTAGATGGCAGCTTAGGACAATGTTTTGTATGTGCAATATTATACAGTGTCCTGTTGAGTAGGAAAATGCGACACAAAGAGGAAAAAAACCCCAATCTTTTAAAATACTGATGGACATGTCTTCTGTCTTCTTCTTTTTCTGCTGCTGCTGCTAAGATTCTTTGTCCATTGTCTTAACTACCTTCCCTTTGCTGAACTAGCAGACAAAGAAGCCAATGTAGCAGGAAGAATACACTGGGTGCAAAGGCTCCTGTCTATATATGGATGGATGAGAAGCAACAGCCTTTCAAGACCAAGTGAGATAAAGAAGGAAGTTATATATATATTTAATTATGCTGGTCTATGACCATAATACAGATGTGATTTGAGTTTTATATTTAAAGGGGCGGGGAGGGGCTTGGAGCTTGCCTTGTTTCCATCTGGAACAGAATTAATTGTGATATGACTTAAACCATGCAGGAATCAGCACCCAGTTACCATTGAGGTCAGCCTGAGCTTCATCTGCATCTAGAAACCATTAATCATATAAAATTTCCAACCATGTTGTAAAGTCTCTGATTTTAGGCTTATCATATCTGGAATAAAAAAAATGTCAATGACTCCGAAATGGTAGGAAAAAACTACAAATTGTCTGCATCTCTTTGTTGCCACCTTGGGGTCTTCTGGTTTTTTGCAGTCAGATATGATTTGCCTACTTTGATGTTGGATTGTTCTGGGGTTTTTGAGTGCTTGTCAGTATAGGAAGAGGCAAATTTATTTTATTATGGCAGCAAAGAGGCATCCTTTAAAAGAGTTGGAGATTTGTATGGCATTTGTCTGAATGCAAATTTATGAGAGTGAGATTTTGAAGAATGAAGTGCCTATAATTTTGATTAAAGTTAAGGATTATCCTAATGTGAGTAGGTTAAAGATTATCCTAATGTCAGTAACATTAGGCACAAAAGGCTTATTTTTTCCCACTTCCATTTTATTTTAAGCATTCAGTATTAAGCTCAAAAACAGTCCCATTGATGATACTAGAATTCATAATATGCTTTATAAAAAGGGTTTTATTGGCCAGAGTTAGTGCTCTAGAGCAGGATTCCTCAACCTTGGCAACTCTAAGCTGTGCAGACTTCAACTCCCTGAATTCCCCAGCCAGCAGCTGGCTGGGGAATTCTGGGAGTTGAAGTCCACACAGATTAGAGTTGCCAAGGTTGAGGAACCCTGCTCTAGATCACATGCAGGGTTCTTCTGGAGAAGCAATAGCAGACTGAAGATGGCTCTGTGAGAGTGGAGCCAATGACTGCAGTGGCACAAGGAGCCGGTAAATGGATCGGCTCCTTGGAATTCCTCTCCAGAGCAAGGAGAGGACTGGGATTGTCCACAAGCTCTCCATGCAGTGGCCCCCAGTGAGGAGACTGCAAGACAGCAGTCTCCGGCAGGTTTTATAGTTCTGGGAGCTGAGGGAAAGCCATCTCGCCTAAGCCACTGTTCAGTGCCTTCAAAAGGACTCTGGGTTCACATACTTCCTTTCTTAAGCACTTTGGGAAATTGCTTGTTAAGAGCTTTTTGGAGATTAAGAACCAACAGAAAGGCAAGTTTCATTACACCAGGTGCATTTCCTTCTGTCCTTGATAAAATAAGTTATCCATAAGTTTAAGGACTTAAAAAAATATATTGTTTTGGAATAAACAGCAAAAGGGTGATTAGAGTATTGATTTTGGAAAGTTATATATGGACTAAAAGGTCAGAGAGACTTGGAATAAGATTTTGAAATTAATTATAAGAATCCTTCCTGTGGGTTGTTTAAAATTTAATTAAAATTTTATTTTAAAAATGAAGATTTTGAAACTAAGTATAAGGAACCTTCCTGTGGGAAAATGTTGATTAGGAAAAAAAAAAGGTAAGTGAGGACTTTGAAGGTTGGACACTAGAGGGAATCAGGAAGAACTAAAGATTAATATTAATCTTTTAATATAAAGGAGAAGAGACACATTAATACAGTTGTCTGCTATTATAAAAATGGATTTAAAAGGTTATAGAAGAAGAACAGATTTTACTGTGCAAAACAGAGATTGAGGCTGATTCAAATGTGGATCTGAAAGTGGATTTAAAAATGTCAGGCTACAAGAATGATATGGAAAAAGATCTTACAATGGATCTGGTAGTTTTTTTAATGGACTTATTACTAGGATCAAATGATGAGATTTTAAA
This sequence comes from Candoia aspera, assembly GCF_035149785.1. Taxonomy (NCBI): domain Eukaryota; kingdom Metazoa; phylum Chordata; class Lepidosauria; order Squamata; family Candoiidae; genus Candoia; species Candoia aspera. Next base: position 146,658,627 of record NC_086153.1, read on the forward strand.
GATTTGTATATAGATAAGAGATAAGATATGGGAAGAAGAGATCCTTTGTTCAATTTTCAGAGAAATTGATTAGTTAAAAGTAAAGTAAAGGAATATAAAGCTGGGTTATTTGATTAAGATTAAAATATATACACTGTTATTTCTGGTAACTCTTAATGGACTTTTATTGATTAGGATTGAATGATGAGGCTTTAAAAATTGTTAAGAAATGTGATATGGGAAGAAGATAGCTTTTGTTGAAGTATCAGAGAAGGTGATAACTTACTGAAATTGTACTTGTCTTGATGAAAGGGTGAAGTCATTTTTATCTTTTTTTCTTTATTGTTTTTTCTTTTTTTCTGCCCTTTTTATTTTTACTTTTTATAATTTTCTTAGTTTGTATTAGTTTTTTATCTTTGTATCTGTAAACTTTAATAAAAATTGTTATATAAAAATAGATTAAGTGCAGGGTTAACGCTATTTTTGCTTGTCTGCTATATTTGCAGAGTTCTTTTGTGTGTGCCTGGGAAATGAGAAGTAGAGTGCCTTCAAGCAATACAGTCACTAGCAGAGGATAACATGTTATAAGAATGTGTCCTGCTGACCTTACAATTGCTTCTTAAAAATTAACATGATCATATTGATCTACAATTGTCTTCTAGTAATGCAGCTGAAAATATATATTGTTTGGCTGCAAATTGCAAGAACAAATAAATGTGGAAATCATGCCTCAGTGCACTTCATTGCAATAAATCTATATTGATGAAAGAATGAATATAGCTTAATCCCGCAGGTCTATCACAAAGTCTAGACAAGAGGAATCAGATGCAATAATAGCATAACTCAGGAAAAGGTTCTAGCTGTATTCCTTATGCATTTCCCAAAATAATGTCATGAACGTTTTCATACATGGTTTTTAAAGGCAGCAGTTGGATTTGGATTGCTTTGTTTCAATATCAGCATACCTAAAATCTTTGTATGTATTTTTGTTTGGCCCTATAAGTATACCAGCCATTTAAATTCTAATAGCTGTCATGTTCACTGCTTCAATGTAGTTTATACATCGTAACGTTTCCCATGCTATGGCGCTGACACGCGTTTCTGTTTGGGAGGGAGCTGCTGTGAGACCTTGTACCAAGCTCTGTATGTGAAATCAGGACAATGGAATGTGTTTGGGTTATGTGCTCTGCTCAAGGCCTTTTCCCGCAGACCATCAGAAACCGTTAGGAGCACCTGGGATTGTGAACTTGAGAAGATTCTACGGGAGCAGGGATCTCATTTGCACCGAGGGTTTTTAGTTTGAATTTGGCACGCTTTCATCATTCTCAGCTTTCTCTGTGATCCTGCATACTGTTCTTCAATAAATCAGATATCTTTGAAACCCTGCTTATGAGTCTGATGTACATTAGAATAGGCAATCCTTGCAATAGGCCCTATAAGTACATCAGCCTGTTAAATTATTAATTCTTGATGTCTCTTTGTTGATTTGTACTAGAATGTCATTCCTTACAACACTATTCAATAAACAACCATAGTGATTACTTTCAGGATCCTAGTAATTTAGAAGAAACAGATGAACAAGTTGAAAAAAAAATAGAACTTCAGCGTTTTCTTTGATAGAGTATCATAAAACCCATTAGAAATGGGATCATGCATTATTGCTGAATGAATACTGTTAGGAACTTAAATAAGTAGAAAGGTTTTTTCCTAACTTGAAAGGAGGAGGAGGAGGAATTCGGAATATTGGTATTAGCTAGTTGTAGAAATTCTATTATGTAGAAGGTGTCATAGAAAAGATGTAGCTACTTGACTGACTAGTCATGGAATTATTGCAGCAACGTTAGGACATGGATTACATATTGCTTATGTATCATTCTAATGCTGCATGTCCAAAATGCGCACTCTCCCTCCCTCCCTCCCTCTCTCATTAATTCCAAATATATATTGTATTCCAAAGATAGAGGGAATTCAGAATGGGGGGATTTCAAATACAGGTAGCCAAACACCAGTCAGCCCTTTCACCAGTTGTAGTATACTTTTTATTCCCACAAACCTAACTGGCAGGGTTGGCAGCCACAGCCTGGGAAATGTGGTTCTTGGACTTAGGTGAGTTGCAAAAATGTATTTTCCCAACTTCCTAATGAGATTTCTAACTTCTTGGAGAACTAGTTTGTTGCCTAGAGCTTACTTGCAAACTGATCCGAAGAACATTTGCTTATCACTCTTTGTTATGATCTTCCTAATGTAGGGAAGAACTTGAAGAATTACAAACACTTGAAAGGAAGAATGGGGGAGAACGCAGAGCTCTCGGGTTCTCCCATCCCAGATGATACAATTACATTGAATTTGTTCCTGTGTTGCACAAAATACTGGCATAGAATCTCTGGGTCCTCCTTAAGGCAGGAGAGTTAGAACAAGAGGAGACCCGAACAGTGTCTGTCCAGCTGACCTCTAGTGAGAGGGTATACCATTGTCTGAGCCAATGGTGATTCTGTCCTTGGCTTTCTGTATTCCTGTATACTGTACATACAAAGTGCTTTATACTGAGACAGATTGCTTAATCTAGCCCATTATTCTCTCTGACAGACATGCTTTGGCTCTTAGATTTCCCACCTCATCTGGCTAACTATGGAACTAGAATATTCTGACTGAGCATGGGCCCCTTTCCATGCAAAACATGTCATCCTATCAGTGAATTAAATCCAACTCTGGGATTTAGATTGTTGAACTACTGCCTTTCACAGTTAGGTAGGACCCTTATAGATAGGATGCACATTGTAGTAGTAATGAAACAACACTATATCTAGAAAGTAGGAGCTATGGCATTGCATAATGGCTTTGCAGGTCCTTTTAGTATTGGCAAGTGTCAACAGCAGGTGGTACAAACATAGTAAATCCTTGGTCAGAATGTTGTGGCTTGATTCATCTATTTCTTCCTAAACATGTACCGGGCCTGTTCCCACAAGCAGCTCAACCTAATCAGCCACTAACCTAGCCAAATCTTGCCAGTGGTCTGACAGCACACAACCACAGAAACTGGTCATGAATCTTCAGCTGAGTAACACAGAGACCTCACCCACTTTTTCTAGGAAGTGCTACGTGTCCCATGATACCTTTTAGAGTGCTAGTAAGGCTTCATTACATCACTAACCTCTGCCTTCTTGGGCAAGTTTCAGTAGGCATGGCTTGTCCACTGCAGCCAACCAATGTTCTGAAGTGTTCTGTCCTGCCAAACCTTGGCAGTGAGTTCAGTAATGGGGTGGCTTGCCTTTGAGTCCCTGTCCCTGTCCTGCCCTAGACTAAGAATGTATAATGGGTCCTTTGGGGTTTAGGTGTTCTTCCAAGACAACAGACTGGGTTGAATTACTTTAACCTTATGCATGACTGTGTCTGTTTTGGATTAAATTTAATCCAAAGTAACATGCCTTGGTGTTTTCAGAACACACAGAACACTCATTGAATTTAGCTAAGTGTGTTGTGGGAACTGAGTCACTGGGTATAACGTGCTTTGGGAGAATTAACTGCAACATATATCAGTAACAGCAAGTTCTTGCCTGTATAATAACAGATAGGTTTCTGCTGTTGTTTTTCCCCTCCCCCTGCTGTGTTCTTATCTGTGTACTTCTACATCATCTACCCCATTCAGGGATTAGCATCTTGATGTGCTGGGAAGGTTCAGTAGTTCTAGTGACCTTGAGAGTGACACCAGCAGGAACTCCTGGTACGTTCACTCTAGTCAGTAAGAGGGAAGGGAGAAGCTAAGAACAATCCACCACAATGAAGGACAGGCAGGCATCAGGGAAGTCAACACAGCTAGGAGAACTCCGAAGTCAGGCAATAGAGAAAAACTGTAAAGGCATGGCTGTCATATTTCCACAAATGGAATTTGGATGTGGTGATGTGGCCAGACCAAAGGCACAAGAAAGTCTGGTCCTGACAGTGCAACTCTTGAAAGAGGAGTTCTTAATTTTATAAGGATATGTACAATCAAAATATGGAATGTGAAAAGTACAAACCAAAAAATATTGAAATTGCAAAAGCAGAAAGGAAGCTATCAGGCTGGATGACTTATACATAATAAACTTAGATTGTTATATAATTTGCCATACAAAGCAAAAATCCATTCCACGGGATGGAGTGGCAGTGATACTCAAAAAGAATATTGCTTTGTGCTTGGGTATAACATAATTAATAACAAGATTATATCCACTGGAATTAATGAATGTGCAGGTAACATGTTATACAGAGATATGCCCCTAATACAGATGCGGTGGAGGAAGACATTGAGGTAAGCTCCAATAAGTGCTACATGCAATAGCAAGAAGGGACATAGATAATAGATAGGTGGTTGGTAGATAACTGGTTGTAAAAGTTGGAAAAATGAAGGAATCTAATAACCAAGCCAGGGGACAGGATTGTTGTGACTACCTCTCCTGTCAATGGATTGGTTTTATTATTGTCATTAATGTTTTAGTCATGGCTTCTGGTTTTATTAAGTTTTGATGAATCTGTTGTTTTTAATTTGACGTATATATTTTTAGTCCCAATTACATATTAGGGAGTTGGATGCAGCTCGGCATCAATGGATTAGAATGGTTTATAAGCCTGTAAATAAATAAATAAACAGTAAAGGCTGGACTGGATAAACACAATAATACAGGAGACACTTTGCAAAGACAAATCTTTGTTTATTGCCCATATCTGGTTCAAGCAACATAACTGCAGACTCTACACCTGGACACCACCAGATGGACATCATTGGAATCCAACTGACCTCATAATAGGAAACAGAAGGTGGAGAAGTACAATCCATTCAGCCAGGACACTTCCAGGTGCTTATTGTAGAATAGATTATGAATTATTGATGTCAAGTATATGGCTTAAAGTTAGGAACTAAAGAGTAGGTATACAGGCAAGATACAACTCAGAGAACACACAGTCAGAATGTAAAATCAATAAAAAAACAAATTTAGTATTCACTTATGCAAAGAGAACCTGAGAAGCTATGGGAGAGATAAGAGACCCTGAGAAAACTGCAGCTGAAAAATATCCCCACAATTTCAAAGAGGAAAAGATCCAAGTGGCTTTCAAAACAAGCTCTCATGATAGCCAGGAAAAAAAAAAAAGAATAAAAGCCTTAGGCAACAAAAAGGATGTATGATGAATTAATGCAGACTTCCAACATCAAACAAGAAAAAACAAGGAAAGTTATCTTAATATCGAATGTCAACAAATAGTGGACTATAATCAAAAAAGGAAAATAGAATCTTTTTACGAAGATCAGAGAAATCACAGGAAATTTTACAGCTAAGGTAGGAATACTCAGGTAATCACAGGAGAGACCAGGATGTCATGTCTGCTTCTGAGTCCTCTGATGAAGAGTTGATAACTTTGCAGGATCAGGACTTGCAGGAGGCAATAATATTCCAGCCAGCTGTTGGCAAAAAGCCTGAGCAAATCACCTTTCCACAAGAGGACCCAGTTGGAGATGGTGTCTTGGAATATGCTCCTCTCCAGATTCACAGAGTAAGGCAACTGAGGCTACTGGAGCAAACGGTGCATGCCTGAAGTCAAGAGCTGGCAGGATCAGGACTTCTCCAGCCAAGTAATTAGGCAACATCTGGAAGAGTTGTCTTGCTCTGCAGATTTATGCTAGTATTCTCATTTTCCTTGATGTGGTTTACAACTGAGATTCTTCCCTGAGCAGCTTGTGAATTTCTCTTGGGTATCCAGAATGGTTACTGCATTCATTCAAAGAAACCTCTGCTTCAGCTATAAACTGAACGTCCTGGGGAGTTATTCATATAATGTTCTCTAATTGCTCTGGTGCATTTATTGTTCTTGGTGACAGCAACTGACCCTATCTCCTATGGCAAAGGAGCAGGGTAATGGATGACAGTGATAGAACATGCTACGCATTAGATTCAAGAATTTGTAATGGAACCTGAGTGTTTTCTGCAATGAAATGCAACTTTTGGATTGAAGCTATTGAACCATTTCTCTGCCAGTGACTTATTTTTCAACTCAATTTGCCCTGGCTGTTTGCTCCAGTTCCAGTTTCTTCCCTACATATATTTGAATGGCACATAAAATTTGCTTTACAATCTTCTTGAAATGAAGAAGATATTGGCCAACCTGAAGAATAAAGGTGATGCTATCACAAAGAACCTATTTGGGTCTTTCAGTGCATGAGAAAAAACAATAACTGGTCTGTGCTAGAGAGGGGGCAATTTATTTTTGGCGCTCTGAAGAAACAAGTTTTGTTAGGTGTACAACTTTTTCTTGTTTCTATGGGAGAATTAGTTATCAGCACTTGCCCTTTAGCAAGCCTTACATGTGACATCTTCTAGATATGCCCTGGTGGTGATGACATATTGCAGTAGCCCAAAGAGCCCTCTAGGCCATACAGAAACAAAAATCGATGGAAGTAAGAAATGGTTTTATCCACTAGAGAGAAAGGAAAATGCAACCTCACTCTTTGGAATTTATTCTTTTTCCTTGCACGTTAGAGAAAATGAAAGGGCAACCAGGGCAAAATGTTCTGCAAATGGCTGTGAGCCCCCTCCCCCCACTTTCAAAAAGAACAACTTGAGATGCTTTGGTTATAAGATTACAGGGCAAATCCTCTGGACATACAATAAATCTTGAGGCTGCTGCTACAATAGTATGCACTGGTAACTGGATTTCTCTTTACAATTCAATGTCTGTCTGTCTTTTTAAAAATCTGAGACTTAGCTGCAGTTCATTAAAGTTCTATGTAAATATTCTGCATTCCCTTCTATAGAAAGCTTTAGACTGGATAACGTCTCCTTTCATCTAAAGGATAAATTTTGCCCTGGGCAGAAAACCTTTTACTATAGAATGTATATCCACACACACACACATATATATCTCAGTTGTTCACAATTCCGGTATTATACACATGGGCAAAGCATGGTAAATTGTAGCTCATTAGGAATACACAGCTGGATTTAGACTGAGTCATACTGCTTAGGAGAGCCTAGGTCTGTGCAAAACTTCAAATAGTACTTTAGACCAGTAAAAGTTTGATGGATTCATCCCATCAAAGGAGGTTTATGAACTGAAGTGGGCACCCGTTTCAAAGTGCTGCATTGAATCAGATGCTTTTGAAGCAGTTCACTAATATGATGGCTTTTCCACAGCTTTAGGGGTTCTTATAGACAACGTTGTAACTCTACATTCTCTATATAGAGCAAGTTGAAAGGAGTTGAGTATAACATGCTCTTTGATATTGATAATCAATTTAATGTCTCATTAAAGTTTCTGCCCATCAGAGCTCTTTTGGGGTGGCAAGGGCTTGTCTTCCCACACTTGATCACTTCTCAACTTTGCTCTTTGTTCGGTTAATGGGATGTCACCCTTCTGTGTGGAGAGCCCACTTTAGCTCCCAATGTAAAGGCTGAGTAGCCCACTATGTACTCTAAAGTTAAACACTACTTTTAAACTGGGAGAAGTTTAACTCAACAATGGGTGTCAGGACAATCCTTGCAGGTGCTAGCTCAAACATTTATTGCAAAAGCTGTAAGGTTACAAATGCTACTTTTCCTGTCCTAGTCTCATTCTCTGTGACTTGCCTATCTTTGTGGCACTATAGTTAACTGTGCCAGCTTGTTTCTGCTGCCTTTGTGACATAGCTCACTACTTATGCATTGCCAGCAAGGCATAACCATGAAAGAACTGAGTCTGGACTGCAATGAGGGATCCTTCCCAGGAGTGGCCAAGATGGCCAATCAGCTGTGTCAACCTTCCTGGCCCTCCACAGAGCCCAATCATGAGAAGCAGCAAAACTACCCTGCTCCATCAAGGGAACTCTGTGGTGTTCCTTCTGAGTCCTGCCTAGAAGAGGCTAAGCTTTGCCAATATTTGAGGGATAGCCTCTCCCTAAGAACATCTACTGGTTTCATTAGATTGTATAGGGTGAGCTCACTTCAAATTCCCTCTATTAAATGTTGCCATCTGGCAGGGCCTAGGAAGCCAGGCTTTTCTGTAGCTTTCAAACAGCTTTCCCTTTGAAATATGGAGGGCCCTTACCCTCCTTGCCTTCTGGAAGGCTGTTAAGATCTGGCTCTTCTCTCTGGCATTGGATGGGGGGGGGCAGCATTTCGGTTTTGAGAGTATAGTGTTATGATGGCTGGTGGTATGTAAGAGTTTCTAGAAATCGTGTTTACTCTGTTATTTGTATAGCTGTTTGCTAGCCACCTAGGGTTATCTTATATAATATGGGTGACCATCTAAATTTTTCTAACAAATAAATAAGACCAGACCAGCCTGGTGCTCCATTGAAGCTGGTGATGAGAAGGTCCTATATTTGGTAGAGACACAGATGGAACTTGCAGTGTCTCCATCCTCCACCTTACTGCAGGACACAGTCTTACAGGTGACTTCCAATGGAATTGTAGAGTCTATATGAGCTGTTCTGTTCAGTTACAGACACGTACTTGGAGAGCATCTGATGTCTCCTCCGTAAGAATCAGGTTGATTGTTCCATACTGTGTGGGATGCTGTCAAGATTTAAATGCAAGAAATTAACTCCTTTCCCCCATTTTTTTTTGTTTATATACAGTGCTATATGCTATTTTTTGCTACAGCTGTAGTTAGGGTTTGCAATAAAAAATTGCTTCAAAATTTTTCAGAGCTGTACTATTTGTCTTGATAAATAAATGTAGGTTTAAGAAGAATCCTCTGTTGTCTTTTAGCATTTCTCCTCCACCTTGCAAGTACCTTATGTATGAGGATTATTCTGAATCTTTCTATGATTGTGGGTTTTTGATGCTATGTCCTGTTGAAGGAGTGTCCCTCCAAAATTCTTCCAGGAAAGCAGACTTGCAGTTGTGAGCTATCAAAACTCTCCAGGCTTGTTAAACTGCACAGTTTGCAAAATGGAAAGAAAAATGTTCTCTGCAATTTCAGAACTGTAAGTGTTCAAAAACTGAGGTTGTATATTAAGGGAGTTTGGCAGTTTAGCATCTGAGACCGGGATTATATCACTGAAATTGGAACAAAAAAGTGGAGTTGGGTGAATTGGGGAGTTGTTGAAGGCATATCTATTCTAAGGAACTAAACCAGTGTTAATGACCACTTTCTGGTCATTAGCTGAGCATAGGGAACTATCAGCCAACGTTAGCTTGCTTGCCAGAGAGTTACTGAGTGTTCCATCCTGCCCTTTCAGGTTGATGTCTAAAGAGGGACTCCCTTTCTCCTGTTCACAGTAGGAAAACAGAATGAATCACCTGTGTTTCTCTACCTGCCATAGCTACAAACCTCCATTGCCTTCCTAACTCTGGTGTACTGAGCATTAGAGATTTAAGCCTCTTTTCTTAATCTTGCAGTCTACCACTATGATTGATACCAGTAGCAAGGAGGCGGGGCAAGCCAGGAATCTCCTCCAGTAAGAGGCCAACCTTTCAAATGTTAGGCAGTGATTCACTGTGGTTTCTCAGCTGGCAGTTGCAGTCTTGAAGTGAGATTTCCCTCCCATGTATATGTACCAGCACCGAAATATATGAAAACTCCACACAGGAACAAGCCCTAGAGGTTATGTTCTGATTTTGTCAACTGCAGGTAAGGTGTGGTGGAGCGGTCTTCACTACTGGGTCAGCTGAAAAGCTTCAGTTTCTCTCAGGCAAATCTAACTATTTTTGTAAGGATAAAATGGCTGGTGGGGAGGCAAGGAATACTTATGTTACAGAGAGGTCTTTCTGTTATGCAGATGTAATTATCATCACTATAACATGTCTTCATAGTGAACGGGTGTTCTGATCATGGTTAAAAATCACCTTTCATCCTCAGCCAACTGCACCTGGGATATATCTGAACCAGACCTCCTAGACAGGCACTGTGCTCTTTAGTCCTTTGATTTTAATTGGGTTAGATATAGCTTTAACTAAACCAGAACTCAGGGGTTTTCTTCAGGGAAGATTAAGAAAGAAATACATATATTGTTGATTGAAAAGCTATCCAAGAAGCCCTGTGTTGATGTAATGGTCTGTGATTATGGTACAGAAATGATAGCATAACATTAGATTTTATATCATATTGATATGCTTCACTATATAGAATAACATCCAATCTCATTTCTCTATAGATGAAGGTAGCTGAATAGATCTTGGCAAGATAGACTAGTTAATAATTATTCTGTAAGAAGAGTAATATTATTCCTACTCCCATTCCCTTTCAAAAACACCAGCTGGTAGAGACTATATTGGTCAAAGCAACAATGCCAGCACATTTTGCATATCTGGAACAGCAACTCTATATGTGAAACTGCGTTTCTATATGGAGAGTTTTCTTCTGTTTTTTTTTTTTTATCAAAGCAACAACTTAAAATTATAGTTCCATTAGCAAAAGTGACATTATGTATAATGAAAGCTAGATTATCATTCTTTACCTATGTCATGAATTAAATGTAACATCATCTTATACTAGGGTAGTTGTACATCAGCATAATTTAAAATCCAATTTATTTTTGAGTGCACATGCTGTTGCCTTGCTAGTTACATTACATTTCCCTTCAAGAAATAATTTAGATTTGACAATGTAATTGTTTCTAGAATAGTTTTGGATATTACAGTTCATCAAAACTCTGCTTTTCTTTTCTGTTTTTGCTGACTGATTCTTCAGCCAGGAAGTAGTCAAGACATTGTTATCAGATTTTCAGTAGACAATATTTATGGCCTCAACCAAACTGAATGTATAATTCCAAGCTGCGTCTAGTACAAAGTGCTGGTTGTCAGTATGTAATCATATATTGTATTCTTGTCTGAAGTCAGGCCACAAAATATGGTTGGTGTATTTTATATAGACAGGAAATAAGGGCCCTGTTCATATAGTTAATTGGGCATAAAAATTAGTGTCCCTGAAAAGGAAAATGAACATTTCCATTCAAAACAAAAGTGTGCATGCAGCTCGATCAATACAAAATTACACAGAGGTAAATGCATGAATCATGTGAAATCCTTGGTGCACTCTGAGCTTGGTTGCTTGCTTTTCATTACGCAACTAGGTAACATTAGATCTGAATCAGTTTTGTGCAGATCAGTCTACCGCACTTCTTTGCTGGATCAGGATAGTGGTTGCCATGGAATTATTTTAGTTCAGATGTATATCCCATACCACAAGAATGGAGTCTCAGACAATGTAATTATATGTGCACATACCTTCCCAATCTAATGTAGCACCATGGACTGCTGTGCCTGATGGTAACTTCTGATTTCCATGATCCATTCACTGTTGTTTGAATGATATGCACAGTAAGACACATAGAGTAATACAAAGTAACTTTCAAGTAGCATTTAGGACCTTTCTCCATTTACATTTCATCCTGGTACAAACATCTCCTAGTAATATATTTACTCTGCCATATCCCTAAGATGTTGCCTTCATGTAATGCTCAGCCTGTGTGTGAAACAGCCTTAACTCATCTTTAGGTGTAACACAGGTAAAGAAGTGTTTTCCTTTTGAAGCAAATATTTGTAGCTCAGGGTTGAACTGTGGAGTCCTTGGTGCTCTCTGAGCCTTGTTGTTTTCTTGCAGACATTTCATTGTCAGACTAGGGAACATCTTCAGTGCAAAGAGGGAGTGGGCCTTGCTCTCAGTTTATATACCGTGGCTTGCCTTGCTTGTGTTGGTGGGGGTGTTGTTCTCTCCTTGGGAGTTCTTTGATTGGGCTGTTGTTTGTTGCTTGGTTGATTGCCTGAGTTAATAGTTCCTTGATTAGGGTGTATTGTGCTGTTTGATGGTTCATCTGGTGTTAATCCTAGTGTTGATTTTTGCATATCTGGGTGTTGATTGCTGGCAAGGGAGTGTACTGGTCTTTTGGCTTTTCTATTGTCTCTTTCGAATGGTATGTAAATGTTGTTTACCTCTATGTGCCTGTTGATGGCTGCTTTGTCTGAGTGCCAGGCTTCCAGGAATTCTCTGGTGTTTTTGGATTTGGCTTGGTTTAGGATGCTCACGGTTTCCCAGTTGAAACTATGGTTGAGTCTGTCCATGTTTTGTGAGATTAAGGAGTTTTCATCATGTCTTCTGACTGCTAGTTGGTGTTCGTGGATGCGCTCTGCTAGTCTTCTGCCTGTCTGTCCTACATAGTGGCTGTTACAGTCTTTGCACTGTATGTTGTAAATAACTCCTGTTTTTTCTTCTTGGGCTATTGGGTCTTTTGGCTTGCTTAATATGTTTTGAAGAGTTTTAGTTGGTTTATGTGCTACGGTGATGCCATGTGGTTGTAACATCTGTTGGTGGTTTCTGAGATGTTTCTGATGTGTGGCAGTGTTATCCTTTTCATAGTTTTCATTGGTTGGGTTGTAGTGGGTTGTAATGATTTTCTATTTTTTCTATTTTTATGTTTTTGATTTTCTATTTTTAGGTTTTTGATTTTTGGCCCATTGTATCATTACCAGGGACTCCTACATATAACATAGCTAAAGAGCTCACAAAGAAACTCAGACACCTCACAGAGGAGAGTGAACATTCGATCAACTCCCCACTACAGCGCCTCCAGAAAATAAAAAAACCTAAAAATAGAAGATGAGATCATGGTGTCATTTGATGTTACAGCTCTCTTCACATCCGTAGACCCGGCACTAGTGAAAGAATCCATGGCTGCAGTTCTGCGCAACACACCAGACCTAGCCAAATACACCAGAATAGAAATACCCAGGATAATGGACCTCATCAGCCTCTGCCTTACAACCTACTTTCAGTTTGATGCAGAAATATACCAACAGATCAAAGGAACACCCCTGGGATCACCTATTTCAGGACTTATAGCAGAGATTGTAATGCAGCATCTGGAAAGGATAGCACTCCCACTCATACAACCCAAAGTATGGATCTGGTATGTAGATGACCTTTTGTCATAATACAAAAGAAACAACTGGAAGAAACCCACAAAATCATCAATAACATCTTTAATGGAATAAAATTCACAAGGGAGGAAGAAAACAACTCACTACCATTCCTGGACATCCTCATCAGTAGAGGAAATGATGGTAAGTTAGAAACACAAGTCTACAGGAAAGCTACCTATACCAACCAAGTGCTCCGCTACCAAAGTAACAATCCAACCTCCCACAAGAGAAGCTGTGTAAGAACATTATTCAGACAAGCACTTACACACTGCAGCAACCCAGAACACCAGAAAAAGGAAAAAGAACATCTCCACAGCATCTTCCAACAGAATGGATACCTGCTCACCTTTATCAAAAAGTGCCTCACCACCCAACCCACTACAACCCAACCAATGGAAACTATGAAAAGGATAACACTGCCACACATCAGAAACATCTCAGAAACCACCAACAGACGTTACAACCACATGGCATCATGGTAGCACATAAACCAACTAAAACTCTTCAAAACATATTAAGCAAGCCAAAAGACCCAATAGCCCAAGAAGAAAAAACAGGAGTTATTTACAACATACAATGCAAAGACTGTAACAGCCACTATGTAGGACAGACGGGCAGAAGACTAGCAGAGCGCATCCACAAACACCAACTAGCAGTCAGAAGACATGATGAAAACTCCTTAATCTCACAACACATGGACAGACTCAACCATAGTTTCAACTGGGAAACTGTGAGCATCCTAAACCAAGCCAAATCCAAAAACGCCAGAGAATTCCTGGAAGCCTGGCACTCAGACAAAGCAGCCATCAACAGATACATAGAGGTAAACAACATTTACATACCATTCGAAAGAGACAATAGAAAAGCCAAAAGACCAGTACACTCCCTTGCCAGCAATCAACACCCAGATATGCAAAAATCAACACTAGGATTAACACCAGATGAACCATCAAACAGCACAATACACCCTAATCAAGGAACTATTAACTCAGGTGGTCAACCAAGCAGCAAACAAACAACAGCCCAATCAAAGAACTCCCAAGGAGAGAACAACACCCCCACCAACACAAGCAGGGCAAGCCACGGTATATAAAATGAGAGCAAGGCCCACTCCCTCTTTGCACTGAAGATGTTCCCTAGTCTGGCAATGAAATGTCTGCAAGAAAACAACAAGGCTCAGAGAGCACCAAGGACTCCACTGTTTTCCTTTTACTGAGAGCAGCCAACAGCAGTTTCAAAATATGGCAAATGCTTTGCCTCCTGGATTGTCAGTGACCTAGCCAATTGACCCACAGGCATGGGATTAGCCCAGCACCAACTGGCCACTACAGTTTGTTGTAGACACACTCTCTCCCCACCAACCCTGGGTCGTCTCCTCCACTGCCATTCTTTTTTTTTTCTTCTCCTCTTCTGGAGAGATGGTCTCCTGAAAGTAGCACAGTGCTACTATTTCAAAACTGGCCCATTCTGTACACCTGCTGAATAACGATGCCCCTAAGCATAACCTGGATTTGCTCAGGAAGTGAACGTTCACCACACTTCTATGGTTTAGCATTATATATGAACCAGCCCATTCTGGTTTGCTGAATTAACTCTGGTTAAGTGTTGGATGGGGAGATCCAGGTTCTGGTCTACCCTCAGCCATAGAAGCTCATTGGTGACTCTGGACCAGTCACTCACTCTCAGCACAGGTCCGTTGTGGGGGAAAATGGGAGGAGGCACTGCTGTGTCCGCTTTCCTGAGGTCCTGAACAAAGGAAATAGAACTATTAAATAAATAAATACGGCATTTCACCGCTAAACAGACAAACAAAAAAGAAACCCTCCAATATTCACCCCACAACTCAGCCTTGTCTACAACTGTGACATACAGTATCCCCACCCACTGCAGCTCTCAGCCTTCCTCCAAGATTGTGTGTGACCCTTGGCCTCCCCAAAAGTAGCCTGGTGGGAGGAAGGCATGTAGAGCCTCATACATGGGGTATGATATAATGTAAATCTGTCTCTCTCTCTCTCTCTCTCTGAGAGCTTAATGGAAGGTGGACTACGTACAGCATTCTGAACGATCTTACAAACGCCTGATATTCTGCAGGGGACTACATGAGACTGAATCTTAAAAATTGGGATAAGTAATGTTATTTGAAGTCAGCAATACTTCAGAGTGCTGCCACTAAAAAACAGCAACAACAAACCAACCACAAAAGATGGCCATCTCTCAATTTCAGAAACAAAACAATTGATTCACCAGACAGAATTTCCAAAGATGCTTTTATATCGTCACGTAAGTTTCTCAATAGCTCTTTTCCCTCCCTCCAAATCTGGTTCCATTTGTATCTTTCCTACCATTTCTAAACGTGTTTGCATTAGGATATTTATAATATTGGCATTTTAGTATTTGGCAATGAAATATAACTCTATTTGGGTTAATTATTACCTCCTGCCCATGGGGCAGTGACATATACGCGTATGTGTGTGAAATCTCAATATATCTCAATATCAGCTTAGATATGTTTTGTTTGGGATTTGTTAAAGAAATATGTCTCTTATGGGTAATTTAAGTAAATGAAATGTGGAGTTCTGTACGCAGTTAAGTACTGGATACATGCAATATATAATCTGTCTTTCTCATTACCTGCTACTCCGCATTAGAGCCTGTTGCACAGAAGAAGACAGTCAGCTATGGCATATACGCATGCATCTTGGAATGCCTGGACACAGTGAGTCAGATGTAATTGAAACCAATGGAACAGTCATCCAAACAGGCAGATTATCATAATGACTAAACATGATGGTGTAGAAACATTTAAGATATTTTTTTTTCCTGAACTGGAAAATTCCCATTGCTGAAAGCAATGTGTGACACGTGTGTGTTGTGAGAAAGAGAAGAGGAGGCGGGGAGAATTCTCTTTATGGGCTAGATTGGAAAAGATTGATAATGGCCTACATTATATAAAAGTTCCACTCAGAGTAACATCTGGTCAAATCTATGACCATAACCTCAGTCTATGACCATGGGCTATATTAAACTAAAATGATATAAGCATCAGCAACCTCCTGAATTGATCAACCAATACAGCTGGGCTGAGATCATAGTGACATAACCTCTATGGCTTCTTCTCATCAGAATCTGACATGCAAAATTATGCACTAGATGCATCTTCTGAGCCATGCTACAGTAGTCAAACCAGAAATTACTTAAACATAGTTAATTGGGGCTGTATCTGTGTCATTTCCATAGAAACAGGAATGGGAAGATGACATTATATTAACTTAAGATTATCCTATGGATCCATATGCGGGACTGAGGTACCTTTGAACATTTTACCTATGATGTTATTGCTACTACCTTTGCCTCAAATTCTACTTTTCTTTATTTCTTAGTTCCATTCAATATGACTGTTCCTTTCTAAAACCAATTTGCTAAAGTTGAAAGCTTTTACAATTGTTTCTCAATAGGAAACCAATCTATACTCAGCTACCTGGGAGTAAGCCTTATTGAACCAAAGGTACTTGAGCAGCCATGAATACAAGTTTACTTAAAATTGTCTTTCTGAGCCATAAATCTGAAGATGTCTCATAAAGCAATCTGTCAATTCAGGCAGAATGGATCTAAAATACCTTTGTTGACAAGTAACCTTTTCCTAAGGACAAAGCCCAGTGTGCATCTATTTAAACTGCAAATATAGGACTAATTATATGAGATCTTTAGATCAAGATTAAAAAAAATAATCTTCAAACCTGTTTCAGCTTTTGTTTGGCTGACCATATCCAGAGCACATCCAAAGGCTGTAAGACATGTAAAATCTGCAAATCGATGTATTTAAAAAATGACTTTACAGTTCCTGTAAAAGGCTCCCCCCTGCAATATATAATGGGGCTTACCCTGAGTCAAATGTCACTTGATATTGTCTACTGTACTTGTCTGCCTTTCCTCAGTTCTGCTCCTTATTCCAGGTACCCTGTTAGTGGAGATGCTTAGTATTCTGGCTTGCATGGATCCCATTTGCACATTAGCCTGAAAAGAAATAATAATGAGAATAGTTACAGCATTTGAAAGGTGAACATGGCTCTACGTGTGTTACTATTTAAGGTTCCACTAGATTGTCTATTGTTTTTCTGCCAAAGACTAAAATGACTATCCTCATTTACCAAAACATTTAAAAGGAAGGAAGGAAACCTGTCACTCTCTAAAATATTCCAGCAGAAACTAAGTTTCTATGCCAATGGATGTTGTTGTTACAAACTGGGGTGATGATTTTGGCAAATAAAGAAAAACAAAGTAAACTATCTCCTCCCAAAGATGGAATGAAATTTCAGTTTCATAGTGACACCCAGTGCTTTTTTCCTAAGGCATGGTAAATGAACCCAAACACCTTATAATGCTTTATGTGTGTGTTGTACATACACTAAGATAACAATCTGAATATGGTTGGTTCCAGTCCCTGATTGCATTCTTACCCTTTGAAGTCTTTAACACAATGAGTCTTGCATACAGTATCTACTTGTTTTATCTTTCATATGGTCTCCTGGTGCTTTGGATTGTTTCACATGTGAATGCAAAATTCCCATTTTCTGAAGACTACAGAACAGTACGTTGGTTTCCATGGATTACTGATCCAACACTAAAAACAGACAATTGCCTAAGTGGCCTAAACTCACCATAGGAAGCTGCCAATCTGGCCATTTGTCCAGTTAGCCTAGTACTGTCTGATAGAAGTTCTCCAGGGATTCAGAGAGATACTTTCCACACTATCTATCGCTATCTTATGTGGTTACTGGAGAGATGTGAGATTGAATCTGGAAACTTCGGTGCAATGTGCTTGACCACTGCACTAGGGACTTCCTGTGCAAAGTGGCTCCAGTCCAATCAAAGTTTCAAATGACTACCTATAGCATCCAAAGATGCACTCAACTTTGCTGTCTAGCCTTGAATGGCATCCCAGTAGAGATGGAAAGTACATCTACACTGGCAATTCATGCTGAAGATGGCTTGCCTGCATGGAACTCTCTTTGTGGAGAAATTGAATGAATGAATGAATGAATGAATGATAAATCTTTTCATTCAACCAAGTCAATAAATAGTGAATGAATGAGCATGTGCCTGATCAGCCAGCCTTCAAGCTCACTCATACAATATACTAAGTGAAATAACACCCTGCCTGCCTGCCTGCCTGCCTGCCTGCCTGCCTGCCTGCCTGCCTGCCTGCCTGCCTGCCTTCCAGAGGAAAAAGGATCATGATTTTTAATGGTCTGAGGAGTTTGTCATGTTGATTCATTAATTTTTATCTTTCTAGAAGACAAGTATAGTTCCTTCAGTATAACTAGAAGTAAGACTTGTGCTTGTTACTGTCCTCATAGAAATTACTGAACCCTGTTAACTAGAACTAGGAAGATTTGATGGGCTTAGAGGCGTGAACATATTTTCAATGGAAGGGAGGCACAACACGCCTGACTGCTGGAGGCCAAATGCTGCAGTATCTTTCTGGAGTTTGCTGTTGAAGTGCTTTTTGGAAAGTGAGGCAGTTAAAATAGGAAGTTGGAATGTGACACATGTGGTCTGCCAGCTCTGCAAAGCGCACACTATCAATTCAGACTTGAAACAGAAAAGGTAGATATTTAAGAAAACATTGATATTCAAGAAAATGTACAATTTATACCCAGAGGGGGAAAATTGCACTGCTTTCTGGATTTAATTACCCCCATTAAAAAAAATACAAGCAGTACAATGGGACACTGCTGCTTCTGACAATTAATAGTTTCTGAACATCAAAGCACTTTTGTCAATACTAACACACACACACACTAAATATTATAAAATCAAAGCACAAGAGTAACTTCTAAGTAACTCGGCATAAGATTTTTTCTGAAAAGACAAGGAACAATTCCAACCTTGAAAAGCTCAAAAAGGTTCAAAATAGAGCAACTATAATTAGGAGGTGACTAGAACAATTGCTCAGACAAGGAAATATTACAATCATTAGGGTGTTTTTTTTCCTTTGGAATGAAATTGGGTAAGAAAGTCATGACAGACAGACATAAAATCATGCCTAGTATGAAAAATATAGATAGAAATATTTTTTTTTCTTCTGTCACAAATATTAGGAGTCAGAGACAGCCAACTGAAATTAAGAGTGAGGAGATTCAAGACCGATAAAAGCAAGTACTTTACACAATGCATACAGAACAATTCACTAGCAGCATCTATGATGGACAGGATTTTGAATGGAATTAAAAAGAGACTGGATCAATTCATGGAATATTGGTCTATCAACAGCTACTAATCTCAATGCCCTTTACCATCTTTGGAATTACAGGCAAGTTCCTGTAAATGTAAACTGCTGGGGAAAGTGCAAGTGGACTTTCTGTGTTCTGAGATGGACAAAAAATAACCAATAAATGTCCCAGAGACTTAGATGAATATGACTAGGGATTAAATCTGTACTTTAATCCAGGAAAAAAAAAGTACAGTTGACACTTTCTGAGCTACTGAAGCTCTATCAAATCTCAGTGAAATTACTAGATTGAACCTTCTAGCCCTTTTAGGCTGGACCCACAGACATCCATGGGAGGTAGGAGACAAGTGATAACACATGTGTGGTGGTGTCACAATGCAAGCCCAGCCCTTATGTATTCATGAGAGATGTTGCAATCCACATAAGAAAGAATGGGGCTTCCATTGTGATGTCAGGATGCATGTCGTATCATTTTGCCATCACTGTGGTTAGGAACAGATGCTTCAGCATGGACCTGCTATGATCTGGCTCACCCTGTGTTGTTTCAGGATGTTCACTGTTCCTTGGTGCCTGTAGTCTTTTTTTTTTTTTGGCTGATGCTGCTAGTTGTTCTTTGCTATATTGTTTTAATATTTTGATCTTCTTCCTGAAAGAATGGAATGTAAACTGCTCAGAGACCCTTTGGATTGGAGAGGCATATAAGCCCTGGTAAGTGAGTAAGTATGTAAATTAATTAATTAATAAAATCCTTCTTTGTAAACTCCTCTTGAGATAGAAGTACAGCAGCCTATGAAGATGCAGAAAATGAAAAAAAAAAGTGATCTTCTAGGGCTTATTGAGATTCAACAGAGAATAATTCTTAGCTCTGGTTCAGGAGACTAGTTATGCCTTCACTATGAAATCCAATTCTGGGCTGATGAAAATCCAGTAGAGAGATAATTTACCTCATCACCCCTAATGTGACAATGCTAGCTCTCACTGCATTAGCTCATCTGTTTCTGAAGTGTATCCTTTATTTTAATAATTCCATCATAGACTTTGTTAGAAGGAATCTTTTGGTGTGAAAGACCAATTGGAGCTGCAAGCCTGCAGCTGCAAGGTTATGTGCCCCAAACAGAGTTTGAACTGGGTATTACCACTCAGTGGGTCTGTGGTTGCATCACAATGCTTGTTACTGACATCCCTTTTTCTGGTTTCTTTGGACAAGGTGAGCAACCTTTGCCTGTGTGTTGCCTGTGACTACCAACTCCTTTTTGTGCAGCTTCCTAGATTGCATCCTGCATAATTAAATTAAGGTACTGAAATGTTTATTTTCAGTTTAAAATGAAATAAAGCTGGTGTGTTAAGCACCCCAAAGCGTTAAAATGTTTTTTTTTTAAATCTCCCATCAGTAAAAAGAAGAAGAAGAAGAAGAAGAGACAAAATTTTCAGCCATGTCTTTCTGCTGACATCATTGTGGTACCCCCACACTACCTGTTGCCTTTGGAAATTTTTAAAGTAGGCTGTTTAAGAAAAACTCCAACCCTTGGAACAAGACGTTTGTCTACCCTTGGCCTAGAGGCAGATCTGAAAACAAAATAAAGGTTAATATTAGACATAAGATGTCCATGGGTAACTGCAGAGAACATTACAGAAGAATAAATGCTACAAAAAGTATCTTTTGTGTAGGCACAAAACTAAATGTCGAGATTTTTTTAAAAAGTAAGCAACAGCAGAAAGAAAGTGGAAAGAAGAGAGAAAGGGCAAGGAGATAGAACAAAGAAAGCAGAAGAGCCGATGACTGGGAAGTATTTTCAAAATTTTGGAAAAACATTTGGTCATATGGTCCTTCATCTATAGCAGTGTTTCTCTTGGCAACTTGGCAACTTTAAGATGTGTGGACTTCAATTCCCAGAATTCCCCAGCCAGTTCTGGGAGCTGACATCCACACAATCTTAAAGTTGCCAAGGTTGAGAAACCTATAGTCTATAGTCATGCATTTTCCTCAAGATGCAGCACATCTTGGGTGAACATTTAGAAAGACCATGTTTAATAAGTCTTTACCTCATGGGATTTACAGTCTGGAAACCTACCACTGAGTGCAGTTCCCTTCAGAAACTCAGTAAGCCACTTTTGACAGGCTTTTTCTTCAGTCCTCGAGGCTCCAGATTGTTTTCTTTCACCAAGAGATGTCAGTCCGGTGAAGGGGATCAACTTTGCTTATTTTAGAATTTATTTTTGCTTAATTCCCCAGGCTTGACATAGCAATGGATCAAATGTGACGTTTGCCTACTGTGCAAAACATAGGGTATTACTTGAAACCGGTAAAAAGAGAAAAGGAAGAAAGGGAGTGTGTGTGAGAGAGAGTGCTGATATTTTAGAACATGTATAATTTATAGATAACTGGTGGGAAAATGCAGGAGTGTTTGCAGTATCTAAGTAAAATCTAATTACCACTTTTTTTACAGAAAGGAAAGAAACAGACAGCACAAAGCTACCCAGCTGTGGCTAATTCAGGACGCCATTGGTAACACTTAAGATGCTTTTTTGGGGAAAGGGCCTTCTATTTCTTCGGCACCATATGTCCTAAGTGTGTGTCAGTGCACTGCATATATCTCCCACTGGTGGGATGGAGGTAACAGTATGATGGCTTGCAAGGTAGTCTCTGGATTAGAAGTCCTGGTTTGCATAGAGTAGTGTGAGAAGTTTGAGATAAAACTGGGGTTTAGTTGTGCTTATGGCATAACTAGCCAACTGTGCCAACTTTAACTAGTACATTCCTCACTGTTAAGGAATGCTACATGTGCCATAGGTATGACTAAGACTGGTAATGTAATCCACACCTTCTCTATCTCACTAAAAATATTATATGAAAGCCTTAATTAACTGAAGCAAAAATGGGCAATGCCTGCTTGTCTCATGTTTTGCAGCTTGCCATGGGCTTTTAACTCCCATTTTAAAGCTTACCCGGATTTAGAAAAAGAGAGGACTTGATGAATTCCTAGTAGAACTAGGGCTTCTGGGCTACCCTTCGAGTGATGGATCACAACTTGTACAAGCTGAATCAGACTGCAGTTCCCTGATTGACTTCACACAGTGCTCTAAATTCTGATTTGCAAACTACAGTGGCACATGAAGCCAACAGCAAATAAATCACATTGTGAAACAGTCCATCATCTTCGGCACTTAATCTTAGTTAAAGCCAGAAAAGCAATGGTTAACTGACATCTAAATGCTTGCCCAAAAGTCTGGGGGATCACTGATATTAATACTGTCAAAAAACATGAAAGATGCAATATGTTCACACTCTCCCTCCCAGCTACCAGAGGGCTTTAAACAGACAGAGAAATCCACAGACTGCTAAGAAATAAGAAGGAAAATCCTTAAATACTTAACTTTTTTTTATTATTGCCTTGCAGATTCTCAGAAAAGGTTTTAATGAAGGTGAGAAATAAAGTTTTTCTTTCTCTAGCATATGCTGTAGCATCTGGTAATTTTAACTCTTCATTTTAAATTATTCACATCATTGTTGTTATTTGTTCCCTTTCAAAAAGTGGATTTTAAGGTTGGGGTAACCACCTTCTCCTCCTCATTTCTTACAACTATTCCTTATCTTTCTCTCTTAAATTATGTATGCATATACCTATAACACACTGCCATTGTAATAATGTGGTATCAGTAAAAAAAAAGTTTTGCATCTAATATTAAAATGTATTAAATTATAAGAACATATGTGTGGAGATC
The DNA here is from genome assembly GCF_035149785.1 of Candoia aspera. Taxonomy (NCBI): domain Eukaryota; kingdom Metazoa; phylum Chordata; class Lepidosauria; order Squamata; family Candoiidae; genus Candoia; species Candoia aspera. The sequence goes on from NC_086153.1 coordinate 146,681,430, forward strand.
TGTATATGTGCAGAGGAAATTTCAGGTGGGAGAATGAATCTTAATAGCTTAAGATTTATCTTGGTCTTTCTCAGGAAATCTTGCCTGAGCTGAGATCTCCAGAATTCTCAATACTTTCTATTAATTTAAATCTGACTTAAATGCACACCTGATTTTTAATGTTTAGGAATTGCTGACATAAAAATTTGATTTGCTACATTATCACTATATTTTACAGGAATCTGACTAAATTAAAGCACCTGTCTCCTGCTCACTTTTAAGAATAAAGAGCGATGGGGTGAAGAAGTTTTAGCTAGTAGCAATTGTTTACTTTAACAATATTGGGGCATTTGAAGTAGCCATCACAGTGTTCACCTCTAACTCTGAATAATATATGAACACATTCAAAAGAACTAGCCATTACACTAACTAACTAGTGGTGTGCCAAATATTTGTTCCATTTGTTCCAGTGATTGCTTGATCCTACAATTTTGCATGGTCAGATGATCATTGTCAGAATGAAAAAGAAAATGGAGAAAGGGAGATATTCGTTTGCATTTCTCTGTTTCATAATATTAACTTTGGTGTCAGAGAGCCAGTTTGGTGTAGCACTTAAGATGTTAGGCTAGAAACCAAGGAAATGTGAGTTCTGGTCCTCCTCTAGGCATGAAAATCACTTGGGTGACTTTGGGCCAGTCCCTCTCTCTCAGCCCAACCCACCTCACAAGATTGTTGCTGTGGGGAAAATAGGCACAGAGCTAATCAAAAATAAAGGCAGGATAAAAATCTAATAAATAAACTTTAAAAATACATTTCACCAACTTTTTGGAATGTTTTCAGCTAATCATGACTTCTGCACATTCACATACAGATCCTTTTTTTAAAATTGGCATTATTTTGGTTACTTACATATTCCCTTTTGCAGAGACTAATAGAAAAGTTATACTTTTCTATTAGAAGAAAGGTCAATCTTTAAAAATCCTTAGCTGAACATTATCTGAACTCCAAATTTATTTTCAATATGCCAACTGAGTCTGGAAGGATTCATCTCTTGCCATTAACTTTCACTTCACTTCCTCAGGCATATTCATGCCAATATTCATCCTACATCTATACTGAAGACAGATCAGAGTATTAATGCAATTAATTTCCTTTAATTTTGGGGTCATTTGGCAACTGTAGCTGGCTTCCTTATCATACCTTTGAAAAAATTGTTGGTTATATATATGCTTATGTATATTGGCATTCCTTACCTCTGTATTCTCTTGGGCACATTTATGTTGTTTTTTTGTTCTTGTTCTTTAAGAAATACTTCATTTTTTTTCTGAAGCTTTTTTTTCAAATTTCTGATTATTACTCATGCTGATGACCTCTTGTCACCTTCAGTTTCTCTTATTCTCCTTTTGTTTGATAGGAACAAAGGTAAAAGTATTTCCCCTAATAAGGAGTGTTCCAAATCTTTTGCTTGTGGACCCTGTTAGGGGTGCAGTAAGAGGCACAGAAATACATAGCCTTCCATTTTATTATGTAAATAGGAGCTGGGCCTTTGGAAATAATAAAAGGCTAATTACATTTGGGAAATACTTTTAAAATTTAGCTTTGGATTAACACAGAGAAAATTCTCTCCTTGCCCTAAGCCATCATTGTAACAGAAGATGACTTCTCTTTTAAACAAGGACAATTCCAAGTTTTCAATAGCTTTTCAAAACTAGAAATCTCTGGTATTATTATTATAATTCCTAATGAAGACTCTTGCCTATATTTGATAGCTGTGAGTCCCATGCAAATAAGTAAGTTACTAATTAAAATGATTGTCTGAGGCCTGCTGATTCACTTCCAACCCCCAACCCCCCCATTTCTCACTTTACAATAAATTTTGTGTGGCGTGACTGCTGATTAAGAGTCAGAAAAATTGGGTTATTGCACAAATAGACAAATAATGGCTTTGCCAGCTTTCAAAGGCTGGAAATAAACACCTGACAAGATAATAGGGTAGCCCATAGGAAAAAAAGATGAGTGATAAAACTGACAAGGCCTTAAAATGTGTGAAATGCATTTCTTTTCTGTGAGTCCAGGAAAGGGGAGCCATGCTGAACCCTCTCCCCTTTTTAGAACCATTTGCAGGCTGTGAAAATGTGGGGGGCATTTTAGGTAATTGGCCATGAAAAAGGAAGCAGCTGAGGGGTTTGTGTGTGTTTTCTCTTTAAAAACAAAAGCATTATCATTTCAAGCAATGGCAAAATTACAGTCAGCAGCCCTGGGGCTGCTGTTTTGTAATAGAATGGCTCAATGGAAATGAACTATCCTTCTTTGACTGAAGAAGAAAAGAGGGTGAAGCACCTTTTTTGAGATTCATGGCACTCATCCTTCACCCCCACCCTCACATTCCCATTGTCTGCTTTTCTTTTTTGAGTGTGTCTGTCTGTTTGTCTCGGACATGAGATCCTATGTGAAAAAATTGGCATGGCATAAAAAATAGAATGTGAGCAGTCCATGGCACCATCCCTCTCCCCATACTCAGTTAAACTGTAGAGGACATTTCTGAAGAGGAAAAGGACAAGAATGGTAAGAGAGGGGACAAAGGCATCCTTGAATATTTCCATGTGCGTAAGAGATTGTCACATTATGGTTCTCACTTTTAAGTATGGAAGCATTCACACAGTCAGATACTGATGTCACCCAGCAATCGATGGATCCTGTGATTGCTGATCGTTTGGCTCTTGCCCGGACCTTCTACCATAGCACTAAGTACAGCTATGATTTCTAGGGTACCAGCAGACCAACAGATTCTGTGTTCCCTACATTACTGGAAGGAATTACACAACTTGGTTTGTGTTATTTATTTATGACATATTGATTGTCAGCAGCTCTTACATTTACTGTATATCCAAAGCTTATTTGCTTGATTTTGTGTTGCTTGTTGGTGTGTCTTTATTAAATTTATTCAGAAAGCTATTAACCTCTAGAATGGAGATAAAGTTAGTGGGAGTATATGAGATGTAGCAATAATGGATATACAATTATATGTAAATGAATTCACACAGCAAAAGGTCCTGGAGTGGGAATGATGTAATCTCTGGAATCAATCTACTGCAATAATCTTTTTAATCACCAAACGCATTTCAAATCCTTGTTGGCCTTTTACTATCTTAGAGGGGATGCAGGAGGACTATCAAGTAAAGCTGAAAAAAACACAAAGACAAAAAAACAAACTCCAAACCCAACACATTGATATTTAGGTTTTGTTACACCAAAAACAGGTTACGCAAAAGTGGCAAGGAAGTTTAAAGCGGTTGATTACATCCATTGATTGATGATTGGCTTTAGAATAATCCTCTGTCCCTGAATGAAGGTGGGAATAGGCAAAGAAGTGACAGTATTAACCCTGCTCATTCCATCAAAATGATAATGTAACGTAAAGCATGGTTGTCTGCAGACTCTGAAAACCCAGAGAACCAGGAGAGAATCTAAATTATGCCTAGTGTGTGTCTAATGTGTGTTTATGAATAAAACTGATTATGTTACTTCTCTACTGCCTGTCCTCCCACTAAGGTATGTGGGCACATATGCACGTATGCGCACGCCCCCTCCCCCTTACTGGAACTGACTAAAATCATTGATTTTAAAAGCATCTTTATATTCTTCACAGTATCTTTGGAATTATCACATTCCCTTTTGCATTCTTTCCTTTATTTGGATGTTAACACATGATATTTTTAAAAAAATATATCAAGCGTGAAGTTTATTATCCAATGTTGTCCTTAATGGAAAAAACTGCTTAATGAATCCTTTCATTAGGGCAGTATCTTTGGTATCACCCGGGCTCCCTATCTACAGGATTCTATTTAGTTTTAGATTGTAATTCAGCCTATAAAAAATGAGAAGCTAGCAGGCTGTAGAGTATCATTGTCAAACAGAGCATCTACTTCCAGTAGTGCCTTGGCCCCACGTAGCCTCTGGAGGCCTTTTTAAAAAATAAAATGGTGAGTGCCTGTGGCTCATTGCTTAGATTGGAAAGGATGTCTATTTGCTCAGAAAAATAAGCTGAAATGGGAGAGAACATCCTGGCAGGAGAACAAGATGGTGGGAAGAGCCTTTTGGTAAATGGTGATCGTGTGAGGAGCCATTACTATGGCAACCTTTATGTGTTAGTGAGAAATCTGTTGTTCAAATCAGAAATGGGCCTGCTGGCCAACAGAGAAAGGGCCCTGGATTTTCCCTGAGAAGTACAGTGAATAGTACAATTTTTCCCTATTTCAGGTTTTAATGCTTTGCAGGCCCACTAGCTGTTGACCCTGACAGGGAAATTAAGCATAAAATGTTGTGGAGTAATTTTTCTCTATAAGAGCTGGTTTGGTGTAGTGGCTAGAAACTGGGAGTCCGTGAATTCTAGTCCTGCCTGAGGCACAAAGCCAGCTGGGGGACCTTGGGCCAGTCCCTCTCTCTCAGCCCTGGAAAGCAGGCAAGGGCAAACCATTTCTGAAAAACCTTGCCAAGGAAACTGCAGGGACTAGCCCAGGCAGTCTCTGAGAATCGGACACGATTGAATGGATTCAATTTTTTTTTTCCGTCTGGTGCCTTACCCTCAACCGGAAGTTTCTTCCTCTTTTTCAAGAAGCCAATAAATGCAGTTCTCATTCAAGGTTCAAACTCATTCTAGTTTTTAAGCCACAATCCACAATTGGGATTGGCAACTCAGTCATTAAGTGTGGTAGTCACTAATTGAAACTGCAACTGTGCTTATGATCTTATTTCAGCTTTCCTTTGCTTTACAGACCTGTGAAGGTTGTAAACATGAGGACTGGTCACAAAGTTACTTTTTCATCACCATCGTAACTGAACGGTTGCTAAACAAGGCAGTCACTAAATGAGGACTATATGTATAGCTGTGGTGTTATTACAGCTTTTGTGTGTATATATCAGCTTTAAAATATGTTAGGGAGCATGGTAAGCATTGGCTCTGTTGAAGGGGCATTCCTTTCTCTGGAAGGAGCCAATGGCCTGCTGAGTTTAGTCTGTGACAAATGACGAATGCTATCCCAAACAGGCAGGGATGCTTGAGCAGACATAACTTGGAAAAGTGAAGTTCAGAAGTGGAGCAGAACAGCGAAGCCTGAGATTGCTTTGACAGTTGCTTTGATGTGAAGGATTAATAGAAGGTGCTATTGTCTGGAGGTGGTTGCCCATTTCAGTGTCAGGGCAACTAGGCAGTGCAGATAACGTGATGTTTCTAGAACAGTAATTCCCAGCTTAGCACTCATTAGAGCATCCATCATTTCTGGATTGCGTTTATTATTTATTTATTATTCAAATTTAATTACCGCCCATCTACCCCAAAAGAGGGACTCTGGGCAGTTTACAATAAAATCCAACTATAATCCTAAACGTTAAAATCTCAAAAAACCAAACACATAACAATTATTATAAAATGCAATAAATACATATAAAGTCCAAGTCGGTATAAAATTTCGAGCTGGTGGGAGGGCCTCTAGGGTGCGAGCCACCCCCAAGAATGATTACCCACTGTCTCGCCCCAGGCGAGACGGCAGAACCAAGTCTTCAGGGCCTTCCGAAAGGTCAGGAGTGAAGGGGCCTGCCTCACCTCCAGGGGCAAGATGTTCCAAAGGGCGGGGGCCACTGCAGAGAAGGCGCGTTTCCTGGACCCCACCCGATGAAATTCTCTTACGGATGGTGTCCGTAGCATGCCGTCTCTGGATGATCAGGTGGGGCGGCCAATGTAATAGGGATTAGACAGTCCCTCAGGTAACCTGGCCCCATGCCATGTAGGGCTTTAAAGGTGATAACCAACACCTTGAATTGGACCCGGAAACAAACTGGCACCCAGTGCAGCTCGCGCAGCAAGGGTGTTATATGTGCTGACCTAGGGGCACCAAAAATGGCCCGCTTGGCTGCATTCTGGACCAGCTGAAGCTTCCGGATACTCTTCAAGGGTAGCCCCATGTAGAGTGCATTGCAGTAGTCTATATGAGAGATGACCAGGGCGTGAGCGACTGTTTGGAGGGCCTCTCATTCCAGGAATGGGTGTAACTGGCGCACTACCCAAAGTTGCACAAAGGCCCCCCTGGCCACAACTGCCACCTGCTCTTTGAGCAGGAGTCGTGAGCCCAGGAGAACCCCCAGATTACGCACTGAGTCTTTCTGGGGCAGTGCAATCCCATTCAGAACTAAAGATGACAATTTCCTGGAAGGCGAGGCGCTGTCAATCCATAGCCACTCTGTCTTACCAGGGTTCAGCTGAAGCCTGATGTTCCCCATCCAGACCCCCACAGCCCCTAGGCACTGAGAAAGGGCAGTCACTGCATCACTTACCTCACCCAGGATGGAGATATAGAATTGAGTATCATCGGCATACTGATGATACCTCATCCCGTGGTGACGGATGATCTCACCCAGTGGTTTCATGTAGATGTTAAATAAGAGAGGAGAGAGAACCGAACACTGCGGCACCCCAGAATGGAGGGGCTGAGGGTCCTCTCCTATCAGCACCAATTGGGATCGGCCCTGGAGGAAGGAGGTGAACCAGCACAGAACTATGCGGCCCACCCCCAACTCCCTGAGCCGTCCCAAAAGGATACTATGGTCGATGGTATCGAAAGCCGCTGAGAGGTCAAGGAGAGCAAGGATGGATGCACTGCCTCCATCCTGCTCCTGCCAGAAATCATAAGTGTGACCAATGCAGTTTCTGTCCTGTATCCTGGCCTGAAACCTGACTGGAAGGGGTTCAGATAATCCATTTCATCCAGAATCCTCTGGAGTTGTAACGCCACCACCTTCTCAACCACCTTCCCCAAAAATGGGAGGTGGGAGACTGGATGAAAATTGTCCAGCACAGTTGGGTCCAGCAATGGCTTCTTGAGGAGGGGGGGGCACTAGTGCCTCCTTAAAGGCCACCAGGAACACCCCCTCACTCAAGGATGTATTTACCATTGCTTGGACCCAACCACATGTCACCTCCCGAGCTGCCTTCACCAGCCAGGAGGGGCATGGATCTAACTGACAGGTGGTGGCATTCACAATCTGGAGGATCCTGTCCACTTCCTTGGGTCCAACAGGATCAAACCGCTCCCAGATAACAAGGCTAAAACGTTCCCTCGGCATCTCCTCAGATCCTGCTTCACGCATGGAGTCCAACTTGGAATGGATCTGAGTGATTTCATCCTGCAGATGTTCAGAAAACTCTTCCACATGGCCTTGTAGGTAGGCCACTGGGCCCATCTTCCCCAGAAGGGTACGTACGATCTTAAACAGGGCCATTAGACGGCAATCTGCGGATGCAATAAGAGCGGAGAAATACTGCCATTTCGCCGCACTTACCGCCACAAGGTAGGCCTTAATAGCGGCTCTAGCTTGTGTTCGGTCAGATTCGGTCTTCGTTTTCTTCCAGCAGTGCTCTAGACATCTCTTACGCCTCTTCAAAACCCTCAGCTCCTCCGTGAACCACGGGGAGTGTTGGGTTGGATGAGGCAAGAGAGGCCGCACAGGCGTGATCCTATCCAAGGCCCTGGCCGTGGCCCTATTCCAGGCCGTCAGGGCCTCTGCTGGACCATGCAGCAGATCCTCGGGTTTAACCCCCAGCTCCCTCTGAAACCTCACTGGGTCCTTCAGTCGCTGGGGGCAGACCAATCGAATGAGTCCCGCCTCCCTGTGGAGGGGGGCAGCATAAGAGAATCTCAGGGCCACCAGGGCATGATCTGATCATGACAATGGGGATAGATGTAGCTCTCCCCTCAGATTACGTTGCCACTGCTCCGACAAGAAAACCAAGTCCGGAGTGAGACCACTGTCTCAAGTCGGGTCCCAAATAATCTCGGGCAGGTCCATGGCTGCCATGGTAGCCATGAACTCCCGAGCCACCTCTGAGGCACACCCAAGGGAAGGCAAGTTGAAGTCCCCCAGAACCATAAGTCTGGGGTACTCCACCGCCAACCCTGAGACAGCCTCCAGCAGCTCAGGGAGGTTGCTATGCAGCAGGGAGGCTGGTACAGTAGCAGCACTCCCAAGTGTTCTCAGGAACCCAACTTGAAAAACAGGGTCTCACACCCTGCCACTTGTGGGGCAGGGCCCCTGAAGGCCACCAGAGACTCTCGGATGACAACAGCCACCCCACCTCCCCTACCCTGGTGTCTCGGCTGGTGCCACACCTGAAACCTGGCTGGGCACATTTCTGAAAGGGCTACCCCACCTTCTGGGCCCAGCCAGGTCTCGGTGATACACGCCAGGTCTGCCCCCTTCTCTGTGATCAAATCGCATATGAGGGGGGCCTGTTGTTAACTGACCTGGTGTTAAGGAGCAGCAGCCAGAGACCAGGGCCCTCAAGGATCTGCAGTCCAGGGCCTGGGTCTGAACTCAGAGGGCCAGAACATGCCACCGGTAACAGACACCGGGGGCGTCTTCCCCGAAGATGGCCTGCCCTCCAGTTCCCGTCATAACATCCCCGACCTGTCGCCACCTCAATGGTACACCCTGCCCTATAGCCCCCAGAATTTCCAGGCCCAGTTGCCTCCACTCCCAGACCTCCAGAAACCCTGGATGGGAATAAGGGTCTCCTCCTCCACTCACCCGTCCCCAAAACTTAATCAAAGGCCGGGCAGTGGCCGGCTCCACAGTGCAGCAGCTCACACTCTCAGCGCTGCGGAAGCCTAGCCAGTACTCCTCACACTCTCCCTGTGCCCCCCTTCAGCCTCTCTCACTGGTCGATGGGGAGGCACCCATCCATTCCTGTCCCCCCCCCCATCTCTCCCACGGGGTAAGCACTCTCACACGCAACCACACATAACCACACACCTGTGGACTCCCCCCGTGTCTCTCACACTTGGAAGGAGTACCACAAGTACACTGGAGGGACCCTCTTAACTGCCTGCCGTCTCTGGGCAGGTTGGGGGGTGACCCACACCCACACTCTGGACTATTCCCTCCCGTCACCTCCCCACTAAGATTTTCATCCAGGGAGGATCTGGCACTAGGGTCTAGAGTCCAAGGAGCTCATCACCCCTGTCGTCAACCATACCACCAGGGCCCCTACTAATGTCCTCTGTCCAAAGTCCAAGTCAATCAGAATTGGCCCCTCCCTCGGCATTAATTTGAGAAGGCTGCTCTAGGAGGAGGACACCAACAGATCCTTTTTAAATCATTCATTTTCAATTAATATGGGATGGAGCTGTATCCCTGGGGTTGGATTTGCTTTCTGTTATGTACCCACTTGCAGAGTGAGAGGAAAAAAAGCTGAGAAACTAAAGGCCGACATTCACAAATATAAATCGTGTGTGAGTAGCCCATATCTTTGCTCTGAGACTGCCCAGGTTTCTGCACCTCAAAATTCCAATGCTGCAATCATGTTTGTTTTAGAGAAAACCAGTCAAACTGGTCATTGAAAAGTCATCAATTGTTCCCATCGAATCTCAATACAAATTCCATCCTTTGGAAATTACTCCCTTTTTTATGCATGTACTGAGATCCCCATTTATTTCCCAAATCAAATTAAACTGACCTGCCTAAGGCTTTCTACTCTTCCATAGGGTTGACTTCATATCTGAGGATCTTGAATGTGAGCTCTCATATTTCCTAAGGACAAAATCACTTCTTTAGAAAAGTGCTTGAGCAGAGATGTAGGAATTTATAGGCCAGTTATTTGGGCAAAATAGTGGAGCAACTGTTAAAGAGAAAAGGAAAGAACTAGCTTTGCTGAGAAGAAACCAGTGTGGCTTCTTCCACTGACCTGACCTAGCATGCCTAATGTTTTATGTTCTTCCCTTAGCCCCCCTCTGTTGTAAGATTTAAGAGCCCAAAACCAACATAGCTTAAAGAATGCTAGTATTGGAACAAGCAAGTCCGGGTGTTTTTTTTACAGGGAAAAGAAGGGTTGTATCACCATTAGAGCTGTGCCTACCTTTGAAAAGGTGCTTTGTTTCATAGGATAGCTGAGCAAAGTGTCCTTTCTGAGCATTTCTGTGAAGAGGTATCCAGAATGCCTCACCACTCTATTGTAGTGTCCTCTGTGCAGGCAGAGAGGCTGCTAGTCCTGAGAATTCCTCCCACTCAGTTCTTTACCAAGGTGGAGCAAAGTGCTGTGGTCCCTTCAGACCAACTGTGTGCAATCTACGCACCTCTCCAATCCACTCTGCCTTTGGCACAGAAAGTGCTTCTTTCCCCCAAGCGACATGCTCTGCTCCAGCCTCCCATCCGAAAAGCTGTAAATCACAATTTCCATCATTCTCCCAACTCAGAACCCAATGAATCCAGCCAAATTTAGAAAGGAGTCTTTCTCCAGCTCTCCTTGGGAAAGGAGACCCATGAACCAAAGTCTTGTGAAAAGGTAGGGAAGTAGCAGCTCTTTCAGATCACCCTTCTGCCTCACCTCCTGTTGCGAGGAAGAGCAGGAGCAGAGCACAAGCAGAGCTGTCTGCAGACCATCTTAACACACTTTACTGAAGAAGACCGAGCAGCCAGTCTTACCACCCAGCTCCTTTCTACAGCAGTAGCCCGGCCACGGGCTGCAACCTCTTTCATTACTTAACTAGTGACTCAAAATGAGTTTGACAATATTAAAAATACACGAATGATTCCTGCCAGCTCCACAGAGATTTCCCTGTCACTTCTTTGCATGTTGAATGAAATTAAAAGTGGATGCAGTAAGTCTATTTTTACGAAGTCTTAAGTCAGAATTTACACTGGGGTCCCATTTGGCACTTTATGATTAATGGGTGCTGTGTATCACACCTCAGTGGACCATATTCTATTTGCAGGAGAATTAGGCAGAATTGGCACATTCATACGTGCTTTACCACTTGTGTTTATAGCATGTACACATGTTACAAGCCATCTTTTGGGCTGTAATTGTGGAAGAAGCAGGAGGAGATTTTTTAAAGTCTGATAGCATCTTAAGCCGTTCTGCAAGGATTGTGCATGAACTTGTAGGTGCTCTGTAGGGCCTGTCAGATCTGGTGAGTTCATTTTTACTTTCCTCTTCATGGTGGAACCCAAAAATTCATGGTTTTAACAACCTTTCCTTTTATACTGTTGTTTCAGGTTGATGTTTTAGTCTGCATAAACAATTTGACAGTTGTACAGAATGCAGATTTAAATAAGGATTATGCAGCTGTTTGCCATTATGCAATGAACATCCAAACATGGATTTCCTAATGGTTGATCTCATTCCACCTGCCCAAGGACAAAGAAGTAGGGGAAGCTGTTGTAAAACAGAACCTATAGCTTTCCATCCAGTCTCATCACAAACAGCTATAAATTCATTAGCTGTCACAAGACTGGTACACATATAAATTTAAAGCCACCATAACAGCAATTGCAAAACAAATGAAATATATAGCGATAAATTGCCCAGGAGAATGGGTTGGAGAGCCTTTTGTGCGTTACTCAAGTGAATCAGGATAAAAAAGTGTGTAAATATGATGTTTTTGGTTGCAATTTGAGATGCAGCTACAGACGAAAGAAAGATATTTAAAACAGCTTTAATTGGCCATGTTAAATCAACTTTTCCTAAAACTTTGACCTGTGTATATTCTTCATATCAGTTTTTGTTTTTAAAGCATTATCAGTCTTCAACAAGATAGAATGCAAAAAGATAACAAAGCAAACTCTGTTTCAACTTATACAGCCATTTTTGTGATTTGTTATAATCATAGTTTTCTTGATTTTTTTTTAATGTTAAATTTCAATCAGTTTGCCTATAGACACAATCCACTGCCAGTTTGATACTTTTTAATAGTACCACATTAGAGATTAAATGATGTGTAGGAAAAATGTTTCTGGAAGTTTTTTGGTCCACTGCTGCTTAGCAGGTAGGCATACTGGCAGGAAGTCAGTGGTTGAATCCCAAGGAGACATTTTATCTAATGAGAACAGGGACACATGATTGCACAGAGAGACTAACATTTAAGATGAGAGATTTCTAATAACAAAATGTTTCACATAAAGATGACTTGCTACTTCTTAACAGGGTGATATTTTATCCTGAACTGAAATAGTTCCACACACCCACAGTAATTATTTTAATTTCATTTGTAAACTTTTTTTTACTCACCTTTGCCTTCCAAAAGGACAAGGTTCCCCCAAACAACTAAGAATCTAACTTTTAAAAATAATTTACTAATTAGGTCTAATCTCTGCAGTGGAAATTCTATACAGTACATATGCATGCTAAATTTAGCAATTAAAGCCACGTTGGATTAAATTTTACCATTGGAGAACTGATGCTAATATTTGATGTATTATTTTATTCATTTATTTATTCACCAAATTTTGCCACTGCCCATCTCCCCCCAAGAGAGGGACTCGGTGGTTTACAATAAAGTTAAAAAATTAAAATACAATAAAACCACATAAAATACACAAGATATAAATACAAAATATAAATATAAAATAGAATCCAGATGGCAATTCTAATTCAATTCATGCATGTATGAGGACCACTTTAAGGTGCCAGCCATCCCCATTATGTTTCAGTATTGTACATACAGAGTGATGAAACAGAATTAGGCCATGCATAGCATTTGAAAGAATCTTTGCAGCCCACTAAATGAGTACATATTTGTAACTCTACTTGAGAAGCAAAAGTTTTGCCTGAGCCATAAAAGGTAATGGGTGACCCACCAAATTTCAGAGATGTGGAATTTTTTTCTGAGAAAGTTCTATTATTCTACTATTCTATTGTTAAAGGTAAAGGTAAAGGTTTCCCTTGACGTAAAGTCCAGTCGTGTCCGACTCTAGGGGGCGGTGCTCATCTCCGTTTCAAAGCCTTGGAGCCGGCGTTGTCCATAGGACACTTCCGGGTCATGTGGCCAGTATGACTCAAGGAACGCCGTTACCTTCCCGCCGAAGCGGTACCAATTAATCTACTCACATTTGCATGTTTTCGAACTGCTTGGTGTGCAGAAGCTGGGACGAGCAACGGGAGCTCACCCCGCCGCGCGGTTTCGAACCGCCGACCTTCCGATCGACAGCTCAGCGGTTTAACCCGCAGCGCCACCGCGTCCCTATTCTATTGTTACTATTAGTTTAAAAATATAGTGAAATTCACTTGCTACAAAACTGATGTTGGCATACAACTCCTGTCTTCAATTAAAGCTGTATAAGAGAAAGTAGGTGAAAATGCACTGGTTCAAGGAAGGAGCACCTAATTCTTCTTTCCAGCAAGTCCTTGTCCTTCACCACTTGGGATTATATGATCAGAGAGTGAATGTGTAAGCCTGGTCTATTTATGTGCATACATTGGCTAGAACTGTTAAGACAGAAATAGAGGCCAAAAGCTAATACTAGATGTTCCTATCAAACACACAGTAGTTTATTAATATTTCATGATCTTTAGCCTCTCTATTTAGTTTCTGCCAGCATTATGGAGAATCCCAGATTTAGCTTTTATTCAGGTGAGTCAGATCGATGCACAAAGGAAGCAAGAGTTGGGGAGAAGGAAAGAACAACATTTGGGTAAAGAAGTTATACATCTCATGTCACAACTGCTGCTGTTTGGGGGCAATACAGTTGCAATTAAAGCACTCCAGAAAGATTTCCCATGTGCTATTAACCTAAGGTGCATGTGTAACAATAGGAAAAAGTTGAGGGTACAGGGTGGGGGTGGGGATAATATTTCTGATTTAATCAGTAAATTTAGTACATTCAATCAGCTGATTAATCATAAGAGACTTTCCCTGTTCAGTGCTCAAAAGAGGAACCTTTTTGAGAGCTGAGCAGAGATAATAGGCCACTTTTGGTCAAATCCATGATGGCAGGGTACAATTACTCATTTTTTTTTCCTACTGCAAAAAGAAAGGACTACTTTTGTATGCAGGAAGCAATGATTGCTCCTGGATTGCTCGCTCCTTTCCCTATCTGTGCCCAGAGAAAATCAGTTTTGTGGATGAGGGTTTCCTCACAGGAACAAAACTTCTGTCATGATTTGTCCTCCCAGGGTGACTATGAGGGCCAAACAGCAGCATCTAGAAGATTCAGCCAATTACATGAATGAACACAACTCCATTATTCTAGTCATACCGAGCCACATGTTTACTGAAAGTTTTCCTATTCAGAAAGTTTGGACTAATTTGCTTGAATAGCCTTCCCCTCCTTCACACAAGTCAACATTGTTCTTGATGTAACATGGGGAAAGAGTTGTGATAGGCATGGATAGGCTGGGGTGTGCAGCATTTCTGGATGTGATTCCCCAAAGATGCTTCAGAGCATGTGGGGATGCAAATGTCTGCAGTTCTTTAAAGCAGTCACTCCTTCACTTTAAAAGTTTCAGACAGGTGGATACATCTGCACTCCTGTAATCTTTGAAGTGCCCTTCTGGAATTGAATCTGAAGCACATAACCTCTTTAAGGAAAACTAATGGGAAAAAAATCCCATTAGACATATCTATACTAGCTCTTTTTTCCCATTTTACTTTTTACTGAAAGTTATTTATTTGAACAAGGTCCAGATTTGAAATTCTGGCTCATATGAAATGCAAAGAATCCAACGTCCTGTTATCACAATGCTCATTTCGAACAAGCGTGTTCCTTTGCCTTATCCAGCTAAGTGGATAATGGAATCACAAGCATTATTTTTATTCTGTGATAAACTCTTTGTAAATGTATGGAAAAATGTACAGGCACTTATAAATAAATATCAGTGCATCTCCCAGACTCCAGTAGTGAATTATGAAAACATTTTTTTGTCCATTCAAATGGAAATGAGCTTCAGTTTTGTCTTTTCGGGAAATTTTATGCAGGACAAGCAAGATCCTATTATATTTTTACCAGCTGTCTTGAACCTAATGATCTCTATAAAGATAGATTACTCATCCCATCAAAGGCATACTTTTGTTCTGTCTGGGAAATGAAACATAATGTGACAATTTTTCTGTCCACAAGATTTAATTTTTGAATAATCTAGAAGTGCTGATGAGACATTCTCTGTCCCTCCACCCACCCCCAAGATCACTGACTGGCTTAGATTTTTTCCCCCAGTTATATCACTCATATAGTAATTACATATACTGTAGTTTATTTGGTTCTTAGAATAGACATTGAACGTTACAGTTCAACAAATTATAATGAATTCATCCTGGTTACTTTAACTGGTACTTTGACCTTATAAATCGTAGTTCAATTGTTGTGATGTTTGTTGCATGAGGGTGCTGATATTCAAAAGGCCAATGTGTCGTCCTATATTATAGCAACAGTAGGAAGGACTTTATCTTCCATAAGGCTTGCACCATATTGAATGAAAGCAATTTTTGCAAAGCTAATGACCCAAAATGTTTAAATGCAGAAGCACATACATACATGTCAAACCACAGTCATTAACCCTTTATCAATAATAGGGTCTCTGTTTTTATTATATCAGCCAGCTCATGGCAGAGGAACATGAAACTCATAAAAATATCCAGCTTCTGCTGGCCTGGTTATTTCCCAAGGTGCTAATATTTTACAGTATTCTTTCAGGCTTTATGAAAGAGTCTGAAATAGCACAATGCAGTTCTGGATCATTGGTCTGCAGCTGTTTTCTCATTTTTTTTTCTCCTGCAGGTCTGAAACTGAAAGCAGTGATGCTTGCTGAGCACACCTCAGATTGCCCTCATCTGTGGTTCTCGGAGAGAATCCATCTCCACTCTAGCCATACTTTAGAAGATGGTTTAATACACATCCCATTTCCCACCACTCTAATAATGTCTATTTTAAGAGGGCTGTACTCCAAATTATTGTGACCTAGAAGTTCACAGATAGTTTGGGGTGTTTTTAATTCAAGATGTGGACTGATGGCTCTACTTTGTTCTATTTCCAGTTCAGATTCCTCCAGGAAGCTCATTTTGATGCTTGTTCTTATAAAATATCTTGGCAATGAATGGTGGGAGAGGAGTATGGGTTTCACTGACAGACAGGTCTTTCTTCACATCCAAATAATCTTTGGGATCAATTACCATTGATTATCCCAAACAGATCTCTTGGTAGAATTGGAAAGAACTTGTGTGGGGGCTGGGGCTAGGGAGTAGGAGAGCGAAAAACAGGGAAAAAAGAAAAAATCCATTTACTACCCTCAACGTTCCCAGTTCATTTATTTAAGAAATTTATGTGGCCACCCAACTCAAACACTGTGACTCTGGGTGGCTTTCATATCTATTATTCATAGAAGCAGGAAGGATTATAATTATCTTATTTACTAGATTGACTTAAGGGCAATACTTTCTGTGGCTGTGCATATCTTCAAAAGGGTCTTCATTTGAATCCACAGTTGGGCTCTGATCCTCATCATCTAAACTGATGGGTTAACTAAGTTTAAATTTGCATAAATGGCTACTATACAGCCTGGCTTATAACTCTTAATGGCTGGGTTTAAACATTACACTAAGCCAAAAACAAACCACACTACTGTTTTGCATGATGTGTAAAGCCAGCCATGAGTTAAATGCTAGTGAATTCAGTTGGTCAAGTTATCCACTCTTATTTGAGCATAGGCAAATATTATCTGAAGCTGAAAATTAAAATTTCTTTTGTTAGCATGATGAGAAGTGAAGGCAGCTTGACTTCACAGAGCAAAGATGTTTTAATATGTTGCCCTGTACCAGCCAGGAGCAAACAGAGGAATTGCGGGCAATATTGAAACACACGTTAACATGCAGCAGTAGGAATGTAAGTGGTCATCAGTGATCTAATGTTTCAGAAGAAAAACCAAGCAAAAATCTTCAGTAAGTCACCCACATTTGGAGAAACATCTCCTATTATCGTTAAAAGTTATAAGAGTTCACACACACAAACAGACATTCACATATATGCATTATATATTACACACACACACACGAACACAGAGATTTAATTGTTTCACAGTAACTATTAACTAAATTATTTTAGTCTGATTGTGAGCAGATGCTGAGAAGGGCAGCAAGGATGTTTTACTGTAAATCTTATTAGTAAAGTTAAATGACAGGTTTAGGTTTTTATAACTGCATAGCATTATTTTCCTTATGACTGTAAATATACTATGCTATACATTGATTTTATTCCTTTTGTGTAACTTTAAATGCTGTTTAGTTCTGATTTGTTGTTGCTGTTGTTATTCTGAGTAGAATGCCTTCTGGTGAAAGGCATGTTATAAATAAAAAAAAGGTTAGTTTTTTTTTCAGTTGTTTACATAATGTCAAGTCTGTTCATGAAGTACATATTTTCTTGAGCTAATGCGTAACATGCATTGGTTTTTTTAAAATAGTATTTAATTAATAATTGACCAACCCAAACCAATCTAACAGGTTAATTGTCCAACCTTTTAGAAGATCAATACGAGTGCTGCATATGGAGCTCTATGCTTAATTGCTCCAGTGAGGAAAGGTCAAACATTGGTAGATTTCACTAAGGGATAGTGGAAGAGGGGGGGTTATGTAACTTTATCTAGAAAACTGAGTTTGCAACTGCACTGATGCATTTTGAATAAACAACCAATGGAAAATCCTTAGTACAAGTTTTCTTTCTATACAGTAGACTTCCTACTGTTTAAACATACTGGCCAGCAGGAAATTGGGAAGCATTCTGGAAATGTTAGTTTTTTCCCCTGCTTTCCTAAATCATTGCCTGAAACATATATGCAAAAATTTAATAATAATTACTGCTAGTAGATTTACAACATCTGAATTTCAGAGAATTATATTGTTTTCTGACTAGATCACTGATGTACAGTACGTGGATATAATTGGGAGATTAGAAGGCAGAAGCTTTACTTCAGCCATCTTCCTTCCTGCTGAAGAGATATTTCTCATTGTGTTATCATAGAAACCTATTACTTCTTTTTCTTTCAATTAATCATGACAGTAGACTGCATATCTAATAATCATATAATCAGGTGGAAAAAGCTCTGTGTAGGTGTACAGATGTCTCTCCCTCTGTGGCACCAAAAGAAAAGTTAGAATCAAGGCTTTTCAGTAAAAGTACTGACAGAATGTGCAGATACTGAGAGCATTGAGCAAAGTTTGGTGCAGCCTGAAATTACCTAGCATATTAACAGGTTCAAGGGAAAAGAAAAAAACTTTGTTTAAAAATTAAGAGCACATTGACAAGTATGATTTCAATCTTTCCAAATGCAAATGAGCCAAGTATTGCAGAAAACCTTCAATCACTGATGTGCAGCCCTTAGGTCCTAGTGTCAAAAAGGACTGAGAGGGCTGAGAAGACAGTCTATCTTACTCACATAACAGTTTTGTCCTTGTGCTGCAAGCAAGCACACAGGTGTGCTGCCCTTTTGTCTTTATTTAACCTCCATTAACCCTGAATAGAGTAAAATGTCAGTGTTAAACATTATTCTTTTGAAAAACAAATTAGATGTTGAATAGTACAAGGATATTGTTGGAATTATCAGGGGTCAACTCAGCATTGTCTCATAAGCATAAGGGGGCTGTCTAGCAAATGCATCTCTACTGTACTTGTGGGATGTCACATGGGTCACTTGATTTCCACCTCCTCCTCGGGCTTGGGGATTAACAATCTCCATTACCCTTCTGGCACACATGCAAGCAGGAGGTGCTTCAGAAATGCAGCTCTCACCCTATAGAAAGTGTCTACAAAGAACCAGTGATAATTAAATGCTTTCTACTATGAACCTACGTGTATCCAGATCTACTAAATAAAAGTAAGCTATCTCTATTTTCCTCATCTAACTACAGTGTGAAGACTGAATTTATTTCTGAACTTAATTAAGCTTAATGTGCAAGTTCCTTCTTTTGGTTCACACTTCTACTCTGCAAGATTGCTGTTTGCTGTTTGGAGTTCTTTTATTAACCATTAAAAACTCCATCAAATATCTGGCTGAGTTATTCTTTCCTGACTGTACACCATAATTGTGCTTCATATTCCTCCAGTATTTATAGATCTCTTCCTACCTCACCATTTCCTTATCATTCAAAGACGTTGCTTAGAAGTAATTCATTTGGTTCTCCTGTGCTCTGAGTAGCTTCACTGGCCTGTTGTGGAGATGGGCAGCTAGGAGTCCGGACACTATCCTGAAGCCACTTTTTGCTGCTAAAATTTGGCAGTGGACTGCAAAGAATTGGCAGCTCAGTTTTCTGCTATTTTTTTCCACCATGATTGTGTAAAGCATTCAAAGAAGTGCTTCATATAGCACTCTGAAATGAGTGAAATGCACCTCTTTAAAACACTGAAACGGCAACATGTTCTGGAGGCCTTGGTGCAGGTGCTTGGAGGGCTTTCCTAGATTGTTCCATATAGAGACAACTGGAAAAGTCCTTGAAAGTCCTTGAAGCGGCCAGGCTCAGTCTTCTGAAGAACACAGCTCCCTCACAATTTGGGGGAGGGATCTTCTTTTGCACCAACAAGCTCCAGGAAGTATCCCTTCAAATATTTTACCCAACCCTGGTCTTAATTAGCTTAAATCACTCAAATAAACTTCCAGACCTACCTAATCCATAGGGGAAAACCAAAAGGTTGGGGTTCCCCCTTCACCATTTCCATGATGCAGCCTTCCCACCTTGGATCTCAGTGCCCTCTCTCCTTCTTCAAAAGACCAATTCGACAGGCTTTATCATGTAGAGGGGCATTTTTAGTAATTTCCCAAGGGATGGAAGAAAATAATTTCAGGCATTGATTAAATGTAAAGATTCATTTTCTTTTTATTTAAATCTTTACTTCTCAAGGACTTATTGTTCTTGTCTGTGAGAAGGATGTGATCCTCATTCCATCCACAAATAAGAATGAGTATGTGTCATCATCTCTACTGGGAGAAGACACTCCTTCCCAAACATTCTTAGTATGTCAGCTAGGTGCAAAACAATGAAGCAGACATCTTTGTTTTCCTTCTTCATTCATAGCACAGTCTCCAACAGGTTAGGAGAGGGTAGTATGGCTAAATGTTGAATTTAAAGACTTGGTGTATGGTTGCAAATCACAAACCATTTATCCTAGATCTGTTCAAATGAAGTCAGAGAAATCCAAGATGGCAACCGGGAGCAGACGCCGATGCCGACCGCTGCTCTAAGGGGAAGACTCCTGGGTCCCCCCCCCCCCGGTTTTCACCTGATCGGGGGGTTTTGGAGGGAGATTTCTAGACTCCCCGGCCCTCATACCTGATGGGTCGGGGTTGGACGGAGAACCCTGGACGGACCGGCGAGGGGCAGCGGACCTGGGCAAGCCCCGGCAGCACGAAGCGACGCGGCAAGTCCTGGAGGTTTGGCGGCGCAGCAGATTGGCGGCACATGGGACTCGGGAGAGGCTCAAATGGCATGAGGGGCGTTGGCGGTGCGACTCCTGGGGACGCTGGATGGTGGCCTGCGGTGGCCTGGTGGCCTAGAGGCACGGGGGAGTGGCCTGACGGCATGGTGAATCGACGGCGTTGTGGGCCAGCTGACCGGCCTCGGTGGACCAGCCTGGTGGGACGGTTTGGCATCGCAGTAGACGGACGGCTCAGTGGTGCGACAGCCCAACTTTGGAGGGCCAGCCCAGCGGAGCAGTTCGGCGGCACAGCAGACCAGTGGCAAGACAAACCTGCAGACCCACCTTGGAGGCCCAGCCTGGCAGAGCGGGTGAGCGGTGCAGCAGCCCAGCAGCTCAGTGAGCCGGCGGAACGAACCTGGAGGCCTGGTTTGGTGGAGCAGGTCGACTACCAGCTAGACAGTGAACTGACTGACCAACCAGGGAGAGCTCAGGATAGGCCTAAGGCTATAGGCCTTGGCGTTGTAGGGCCGAGGACGTGGAGGGAGCTGGGCAAGGAGATCTGGGCCATCCCCTCCCTACATGCTGGAAGCAGTGGAGAGCTGTTGGGGCCCCTCCAGTGTGAATGAGGACTCCCTCCTGGGGTGAGAGACGAGGGGGGGAGTCAGGAAGTGTCTGATGGTGTGGGAGAACACTCACCTCCTGAGTGAGAGGCAGGAGGTGAGGGGAGCGAATGAGATGCCCCTGGCCGACTGGTGAGAGAGGCCAAACAGGGAGCATTGGAATTGAAGAATGCATGGGTGGGTGATGGCTGGGCCCAGATGGTGCCGAGAGCGTGAGCTGGTGCACCAGAGGGCTTGCCATTGCCCTGTGGGTAACTGTGCATGTGTGAGGGTGTGTGAGTGGATGGAGGGACCTCAACTCCAAGCAGGAGACTCCAGAAGTGCTGGAATGGGGCTAGGTGGATTTGGAGTCTCTGGGGGCTGTAGGGCGGGCCATACTATTGAGGTGGTGACAGGTAGGGGACGTTATGGCGGGAGCCAGAGGGCAGGCCATCTTTGGGGAAGACGCCCCTGGTGTTTGTTGCCGGTGGCATGTTCTGGCCCTCTGAGCTCAGACCCAGGCCCTGGTCAGCAGACCCACAGGGGCCCTGGTCTTCGGCTGTTGCTACTTAATGCCAGGTCTGTTAACAACAAAGCCCCCCTCAAAAGTGACTTGATCACTGAGGAGGGGGCAGACCTGGCATGTATTACTGAAACCTGGCTGGGCCCCGAAGGGGGGGTGCCCCTTTCGGAAATGTGCCCAGCCGGGTTTATGGTATGGCACCAGCCGAGATTCCAGGGCAGGGGGGAGGGGTGGCAGTTGTCATCTGGGACTCTCTGGTGGCCTTCAGGGGCCCTGCCCCACAAGTGGCCGGTTGTGAGACCCTGTTTTTCAAGTTGGGTGCACAAGAGCAGTTGGGAGTGTTGCTGCTGTACCAGCCTCCCTGCTGCATGGCAACCTCCCTGCCTGAGCTGCTGGAGGCCATCTCAGGGTTGGCAGTGGAGTTCCCCAGGCTTATGGTTCTGGGGGACTTCAACCTGCCTTCCCTGGGCTGGGCCTCTGAGGCAGCTCAGGAATTCATGGCTACCATGGCAGCCATGGGCCTGACTCAGATTATTCGCGACCCAACTCGAGACAGTGGCCTCACCCCGGATTAAGTTTTCTTGTCAGAGCAGTGGCAATGTGACCTGAGGGGAGAGTTACAGCTATTCCCATTGTCATGGTCAGATCACGCCCTGGTGGCCTTGAGATTCTCTTATGCCACCCCCCTCCGCGGGGAGGCAGGACCCATTCGATTGGTCCGCCCCCAGCGACTGATGGACCCATTAGGGTTTCAGAGGGAGCTGGGGGTTATACCTGGGGATCTGCTGCACGGTCCAGTGGAGGCCCTGGCCGCCACCTGGAATAGGGAGGTGGCTGGGGCCTTGGACAGGATCGCACCTGTGCGACCTCTCTTGCCTCATCACACTCGATGCTCCCCATGGTTTGCAGAGGAGCTGAGGGTTTTGAAGAGGACTAAGAGTCGTCTAGAGCGCCGCTGGAGGAAGACAAAGACCGAATCCGACCGAACACTGGTTAGAGCCGCTATTAAGGCCTACCTGGTGGCGATAAAAGCGGCGAAGCATCAATACTTCTCTGCTCTTATTGCATCTGCAGAATGCCGCCCAACAGCCCTATTTAAAATCACTCAATCCCTTTTGGGGAAGGTAGGTGCAGTGACCCACCTGCAGGGCCATGCAGAGGAGTTCTCGGAGCATCTGCAAGACAAAATCGCTCGGATCTGCTCTACGCTAGACTCCAAGGGTGAGGCAGGGTCTGTGGAGATACCAAGGGATCGTACTTACCATGTTATCTGGGAACAGTATGATCCTGTTGGACCCAAGGAAGTGGACAAGATCCTCCAGACAGTAAATGCCACCACTTGCCAATTAGATCCATGTCCCTCCTGGCTGGTGAAAGCAGCTTGGGAGGTGACATGTGGTTGGGTCCAGGCAATGGTTAATACATCCTTGAGGGAGGGGGTGTTTCCAGCTGCCTTTAACGAAGCACTGGTACAACCCCTCCTCAAGAAACCATCGTTGGACCCTACTGTACTGGATAACTTTCGTCCAGTCTCCCACCTCCCCTTTTTGGGGAAAGTGGTTGAGAAAGTGGTGGCATTACAACTCCAGAGGATTCTGGAGGAAACATATTATCTAGACCCCTTTCAGTCAGGTTTCAGGCCAAGATATGGGACAGAAACGGCATTGGTCGCACTTATGGATGATCTCTGGTGGGAGCGGGATCGGGGTAGTGCATCCATCCTGGCTCTTCTTGACCTCTCAGCAGCTTTCGATACCATCAACCACGGTATCCTTTTGGGTTGGCTCAGGGAGTTGGGGGTGGGCAGCGTAGTTTGCGCTGGTTCACCTCCTTCCTCCAGTGCCGGTCCCAGTCGGTGGTGATAGTGGGGGAGAGATCCGACCCTCAACCTCTCCTTTGTGGGGTGCCACAGGGCTCAGTCCTCTCTCCTCAGATCATCCATCATCACGGGATGAGGTATCATCAGTATGCCAATGATACTCAATTGTATATCTCCATCCCGGGTGAGGTAAGTGATGCCGTGACTGCCCTCTCTCAGTGCCTGGGGGCTGTAGGGGTCTGGATGGGGAACAACAGGCTTTGGCTGAACCCTGGTAAGTCGGAGTGGCTGTGGGTTAAAGGTTCCTCTGTATCCGGGACTTTGTCATCTTTAGTTCTGGATGGGGTTGCACTGCCCCAGACAGACCCAGTGCATAACCTGGGGGTCCTCATGGACTCACGGCTCCTGCTGGAAGAGCAGGTGGCAGCCGTGGCCGGAAGGGCCTTTGCACAGCTTCGTGTTGTGCACCAGTTGTGCCCTTTCCTGGATCGGGAAGCCCTTCGGATGGTCACTCATGCCCTTGTTATCTCCCATATAGACTATTGCAATGCATTCTAGATGGGGCTACCCTTGAAGAGTATCTGGAAGCTTCAGCTGGTCCAGAATGCGGCTGCGCGGGCTATTTTTGGCACCCCTAGAAGGGCGTGCATAACACCTTTGCTACGTGAGCTGCATTGGATACCAGTTTGCTTCCGGGTCCAATTCAAGGTGTTGGTTATCACCTTTAAAGCCCTACATGGCATGGGACCAGGTTACCTGAGGGACCGCCTGTTCCCCGTATCATCAGCCCATCCCACCCACTCATGCAGAGGGGACATGCTGCGGACCCCATCAATAAGAGAATTCCATCTGGTGGGGTCCAGGAGGCGGGCCTTCTCAGCAGTAGTGCCCGCCCTTTGGAACATCTTGCCCCCGGAGGTAAGATTAGCCCCATCCTTTTTAGCCTTCTGGAGGAAGTTGAAGACCTGGCTCTGCCACCGGGCTTGGGGCAGGGAGGAGAATCGACATACTTGGGGTTGGCTGGTGCCTTGAAGTGCCCCTCCTACATGATGGTTGAAGAGATCATAGCCATCTGGATTTTATGAGCTGGGGTAGTTAAGAAATTGTTTTGGCTTTTAATGGGATTTAATTGGAATTTTACTGTGTTTTTATTTGAGTTTTTATTGTATATTTATTCTGTGTTGTAAACCACCCAGAGTCCCTCCGGTTGGAGGAGATGGGTGGTGACAAATTTGATAAATAAATAAATAATAAGCCTGCCCTGTAGAGTACTATCCATTTTGGCCTGCCAGTTCAAAATACCAAGAAATCAGGGATAATCGGATGCAAAGGAAATGTAAGGTCCTGAACCATGAATGCCTGAATAAAGTATATTTTGGTAGATGCTTGGAGAAGTAAGAATTATTTCTGTTCAGTAGAAATAATAAAAATAAAATACACCTGCCCTTCTTTACTTGTGCTCATCTTACAACTACTTTAATCTGTGGTGGGACTTCCTTTAGGACATCTGGCATGTCAAACCTGACTTTGAAGGAAACATAAAAGAGTTGAGTTGTAATTCTACTTCTACTAATGCCTACATGAAAATGGTTCTTAGTTTTTAATGCAGCAATATTCAGTGATAATCCCATTTGCATTTGAGTAAAGTAAATATGTTTGGGATAAGGCTGTATGTTTCCCAGAGTTTAAAAAGTGTTTCAATGTGTTTGGAGGATTAAAGAAGCAATAGAACATTCTGGAGAGGCCAGAATCAGAAGGAACATTCCCTGAAAATCAATGAACGGAGCAATTTGAATGCTGCTGTATTAAAAGTTTAAATGCATTTAATATCAGTTTGAACAGATCCAGAGTGAATAAATTAACTGACTTGCAGGGCCTTTCATTATTATTGTTACTGTTATTGCATAAAAACGCAGTGCCAACAGCACTTCTTGGGTGATATGGAAAAAGAATTGTGCCATTAAATATCACCATAGAAAGAAAGATCATTTGCATTTTTCACAAATTCTTTTGCCAAGTTTTGTGTCTGAAGAGAAGGAATATCTGGACTGAAGATCTAATTTATAAACTTAATTTAAATTGGCTGTTCCCATTTTTGTTGAGTTTCATAATGAAAGATAGGAAAATTCAAAGGGGCTGAAAAGGGATAATTATATACAGAATTATTTTTTATGAACTAAGATAACAATGAAAGGGATATCATTACTGAAACTGCACTACTAGATCAGAATATGCAAGCACTTGCATGGCAAGGCAAGAATTTTAAAATTAACTTGTTGAAACATACCTGTTTAAGAGTAAAGAGAACAATGTAGATATATGCCTAAAAGACTTTTATCCTGAGCAAGTCATAGGCATGATTAATTTATTTCCTTTTAATAAAGTTCCATTAAAAATAAGAATGAAATATTATTGAGGAAGCTACTGATATTTCTAGAGCTTGTAAATGAAAAGCAGAAGGTCTGAATGGTCTAAGCCCCTGCTTTCTAAATGGATCAAAACTATATAATTGGATTCAATGTGGACTTTAGCATATTTGTGTGGGATGATCACAAGGATACTTTGGGCAGTAGTGTTGGGTATGTATTTATTTATTTATTTATTTATTGAATTCCTCTGCTGCCCATCTCGCACACAACAACTCTGGGCGGGGTATGCTCTGGCAATTGGGTTGATAGGCTGCACTTAGAGAGATGTGACCATTAGAGGTCAAAAGGCATAATGTGTTGTGGTATGCGTGCAGCAAACAGCCCACAGTACTGAGAACTGTGGGTGTTAATTTCACGTCTGTGTCTTCTTCATCTGATTATGTGCCAGCCTGTCATTTCTGCATGAATTTCTAATTTGAAACAAACATCTACTGTTAAAAGACAACAATTTTTGTTCAAAATGCATAATTAAATACACTGACAAAATGTATTGCAATGTGTTCTTGACGTGCCCTTAGAATCTGTACTGAATTACAAAACAAAAAAAGATGCCAACTTCTTTAAGGCTGATGTAGAACAACATTTCCTCATCTCCTGTCACAAAAGCCGCTTCTCTATTTGTGATACGTTGATGATCAGCCTGTTAGTTGGATTCATAGATAGGAGGTCCTGACAAATCTTCATTATTCTAAGTTTTCACTCTGAACTATGTAATCAACCTGAACCTTGAACAGTCTATACAGTAGGCTTGTTTTCTGGACATTGTTGTACATCTGTGTAATGAACATAGGAAATACTAACTTGCATTGGAAAACTAATGATTGCTACACATACATGTGCACTTCTGACTTGTATTACATCACAAAAATCTACTGTTTCTATCTTAACCATTTAATGTACCTGTTAGGTATCTATATATAGGCTTAAAACTATTGAATTCATATCTTGTATTATGTTTCCTGTTTAGAGCAGTGGAATAACAGATCAGTTGGGTCAGACTAACATCCTGGAATGATTTACTACAAGACAGCCCCTTAAGAGAAAACAGCTCACAACATGTTCTCACTAATGATCTTTTTAACCCATCCTAGACAATCAAGTCTTCTTCTCCTTAGCTTTCCATAGCAGCCTTGTGCTTGCTGAGACAGCTGACCAATTGAATCCTAATATTCACTAGCAACATAAATCATGCAACAAGGCACAGGAAGTAGATTCTGTGATCAGGTGACAGCTCATTCTTAGCATCCACTTTATTACAGGACTTAGCAACAATGTTACCTGCAAATCAGAGCTTTGTTTATCTTTCAAATAGATATATGCCATCCTCTGGCACAAATGCCCGATTGTACTCTACGTAGAAAAAACAAGCCATCTCAATTCAAAATCTTGACCCAGATCTGACAATGGAAATGGGCGGTACGTAAAACCAGCAGAAAACACTTCAGTCTCTCAGAAGACCATATCACTGACCCTACAATGGCCATTTGTGAACAAAGGAGTTCAAAACACTGATTGCAACATGAAACAGCTAAATTATAATTCATCAAACAATTCAGCTGTATAACCTGTGGCTTGAACAGAGAAAAAGCCCTGTTTTGTTATAGTCACACTATGTATAATTGGTTCATCACTGTGGCATATATGTTACTGTTTTGCAAACAGCCTCATTAATAAGGTGACTATAACTCTCCATACTTCCTGCATGTCATCTGTTTGATGAAGTGGACTGTAGTACACAAACTAAAAAGCTGGATAGCATTTAAGATCCATAACAAATCAGGAAAATTGTTCTAAAATACATATTTTGCTACTGTTTTAAAAAGTTGAGAACAATATTGACATGAAACCTGAGAGATAACTAAATTTCAATCTTCATTTTATTATGAGTAGAATTATTCATTTATTTATTTAAAATATATTATCCTGCTTTTTGAATTAAAAGTACTCAAAGAAACTAACTAGATAATTAAAAATAGCATTAAAAATGCAAGCCACATTTAAAAGCTCCATTAAAAATACATTATGTAAGGAAGTAAAATATAGATTTAAACCATCAATTTTGCAGAGGAATAAGAATCAGAAAATAATTGAAATGAAGCCAAGAAAAGCCAGCTCATTACCTTATGCCTAAACACACAAGCTGGAGCTAAACAGTTTCAGGAGGTAAGGAATTCCAGAAAATGGGAGCATTTTGCTTCCCCTTTGGGAATGTCCTCCCTGTTTTGGAAGGAGGGTCTTATAAGTTTAGTAGATTACTTTGGAGCAAGTGATCTTTTAGATGCTTTGACTCTGAGCCATTTAGTGTGCTTGAATTCCACGTAGAAGAAGAGAACTGAACACGGTACTTTCTCTGAATCTTTTAGAGGCTGTTAGCTGCTACCTCCTTTTTTCAGGCTGTGATGCCATCCTATGTTCAAAGACCCTGCCCGAAAAGAGATCTAAGCAAGTTTTTTTCCAACATGGAATGAGCTATGGGCTCCTTCAGGCACAATGGAAATAGACCTTTCAAATAAAGATGAGTTAACCGATGTTCCCACTACGTAAAATCATCAAGTTATTTTACATAAGAGTGTGCAAAAGATCAAATCCCTCAAGCTCCTGTGCCTCTGAATACCAGATGGTGCATATGACGGCTCATATCGCGCACCCCCAGCAATCCGCTACTATAATTTCTAATGTCTCCCAGAGGAAGTAGGTCCTATCTGGGTCTTGTAAACACTGCACTGCTCTTTATCTAAGCTACTAATCTGAACCACACTGCTGAAAACACTCCTCTCTGAACTTCCATGTTCTGTTTTCCAAAGCGAAAGGAATGATATTAACCTTACAATGGAAAAGAATACCAACAAGCAGAAGGTTTACACCACATTTGTCCTAAGTGTACTGTTTATAGTATAATCTTAACTGAACACATTCAGCAACAACATTTCATGCCTGAATAGGAAGTTAAGATCTATAGTATTTCTTTAACTGCATATATTTGCCATTTACTGCTCAGCCAAACATATTTCTAGAATATTTTCTAGATAAGAATGTGACTTTGGGTCAGTCACATTCCCTCAACCCAAGTTATTTCATAACGTTGTTGCTGGGGTGTAAATGCCAGAAAGCAGTGCTATGTATACTGCCTTGAGCTCCTGAATAAAATATAGAAATCTAAATAATAATAATAATAATAATAATAATAATAATAATAATAACACATAAATACATAAATACATTTCCCAACTTGTGCATTTCCAGATGTGGAGCCTCCAACTCCCAGAATTCCATCCAAAATGACCATTTGGAGTTCTATACTGCCAAGAAATCTGCTGTCTCCACTGCCAGTCCCTATTCTCTGTCTACGGAGTCTGTTCTGACTCGCTGCCTAATTGTGACGTTCTCATTTTGCTTATGCAGCATCTAAGGGGCAAAGCAACTGAGCAATAACTTTGGCTTTGCTAATTTTTCTCTTCTGCATACCACCACAAGTCAGTAGGAAAAACATCTGCCCAGTGTGGTACAAAATTGCAAAAGGGAGTGGTTATAGCTACAGGACCCTATCCGTCATCTCTAGGTTTGTCCTCCTACACCCTATTCTGTTGTAACCCAAGGAGAATAACTTAATATGAAACAAAACCAAAACCAGATCAGAATTATGAAGGGAGCTGAGTCACAAGCAGGATTTCAAATTGTCTCTTTCTCCTTTCTTTTCTTTATATAGGCATATTATTAAATGTGTTAGCATATTTAACTTACGTATGTTAAATATGTATGTTTTTGTTAACATTCAAAAGCTCAAAGTGGCATGCAGAGCACTCTGGCCTCCTCCTTTCCCTACACAACAATCCTGTGTGGTGGGGCTGAGAAACAGTGATTGGTCTAAAGCCAACTATTGAGTTTCCGTGACTGACTTCCATGTTGTTCTATACTGTGTTTGGGAAGCAATGGTGGCAGTGCCAATCCAGTCATTTCAGTGTTTCAGCCTTGTGCTAGATTTCTGGCTATTTTCCAATCCTGACAAATACTGCATCCAGCTCTATATGGAGAGAAAGGTGACAGATAAGGATGACCCAGGAATGGACTAATCGAAGCATGCCTAAATTAGTCTGAAATGGCAGAGAACCACCTCTCTTGATCCCACAGACTACTGGTCACCTGACTTTGGCTCCAACATAATGGGTGAAGTGTATTGGATTTTAAACAGATTTTACATGTCTTGTGGCTGTTGCTAAATGTTCTCAACCTAACAGATAAAATATTGCCTTAACAACAGTATAGTTAAGGACAACTTAAAGTCTCTCTCACAAATAGGCTGAAGATGAGATGAAGGCAATGTTCTAGAGACACAATAGAAAAAAGAAGTTGCGAGTTGTGGAAGGATGCTTCAGATGTACCCTACTCCTTTTGTCTTGTATATACCAAATAGTTTTAATCCAACAGTGCAAAACAAGAATGTTGGCAAAGAAACTTAAGTCCTACCTTTAGCAGCAGAGAAAATCCATCCAATTTCCAATGAGCAGATGGTGCATAGTTCCCACTGACATATAAGAATGCAGCAGAAAAGTAACTAATATTCAATTATACCAAAGCAAGGATGAAAGTAAACAAAGGGAGAACGGTTCTAAAGAATATCATTTTGCAATATATATGCAAAATGAGGAGATGAACTTGACAATATAACTGTAATCAAGGGTTCTTCGATGCATTTGGAAAGCAATTCTTCCTCTCTATGATGGGGCTCTTTCAAAGGGTATTGTGTCTTAGTAAAATGAGTTCTTTCAAATAAAGAACAGAATCAATGAAAGATGCAGAAATTACTGCAGTGTAAAGTGTGTCATATATAAATATAAATGTAATATGAAATATGAATATGAATATAAATATAAAATGGTAAAGTCTCCAAGTCAAGCTTGGCTTCTCATGAGTTCATGGACATATCCATGTAGTTTTCTTGGCAACAATACAAAAATCTAGCCTAGGATTAGCAGTGTCCCAAGTTTGCCAACTCCATCCAGTTCCAAACTGGAGCTCTGGCCACATTTAATCTAGCCTACAGACCTGGAGGTCTCCCATCCAAGTACTAACCAGGCATGACCCTGCTTAGCTACTGAATTTAGACAGGTTGACCCAGGGTTACCTGGCATGCCATCTGCTGAGAATTGGATGTAACTATCAAGTATAACAAGACTTAGAGTAGTGAGTTATTCCAGAGTAAGTAAAAGCTACTAAACCGCAATACAGCCAGGCTTCTCTTTCTTAGAACCCTACACTTGAAATTAGGATTGAGAGTCACTGGGTTGACAAACATATCAAAAAGCAGTTTTGAATCTTAGCTTTTTTTTAGAAAAAATAGAAATTAAAACACACACACACAAACACATTGTACAACAAGGCAAGTATATATAATGTTTAACATGAAATAAGAGACCTGAATGTTGTATATTCCTTAAAACTTAGCACATTAAATAGGTAAGAGAATAAAGAGCATATGCTTTTCACCTAAGAGAATAAAGGGTTCACCCTTACTAAAAAGATTTCCTCTTTTAAGGCACCCACTTCAATCCATCTGCTTAAGCATCTGAAACAGGGCTTCAGATAATGGTATTTGGGTCCACCTGTTAGATCAATATGGTGGAAATTTTCCTGCAGGTGACCTGACCTCAAGTTTTTCAGACTTTACATCTGAAAAGCAACATTTTCAATTAAATTTAGCAACCAACAAAAATGGCAAAAGCATCATTCCTCTCCACCCCGCAAATAATGCATATTATCTTTTAGTGGGAGAATGCAACTGCTCCGTAACAGGGTAAATACAGTAATTAGGAAATTCTTGTACAAATTGCCTCAGTTTCTTGGTCCTCATCTAGGCATTACTCTGTTGGAGAACTTCTCAGAATCATCAGTTTACATACCTGCACTGCATGAAAAGAAGCTGAGTGTTATTGTGTCTTGTGTCAGTCCACATTCCTCCATACCTCTTCTAGTGGTTTCACATAGGTATTATAAAGAACAGCAGATAAAATAGCCCTGAAGAGTCCCACTGTGCAACAGTCACAGGGCAGAATACTATCTCTGAATACCATCTTCTGGAATCAGCCATCCAAGTAGGAGCAAATACCAGAATTCAGTGCTGTTGTGTCCTGACTTTGATACCTTACTGGAATGATACTGAAAGACACTGAAAGGTTCAAAAGAATGAATTGGATCACATTCCCATGTGCATCTTTCAGCATAGGTTATTTCACAGGTCAGTAAGGTTCTTTCTCAGCCTAGGCTGGAGATGGATATTGAATATTCTTTTCAGCCAAGACTGTCTGATATTTGTCAGTGATCACTTGCTCTGCTTTTTAAAGAAATGTTTCAAAAAGTATGCAGATAGGGCTTATAGTCTTTTGTCCCCTTTACAAATCCACATTCCTCTGCTGCTAGACAATTTCTTTAAGCCAAGGATATCTCCAAGCATGCCCAGGCCAAAACCTCTCTGAATTTTCTTCCTAGACTGATTTATTTATTATGACTCAGCCTTATGCTAAACAGGTCCTACAAGAATTCACCTGTTGAGGTCCAGTTTCAATTGCCCTCATCAGAAGCTATTCCCACCAAACAACATTTGGTGCACCTGTTTTGTCTTCTAAAGACTGGCAGAGACCAGATCCTTCTGTGGAGTTCCAGAGAATATTCCTGTAAATATAATCCAGGGTTAAGTTCCTAATCAACTTAGTAAGTTAATTATAAGTTTTGATAAGAATCTATGTTGTGTTTTGTTTTAAACTGCAGCTTAACATGTCTGACTCTTCTCTGCTGGAGTTTTTAATAAACAGACTGCATCAGGAAATGGAGATAGTTTAGTATTGACTTGATCTTACCATGTATCAGAGTGCTGGCTTCTTAAGTGGTTCTTAAGGAGAGAAAAGGAAACCTCTGGATCAGGAATGTCTTCTTTAGAGTTCAGCTGATAGGCCCTGATTTTTGCTTGTTTAGACCAAAGTTTAATAATTCTTTCAAACTAGGTATTGGTGGCAGCAAAACCTCAGAAATATGCAACAAAATTGATCTGATAGCCTGTCTTGCTTCACAGGTTAGGAGTGAAGACACTTTCTCCACCCCCAGTTGCTACGGTCACTGACTGCTAAAATCTGATTCCACATGCAAAGCATCACATTTTATTTCTCCATCCATTGGATTCAAATAATAGGTGAATGGTAAATATGAGGTGGCAAAAATAGGTATCCTACGTAGGATATATAATGAACATAATTGAAGCTGAGTATCAGCAGTAAAAACATACCTTTTTAATCTACATTTGTCTGGCCAATTCATTCAGATGCCTCCTCAATTATTGTACACATTCAAGGACTTTCAAGTTTTCAATGTCATTTTGATGTTATTGAAAAAAGTATTATTCATTTAAATGTTGAAATCTTTCCCTAAAGCAAGAATATTTTGCATGAAAAATTGAAAATCAGTTCCAAAGCTGATTCATCTGGGGAGGTACTTTGGCCTAAAATTTACCCTCCCCAAATATTTCTTTAATGAAGTAATACAATTGAGACTGGAACATTTTTAGCAGCAACATAAAAGAAGCCATGTACCTCCTTGAATTTGCATGCTCACATTTAGCAGAATCAGCAGGGACTAAAAGTAAGTTACCTATTTAAATACTGATAGACTCATTGTAAGGGATAGAAGGTATTTAGATGCTGACTTTGTTGATAAAATGTTGAGGTAACTTTGGTTGTGATCCTCCAATTTATTCACTGAAGCCCATATTTAGCAAAACAAGAAAGATCTGTGAGTAAAACCAGTCCCGTTAAGGGTATCTAGACAGAGAATGCTTAAAGTCCTAAAGGTCAAATAAAAATAAATAAGGAAATTACATGCTCTAGGAGAAAGCCTGTTTTTCTGAGCTTTCTCTTGGAAGGAAGGAAGGAAGGAAGGAAGGAAGGAAGGAAGGAAGGAAGGAAGGAAGGAAGGAGCTCTTCCTATAGAAAAGTATATTAGAAACCACAATGGAGCCATACGTCACATTTAGCCAAATTCAAATAAACCACATTGATCTTAGCACCCTCTGTGAAATCTCACTCGACCAAAGCTTGACAAACGTTCTTGCTCTGTTGAGACAGATTGAACAGACAGCAGAGAGAAGAGTGCAGCAGAGGATCCGCTCCCATTCTTCCCACAAAGTATTTAATTGGAGAATCCCAGAAAGTCATTCCCTGTGATATGAAAAAAGATTTCTTAGCCACTCAGTTCTACATCATTCCTCTTCATTCTCTGTTGTTTGCTGTTGTCTTTTGCCTTCCTTTGTTTCCCTGGAGGATAAACTGGATAATTCCTCCAGCATGCGAGTTGTCAGAAATAGGATCTCTACCTGCATGTTTTGCTTAGGGTTGGGCAGATCAGTCTAAATCTGGTCCCATGTCACTGTCCAGTTTGATTTATATTATTTATTGTTAATATATTAGCTCTTTGTAACAATGAAATATCTTCTCTCTTTCTTTTTTTTTCATTTTAGTAAAACAAATCTAAGAGGCAGCATGTTCCTGAAACCCAAATTGGTTTCTCATTGTGCTGCATAACAGTGGCAGTTCTCTTTCTCTCATTCCATCCCAAGTAAAATGAAAAACTATTTTTAAGAAGCCGCTGAAACCCTGCACTGAGAAAACATACCATTGAGAATAGCACTGGAGACAGGAGGCACATCAAGGGGAATCTGTATTTCAGAGAACCCCACACCAGGCCTAAATCAGCTGATGCTTTGCCCATCATTCTGAACTGAGAAAAAAGTTGATTTCCCTCCATCATACAATTATGAAAGATAGAACTTCTGTTTTGTACAGTGGTGGCAATTTGAGTTAAGATGGATTTGAATAGCTTAAACGGTTTCCTTCAATATTTAATTTGGTGTTGGAACTTATATTTAATAACACAGTCTAGGGATGTTCAGGGTATTTGGGCAGCAGGAATCAATCATAAATGGTTACTATATGCTGATGATATCTTGGGTCTTTTCAATGATGAACAAAGATCTTTAGCCAGATTTGTAGAAGTGGTGCAGTAATATGGGAATTAAGCATCATACTGCTCCATCATATTGGAGCAAATCTAATATTTGCCAATTGGTTACACGGTATCTTTATAAAAAACTGGGACTGGTTTCTTGTAGAGATGCTATTAAATACTTGGGGATAATTATTTTTAGGAAAATATCGTGTTAGCAGATATGAATATTTAGAGCTGCATAGCACAGATAAATGGGGATATTCAGAAGTATATGAAAAAAAAATTATGAGTCTGTGGAGAAAAATAAATGTAGTGAAAATCAATATGACTTCAGGGTTGATATATACAGTACATTGACAATAATGGCTATGTGACTTTCACTCAAATATTTTAAATAGATAGATAATTCAATGGTTAATTTTCAATTTAAGGCCCAAACCAAGGATTCTTCTTTTAAATCTATGCCTTCAACATGATAGTGATGGTTTCAACTTTTCCTGTTTTTAAACCACCATTGGGCTTACTTGTTAATATCAGTAATGTATTAGAATTCAAATAATATTGAATATATACCATTATAGGCCCAATTAGAGAGTTACTACATGGCATCTTTGAACTCCTGGTAAGAACTGGGTTCCAGTTATAGTAGGAATAATATGATATTTCCAGCATGTCAAAGTGTTGGACATAAATGAGTATATTTGGTAAAAAAATTTTTAAAATTGTACCCTAGTTCTCATGAGAAATTCACACTTGAAGGTAATCCTCCTTGGGTGAAAAATGGGATAATTACTTTTAATCAGAAATAAGAACAGCATCTTGGTTAATATTTAGAAGTTTAGTGAGAACTTGCCTATTTTGAGAAGGCATTTGGGGACTGAGATATGGATGATATATGTACTCAGGTTACTGTTAGTTAAAGAATATGGATGGTATATATACTTAAGACACTGTTCATGATGTAGTTGTTATTGTGATGTTATGATGTTCATTGTATAATTTATTGTATACTGCTTTTATAAGCTTTTTAAAGACTTCTGGAAGAGTACAAAAATAATATTATCTACCCCAAACAGCTGAATATCAATCTAACGTCTAAATCAAATACAGAATATAACAAATGCTTTACTATGATTTAGACGTTTTAGCAACCTCTGAAAATCTGACAGCTTTGAATGCATTGGAAATGTTTTTATAGAGGCTGAACAACAATTCAATATTATCAACAATTTAGAAAGTATATACAAATAAATTGGGGCAATATTCAAGAAATATAGAATAAAGAAATAGCTTATACTATCAAATGGTCCCAAGTTTTAAGAAACATAAAGTATAATTCTTATTTAAAAACTAGGGTAATTCAACCAAAAAAATATTTTTGGAGTCTATGGAATGGTTAAGGCATCAGGCTAGAAACCGGAACGGCATGAGTTCTAGCCCCTCCTTAAGCACAAAGCCAGGTGGGTGACTTTGGTCCAGCCCCTCTTTCTCAGTCCCAGGAAGAAGCAGGCAATGGCAAACCACTTCCAAAATCTTGCCAAGAAAAGTGTAGGGACTTGTCCGGGCAGTCACCAGGAGTCAAGACTGACTCAAAACACCAAAAGGGGGGAAAAAATGGCTACACAAATGTCAATAATTTTCACAATGTGACTATAACATGCTATACCCTGGAGGTAACATTCATCATTCTCATACCATCATATTCAGAAGAAGTGAGCCTTTCTCCTACCTCATCCCCAGATAGACAGATCTCTTGTATTCAGGAAGGGCCATCATTTCTTCCTTAAGGAACCTCTTCCTCAGCCTTTCTGCCTGAAATTTGACACAAGATAATGAATTATTGTTATCACTGCATTTTGTCTTAAACAACAGTTAAAGGCACCTTAAAAACACAGATTTTAAAGGAATGTGGCTGCCCCCCTCATACTGGTATCTATGAAATGTGGGTTCATTTCCACGTATGTTTTAGATTGCTTGCAAATCAACCCCCATTTTCCTGAAAAACAAAAAGTTTACAGCTGTTGATGTTTTTACTGTGATAGATGATGGGGAAACAAGACATCTATTTGTTCTCAAAGCACTCCAGATTCAGGTACCAGTGTGATTGTCTCCAGATCAACCCAAGATGGATGGGCCCTTTTTATAGCTCTAGATAAGCCACCAGAATGTTATTCTGCACGTTCCCTAGAAGCTAGATTTTGAGAAGCAGCATGTCGGTTCAGCTACCTCAGTATTGCCTAAGATGAGCATGGGAATCCTGTGATGATCCAAATGTTGCTGAACTATACCTATCAGCATCCTTCACCATTTAGCATGCTAGAAGGGGCTACTGGGAACTGTAATTCGGCAATACCTGTGCCTTGCTCTATAATGATTAGCAACAGTTCTCCGAGTTTCAAATTGATCGATCGATCGATAGATCGATTGATTGATTTTCCTGTCTTACTTGAAACTGGGAATTTAATATTATACCTTTGTTTGTACAAAGCACATGCTTTACCAATGAGCTACAGCTCTTCCTTATGAATATTTTAAAACAACAATATAAATCAGTAATAAAAAGCAACAATGCTTTTATCATAATTAACCATATCATCATTAACACTTAATATCCTTGGCTTTAAAAACAGCAGGGAGAAACAGTTGGTTTCTGATCAACAAGATGCAATGTTGACTCAGCTAATGAATTAGGGGTATGCAACACTCTTCATCGCATATAGCTGTAAGTTAGAAGGAAGGAACTCCCACAGGAGATTTTGCACTGAATGTTGGAAGATGGATTTTTTTTCAAAGTGTGGGATACATCTATCAGTAATAATTCAGCAATTATGAGTGCTAAAATAATCAGTCATTTTGCTGGAGAGAATAAATTGATGACTGCACAGGAAAGGAAGTTATCTCATTCCTTCATCGCTCAGGGCTTAAAAAAATAGGTGAATTAGGCAGTGGATACATTAAAAGGCAGATAGGGCTAGAACTGCATAAAGAGTGTAGTCCAATGCCTAGTCTCCCTCTAGACAAATTCAGACTCTCTCCTGATAACTGCATGGATACATTTATGTTGTTTTCTCTTTAAAGATTTTTTTAAATTATTAGAATAGTGAAATACAGAGGGAAAAAAGGTCTAGAGGAATAAAACAAAGGGAAACAACTACTAAACTTAAGTAAAAACTTTCTGGGGAAACTTTCCAGGGACAGATGCTCTTCTCCCCAGTTGATGCTGTCCTCTTGGCGATGATATGGAAGAGGTTCTGCCATTGTCTTCTGCCAGGATTCCTCGCTCTGCACAACTTCCCAGTCTGTTCTACAGTCTTTGGATTTTCTGGTGGACTGACCCCACATACCTTTTTTAAGAGTAGTCGAAGTGGATCTATACTTGTAAGTAAATCCTGCGTTTAATGATATTTACTCCATCATAACCTAAGCATCAGTCTGTATCATTTTAAAATTGCCTTCATTCTCATTGTCTGTGGGAAGAAGAAAAGAAAAGAAAAGAAAAGAAAAGGGGGTGGTGGTGATGGTGGAAACTAGTCTTAGTCATGCTTAGAGAAAACCCACTGAAATTAATGGGGCTGAAGTTAATCATGATCAATTTAAGTCCCATTAAATCATTGGGAGTTAAATCAGTTACTATAAATTAATATGTCCCATGGATTTTGATGTACCTACTCCAACCATGGCTAAGGCTGGATGGAACTCAGCCTCTTTTAAAACTTGGTGGAGGCAACAGATTTTTCAACTTTTATCATTCTGAGCTCTTAATGCCATATGAGTTTCTTTTTGATACATCATTTTTTCTATTCTTATTATTCACTAAGGGTCATTAAGAGGCTGCCAAAGTAAGGCTCTGAAAACTGCTAAAAAGGCAAGAAACTGAAATGTAATTTTCTGCACTTGTCTCCATCAATCTGGTCCAGACACAAATCTTCATCTTCTAAACCCCTTTTCAGGTTGACTTATAAGTTTTTCTCTTATGTCAGTGTACCGTTATTACATTTTAACTTATTCTTCCTGCCGGTCTGGTGAAGATCCAAAACTGTCAACGGTGTTTCAGTCTGTTTCGTAAAATTAGATCTGCCTTCATTTTCCTTTGAAAGGGCCAGAGCTGTCATGAGTAAGGATGGCGAGCAGGGGGCTCCCATCCAGACTGTCAAGCG
Organism: Candoia aspera; assembly: GCF_035149785.1. NCBI lineage: Eukaryota > Metazoa > Chordata > Lepidosauria > Squamata > Candoiidae > Candoia > Candoia aspera. Next base: position 146,720,090 of record NC_086153.1, read on the forward strand.
CATGCGTAGCACTGAGGAATTGGGCAGCCATTCAAAGAGACACAGATCGGGACTGCCTTAACCCTTGGGGGTTATATGTCTGGGTTTTCCCACGCTTGTTCAGTTTGTTAGGATTACTGTTAAGTACTAGCAATAAAACATTAGAGACCAGTTCCCTGTCTCAGCGTGTTTCCTGGGAGTCAGGACAAGAGCTCAACAGAAGAGCACCAGCTGCTTTGCCCATAAAGGGTTTCAGATGGAATACTTGTGTAGCTCCTGCTTTAATACCAAAACTGTTCTGGGTTCAATGAACTGACACTTCCAGACATTCCCTAGCAGGATCTCTCCAGGTTTTATACTATTCACTTTTAACAAGCCTGCTAAACAAGTCTCCAAATCATGGGGTGCGTATGTGTGTGTTAAGGGGCAATGTCCTTGGGGAACACAGAGAGCTTAGTTTCCCCTTGTAAAGATGTATAAAAGCAGATGAATCTGCAATAGATTTAATATGGGGAAAAGGTGCCCTCAGGGTTGAACCAGCCCCTTCTCCGAGGTCTTTTGGTTTTGAGGTCATCCATGCTTGTGGGCACGGCTGCAACTGGGAGGGGCAAGAGGGGCATGTGCCCCGGACACTGCACTGGGGGGAGTGCCAAAATGACAAAATAGTTTTTGTAAACGGAATGTTTTATTAATTTAATGTATAATAGAATAATAAAACTTGCTAACATCTCCCTCACCAGCCCATGTGGGAGGGGGGGGCGCAGAATCCATGTTTGCCCCGGGTGACACAGACCCTAGTTGCAGGCCTGCTTGTGGGCAAAAGTGACTGGCAAATTAGGCCTTCTTGCTGCCACCCCCATTATTGGGCATCAGGCTTTTAGTCAGGAGCAGTCAACTATCATTTTACTTTACTGCTTGTGTTACAAAAAGGAAAATCATACAGAGGTACAGCAGTTTTGCAGTTTAACCAATACAGAGCCACTGCACTCAATGGGATGAATTTCCTTGTGTCTTACAGAGGGTTGTTTAGAGGTCGCAGCTGTACACAATAGATAGTGTAGAAATCTTGTCATTTTTTTTTCTGGCAGAGAAAAGATGAAGAAAAGAAAAAAGAAAGGTCTACTTTCACCTTTCCACTTGTAAAAGAAAACAAAACAAAACCCCAGTGATCCAAGTTTCTTCAGAAGCAAACTGGCAACCCATTACAAAATGGCTTTGGAGGGCAGCAGCAACCAGTGATGAAGGGAGGGGGCACTCCTGCCAGTGCTCAGTGGTTGGTGTGGAGTTGTTGTTGTTGTTTTTAATCATATGGCACAGCAGTTTGATGTTCATGCTGCTTTTTTTCTTGCTGGGAAATCCTTGTGAGGTCCAGCAGCCAGGTGTGTAGACTATTTAGCTGTGGCAAGTCACACGTTGCCCGGGGTGCACCACGAGGCGTTTGTTTACAATGAATGACGATGAAGCAGGTGAAGCACACGGCACCCCTTGTATTGGCACAAATCTCAAAGCACTACTTTTGATGTGTAGCAGGAGAAGACAGGGGGAGGTTGCTTCCCTGATTGCCTGGGGGCAGGGAGGAAGTAACATCGTGCATTTCTTGCCATCAGGAAATAGTTAGTGGACCATACGTATCCTGGGCAACCTGGTAATGCAGATGAGCCCTGGGTCTCTTTATCTGTTTCTGTCTGTGTATCCATAGCTGCACAGTTGCTTAGACATTTCTCTAATTCTTCTGAGTTTCACCTGTGCTTCTCTACTCTTTGGAACTGACCCTTGTCATCCTAGAAGCCACTAGTTCTTGTATGGTGACGCAGTGAAGTTATTACATGCACAAAGACGGAGGAATACAGAAATACCGACAACGGAGGAGTGGACTGCGAAGATGGTAGAACTTGCAGAAATGGCTAAATTGACTTGTTTGATTAGGGAGGGAATAATGACTACTTTTATAAAAGATTCGAAACCTTGTATGGACTTTTTGCTGAAAATGGATAAAAATGAACAGGTGATTTCTGGATTTACTGATTAAAAAGGGCTGTATATGGGGAGAAGGGAAGTATGTTATGTAATTTTGAAGGGGGAAATGCAATTAAGTATGTCTATAACTTCTGTAAAGATAATCAGAAGTAGCTTCTTTAAGTTTTTTTTTCTTTTTCTCCACTTTCTATTGTTTTCAACACTTTTTTCTCCCTCCCTCCCTCCCTTCCTTCCAATTTTTTCATTGTTATCTTTTAACTTTGTAAAAATTTTCTTTAATAAAAATTATATATTAAAAAATAGAAGTCCCCAATTCTGATTTCCTTACTGAGTGCATGCTGTCTGTCAACAGCCGTTTATTTCCTCCTTGATCTCTGCCTTTATACCACATCATATAGGAAACCTATAGATTGCCATGCATACCTACCTGCTTTCAGCTTCCGTCCAGGACACACCATGGAGTCTATCAGTCACACACCGGCTCTGTGCTACAGCTGCATTTGTTCTGACCCACTTGACAGAGATACTCAAAAGATAGAGTCAAACCAGGCATTTAGGGAACTGAACTACCCACCCAATGAAATCAATGGACAAGTCAACAGAACCAGACCAATTCTCAGGGAGGACCTATTAAAAGACATACCACAAAAACAGAAGAATGGAACTCTATTGGTTCTCAAGCCACGCAGTCTCATTATTAATTATCTGCAACCCATTCTTGACAATGACACTTCACTTTCTCTGTCACTGGGTGGCAGGTCCATATTTGCATACAGGAAACCATCCAGTCTGAAGCAGATTCTCACAAGGAACAAGACACAACAGAACAGGAGAACTGGGCCCTGCAACAAACCCAGATATACTTTGCCTGCCTCATTTATACCAACAGGATCAGCATAGGCCCCAGCAATTTTACATATAAGATTAAAGGTACCGGTACATGCTTTTCCTGTAATGTGACATATGACATCATTAGCCAGAAATGCCTTTTTGAATTCTATGTTGGGCTAACAGGTCAAACTTTGCACAAAAGAATTATTGGACACAAATTTGATATCAAGACTCAAAACCATGGGGTGCCTAGTATGACTGCCTTTGAAGGCCATCTGCTGGGAGTTTAGTAGGCTTCCTAGGGCAGTTGCTTGGCCAGTCTGAGAACAGTCTGAGTCCAATCTAGCATGGCACTGCCTATGTTCTTAAGGATATCAGAACATTTCAACTCCATTACAGATCTCAAAGTAGAAATCTTGGAAAAAAAATAAAACTTGCCAGCACAACTGAGGGAGAGATTGCTGAATTCATACATCAAAAGGTTTCAAGCTATCTCTAAAGGTTTCTTTATAAGAATTTTATTAAGTTTAAAACAAAGATAAAAACTACAAAAAAGCAAAAAGCTACAAAAACAAAAACAAAAACAAAACAAAAAAGTGTAAACCACAAGAAAAAATAATTTTGAAGATTACCTAAAGAGGTGGCTTCCAACTCTTAACAACAAGAATATACAGCAATTTCCATAATCAATCCCTTGCTCTATATCAAACCAAGATCACATTATTTCTATAAATCATTCCATTAGCACATTATAAAAATCACTAAATACAATTGCTCATTCCCTTATATTAAAAGAAAAAGAAATATATAGAAACCTCCAAATCAACCCCCCTTATTTCTGTTCACTATAGTAAAAAGATTATAAAAACATATAAATTGTCTACTTTAATAATACTATAACAATCTTAACCCTATTAAACCTAAAACCAAGCAATTATTATTGTACTTTATAAATCTTAAAAATCAAACAAACCTTAAAAACAGTTCAGTAAATCTTAATCCAAATCATTTAAGAAAAATGAAATCATTCATGCCTTAATATCAATCCAAATAAACCTTCTTAAATCTTTACCCCACTTCAAAATATACCAAAGCATTTACATATCTCCATATCACACACAAAGCATTTTTCATGCAGAAATCAAACAGCCCAACTGCCCCCATTAGAAACTCAGACTTCTCAGCAAAAAACCTCCCACAGAACAGAGCCTCTTCTTTCCTATAACATTCCATCAGAAAAACAACTCCATTTGTGATTTGCAACTCAGACTGTCCCTTTAACCCCTTCAACACCAGAATGTAATCGTCGCCTGGCATTTCAACAAAGGCTTCAATCTTGCTGTCAGTAGAAACATCTCTTTGTTAAAATCTTCAACTTCTTCCACAGCATCTTCAGCCAGATAACACATTTTAAAACTGATATTTTCTGTAGTGTCCTGAATATCTTGCAAATAGCTTGACAGGAATCGGAAAAAATCTGTCTGAAGGACTGTTTAAACTCACAATGGAACTCTGAGAAAGTCTCTTTGAAATCCTCCATGCTTCAGGCAGTAGATTATGGCACCCCCTAGATACTTGACTAGTGAGAGTAGGAGTTAATGTGTAATGATTGCCTATTCAAAATCACTATCAGACTCACACAAGGCTTTCATGGATATCTGATTTAATAATGAATAGTATGCAGGATCACAAGCAAAAGCACAGGATGTCTCCCAATAAAACCCCAAGCAACTCCCAGTCCCTCCCCCCAAAGTTAGCACAATTCCATGCCCATAGGTGCCCCTAACGGTTCCTGCCGGTCTGCAGGAAATGTCCTTGACAAGGCGAGATAACCCAAACTTGCATTCTTCATTCTTCACTCCTCGCATCACAACCTGGTACAAGGAACAGGAGCAGCCCCCTCCCGTACAGCAACTCGTGTCAGCCCCATGGCATGGGAACCCATTTCGATGTTTTCCAGGAACATTGGAACAGTAACCATGACATTCTGTCCCCCTGAAAGAAAGAAGACTAGGAAAAGAACAGGTTAATAGCAGGAAACAAACTAAATATGTGGCTTGTCAGGGTAGGCAAGATGAAAGCTGTTCAGTCAGGAGCATTAGCGTGATGAGCAGGCACCCATCCGGGGTGAGGGAAGTGTTTCCAGCAGACAAGATATTGCAGGGAGCCTTGCAGCTTTCTGGAATCTACAGTGTCCTTTAACTCAAAATGCTGGTGTCCATCAATCATGATTGGAGGAGGTGGGGGTGGAGATGGCTGCCAGCAGTGCGAGGCACGAAAAGGCTTCAGCAAACTGCAGTGAAAGAAAGGATGGAGGCATTTTAAATTATGGGGAAGTTGAAGCTTCACAGTCACAGGATTAATGATGTCAATGATAGGAAAGGGCCCAATACATTTGGGTGCCAACTTTTTGGAAGGTTGGGAGGATCTGATGTATTTGGTGGAGAGATAAACTTTATCTCCAACTTTAAATTCTTCAGCAGGGGAGCGGTGCAGGTGAGCATGTTTTTTATAGGCGTCCTGGGCGTCAGCCAAGGCTTGTTGAATGATTGGCCATGAGTTTGAAATTCGGGTGCCCCAGTCAGCCACAGAGCTAGATGGGGAGGGAAGCTGGGGTAATTCTGGAATAGGTACAAAGTCGTGTCCATTAACCACCTGAAAAGGGGTTTTCCCAGTACTCTGGTGCACAGTTATTGTATGCCACCTCTGCAAAGGGGAGTAAGTCCACCCAATCATCCTGATGGTAGTTAATGTAAGCTCTAAGAAACTGTTCTAAGGTAGCATTAAGAATCTCAGTTGAACCATGCGTTTGAGGATGCGACGCAGTGGACAAAGCCTGTTTGGTGCCGATCAACTTCAAAAATGATTTCCAAAATTGAAAAGTGAACTGGGTCCTGTGATCAGAAGTTAAGTGGGAGGGGCTACCGTGTAACCTGTAGATATGATGTAGGAAGAGCTTGGCCAACTGAGGGGCCGTTGGCAACGAAGCACAAGGGATGAAATGGGCTTGTTTTGAGAAAAAGTCCTTAACTAACCAAATGACTGTTTTCTTTTGGCTGGGAGATAAATCCATGATAAAATCCATAGAAATCTGCTCCCAGGGTCTGGTGGGGTCAGCCACTGTTTGTAACAGTCCCTGTGGCTTGCCCTCCTTGTGCTTAGACATGGCACACACAGGACAAGTGCCCACATATTCCTTTACATCCCTGCACAGTGTGGGCCACCAAAATTGCCAGCGAATAAGGTGCAAGGTTTTTTTTCAAATCCAAAATGGCCAGCCATTTTGTCATCAGAAGCACACTGTAAAAATTTCACACATAAAACTTCAGGCACATAGAGTCTATTTTCCATCCAGCAAAAGCCGTCAGCAAAAGTTACTTTGTCTCTGTGAGCTTGCAACCAAGTATCAGATCTCAAAGCCTGAGTGAACTCAGCATGTAATTGACTAGGTACTTTTGCTTTTTGCCTTTGGTGTTTGTTGCAAGCCAGACTGGCTTCCGGTAACAGCAGCCAAGCCCAGCTGAGGTTTTGTTAAAACTGTTAACAAAGTTAATACAAAATTTAACAAAGTTAAAACTGTTAACAAAGTTAATAGAAAATTTCTGAAAATTGTTGATACAAGAGAAAGTACGCTAACAAGCAGCTCCCAGGGAAAGTGGCAACAGAAAGCTAAAGATTCAAAACAGCAGATTCAACGTGTAGGAAAAATATTAAATCCTTCACATTCAGTACAAAAATAATAGTAGGGAGACAATTATTTATTCTCAGTCCTCTTTAGTATTTAAATGGGAAACAAGCCAAAACTTAAAAAGATTTTTTTTAATAAAAATTAATCCCCAAAATAACGATAAGAACCAGGACAGTCTGCTTTTCCTTGCTGTAGAAAGCCTCTCTATAGGGTACATTCTTTGTAAGCTACCCAGAGTCATCGTGTACGAGATGGGCAGCAGAGAAATTTAATCATCATCATCATCATCATCATCATCATCATCATCTTCAATATATATATATACACACACACATACATACATACATACACATATATACACATACATACAGTGTGTGTGTGTGTGTGTGTATGGTGATTTAGAAATGGGGTGGCTTGACTTAGTGTCTCTTTAAAGCTACAGAGCAGCTTGTCCTGGCAGCTCTTACTGGATTGTGGCGAACACTGTTTGAGATTCTCTGGCTCCACGTCGCCGGTCTGGAGAACAGAAGGGATGATTCCAAGCATTTTCTTTATTCATGAAAACGTTCTGGGCTTCAGGAAAAAGCCTGCCCAAGCCCAAAACACTGCTGTGTTGTCAGTTCTGTCTGCAGAGCCCACGGACACAGTTGTTCAATCAGCCATGTCCCCACTGGAAGTATCACTATCTGTAAAGGTTTCAACAAACACAATGGATTTATTTAACACATTGTATTGATTAATTGATAAGTGTCCTGTTTGGACTATGAGGCAGCCAGATAGGTTTACTGTAAATAACTCTTTATTAAACGCAACTATTTACAGTTAATATGTTCTGGTAATCGATAAGCAAAGCTATTCAATCAAGACCACCCAGGTAATAACGGAGAAACAGGCAAGTCTGCAGAACAGGATTCATCTAGCTCACTGAATGAAGCTTGAGTGTAACCTGCATGTAACCTACATCTGCATAACCTCCCTGCCTTCTGTCTTCCCCTCCTTCCTCCCACCTCATCTCAATTTAAATCTTGCATTAGTGTAGTCACTCCACTGCATCTGATGAAGTGAGCTGTAGCTCACAAAAACCTATGCCTTTTAATAAAACGGGTTAACCACAAAAGGTGCTAGCAGGCTTCTTCTGATTCTTAGCATCTCTGAAGATTCTGTTTCCTCTGTGTTTGAATCCGTCTAGTTACAGGTCTATACAACCAGTGGCAGGAACTGCAGGAAATGTGCTTTCAACATTTTGAGTATGCTTATTTCGAACCCATTCCCAAAGGCAATCAATCAATCAATCAACCAACCACGAAAGAGGATAGGTGAAAAATCCAACACAGCTCCCACCACTGGAGGAAAAGGAACACTTTGAAAAAAATGATATATCCCCTAGTCATAACCAGTTGATTTCTCCCCCTTTTAGGTGAAAGTTTGGTGGTAACTCTGATATGATATTCTGTAATCTTAGATCACATTATTTTCTCACTCCGATTATCAAAGCTCCTTGTAGGGGCAGAAGTTTCAGACTTCAACTCCCTCCACTGTCATTTGCCAAAACTCAGATGGAACTTTAGATGGTATAATAGTAATTCCTGCACAAACTAAATACTTGGGCTTCAATGTCCACCAAATTTGATGGTTTCTCAAATTTCCTAAGTACTTAGGAAGGACAAGTTCCCTTTCCATTAACTTATCCTGACCTTTCTAGCTGATGTTAAGCTTAGAATTCCTGCTCTATGTATGTGAAATAAATTGTTGCTGATGCCCTTTTGACACACGATCACATATCGAGCAAAAGATTCTACAGATCCAGGCAGGAGCAGATGGCTAATGCCTACTTCAGTGACAGGGAAATGAAGCTGTGTTATTGTGATGATCTAAACAACACAGATTGGAACATTTGGCATATTATGATTTTTAGTAAATACTAGCATTTATCATTATGTTGTAGGGATGGGCTATGGCTGAATAACTATGATCAAATTTCATTTGTGGATTTTTTTTAATTGAATGGCATAGCAGTTTGGTGTTTATGCTGCTTTTTTTCTTGCTGGGAAATCCTTGTGAGGTCCAGCAGCCAGGTGTGTAGACTATTTAGCCACGACAAGTCACATTGCCTGGGGTGCACCACGAGGAGGCTAGTCTACATTGCACCGAGTTGGGCTGAGAGAGAGTGACTGGTCCAAGGTCACCCAGCCGGCTTTCATGCCTAAGGCAGGACTAGAACTCACCGACTCCTGGTTTCTAGCCCAGCAGCTTAACCACTAGACCAAACGGGCTCTTGGCATGTTTGTGGATGATATGTTTGTACACTGGAGGCCTTTCTTCACACTACAGCAAAGAGTATTTTTGATCTATTACATGTACAATATATTTGATAGGATAAGACAGATAATTTGGAACCAATATACATGGATTTTTCATATAAGAAATGGGAATGAAAGGTAAGATTCTGTTTGGACTCAATGTAAATGGCTCTAGTTTAATTTAGACTGCTGCACGTGCAATCCATTTCATCTCAAGTCAAAATCAGAATCCTGCTTCAAACCTAGGAAACAAGAAATGTCTTTCAATTTCCTATAATGAGAAAGTCAACAAATGACTATTACATGTTTGCTTTTTAGAGAAATGGATGAAATTTGGAAGTGGGGCAGCCTTGGAAGTGGCTGAAGCATGCAGTTGTCAGATAAATACAGTTTTTACAAAGACAGTAAAACATCAGATGAGGAATCCTATCAGTACCCATATGCCACACCTTTTGCAGTGGACAACATTTTAATTACCCATTTGCTATGTTGAATCATCTCTTTAAATAGTACTGGTATATTTCTCTCTCTTTCCTCTCTAGCTCCCTAATAATTCTTCATGAAGAGTGTTATGATGCTACCATGTTTGGTGTCATGGTGAAGGCTCCAGGCTAGAAACCAGGAGACTGTGAGTTCTAGGCCCCCCTTAGGCGTGAAAGCCGCTGGGTGACTTTGGACCAGCACTCTCTCTCAGCACAACCCACCTCATCAGGTGGTTATTGGAGACAGGAGGATTGATGGATTGATGGATTGATTTGTAGTGCTTCTCTATCATGTCACTCTAAACATATGGAATAACGTTATCAAACACTATCATCCACTTCAGTCAGATAGAACTGGCATGCTCCGAGTCACATCCATTGAACAATATCATCTGGTGGGGCTTAGGAAGCGTGCCTTCTCTGTCACAGTGCCCGCCCTCTGGAATAGCATCCTCTTACTCACATGCTGGTCTAAGACCTTAATGAAGTTTACCACACTCTCACCTGACTTCTTCCTACACTCTTAAGGGAAGATGTGAAGAGAAGATTCTTCCTACTGGGCTTTTTTTTATACCAGTGGATTTGGGATTCATCTGAATCAAATGTACACTATATTACAGACCAATTTATCAAAGAAGACTGCATTCAAGTGAATTTTAATTACCTATATAACTGTAAGATAAAAATAAATCATGTACAAATTGAGTATCTTTTAAAAATATATAATGAACTAAATTCCTCCATAGGAGTTCTGGATGGAACATCTTTGCCCAGGTTCTATTGACCTCATCTAATAATAGGGTTTGCAAAACTTGGGTGATTACAAGGAGTGGCAGATTTATTAACTGCATCTGTGAAAAGGTTTAGGGCCATGAGCTGGCAAGGTCTTAAGTTCCTTGGCGCTGTGAGAAACATTTATCATGATCTTGCCTTGCTGTCATGTTTAACGAGACTGCTCTTTAGAAGGAACCATAATATCATGATCTAAACTTCCTTGGCTGGTTGCTAGCTTTCATAGTTGATTGCATTGTGTATGATAGATCCAGTGGTTGGGCATCCAAGGGTCTAGAATGGTTTCCCCTTTAGCCTTTGATGCTGCCTGTTACATGGGGAACATTTGGCATCTCCATATATCTGGACTGGAGAATGGCTCTTCAGAATTTCAGAGGGGCAGTCTTTTTGTGAGCTAAAACTACTTAGTTGCCTGAAGACACTGCAGGAAGCTGATGGAGGGAAAATGGGCATGTACTGTGGGAGGGATGGAGGGAGGGAAAAAATGGTGTCAGCAAGTAGAGCATTTTTACTGAGCTCCTGCCTTTTTCTTGTGTGTTTTCTCTTTGCTCCCTACTCATTTGTGAGTTTGGATTTATTTTACAGATACTCTAGGGTTGATTACATTTTTAAATCTCTCAGTATCTTAAATTAGGATCAGCTTAGGAAACTTACACTTCAGGCTATTTGCAGAAACTGTGTTCATTGATTATGGAGCTAACCAGGTTTCCATGAACCCAGCAAGGTAACTACTATTTGCTTTCCCCCCAGGCATTAGAGGCTGGCTGTGTGGGGATCCCCCCTGTGATTTTGTTGTGTGTTTGGTCACCATTTTATAATGTGTGTGTATGTGTGTGTGTGTGTGTGTCTATGTATGTATGTATGTGAAGAAAAAACTATCTAGCAACAAAGAGACTAAAATAGATAGATAGATAGTCTGTTTGTTGCTAGATAGTTTTTTCTTCTTCTTTTTGATTTATTGTGTATTTATGTTGTATGACACCCAGAGTCATAGTGTCTGAATAAATCTTTAAATAAATAATTTATTTTTTTTAAAAAAAAACTATGCATCTTAAAAAAAATACACACAACCCTGCAGGCTTCCTCAACCAGAGGCAGGAGTGGAAGGCATGGACTTATAATGAAAAACTATGGTGCCACAGAAAAGCTGATTCAGCAGATTGATGGAGGCCAGAAATAATCATTTTGCTGATAATATAACTGTTAGACAAGTGGGACAACCTGAAAATTTTACTGATGTATGTCAATCATTCATCACTCCACCAGTAGAATCTGAACTTCTTTCTGCTACCCCCTCCTGTGTTGGATGATGAAGAGTTCTTTGTGTGTGAGCACCTATGACGGTGGGAATCTTATCTGATGTCAGGATCGTCTTACCGCAAATAACACGCAGATGCTGGTTTAGGGAACGCAGGTTCAGGGTTTATTTGGATAGTAGCCGTCCAGGAGAAAGCCGAGAGTAACGTGGTGTGGTTACAGTTTCAAATATATTGCCTTGTTCCCGCCACTGTTCCTCCCTCCCCACTCTTGCCCCGCCCCCTTCCGGGTTTCCTTATTTGGGTAGTCGCTACTGCGCATGTCTTAACCGCGCCCTGCTCATTCCTGCCCTGTTCCTCGTTGGGATATGGTGTTAATGGTCGGGTGCCGGCTCAGCCCTGCTGAGGTATTTCCTGGCTATTGTTTCTTTTGTTTTACTTAACTACTTCTTCTTTTCTTTTCTTTTCTGTGCTTGGGGCTTTCTTTTGTCATGTGTGCACTGCCATGCTTTTGCCCCATGGCAGTGCACTCGTGACATCTGAGCAATGATTAGTGAAGCCAGTTTTGTAACTATAATAAAAGGAAATCCATTATAAGAATAGGCAAAACCTAGAGACATCCTACCAGCAGGACAGTCCAAAAGCATGTGCTCCATGTATGTGTGATGGTGAAAAAAGGCATGAGGAAGCAGCCCTATGTTAGTAAGCTCTTAGACAAAGAGCAGGCAGAGGGATAGACCGTGAGGGGCCAAGGGGAAATCCCTAACTCTCTGACCACACCCGACTTCCTCCTGTGGTCAGTAGGTCATGAGGTGCTGAAGAACGATTGCAATTAGAATTGGACCTACAACTTACTGGACATCAATGGCAAAGAGCACTCTGTTGTTTCGTGTAATAGAGATCCTTGTTTTCTTCCCTCTAAGCTTTATTTTTTCCTACATTTAATTCAAAGCCATTGCCTTAAGCCAGTGCTTTTTTATTTTGGTGTTGTCTGGTTATTTATCGATGTTCCTTTTAGGGTTTTTATTTAATAATATTCTTATTGCTGTTTATTTGATATGCTGATATTTTTATGTTTTAACATACCTAATAAATGATACAATAGATGTAACAGATGAATGATTACATATTTCTACTGCTGTCCATTGGATATGGCAAAGGAAGCATCTGAAAGAAAAAAATGGTGAGTTGAGATCTTCCACAAATCACTGCTCTGCCAATTAGCAATGACTTTTCCCAAACTATCTGCAAAAGTGTAAGATAGCACAGAGACGTGAGTCTAAAATTGGACAAACGGCTCCATGATCTCCTGTGGACAATTTCTCAATTTCTTGCCCTACTCATAAAGGTGTGGCAGAGGTGTAGCTTGAGATGGATCCTGGAGTGAAAACATATTGCAGTGAGAATACTGCAGCTGCAATCACTTTGCACTAGCTTGCCACTCTTGGTTTTCTTTCCTGGACAAACAGTGATTACATGAAAATATTTCTAAAAACACATCTCTCTTAGAAAGCCAATTTCCAACTTACCCCTGCTAAGATGCTGAGCTTTACCCTTTTTAAAGCTCTTATTCATTTTTTTTTTAGGACACAAGCAGGATAGAAAGAGTAATTGATCCCTTTGAAATTTGGTGTTGGAGATTCTCCTGAGAATACCATGGACATTCAAGAAAACAAATGGGTCATTGAACAAATCTTCCCAGAATTCTCACTCGGGGCACAAATGACCAGGCTCAAGGTATCCCACTTTGGACAGATTGTTTGAAGACCCAGCTCTCTGAAAAAGGCTCTAATGCTGGGAAAGGTAGAAAGAAAAAGAAGAGGGTGACCAGCAGCAAGGTAGATGGACTCAGAGTGGTGATTGGTGCACCACTGGAAGACTTGAAGGACCAAGTCAGGGACAGTTCATCATGTGTGACTGCTAAGAGTCGACACCAACTTGATGGCTCATAATCAATCAAATAATGCTATATTGCCAAATTCATACCTAGATTCAACAAGCCTGGATTTTTTGTTGCAGCTCTAATTACATATTTTCAAGTGTATTAATAACACAAGAACTGAAACTTGGATAGCAGACATGTAATTCTATTGGAAGGGTTATTTCTCAAGGAACTCACATGATACAGATGAAAACTAGGTTGCTGTAGCTTCCCGCCCCCCCCGCCCTTCTTCTATATGATCTGTTTGTGATGCTGCTTACACTGTCAAGGTGGGGAGAGATAATCCTTCATGAAACATTCTCTGTAATGAATTTAAAAGATCTTTCTTTCCTGGTTGTCTGCATTGGGTTGTTAAGAAGACAAAGGAATATAGCATTCTCATGGCTTGCTAAATTTTTGATGGCTGCAAAAGTGTCAGACTATCCAATGATCACTGTGGCTCTAGAATTATAAATGTAAGGCAATGCGTTTTAACAGGTGCTTAAGACCAATTCAGATCTGCTGATCCCAGTCTCTTTTCCAGTAGTAATCTGTGCTGGAATGAACCTCAAGTACCAACTGTGATTGCAGCAACATCAGCAGCAGCAGCAGCAGCTTGTCACTGAAAAAAATAACTATGGAAGGGATGGCAGAATAAGGCCACATTTGTCCAAAAACTAGCAGGTTGGTATTTTTTCATTATTAATGAATACATGGAATTCTTACTGATTAGAAGTCAGAGATAGAAAAATAAAAGATGATTACAATTATAATTGCCAACATTTATATATTTGGAGTACTGTTGTAGTGCTGTTGAACTAGTGCTAGTAAGTCAAAGCATATGAATATTTATTTATTTATTATTTCATTCATTCAATTTATATAGCTACCTATCTCACATATGTTACTCTGGGCAGCTCACAACAATTAAAACAGCATCAGAAACAATAAGAAAGATATAAATTAAAAATACCAAACTAAGACTTAGAAGCTAATCACAAGGGTCTTAATTATTTATCTGCGCTCCCAATTTCTACAAACAGGACAAGTGTTTTATTCATTACAGTTCAAAACAGAGGCAGGCTTATTCTCTTGATGAATCTTAAATGACACGATACAAAAGAAACAACAAGAAAAATTTAACAACCATCTTCTATTCAAAGAACCTCAGATATGCTTTTGAATGTACAGTATTAAGAACCAGCTGTGGTTGTTCAATAAGAAACATGATCAGCAAGTTTGTTTCTCTGTTTTCATTTGATTTTGTACTGCAGCCTTACTGAGGTAGGGAAACTTGGCATCACAGTGGTTTGCTGTTGAAGCTTCCAGTGAAAATTGTGGGTTAAACTGCAACACAAGTTATACCCATAATTAATGTCTTGCCTCCCCTCCCTGCTGCGTAGCAACCTCCCTGCCTGAGCTGCTGGAGGCCATCTCAGGGTTGGCAGTGGAGTTCCCCAGACTTATGGTTTTGGGGGACTTCAATCTGCTGTCCCTGGGGCGTGCCTCGGAGGTGGCTTGGGAGTTCATGGCCGCCATGGCAGCCATAGGCCTGTCCCAGATCGTTCGGGACCTGACTCGAGACAGTGGCCTCACCCTGGATTTGGTTTTATTGTTGGAGCAGTGGCAATGTGATCTGAGGGGAGAGTTATAGTTGTCCCCTTTGTCATTGTCAGATCATGCCCTGGTGGCCCTGATGTTCTCTTCTGCCACCCCCCTCCGTAGGGAGGCAGGACCCATTCATTTGGTCCACCCTGGTGACTGATGGACCTCGCAGGGTTTCAGAGGGAGCTGGGGGTTATTCCCGAGGATCTGCTGCATGGTCCAATGGAGGTCCTGGCTGCTGCCTGGAATAGGAAGGTGGCTGGGGACTTGGACAGGATCGTCTCTTGTCCCATTGAACCCAACACTCCCCATGGATATATTGCAATGCACTCTACATGGGGCTACCCTTGAAGAGTATCTGGAAGCTACAACTGGTCCAGAATGCAGCCACGCAGGCAATTTTTTGTGCCCCTAGAAGGGACATGTAACACCTTTGCTGTGCAAGCTGCATTGGGTATCGGTTTGCTTCCAGGTCCAATTCAAGGTGTTGGTTATCAACTTTAAAGCCCTACATGGCATGGGGCCAGGCTACCTGAGGAACTGCCTCTTCCCTGTTATGTCAACTCGTCCCACCCGATCATGAAGAGAGGGCATGTTGCAGACCACACCGGTAAGAGCATTCCATCTGGTGGGGTCCAGGAGGTGGGTCTTCTCTGCAGTAGCTCCTGCCCTCTGGAACATCTTGTCCCTGGAGGTGAGGCTAGCCCCATTGCTCCTGGCCTTCTGGAGGAATTTGAAGACCTGGCTCTGCCACCTGGCTTGGGGTGGGGAGGGGAGTCATCATGTTTGGGGATGGCTACTGCCCAATGTGCTCTTCACATACAAGGACTGAGTCTGCCATCTGCCATTTGGACTCTATTTTTATCTATAATTATTGACTATTGCCCATGTGCTCCAATCTCAAGATTCCTATGCCATGGAAACAAAAGCACTTATAGTGTTTCTCACTTCTCCTGAGCATGTGACAAAGTGAGTGTAACTGAGTCAGTTTCTGTATTTCATTTATGCCACAAATGAAAGAGAGCCAAGAGAAATTCCAAAGTGCAGTCATGAGTGCACTCTCTAGGCTAAACATCCTCGTGCGACTTCAATTCCTATCAGCACAAGTCAGCATGGGCAGTGAAAAAGTATGGCAAGAGCAATAGTCCAGATTCTGATTCTTCTGTTGGACTGGACTGGACAAACTTTCAGAGAGAAGCTTTTTTTAAACTAGAGCATTGTCATCAGACAGTGAATTGTCTTTTATTTTATTTATTTATTCATTCATTCAATTTCTATAGCCACCCATCTCAACAAGTGACTCTGGGCGGCTATAGAAAATGTTTTGTAAAACAGGACACATGGCCACCTGACCCTCAATGTGATTTCAGTGAACCACACTGATCTTCAAACATACCGGATAATGTCAATTTTTTCTTCATTGACAAAGATATTTTGGAAGTAGTAGTAAAATGGCTCTCCATGCTATATGTAGAAAATTGCTGTGAATTTCCCAAACACTCTTGCTTCTTGTAGTTATAGGGTCAAGTGTGTCAGCAAAAAATCTTTGATTGTTTCTTTACTGTAGCACGCAACACTGAACTCTTTGCAAAGGGTTGTGGATGAACACTACTGCTTTTTAAGTGAAAAATGAGCTTTTACAGGAAGTCATGAAAATGAAAGTAATAATTACATCTTCATGTAACTTTTAGGTTGCATTGTAAATGTGTAACTGAAAAAATTGTCTTTAACTCATGGCCCGCAGCAATCACATCTGTTATATTTTAGGAGCTGCAATTAATGAGGTGGAATATAGAGTACTGAGCTTAATTGGGCCTGTTTTGATTATGCGTAATGTGCTGGGAATATTTCATTTGCTTGTACAAACTGCAAGCAGCCAACGTAAGCCGCAAAGCTCACCAACCCTATGCGGCTAAGCTCAGGAAGATAAAGTTGTTTCAGCACTGAACACACTGGGCTGGAAAATATCTGAGAACCTGATTTAAAAGTATATACTCTCTAGTCTTCCCTAAGTAATGGTCCCCTCTGGAATTATTAATAGATGTTATTCATGCATGTGGGTGCACATTGTCAGATGTGTGATGTAGCATAAAGATGCTTTCAAGCATGTTTTCAAATTGACTGAAATATTAGTGATTAGAAACAGGGCTGCAAGATTTGTAGCGTAACTAGATTGGGATGGACAGGACACCTGGTGCTGGAGCAATGTGAGCTAGGCCATAAGAGGTGCATCAATGAACATGTCACATAGCTAAGAATTATAGGAAGTATTATGTTTGATTATCAATGCTTCTCTTGATGGAGGGGAGGTGCTGCTTACATTGAAGGAGGCAAATACATACTTTCCTGAAGAAACCATCTTTATATCCCTTCTTTTTTTTAAATACATAAATAAATAAACTATAGGACAAGATCAAATTTGCCATTTTTGGCCAGATGGTTGAGAGCATGGTGTCATGTTCCCTTTTATTGGAATAGGCAATCATTACAATGGTGGTGGAACAACTCCAAGAGCTTCTAGTTTAAATTGATTATTTGGATTTGTTTCAGTTTGGTTTCAGGCAAGGAGATGGTTTTGGTCACTCTGATGGGCAACCAACTGAGAGAGTAGGATAGGTCTATGTATTCTGATTGCTGCCTCTGGGTATCTCGGCAGCTTTTGACATTATTGTCCTTGGTATCCTCATGGACTACCTTAGGGTGTTGAGGGTTGAGGCATAACTTTCTTATGGTTCACTT
The DNA here is from genome assembly GCF_035149785.1 of Candoia aspera. Taxonomy (NCBI): domain Eukaryota; kingdom Metazoa; phylum Chordata; class Lepidosauria; order Squamata; family Candoiidae; genus Candoia; species Candoia aspera. Next base: position 146,737,660 of record NC_086153.1, read on the forward strand.
CCTATCTCAAAGATAGATTCCCAAGAGTAGTACTGGTGGACTACTCAGTGGTTGTCAGTGGTTTTTATGTTGTGGGATGTTTAGCAGTAGATGCTAGAGCATCTACTGTATATCACTGGGAACAATCACTAGAAGCTAGGGGCCTAGCTTCTGTTGTTCAATAGTGCTCAGTTTCTGATGCAAGCTAATTCCAGGAAGTGAAGGAAAAACAAAAACTTCATGGCAAAGAGCCTCACAATGCTGTCAAACTCCAATGAACTTTACCAGTTTTAAACAGAAGATGGGAGATGCTAGGCCTGCTTTTTACATTAAGAAATCAAGGTCAACCACCCCTGCTCCTGAAAATGATCTAGCAACTCTTTCAACAGTTTTGTTTTGTTTTGTTTTTTAAGGATACAGATAGATGGATTGGACATATCCAATTATTTTTTTGGAAATAAAGCAGTTGTTAGATTAAAACTAATAATAAATAAAAAAATTCAAATGTCCAAGGTCCTTTTCTGCACTAATTCAGGAAAGCTATATACATAAGATTTAAAAGCACAAATAATTATTGATAATAATGATTACAACATTAAAAATAATAGGGATGTTTGCTTACATAACTTGTATTGCTGCAGCCAGGTTACAGGACTGAGAAGCTAATAAAATAGATGGAGGAACTACATCATTAACCCAGCAAACTTCTCTAGGAATAACCTCTTACTCTTTCAAACATTATAATGAGGTCTTAAACGGTCATAAGTTTTAATGACCTTGACTGTACACCTCATCAAAAATACAACTGTTTGTCAGGGTGACCTGTTGCACTACGTGCCATGAATGGTTCAATAATGACAACAAAGGACCAGTGTCGCCCATGAAAGTCTTCAACTTTGCTTCCTCTGGATTTTCTTTGGGGACAATGCTAGACAAAGACAGAATAGGAAATTGTGGTTTGTTACTGCCAGAATACTGTTAACTCTACAGAAGCTGAGGAGCAAGATTTAGGATGGAATTGGGAAAATTGGTATTTGGTAGTTACCATACACCCATCTTTTTTTCTGGACATGTTCTCTAGTTCAGTCCTTAGGGGTCCATCTGGCCAAGCGCTTGATCATGTAATTAAAGATATCCCGGATTCTGTGTGCAGCACCAGACCTGCCAATTGCCCTGTTTGGGCTGGTTGGTGAATTGATTTAGCTGGCTGGTAGGATGGCTGTGGCAGAATGTAACAGTGGTAGGAACAATGGGAGTGGAACTTGATCAGCAGAAGTCCTCATCAGCTGGCTGGAGGCAGGATCTTCTCCAACCTTGCCCATTAGAGCAAGAGTGTGCATGTGCTTCCTCCTACAAGCTCTCCAGCTACATTTTAGCAGAGTTAAACCAGGGATGAGGGGTTCCCTGCGTCAATGCCTGAGCCAGGCAGAGGCAGTGGTTTGAGAGAACCAGCCCCGGGCTTTCCAGAGCATCTCTTCTCGTTCAGATTGGAGCCAGGCATCTCAAAATACCTAAAATGCCTGAAATTGGAGCAGCCTGTGCAAGTATCCTGAGTATAGCAAGCCTGCTTGTAGCTAAAAAAGAATGAGAACCCCCATCCCAACCTGAGAATTTCTTGGAAAAATCTTTTTTTCTCTTTTATCAGTTTGAATGAGAACTGTAGGGGGAAAAGGAGTATTTCTGTGCCTGGCATTCATTTTCTTTCTCCCCAATTTGTCTAAAATTCTCCCATACACTGATGTTTAAAGTGTTAGAGTATGCAAAGTGCCTGAATTAGCCCATCAAGAGTTGCTTAAGGTATCCTCCAAATTTTGGGGACAAGGGAAGGGTAGAATCTCTGAGCTTGTCTAATCAAAATGAGAGATGTTCCCTGACTAGAACGAATTTCTGTTTGAGTAACAAAAGTATTTGCTTGGAAACATACTTGGTGGTCACAGAGCTTGTAAAAATGCTGCCTGAACTGCTTTTGCCATATCGAACCTACAAAATCCAGTTTTCAAAGGAAGGGTATTCTTCTGAGAGATTTTGCATTCTTTCTTTCAATAGACTCTTAGTCATGTTGTAAAATAAAGGTTTCTGCTTATTCTCAATGGCTAGCTCCAGCTGATGAAAACTCATAGTGGAAAGGTGAAGAGCCTACTCCCTGATTTTCTTTCATCAGAGCTGCTTTTTCTAGTCAGAACTGGTTCAGAAAGGGTTAATGGTATATTTAAAAAGTCCCACTTTCAGATTTATTTATGTATTTTGTTTTATTTTCTATCCTGCCTTTATTATTTTTATAAATAACTCAAGGTGGTGAACATACCTCATACTCCTTCCTCCTCCTATTTTCCCCACAACAACGACCCTGTGAGGTGAATTGGGCTGAGAGAGAGTGACTGGCCCAAGGTCACCCAGCCAGCTTTTGATTTTATTTATGTATTTAATTATTTAATACTTGTTTGATGTGTTTCTTCCTTATTTGGTCCTCTGAAGACAGGCTCCAGTGGATGTTTTTTTCTGTGGGACCGTTCTCCTGGGAATTAGCACATGAGTGATTTTACACATTTGGAAGCTGCATAGGAAACTGGTGATGTCACAATACTTGCTTATGATGTCACATAGCATAGTCTATGTGCTAGAGTGAGCATGGGCAAACTGGATTACAGTACTTTCAGGAGGTATCCCAGCCACGCTCCGTGAATGTGTTTGTGTGTATTTTAAATGCAATATAGAAATTATCAAAAGTAAAGGGGTACTTTTTAATGGTGCCAAAAATGTAAATAAAAGCTCTCCACTTTGGCTCAGCAAACTGTGTTAACTCTCATTTAAAGAAGAGTTAAAGAAGCTTTATCTTTATCTGGATCATAAGAACCCACACAATGGAGGAAAAAAAGACAATTTCTGGAAAAAGAAACCCATATGCCCATTTACAGTACAAATTTACATACATTCACACAAAGATATGCAGATTCAGACATCTCATTGATTTATAACCTTGTAAACTGCTTTGTGAGGGCACATTGTCTTGACAATTAAGTTAAAATGTTTTGACAAACAAATAAACCAACAATGGGGCTCAGTCCCTAGGTGCATTGGTATCGGTCTGTAGCTTCTATGAGACTTTTCTCAGTTGGCATAGAATTTAAGTGAGTGTCTATTGCTGTGAGTAGCTTGTTGTCTTGTAGAAAACCAACAACAACCCAATTCTACTTAAAAAAAAAAGATTTAGGAAGCACTGAAGATATTACTAAACTGTCAGATGTTATTGTTTGTGGGTAAATGGCTTATTTCCCCCAACTGAGATTAAGAAGAAAATATTGCAGCTAGAAAACAGGGTAGATGAAATTGATTTCATTTAACAATAACCTTCCAGCCTCACTTCGCGTCTTACTCAAATAACCTTTGTAACTAATTATAGTGGGATCTGAAATAAAGCACTTCTAGGCTGAGGGGTTTTAGAGTCATCAAAATTATCCAATGCTCAATGGACCAAAAATTCTATAAATTATTATCTTGCACTCCTTCGCGTATCTGTCTACAATTTAGCATCTAAGGAATTGTGAGGGGTAAACACACCTATCGTCAAATGTTCCACTGATAGACAGAAGTGTTAATGGCAGCAGAGGAAATCAATCTTATCTAAACTCTTTCTTCTTTTCACTTTGAATTAAAAACAAGATAATCAGCATGTAATTTGTTCTTTAGGGTTTTTTTTTCCCTTGCTGTCTTGAGGTGGGGGGAAAATATTTGCACAATATAATCTACTTGACAGAAAGGAATATAACTAGAATTAAAAAAAACAAAAAACTGGCAAGTCCCTGCTACAGAGAATCTGGCAGCATTGTAGTTGAGGTGCCCTGTTGCCCAGATTACTTAGAAACATGTTCCTTTTCATGTCAAAGGTTTTTTAATTCATAACGTTGGGACCAAACCTGGCACTGATTCTTTCCTCACTTATACAGTGAGATGGGCAGTGTATAACTTTGATAAAATAAATAAATACTTTTTTAGGGTGGAATCACACGTTCCTTTACATTTCTCCCTAGTATCAAGTAGGAGAGATTATGCTGAAGAGAGAAGTCGTGGTGTCTAGTCCTTACTCAACCACTCTTGCCCCTCAGCTATTCATTCTGCTCAACTGCTTTTCCTTCCACTTGCTTTCAGAATATTGTCACCACCAGAAGCCCAACTGGGTGTACAGTATGTCAGCAGAAAGGAGAGACAGCAGCCAGGATGGTGGGGTGATTAAGGTGTTAGACTGGCACTGGAAGGACCCAGGTCTTAGTCCACCCTATTGAAGCTCCGTGAGTGACTGTGGGCTATTTCCTCTCTCAGCCCAGCTTCCTTAATTCATAGGGGAAGTGGGAATGGTGTGTACATGTGCGCTGTGTATGTTGTCCTTTGCCCTTGACTAAAATGTGGGATATACATCAAATAAACAAGGGCTTAAATCTTTCTTTGCATGTAATTTTCCCCTTATAAATCAACCCCTTTCAATGTTGTTAGATAGAAAAGGCAGCAGAAGGTCCCCTAACTTGGATGGAACAATTTTATCCTAAGAATAGATCCTCAAAACATGTGTACTGTGATCCTCTAAAATGATAAATGTGTGTGTGTCCCACCACCTTGTGAACAGAAAAAAATTCTCTATCTCTTTTAATCATTACATTTAAACCTATGTATTACAGGGGCCCTTATATTTTATATAAGCACAATTGCTCGCTGTTTGCTCATGGGGGCAAAACATTGCAAAGCTTGAACAAAGGTAGACAGCACTCCTCTGCGTGCGAATAAGCCTGATCCGTTTCGTAAAGAAACAAAGCAGCTGATTCCCCACCCTCTCTTGGGGTTTCAATCCACCAGACCCTGCCCTAAGACAACAAACTATCTAGTTAAAAAATGACACAGATACACATCAGGGTCTAATTTAGAAAAGTGGGGACAGCAGACCTTGTTTTTATCCTTTCCCTGACCTACCCTCGGCTTTAAAAGCTGGATGTTTTCTGGTATTTCAGATGCCAGAGGACTGAAACAGAACCTCCGTGTCTCTTACTTGCCCGCTTTACATTCCTCTGCTGGACCTGGTACTCCTCAAGAGGCTGCCATTTACATCCTGATCTCGTTAGGGATAAACAAAGGGCAGAGCATTGATAAACTGATAATGGAAACTGATGGATTCCAAACTAGTGTCTGGGCTAGATCCAGCTCTGCAAAGACTTTTCCCTTGCAAGAACAGCAGGCAGTTGGTTGATTGCATGCACTGGATGTGGATGCTGTTCAAATGCTTTCTTTACAGTATACTGATGATCTCTGCACAGCCTCACTATTCTATTAGGTCTTAAATACTGTTGTTGTGTTGTTTTTTAATCCTATGTTCACTGCCCAGAGTTGCAATTTACGAGATGGGTGGTTATATAAATTGATATAAAAAATAAACAAATGATGGGTGAAGAGCACTGGGGCGCTGTTCAAGAACTCCTTGTTTAAGCACATTTTGGGGATTCATGCAAATTGATATAGTGCAATGACCACAACTTCCCTTTATAAACTCCCAGTTCCTCAAAGACTGTATTTGGAAATCTATTATTTCTGTTAGTTGACTAACACTAACGATGGGCATTCCTCAGACACTGATGCTTAGTGGTAAGAACCAATTCCTTCCTATATATATATATATATATATTTCTGTTGATTGGAAGTTTCCCTTGGAATCTTCTGCATTATCTTGAGGCTCCTTGTTATAAACAATGTTTATAATGATGCAGCTACTTATCTTAATTATCCCGTGAAAAGTTCATGTGAAGGTTGGTGATGTGACTCCTTAGTTCAGTTCCTTAGTTTCATACTAGTGGACCTTGGATGGTATACTTGCCCAACAGTGTTTTCTTCCTTCGAAATCCTGCATTCCCCATTCTTGAATTTGTACACCAAATGCTGATGTAACCTTCTACAGCCTGAGCAAGGACTGGGCTGTCTGAGCTGGTCTGCAGATATTATAGTAAACATTTCCTGTATTAACTGAACTTGTTACCCTGAATTTTCAGGCGTGACTTATTTATTTATTTATTTATTTATTCATCAGTGATCAGGAAGACTCAGTTTAATTATTTATATCACAATTTACTCATTAGGAAGTATATAATCATCATTTCTAGTAAATGAATATTCTCATTTATATAACCTAAATACTTTTATTGCAGTTTGAAAAAAGTATATAGAAAACAAAAACAAATTTAAAAAGCAACAATATATACCAGTCAACATATAATATAATTAATTGTTAAATTCTATTACCTAAACAAAAAGAAAGAAAACAAAGGATGTACATTATAAAATGACCATGTCAAATTAATAAATATCACTTAAATATATCACATATATTTGCTCCCTACCATGTAGCAACCTCCTTGCTTGAGCTGCTGGAGGCTGTCTCGGGATTGGCAGTGGAGTTTCCCAGACTCATGGTTCTGGGGGACTTCAACCTGCCATCCCTGGGGTGTGCCTCGGAGGTGGCTTGGGAGTTCATGGCCTCCATGGTGACCATGGGCCTCGCCCAGATTTTTCGGGACCAGATTCAAGACAGTGGCCTCACACCGGACTTCGTTTTCTTGTCAGAGCAGTGGAAATGTGATCTGAAAGGAGAGTTACATCTGTCCCCTCTGTCATGGTCAGATCATACCTTGGTGACCTTGAGATTCTCCTATGCTGCCCCCCTCCGCAGGGAGGCAGGACCCATTCAATTGGTCCTCCCCAGGTGACTGATGGACCTGACAGGGTTCCAGAGGGAGCTGGGGGTTATACCAAAGGATCTGCTGCATGGTCCAGCGGAGGCCCTGACTTCTGCCTGGAATAGGGAGGTGGCCGGGGACTTGGACAGGATCGCGCCTGTGCGGCCAATCTTGTCCCATTGTACCCGACACTCCCCATGGTTCATGGAGGAGCTGAGGGTTCTGAAGAGGATTCAGAGACATCTAGAGTGCTGCTGGAGAAAGACAAGGACCAAACCCAACCAAACATTTGCTAGAGCTGCTATTAAGGCCTACCTTGTGGCAGTAAGAGCGCTGAAATGTCAATATTTCTCTGCTCTTATTGCATCTGCAGAATGCCATCTGACAGCCCTGTTTAAGATCACCCAATCCCTTCTGGGGAAGGTGGGTCCAGTAACTCACCTACAGGGACATGCAGAGTTTTCCAGGCATCTGGAGGGTAAAATTACTCAGATCCATTCCAAGTTGGATGCCAAGCTTGCAGCATGGCCTGTGGAGACGCCTGGGGAACATACTTACCAGGTTATCTGGAACAGTTTGACCCTGTTGGGCCCAAGGGAGTGGATAGGGTTCCCCAGCCTGTAAACACCACCACTTGTCTATTAGATCCTTGTCCCTCCTGGCTGGTGAAGGCAGCTCAGGAAGTGATGTGTGGGTGGGTCCAGGCAATTGTGAATTCATCTTTCTGGGAGGGAGTGTTTCTGGCTGCCTTTAAACAGGCGCTAGTATGCCCCGTCTTCAAGAAACTGTCACTGGATCCCACCATGCTGGACAATTTTCATCCAGTCTCCCAGCTCCCCATTTTAGGGAAGATGGTTGAGAAAGTGGTGGGGTTGCAGATCCAGAGGATACTGGATGAAATGGATTATCTGGACACTTTTCAGTTGGGTTTCAGGGCTGGATATGGGATGGAAACATCTTGGGTCGCACTTTTGGATGATCTCTGGCAGGAGCGGGATGGGGCAGAGCCACAAGGTTTGGTGTTCTCTCCACTCCTTTTTAACATCTACATGAAACTGCTGGGTGGGATCATCCATCACCATGGGATGAGATATCATCAATAGGCTGATGATACCCAATTATACATCTCTATCTTGGGTGACTTATGTGATGCTGTAACCACCCTCTCTTGGTGCCTGGAGGTTGTAGGGGTCTGGATGGGGAACAACAGGCTTCAGCTAAACCCTGGTAAGATGGAATGGCTGTGGATTGTGGGGTCCTCTGCATCCAGGAACTTACCATCTTTGGTTCTGGATGGGGTTGCACTGGCCCAGACAGACCTGGTGCAGAACCTGGGGGTTCTCCTGGACTCATGACTCCTGCTCAAAGAGCAGCTGTCAGCCATGGCCAGGGAAGCCTTTGCTCAACTTGTGCACCAGCTACACCCCTTCCTGGATCCGGAAGCCCTCCAGTCAGTTACTCATGCCCTAGTCATCTCCCATATTGACTATTGCAATGCACTCTACATGGTGCTACCCTTGAAGAACATCTAGAAGCTACAGCTGGTTCAGAATGAGGCCACTTGAGCAGTTTTAGGAGCTCCAAAGATGGTGCATACAACACTTTTGCTGCATGAGCTGCATTGGGTGCCAGTTTGCTTCTGGGTATTGGTTATCACCTTTAAAACCTTACATGGCATGGTCCAGATTCCCTGAGGGTCTGCCTCACCCCCATCACATCGACCCGTCCCACCTGGTCAGGCAAAGAGGGCATGTTACGGACCCTGTCCATGAGAGATTGTCAGTTGGCAGGGTCCAGGAGGAGGGCCTTCTCTGCTGTGCCCCCCCCCCATGGAATAAGTTACCCCCAGAGGCAAGGCAGGCCCCCACTCTCCCGGACTTCCAAAAGGGAGTCAAGACTTGGCTGTGCCACTTTGCCTGGGGTGGGAGAGGGGATAGTCAATCATGGGGGTGGTTGGCACCTTGATGAGGCCCTGGGAAATTTTACTGAGACTGTTGTTTCACCATCTTGGATTTTATATTTTATATTTATTTTATATTTTATATTTTTATTTTTTATAGTGAATCTGTTTTTATGATATTTTAATCTTTTAATATCTTAATTTGATTGTAAAATGCCCAGAGTCACTTGCCGAGATGGGCAGTGAAGAAATGTGATAAATAACTAAATAACTAAATAAGCAAGCTAGCTAGCTAACAAGGTATTAAATGACACATAACAATTGGTGTATTCTTGTCAAAAATTATTAAATCTGTGCCAAGGGAAACATATTGCTTCATTTTTTTTTAATTAGCAGGAAAAAAGGCCTTTTGAGAAACGGAAAAAGTACACATTTCTTCAATCCAATCCTTGATGTCCAGAGTAGCAGCATATTTCCAGTCTCTCGATATCATTCTCTTAGATATTCTCCATGCCTGGTGTAACAAAAGTTCCTTAAACATAGTCAAATTCCAGAATGTTTTGGCATTATTTAACATAGCATTCATATATTTTACATGAAAACATTTAACCATGAATCTACTTTATGAGATATAATATTATTCTAAAAGGGAACCAATAACAGACAAGTCCAACTATCTGGGTTAACCCTCAAATTTCTTATATTGTCAACAAAGAAAATCTACAGTTTATCCTTTCCGATGCATTCTTTGGGGTGTCCAATAAACCTGGAACAATAAAAGCATTTTTGATGACTTAATTCCAATGTAAAGTTCCAAGAAACAAATTCTGCATTTTTAAGACTTGCATCCACCGATGTTCCATTATTGGATATTTCAACACTTTATTTCATGCATCATAAACATAGGTATTTTCAAATTTAAGGATGTTTAAATGTTTCTGATATAGATAGGAAATTAATTTGATTTCAAAAGCAGACACTGTAAAAAAAATGAGAGCATCTCAGGTTTCATTAAGGCAGCTAAGCCATCTGGTTCATTCTGAGCTATCAAAACATGCTTGAGTTGATTATATTGCCACTGTTACATATTAGGCAAAATAGATATCTGAGGTTGTTGAAATTCCTTAAGATAATCATAACAAAATAATTGATTTCAAGTTACTATTGTAAACTCTACCTATACTTTCCAACAGAACCTCTTACCACCTACTTTTTAAGTAGAGTTCTTCCATGAAGTTAAATATTCATGAGACTCAGCATCAAAACCTAATCTACATCCTGCTGAGTTCTGTGATTTGCAGTGATGCAGTTTCAGTAGGTAATTCCTCTTTTTGAGTCACTGCAAATGTCAAATTTGGTTCAGACAAGAGCCCCTGTTGGAATGCTTCCTTGTAAACCTCACATACAAGATGATCCCTTCAGACATATTCTAAAACGTCTCTAAAATTGCAAAATTGGGACACGTCATGGATCTCTGTGATATAAGCAGCAATGCCTTCTTCAGTTTGTCAAACTCATCTGTGAAATTTAAATCTCAGTAAATGACTGAGTGCAGGTAGAAAATGATCCTTCAGTAATTATACAAGTTCATCAAATGTTTCAGACTTTAGTGGAGCAGGAACAATTAGGTGTTTTTTTTTAATCATAGCAAATGTCTGGCCCTAAAGACAGTCAATAGAATTTCTCACTTTTCAGGACTATCTATTGTCTTGGCTTCAGACTGATTCTTGCATATCAGTCCTAGGAAGCTGGCTGACTAATATCAAAGTCTTCAGTGGTTCAGACTGTGGGATATTATTGCAGTTAAAAACGAACAATTAATGTCTTGCTAGATAGGCACATAAAAGGAGGCGGGGGCTCACGGAGATTTCTTAATTGTCTGGAGAGAACTCTGTGAGATCACTTCCTTCTTCTTCACCATGCATCCGATCTGAAAGCACGTGGATGTCTGAGCTCTGCAGCTCAGACTCCATCTTAGGCCTAGAAATTCTACTTTAGTAGCTTAGTTAGTACTTTAAATCTGCCTTGACTTTACTACTGCAACTGCTGTTTTGAAACCTAGATTATGTGAGTAAATATTACTTTTACTTCTTCACAAAACGGTGTGATTGTTATTTTAAGAGGGATAAAAGGGGCAATACCAGGAAAATCCAGTTTGCCTAAAAGCATCCTGGATTATTGTTTTCTAGAAGGTTAAACCAACCTTGTCTTATGCTTCCAAGTCTATGCTGCAAAGGATGGTACTCTGCTAATCTCACTCACGTGACCAAGAGAGGATGATAACTAAATAATGTATCCTCTCTTAGTATCAAAATCCATTCCTTCACAGACTAGCCATTTAAATAATAATAATAGCTACAGTCTGCTTAGGTTTCCAATTAGAGATTATTTCTGATGGCTTATCAGAGCACCTGAATACTCAACCACCTTTCTGCTGATCTTCAGTTCTCGATAAATTCCACCTTGGTTGCCAATAACGCTAACTTGTAGAAGGAGTTGAAACAACAGATACAGGCCCAAGTACAAATATTATTTAAGAACAAACTATTAAGGTTGCTGGCAAAAGCTACAAGCAACATGTCAATTCATTCAAAACTACATGATGTGGTGGGCAAAAAATATTAGTAATACAAAGCTTATATAACAACACATGGGGAGGGTTTGCAAAAGGGACGATGAAACACAGAAGAAGGCACAGCTAAGAGATGCATCTCTGCGTTCCTCCTTGCATGATCCTAATTATTTTGCTCTGGTGGAGATGAAATGAATGAATCTTAAATCTCGCTGAAAGAGCCTGCCCTTTGGTACTCAATACTACCCCATAAAATCAATTATACTTTTAAAAAAGTATAACTTTGGCTGAAAAATTTTCTTATTTAGCTGCTGCTTCATAGTGTAAGTGAATTTTAAAATCCGTTTATACATTATAATAATTATAATTATAATACAGTCACTAAAATACTGTGAAACAGATTGCTTCATTAAGCACTTAATTTCATTAAACAATTGAACAGTTCCTTACAACTAGAGAGAACAGAAATTTCCTAGAAACTTTTTCCTTAAAAAACTTCCTAACACTTTCTTTTTGCTACAAAACCCAAACTTTTCCCCCCACTCATTCTAGAAATTTATTTATTTTCAGTTGGCTACTGTTTCATCCTCCCAAGCCCAATAAGGCTGGAGCCAGAACTTCTTGAAGGATACAGCATCATAATTTCAGCAGCTGACATTTGTGAACAAATGCAAAGGTAGGGATGGGTGTGATGTGATGAGATGAGATGATTCCCCCTTAATAAACCACAGAAGAATGTCTCCTTTTGCCCTGCCCCCCCCAATTGTTGAAATGATCAATAGGTGAGTTTTGGTTCATAACCCACTAGCATGAAAGAAATTCAGGAGGTAATTTCCAGATAGTTTTGTTTCAATAGCCAGCTGAAAAAAGGAAATTCTTCAGTTGGCAAGTTTGATACAACTGGACATGAACTATCTGTGATATTAATCTGAACAAAGTAATTTGGTGTTTTGAAAGGAGCAAGCTCAGTGATAGAGGTCATACTTGGCAGCTGAAGCTTCTGCATTCAGTTTGGGCCAATTATTCTCTCTTAACCCAATCTACCTGACAGGGTGGTTTTGGGGAAGCAAACAAAAATTGGAGGAGGAAGTGCTATCCATGCTGCTTTGTGCTCCTGAAGGAAAGGAAAGGCATCAGTTTAATGATTAAATACACAGATACATGAATGAACAATTCTAAAGACTCTAAGTAAGACAATATCCTATGTTCCTTTGAAGGCTAAACCTAAGGTTTTTTTTCCCCTGACCCTCATCTTTTGATAAGAGTTCAGATTATTTTATTTATTTAATTATTAAATTTGTATGCTGCCTGATTCCCAACAACACTGGGCGGCTCCTAAGTAAAAATATTTTTAAAATACAGTAAGAAAGAAAATTAAAGAATAAAATATGGCAAGGATGACAAGAATTGGACAGGGATGAAAAACAACAAACATACAATCCAAACGGGCTTCACTTAGGTCTTCGAGCACCTTTGAAACACCAGCAGGATGGGGGCCATCTGGATCTCAGGGGATGCTCATTCCAGAGGGTCAGCATAGCTACAGAGAAGGCACACTTCCAGGGTCCTGATTAGGGTTACCAAACATCCGGCAAAAGGAGGACATGACCTCCATTTTGTCCTCATGTCTTCCATTCAGCAGGCAAAGCATTAAAATCAAGTATTGTCTGGCTTTTTGAGTATCTAACAAGCTATCCCTTCCTGAGCAGCTTTTTACCACAGCACAGCGAGATCTTAGTAAGTGCTAACTGCAAGTTAACAAGCTTTGCTCTGTGACCTCACTTAGTTGATTAGAACCTTCTGGCTGGCTTGTGCTGCTGCCTGAAATTGACAAGACCTTAATCAGTTACACACTTAAGGTTTTTGCCTCCTAACTGGCTTGCACACTTGGCAAACAGCTGGCGCTAGCACATTCCTCTCAGCCTGTATGCCCCATCGTGTGCCTGTTTACTCACCTGAAATCCCTTCTTCCCCAATAAATTTAAATACAAATATTAAACAGTTGGTGTGTTCTACATTTCCCCCCATTTGTCTTCCTTTCCAATTGTCCATGTCATCCTTTGCCTGTTCAGATATCTGGTGACCCTAATCCTGATAGATGGCATTGTTTAATTGAAGGAACTCGGAGTGCACTAATGCTGCCAAGTCAAATTGACTAGGCAGATGCAATGGGAGATAGGAGGTCCCTATATGATGTGGTGTTAATGCCACCTCCCTCTTTTACAGTATATTCATAGTCACTTCTGTATTTAATAGGCTTAACAAAACCATATTTAGGATCACCTGATCCCTGTCAGGGAAAGGGGTCCTGGAAAATAATCTACAGGGCTGTGCTGAGGAGTTTTCGGAGCATCTGTAGGATAAAATCGCTCAGATTCGCTCTAAGTTGGACTCCAAGCGTGAAACAGGGTCTGGGGAGATGCCTAGGGAACGTACTTACCCAGTTATCTGGGAACAGTTTGATCCTGTTGGACCTGAGGAAGTGGACAAGATCCTCCGGACTATAAATGCCACCACCTGTCAATTAGACCTATGTCCCTCCTGGCTGGTGAAGGCAGCTCAGGAGGTGATGTGTGGTTGGGCCCAGTCGATGGTAAATACATCCTTGCGGGACGGGGCGTTTCTGGTGGCCTTTAAGGAGGCTCTGGTGCGCCCCCTCCTCAAGAAACCCTCACTGGACCCTACCATGCTGGATAATTTTTGTCCAGTCTCCCACCTCCCTTTTATGGGGAAGGTGATTGAGAAGGTGGTGGCACTGTAGCTCCAGAGGATCCTGGAGGAAGCAGATTATCTACACCACTTCCAGTCAGGTTTCAGGCCCTGTCATATCCTGTCTCAGGATATGGGACAGAAACAGCATTGGTCACACTTATGGATGATCTCTGGTGGGAGCAGGATGGAGGCAGTGCATCCATCCTTGCTCTCCTTGACGTCTCAGCAGCTTTCGATACCATCAACCATGGTATCCTTTTGGGTCAGCTGAAGGAGCTGGGGGTGGGCAGTGTGATTTTGTGCTGGTTCACCTCCTTCCTCCAGGGCTGGTCCCAGTCGATGTTAATAGGGGAGGAGAGATCGGGCCCACAGCCCCTTCTTTGTGGGGTGCTGCAGGGGTCAGTACTCTCTCCTCTCCTATTTAACATCTACATGAAACTACTGGGTGAGATCATCCATCTCCACAGGATGAGGTATCATCAATATGCTGATGATACTCAACTATACATCTCCATCCCAGGGGAAGTAAGTGATGCTGTGACTGCACTTTCCAGGTGCCTGGGAGCTGTAGGGGTGCGAGCTGCACTGGGTGCCAGTATGCTTCCGGGTCCAATTCAAGGTGTTGGTTATGACCTTTAAAGCCCTACATGGCATGGGTTCAGGTTACCTGAAAAACCGTCTCATCCCCATTACATCTACCTGGCCCACCCACTCATGCAGAGAGGGCATGCTGCGGACCCCGTCTGCACGAGAATTCCATCTGGTAGGGTCCAGGAGGTGGGCTTTCTCTGCAGCAGCTCCCACCCTTTGGAACATTCTTCCCCCAGAAGTGAGGTTAGACTCATCCCTTCTGGACTTCAGAAAACGGTTGAAGACCTGGTTTGTCACCATGCTTGGAGTGGGGAGAGGAAGAGCCACTCTTGGGGCTGGTTGGTCCCCTAGTCCTGCCAGAACTGGTCTTGTCCCCTTTGGATGGAATTAGATCTGCCGTTACTTGGATTTCATTATATTTTATATTTATATTTATTGATTATCAATATTATTCTGATTTTATTGAATTTTAAATTGTTTTATTGTGAACCGCCCAGGGTCCCCCGAATGGGGGAGATGGGCGGTAATAAAAAAATATGATAAATAAATAAATAAATACATATCCTTGATATGATTTGACTCAATGCACATTTTAAGTCAGTGATGTTTTTATAGCCTTTGATTAGTCAGGGCTCCAGGGTATACATGGAGTTCTACATAAAGCAAGCACTTCTACCTCAATCTTTATGGCACGCCCAGTATCCTTTGAGTAAACAAAGAGAAGATACCTTCAGACATCTGGTGGCACAGTAAATTGCTAAACAGCATTCATTCAGAGATATTTAAGTCATACTGAAATCAAGTGTAATGTTGAGCACTGAAGCACCCCCTTTCTAACTAACTTAATTTTAAGCACACTTAATTTTTTTTCTGAGCTGACTCCCATACATTGGAATCAAATGAGTAATCAAGCACAAGTGCTGGAAAGCTCAGCTGAGAATCAAATCCACCTTTGTGCTCTTTATTTGAAGAAAACAATTCTACACTTCACTGTTCTGTGTGGTGACATGTTAATGGAATAGAGATTGTATTTTCCCTTCCCCCCCCCTTCTTTTAAATCACTTTACTCAGGTGACAGCTTAGAGTCAGGGAAAAAAAAATAGGGGGTGAAAAAAGTTGTTAAGCAGACCCCAGACTTATAGCACATGGGATAAACACTTTTTGCTTCAATATTTGTCCTGACATTTTTCACCTAAGCTTTTCAATCAGGATCCCACTGAGTCTTGATAAAAAATAAATAATATACAATCCCAGCTGAACTGAAGTTAACACTGCTGGAATGGAATGCAGTTGGATAGGAAAACACTCAAGGAGTGGTATTTTTTTAATCCAATTTTGCCATATGTACCTGAGAGAGAAGGGGGGAACTACAAAAGAAACTAAAGAGAAATGAAGTAACCTGCTAAAGCATTTATTTTATTTTATTTTTCTGCCTTAGGTTTTTTTTTTTTTTTTAAATTTGATAAATGTTCAAGTTTCAATCACATCCTAGGCTGGCTAGGCCTGAAATGAAAAATGGTTGAAATAAATAAGGTCACCAGGGAAAAGGATTTCACTACACAGCAAAGTAAGGCAGCAAATAGCCTTTATTTGTCAGAGTCCCCAAAAGTGATATTGAAAAGCAAGATGCAGTATATCTTTCAAGAGTTGGTAATATTTATATAATACTATCTGACCATCTGAAGTTGAGATGACAGAGACAGAGAAATAGATATGTTTAATGTGTGTGGGCATTAGATCCGGATGACTCAAAAACCCTTCATGAAACTGGCCTGGCTTGGAAAACTATGTTAAATGTAACCTCCAGATGGTTCTCAGTCTACCACTTGTCCATTTTAATTCTGCATGTATTCATTCATAACACTGTTTTATCAAATGTCTATATCAGTGTATGTATTTTTTAAATGGGCAACTTAAGAAAGTTGATATGCATTTTATTATCTATTAGTCTTTATTAGTCAACTGATCATGTAAGATGAATAAATACAATTAAAAGCATCAGTTCAAAGCTCTTGTTATCAGCCATTTGTATGGCCTTATTATTAGCCAGAGTTATTTAACATTCAACCTGAATCTGCCTTCCCGTAATTTAAGATGTTTATTTTTATCTTCTGCACTCTGGGATGATAAAAGAACAGATTGTGGCCTTTTTCTGTAGGAAATGTTCATGTACTTGAAAAGTACTAGCACATTTCCATCAGTATGTCTTTGTAGGAGTTAATTTCCAATCTCTTGATCATTCTTAATGCATCTGTCTTTCAGTTTCTTTGAATCTTTCTTATAATGTGGGGTTCAAACCTGGGCACATGACATGAAGTTGGGTCTGATTACTTTTATTTTGTTTTAATCAGTACAAATTATTTAAATTATTTATTAAACTTATACCTCATCTTCCTACTTAAGTGAGTAGTCAAGATGATTAAAACGATTTGGGACTTCTGGTGGGGACATGGGGGACTGAACAGCTGTGCCCGCAGGCTTAGCGGGCAGAACTGACAATGCAGCACTTTTTTCGGGCTCAGGAAGGCCTTTCCTGAAGCCCAGGAGTGTTTTTCCACAGAAAGAAAAATACTCGGAATCACCCCATCTGTCCTCTGGACTGCGGCTTGCAGCCAGAAGATCGCAAACAGAGTTCGTGCTCAACTGGTAAGAATGGCCAGAAGGCGGGGATGTCACCATTTTTGAAGCCACGCTGTAGCCTTAAAGGGACATTAAGACTGGCCATCCCATTTCTAAATCACACAATTTATATATATATTTAAGTATATGTATCCTAAGAGAGGCTTTCTACAGCAAGGAAAAGTGGGTTCTCTTGGTGCTTATCAGTTTTGGAATAATTTTTTTAATTTTTTTTTTTTAAGTTTTGGCTTGTTTTCCATCCAAATATTAAGAAGGACTGAGAGCAAATAATTGTCTCCCTGTTACTATTTTTGTACTAAATTTGAAGATATTAGCATTTTCCTACATGTTGAATTGGCTGTTTTGAACTTTGTTTTCTGCTTCTACTTTCCCTGGGGACTGTCTGCATATCACTTTCACTTGTGTAAACATATTCTGTAACTCCTTCATATCCTTGACTTTCACTGGTTAAGCTCCTAGGGGGTGCTATAATTTACTGCTTGAGACATGGAGGATTTTAAAGAGACTTTCACTGACTTCCAACAAGATTTTAAACAGATTGTTTCTGATTCCTACCAAGTTTTTATGCAAGTCATTCAGGACATTGTGGAAAATATGAGCTTTAAAATGTGTCACTTGGATAGGGATGTCATGGATCGAATTGAAGAATTTAACAGCAACAGAAACATCTCTTCGGCTTCTGTTGAAATGCTGGATAAAGATTGGATAGTTGAGTTGTAGAAATTAAAGGGAGAGATGCAAGTCATAAGTGAAATGATCTTCTGATGGAATGCCATGGAAAAGGGGTTATTATGTATGGGAAGTTTCCTTAAGAGAAGTTAGAGTTTTTGAGGGCGGCAGTTGGGCGGTTTGATTTCTGTAAGAAAAAAGCTCTGTGTGCATTGTGGGGACATGTAAATGCTTTGGTCTATTTTGAAGTGGGATAAGGGTTTAAGAATATCTATTTGGATTGCTTTTAGGGTTTGGCTGATTTCATTTATCTTTAATAATTTGGATTAAGATTACTAAGGTATAAGAATATTATTTGGTTTTTGGTTTAACATGATTAAGATTTATATGCTTTTATAAGACAATTTATATGCTTTTTAGTTTGATCTTTATTAGAGAGGAATGTGTAGAATAGTAGTAGGAAGGAAATAATTAAATAAATGTTATCCTTGAGGGGGTAGTTGATTAGGATATATGTACACACACACACACACAGATATATATACATATATACACACATATACATACATACATACATACATACATATATACATACAGTATATTTCTTCTCTTTGTTTTAATATAAGGGGAGGGAACAACTGTATTTAGTGATTTTTATAATATGCCAATGGAATGATTTATAGAAATAATGTGATTTTGGTTTAATATAGAGTAAAAGATTGATTATGGAAAACTGTTATATATCCTTGCTGTTAAAAGTTGGAAGTCACCTCTTTCTGTAACTGGAAAAAAAAAATCTCTTGTGTTTTCACACTTTTTTAGTTCTTTCCTTCTTCCTTTTTCTTTGTAGTTTTTGTTTTTCTGTACTTTTTATCTTTGTCTGAAACTTAATAAAATTCTTATAAAAAAATAAAGATGATTAAAACAATTTGGTGTAATTGGAAAACCTGGCCACTTCACTACCTTCAAAGTAGGAAGGCAGAAACAGGCAGCACAAAGTAAACAAAAACCCCTTTTCATATATGCAGATGATACCATTTTGATGGCTGAATGCGAACAGGAACTGAGGAGCCTTATGATCAAGGTGAAAGAAGAAAGTGCAAAAGCTGGCTTGCAGCTAAACCTAAAAAAAAACAAGATTATGGCAACCAGCTTGATTGGTAACTGGCAAATAGAGGGGGAAAACATAGAGACAGTGAACGACTTCGTATTTCTAGGTGCGAAGATTACTGCAGATGCTGACTGCAGTCAGGAAATCAGAAGACGTTTAATCCTTGGAAGAAGAGCAATGACAAATCTCAATAAAATAGTTAGGAGCAGAGACATCACGCTGACAACAAAGGTCCGCATAGTTAAAGCAATGGTCTTCCCTGTAGTAACATATGGCTGTGAGAGCTGGACCATAAGGAAGGCTGAGAGAAGGAAGATAGATCCTTTGGAACTGTGGTGTTGGAGGAAAATTCTGAGAGTGCCTTGGACTGCAAGAAGATCAAACCAGTCCATCCTCCAGGAAATCAAGCCAGACTGCTCCCTTGAGGGAATGATATTAAAGGCAAAACTGAAATACTTTGGCCACATAATGAGAAGACAGGACATACTGGAGAAGATGCTGATGTTAGGGAGAGTGGAAGGCAAAAGGAAGAGGGGCTGACCAAGGGCAAGGTGGATGGATGATATTCTAGAGGTGATGGACTCGTCCCTGGGGGAGCTGGGGGTGTTGACAACCGACAGGAAGCTCTGGCGTGGGCTGGTCCATGAAGTCACGAAGAGTCGGAAGCGACTAAACGAATAAACAACAACAAGGAATGGTAATTCCTGCTCTGTTGAAAGCTAAGAAGTTAGCTGAACCACTTACAGTTGATAAACTAACTTGTTGTATGATATTCTTTGGGGCATGTGCTGGCTGGGGAATTCTGGGACTTGAAGTCTACACCTCTTAAAGTTGCTGAGGCTGGGAAACACTGGATTAGAGAAACATACTATGCTACTGAACTGTCTGTTCCTTTTTAAAAATGTCTTAAAAATAACTGAATGGACATATTTAGTTCAGTCTGCATTTGTTCTGAAACACATGCTTTTAAACAAAATGGGATAAATATTAAAATATACTGTAGCTGCTAATTCAAAATGAACTAAATGAGGTCTCTCATAATTGAAACAAAGAAACAAAAAAGTCAGATTTTTTTTAAAATTCTTATTAAAAAAATAAAGATAAATCCTCAGAAAGATTGAGGATTAGGGTATGCAGAAGGTGGTCCCTCCCCATTTTAAATATGTACACATTCAATGACAGTCCAGGTGCATTTTCATTTCAAGTGACATATTTATGTTTCTGGAAAGAATGCTACACACACCCCAGCATTAAACTACAGCACAGTTTTTATTGGCAATGACCAACTTTTTAAAGTTAAAAGAACAAGAAGCTGCTGCTGCTGCTGCTGCTTTTGGATCCCTTCATAAATAACTTTCAATGCTATGTCTTCCTTTCCAAAAAAACACCTCTCATTCTCTCCAGATATCTATCCCCTCATACCACCCCACCTTTCCAGATACTACCAACATTCAAAGCAGCAAAAGTTTCAGCTAAGCCTCTAAAAATAATGCAGATTATCTATTTAGGCCCTAACTGGCCAAACTGGGAACTCACACTGGTTTCTAAATGTTGTAGACAACCAAGATTTAATTATCAACTACTTGATCCACCATTTTAGACTAATTTTAATAGAAGCTTCATGTTAAAGGTGTATATTCTGCTGTGTTCCTGGGAGAGGGAAATGTTGGCATTCAATTTAGTATAGCCTGGGTTTCTGTATGTATAAATCTACTGGCTTCTAGAGGCAACTGTTGTAGAGATAGAAGAAGGCCTCTGAATGTTTATCTCCTTTCCTTGTCTGAAAGACTAATTGTGTGTGTCTCTGTGTAGCAGGCCTCCACTGCTTAGCTTGATATTCTCAGGATTATCATCCCTTCCTTCCTCTTTCAGGTGAGCTTTCTTTCTTTTATGAGGTTTAGATACTTAAATATGAGGTTTAGATACTTAAACCTGCTTCACTTTCTCTTCATAATGGAGTAGAGCACATTACCAGCTCTTAGCTGTCAATGGACCTAAGTAATTCAGGCTTTCCTATCATCATGTCATTTCCTAAATAAAGCTTATTTTTATTTTCTTTCACACAAACACCAACCTCAAGGATAAAAGTCAGACTCCTAACTTCAGTGTTTCTCTCTATGAGGTTTCTTCTGCAGGATAAGGCTATCTGAGATATATTCAGGCAATGTTGCCTGGAAAGAAAGAAATGTTCTTTCTTTTCAGGCAACGTCACATATTGTCCTGCTTGTAGGTGTCCTTTTTCTATTATGTTGTTTTTTAAAATTAAGTGAAATCCCATAAAATCTGGGAGATCACCACAGGATTTATTTATCTTGCTGCCACCACTAAATCTTTTCTGCTTTAGAAATTCTTGCCCTTTTATGTCTCTGAGGTAACATAACAAGGAATGTAGGGAAGATATAGGATAGCATAGTCACTTGGCTAATATTTAAACAAATCAAGTGACATTTATTAACTAGCTAAAATGCTTTATAAACAGGTTGAATTGATTCTATAATGTATCAGTCAATTCTTGCCTACCAGGCACTAAATAATTCCTAATCCTATCTCCCTGACAGATGGAGGTTTCCTTAGCCTAGAACTCTGAGCCTCTAGGCCAGTGGTTCTTAAACTGGGGGTAATTACATCTGGGCACATCTGAAGGTAATGGAGCAATTTTGTAATTGCTTGTTTGAGAATTGAGGGTCCAGTTTGGGACTGACAGTGCTGAGACGCTGATGTAAAACAACAGAGTGTTTTATTTTTGTGTGTGGAGTTAATGGCATTATTCAAGTACAGGAAAAAGGGTAATTGGGTCAAACTGCTCTAGTCCTATCCGCACCTCGCAAATCTCCAGTTCCCTTCTCCTTCTGGAATATAAACTGGGAGGAGATACCCTGCACTATCAAGTTTTGACTGGCAGTTTCACCATCCAATCATTGCAAATGTATGCTAGCTTTTAAAGTCAGAACTGCAATGGTGCAAGCCAGAAGTAACTTTCAGTAAGCTAGCATATTAGAAAACCAACTGAATACATAAAACATGAAGGTCCAATGTTTTATGCAGGGATAAATCCTGTCCATATGTTGCTGAAATACAATGCCCAGTAGCCCCAGAAGAGCAAGTGGTGAGGGATGCAGAAAGTTAACAACTTTTGAAAAACCTCAAGTTCCCCGATCCTGAGGTACTATGTTTCCTCTCTGACTTTTGAATCCACACAGCAGAAAACAGGAAGTTCTATTTCTATCTTCCCAACTAGTCTTTTCTAGGTACTGGTTCTCTAGATGTATATAAAATGTAAAATTCAAGATGGCAAAAGTTTTGTACTTGGTACGATCACAGTACTAGCCACCCCCAAGACTGACTATCCCCCCTCCCATCCCAAGAGTTGCCAGATCTGGGCAAGATCCGTTTAACTTTTATATATTTTAAATTTTATATTTTAAACTCTATGTTTTACGGTATGCCTTATTTTAATTGTGATGCGTCTGACATGAATAAATAAATTACCTGAGGAAAAGAGAAGGAACTGAGCAACCATTTCTCCTCATTTGGGAGAATGGCGGGTGAATTTTACTTTTGTAAAGTACG
Source organism: Candoia aspera (assembly GCF_035149785.1). Lineage (NCBI taxonomy): Eukaryota > Metazoa > Chordata > Lepidosauria > Squamata > Candoiidae > Candoia > Candoia aspera. The sequence continues at coordinate 146,760,114 of NC_086153.1, forward strand.
CCTTCACCTGATCAGAGGCTTAAAATACCTGTTTTGTTTTACTGCCTGCTAGGGGTCTGAAACTGCAATCAGTCCACGTGGGTCTGGGTCCATATTCTCACCTTTGAACTCCAAATCTATTTGCCTCCCGAGAAGTGCCAGTTTGGTCTAGTGGTTAAGGCTCCAGGCTAGAAACCAGGAGTCGGTGAGTTCTAGTCCCGCCTTAGGCATGAAAGCCGGCTGGGTGACCTTGGGCCAGTCCCTCTCTCTCAGCTCAAGAGCCAATCAGGCATGGTATGAGAGTTCTAGTCCCACCTTAGGCATGAAAGCTGGCTGGGTGACCTTGGGTCAGTCCCTCTCTCTCAGCCCAACCTACCTCACAGGGCTGTTGTTGTGGTGAAAATAGGAGGAGGAAGGAGTACTAGATATGTTCTCTGCCTTGAGTTATTTATAAAAATAGTAAAGGTGGGATAAAAAATCTAAAAAAAAAAAGTGCTCTTGGCACAAGAGAAGAATAAAAGTAGAAGTGGACACTACAAGATTCTCTATGTAGCCAGTGCAATGGACTAATCTCTTCCTTTACTATTTCCAACATTTTGAAAAAGCTTCCTCTCATATGCAAAGTTAATCAAAATTAATTGTGATTAAAGAGGCATCTACTTAATCAGCTAAAATTCTTTAATTAGGTGACAGCTGTACTTAGCACAAAACAGCATCTGATTACCCTGTCACTCTAGTATTTTTCAAGACGAAATAGTAAAAAATGTTTTTATTTCCCCCCGCCCCCCAGCCCCGATCTATGATCATCGTGCACATACTCCATTTCTACAAGGATTGAGATGCTTGGGGCAGTGTTACCTGAGTTCTGAGTCTCCTTGGATGAGGTAGTTCTGGAGGCTTTTCAGTAATATTTGCTTTATCTACAAAATAAGTAAGTGGAGACAGAAAACAGGAATTGCTATTAGACAGCCAATCTGCCATCCCATATCTGCATCCCACACATGCCAAGACCTATAAGATGCCTTCCATCCTTTCAGTTCTCTGCTGCTGATCTCTTCCAAAACTGTAAAATGGCTTACCCATAAACCGAGGCTGTTTGCTTGATACAAAGGCTTTGTGACTGCACCCACCAAATATGCTAAGATTTTATGGTTGGCTTTAACCTTGTTTGATTTATTTAGGGCTTAGTAAACTCTCCAACACCAACCAACCTCCCCACCAAGATTAATTCAGTAACCAAATTAAGCATGTTGTATGAACCCCCTGGAGACACATACAGCCTATCTTTTCTCTGAGGTGGGGATCACCTTTTCTAAGTGTAGTTGAAATACTCAGAGAAAACCCTCGAATGCTGAGTAGCAAGTTGTCTTTTCCTATTGGCTCCTTAGTTTCTACTTCTGATCAGTCAAAGCCATCGAATCAAAGAATGTTTGACTCAGTGGCTAAAACAGAAGTCTATCTGTGAAGCAAGGCAAGCAAAAGTATTGCTTGTGTATGTGGTGATTGTGTGTTTGTCTAGCTCACTTTTAAGACCCTTATTTAGGAATAAGGGAGTGAAATACTAAGTTGTTTCTACTAAGCTCCCCACAAACTAGGTCAATCTATAGAAATTAGATGGCTTGACCCTGCATTTTGCTGGAAGGTGTAAAGCTGAGTTGAACTCGTTTGCCTGCCAAATGCAGGTATAATTTCCTATGTAGTTAGGTTTCACCTAGATAATTGTTCTGACATATAAGTGAACACCATTATAATTCCCCTTCAGACCTCTTAGATGAATGCAAGGGGAAGACTTACGTTGAGGAAATAGGGCTTGAGATCAGGATCTTCATTGTCCTTCTATTTTAGCTCTTATGTATTATATGGAAGAGGTTAATGGTTATGCAATTGCATACATGGGGGCATCAATACAGTAATGGGTGTGTCAATAATGACAAAATGGCAGGAATGACAAGGTGATCAAAGCTCTGCCCCTTTTTATGTTTTGTGATGTGTCTAACACATGTTTAAAAGGGCAAGGCTTTGATTGCCTTATCACACCCACCATTTTGTCATTGTTGATCTGTTCCCCCTCCCCAACTTGCCCCGTGGACACCCTGAGTTTAAGCATCTTGGTCAAATGTATGCTTCAGTTAATTCCTAAGGAAACAGGAGGTGACACAACCCCTACATGGTACAAAGTTAAAGAGAACATCTTTCCACAAATCTAAATGCATCCTTACTATTTGTGTATAGATCTTTACAGAGTTAAAATTGGAAAACAGTGAAGCAATTTTATCTGCAAAGAAACTTGCAAAAATGTCACAGTGGCATACAGGATGATCTTCACTCTTATCTTTTCCCAAAAGGGAATAAACAGCTTTAGAGACACTGGAGAAATAAGAATGCTTCACTGTTGTTATCACCAAACCATGCTCCTGAACAGCTGGATTCACTCACTGTTTTTCTCTAGGAGTCTAGACTAGCTTCATCTCCTGCAGCTCCTCACTAAATTGGGAAGTTTGCTGGGATCCATAAGGAAGGAAAAGTCACTCGGGGCAATCTCTTTCAATGCTCCCTCCATCTCTGTGTTCCAGAGACTGGGAAGACATGCGGTAGAGCCCAAGGGGTCTAGTATATACCTAGGCCAGACCATCTTAATCTATCCAATAGCCCTGCAGACAACAGGCAGGCCAATGAAGTGAAGGTAGACCAGAAAGTAATTGTAATAGTAAGAGGCTTCATATTCAGATCATGTCACAGTTGCTCTGGGGTGAAGGCCAGGTCAAGCATGGGACCGTCTGCATGTATTGGCCTGAGGTCTACAGGGAGAAGCTTAAGACCATGAACCCTTGAGTTCATCTGGAAACTGTACCCAGAGAATGGAGGTTACAATTTCCCAGTACCAAAAGGCTGGGGGATTCCACCACTGACCCAACCATAAGTTCTAGAAGCTCAGGAACTGCATATTATAATTAAACACTAAACATATTTATGAGTTGTAGAGTGGTCTGAGTGCTCAAAACACTAAAGCCAGAGAGATTAAAATGTGGTTTACTTGAATGCAGGGAAGGCCATATGAATCACATTTTCTTCAGCTCCATCTCTCTCCAATAAAAAAGCAGCCATATCTTGAGGAAGTCAAATGCATTTCATTTTGAATTATAATAAGGACAGTGGGCGACCAGATGGCACACACATTTGTGCCGCAGGAAAGATGGGGGTGGAAGAGAGGAATATTCTAATCAAAGTACCCACACCTTAGCCTACTTGACATACAACAGCACTTTAAACAGCAGTGTTCTGTTTGAGAAGAGAACTCCAGTACTTCGCCACTCAGTGATTTGCATAATTTTGAAGAGCTGAAAATGTCAATGCTGTTTTATCAAAACTGTTGAAAATGATTAGCTATACCACTTATACACTCCAGAAAAGGGAAGGCTTTCCTCTTTTTTCATTCCTTAATATTAATGGGAAATAATTAAATGAAGGAGAACAAACATTATGTGTAAAGCATAATACATAGCCTGAAAGTATCTACTCTATGGTAATTTTATCGATTTGCCTTCATGCTTCACAGTGTGTGTGTATGTGTGTGTGTGTGTGTGTGTATTCCTGCCATATGTCTGCTCCTTGTTTTAATGGAACAACAAAGGAGAAAACTGTGAGTGGGAGCTGCTTGGCTGCTTCAAGGTTTACCTTGAATTGATCACCAGACTCATGGGATATTTCCTAGTAATTTTATTTCAAGTTCTATCCTCCTTTCTCACCCCTGGAAACCTCCATTCCTTGAAGGAAACCTGCGAGAAGCGGCCATCTGGGTCAATCTTCACTGATCTTAGTCTGCCGCAAGCCTAACAAGCAAGCTAGTTCTGTCATGCACCACAACTATGTTAATAGCAACAAGCAATTATATGGCATGTTGCATATTTTACAGATTTTTTTTTTAAGTCACCTTACAATATACTTTATATTTTACAAGGCAGCACTTCAGGTTTGAAGAAGAAAAGGTACTGTCTCCAGCATTTTTGTTTTATATTCTTAAAAAGTAGTGCTCTTATATTAGGTTGATTTTAACCATATGCTATTGGGATTATTCCACATGAGGCCAAATAATTTGTTTAATTTGAAAGGGCTTAAAATACCATATTAAGATGGGTACTCCTAAACTATCTTCCTTGGCAGACTTATGCTCTTTCTCAATCTAGCTTTTTTGCCCCCGTAGATGAATCTAGGAAACCCATTTTTGGAACAGTCATTCCTGCTAAACAAGACAACTGTAACTTTGCCCATTGTTTTCCAGATTTATATTTATTCTATTCATTTAATGCTCAAATGCATTATCAATTATTTGTTAGCAGAAAGGGTAAAATATTGCTTAGTTATTTATATGTTTTTCAGGTATAGTCAAACAGTTGTTTCAGCTCAATTCAGGCACACAAAAGCACATTATTTCTGATTTATACAGATTTATACATACAGTAATCCTGTATATTTTTCATGATAGTCTTCTATTACATAACTGCAGGGTTCTATAGAAAGACTGAACTGGTTTTACAAATGAGGGTAATATGTCATCTGAAAAAAAAAAATCCAATCTTCTATCAAATTTTAATTTTAATACCATAAATTCTATTATCTGAATGTATTGTATTAGCAGGGGACTTAAAAGCACAGACAAAGAGAAGAAAAGTCAATGGATATCCCTGCTTCATGTCTCTACCAAATGGAAACCTGTTTCCCATCAATATACTTTAAATTTGACAAACATAAGGATGCACAATTGATGCAATCCATGAATAAACTTATTTCCCATATCTTGCTTCTGATGCTGACTCTTTTATAAAGTATTACTTCACAATATCAAAAGGTTTGTTGGCATCTAATGAGATAAAAGCCATAAGAAGGTTGATTTTTTGTCTATAATATGCATTATCGAACACTTAGTTGGCAATTAGCTGTATTTGGTCCTAATACAGTATATGTAGCCTGATGCCATATTACCAAACAGTTTAGCAAGAGTTGTTTAAAGACTGTGCTAATTCAACATGCCTTTTGGCCATAGTGAGGTTCTGGGACTCCTAACAATTAGTTAAATATATTAACTAGGTGTTTGTTTGTTTGTTTAGTATTGTGCATTACCCAAAATCATGACTGGGGCAATATACAAAATTTCGGGAACAAACAAAAATGCTTTTCCATTTTGGTTAATAAGAGTAATACAGCTGTGTGAGAGATAAGAAGCTCCCTTTCTTCACTTTTCTGATTTTAGTATGTACAGTATTTTATATATTTCTTCCATGATGCTGGGATTTCTTTCCCATCCAAAATACCATTAAAGAAAGCTAACATCTGAGAAATAACAATTTCCTTGTATATTTTTTTAAAATTCTCCACTTACTCCAGGTTCCCCTACTGCTTTATTATTTTTAAATTTGCAATATACATCTTTAATTTCTTCTATATAAATAGAGGTATTGAGTTTTTCTCTATCTCCAGTGTAGTTGTTGGTGTTTTTTTAATTCTAATGTTTGCCAACCAAAATTTCCTCTATCCCATCTAGATTTATTTAAGACCATAATTGTTTTTAAAGAATTCTACCCTTATTATCTATATCTATCTCCCTATTATTACTTTTCTTTGCAATACACTAAGACTGCAATTACAGCACTTATCTCTAAACTCATAATATTCCATTCCCTTGTAAAATTTTACAAGGTCTAAATATTTAAATTTTCTACCTTTATCCTTGAGCAGTTTATACGTAACACCTGGTTTATTTTTATGTTGCAGTTCTAATTTTTAATGCCTTCTAAAGATGTCTTTCCTTTCATTTCTCTAATATAGTTCTGCTTAGATCAGTTTTCCTCTTTCTGTTTCATACAGTCCCATCTATTGGCTTGAGTAGTTTAACTTCCTCGTTGAAACCAAAGTGGGGGTCTCGTTCTTCTTTATTTTTTAACATTAGTTGATTTTCTCCACTGTGACAGATGGATATGAGTACAATCTTGTATTGTTTTTTTAAATATCTATTTCTAATATTGAACTAATCATTGCATGTTCCAACTGTTGTATAGTAAATTTTGGCTTCTGTTATATTTTGAGATTAATTTTAGGAGACCAATTTAATCGCCCAGAGTCCCCCATTGGGGGAGATGGGTGGCATTATAAATTAAACTAATAAATAAATAAATAAACAAACAAACAAACAAATAAATAATCTAGCCTTGGATATGAATTAAGTTGATTAGAAAAATAGGAAAAGCCTTTTTTTACAGTGATTATAAGATCTCCAAATATCCACTAATTCTAAATCACCCCAAATATCAACATTCTCTTACTCTCTGGATCTTCTTTTCTTAACTACCAATTTGGTTTATTTATTTTAACATTATAACTCATGTTTAAGTCTCCCTTAAAAATATTATTGCTATATAGAATCATTGTTGAAGTGGGTGGCTATATAAATTGAATAAATAAATAAAATGATAATTATTTTTTAATTTGTTGGCTTTGAGTGATCAGAATACACTTTGTTGTTGTTGTTGTTGTTGTTGTTATTATTATTATAAATTTATATGGCCATCCAAGTGACATACAATGACTCTGGGCGGCACACTAAACAGTGACTCCGGGCGGCTTATTACTTATCAGGGACAAATATTAACTAAACCTGCCTTTGCCAAATGTAATTTACCAAAAAGAAACAAACACACACACAGACACAAAATTTGGATCTTAAACTACATTGTTGGTCATTCAGTTTGATGTAATTTTTATCATAACTGTCATATTCACACACACTGCTTTAGTGGGCGAGATTTATCTAAATCTTTACTACTGCTGAATTATAAATAAACCTACAAACAAACAAAATATGCTGAAATTGTGAGTTAAAGTGAAACTCAGTTTACCTGATAAAACAAATATTAGTTAAACAACAGAGAAAGTTTCTAGCTGTAGTGACCATGGAAAACTGTCTGGAAGATGGCATCATGTTTAATATAACAATGCAATAGAGAGGCTGCCAGTATCACAAAATATTTAGCTTGAAATGTGTAGGATTTTTTGTTAACAATTACGTTTTCAAGGCACTCACATTCATGTACCAAATTCATGAAGTCTGTAGTTGTTACTGACAGCTATAAGATAAACAATTATTTCTTGTGTTTCTGATTTTCTAGACCCAGTGCTTTTTCTTGGATAAATGAATTGTGTTAACTAAGCAATATGGAAGGAGAACAGGGAACTCCTGTTACCCAACTGTTCATCTTGCTTTGTTTCCTAAGTCCCTATATCCACAAATTTGGTTGTTGTGCTGAAGACAAAAAATGTCTAACTGATAACATCAAAGTATTGGTTAAGTGATGGAAGGGAAGGAGAAAGCACCACAATGATTCTGCTGCATTTAAATCCACATATAGTCCTACTCAGATGTGACCAGTGGTAGTTGATGTGACTTTAATCATGGCTAACAAAAGATTCATGATTTCAGTAAGCATCTGGAAAGTATGGTGAGATCTGTAAGTAATGTAAGGATTCATTGATTAAATGCCATAAAGTCAGTGTCAACTCTTAGAGATTCCAGGATGATTTGTCTTCAGTTTGGTGAAAGACTTTGTATTCCTAGGTGCGAAGATTACTGCAGATGCTGACTGCAGTCAGGAAATCAGAAGACGCTTAATCCTTGGGAGAAGAGCAATGACAAATCTCGATAAAATAGTTAAGAGCAGAGACATCACACTGACAACAAAGGCTCGCATAGTTAAAGCAATGGTGTTCCCCATAGTAACATATGGCTGCGAGAGCTGGACCATAAGGAAGGCTGAGCGAAGGAAGATCGATGCTTTTGAACTGTGGTGTTGGAGGAAAATTCTGAGAGTGCCTTGGACTGCAAGAAGATCAAACCAGTCCATCCTCCAGGAAATCAAGCCAGACTGCTCCCTTGAGGGAATGATATTAAAGGCAAAACTGAAATACTTTGGCCACATAATGAGAAGACAGGACACCCTTCAGAAGATGCTGATGCTAGGGAGAGTGGAGGGCAAAAGGAAGAGGGGCCGACCAAGGGCAAGATGGATGGATGATATTCTAGAGGTGACGGACTCATCCCTGGGGGAGCTGGGGGTGTTGACGACCGACAGGAAGCTCTGGTGTGGGCTGGTCCATGAAGTCACGAAGAGTCGGAAGTGACTAAACGAATAAACAACAACAAAATTTGATGTTATGTATCATTCTCCAACCTATTAATATGCTGTACAAATATACATGATGTGCCTGCGTTCTTATAGGCATTGCATGGACACTAAAAAGAAACGGGAAGCAGCCATGAAAAGGACAAAATAGGTGAGTCTTGAAGAGATGATTGAATGTAATTGAGAGAATAGGGATCAGATGACAAGTGGAAGACAAGTAGGGAGCTGCAAGGAACAAGCAATGTATAACAAGCAAATGGCTTTGGCAGATATGTCCATTTTTGCTTGTGGTAGTGATTGGCTGATATAGGTCTGGCATCTCAGACTGCACACTTCTGCATGAAAAGATACAGTAGGTTGTCTAAGGTGATATAGTCCATTCTAATATGTAGTGATGCACTGATGATGTTACCTAGTTGGGTAATGAAATGTCTGCAAGCAAACAACCAAGCTCAGACAGCACCAAGGACTCCACACTTCAACCCTGAGCTACATATATTCTCTTTTATTGGAACCATTCTAATATCTCAGGAATGGATTGCTTTTTTAGATAGGCAGGCAGGCAGGCAGGCAGGCAGGCAGGCAGGCAGATTCCCCTTTTCACAATTACTGTAGTGTCCTCCAGATATGTGGACTTTAGCACCAAGAATTCTCAGCAATGACTATTATAGCAAGGGACTTTTGGGAGCTGAAATCCACACATCTAGAGGACAACCACATGGAGGAAACATTCTGCCATGCTTTGAGATTTAGTGGTGCTGTCTATGCTATGCTGCTGACATTTTGTGTTTTTCTGTGTTCCAGGATTTACAATGTGTGTGTAGTAATATTCTGGATCTATTATTCTGTGATATATAGACACACACCTAGAGAACCAGTTTGGTCTAGTGGTTAAGGCTCCAGGCTAGAAACCATGGGACTGTGAATTTGAGTTTTGCCTGAGGCATGAAAGCTGGCTGGGTGGCTTTGGGCCAGTCACTCTCTCTCTGCCCATGACGTCAGGCTTGGGCAGCAAGCTGGTCAGTCAGTTTCTATCACAACCAATGGATCAACATTGGACCCTGCACCTGCAGGAAAAACACTAGGAAGAAATATATATATATATATACACACACTCACACAGCCAGTTTGGTCTAGTCGTTAAGCTGCTGGGCTAGAAACCAGGAGCCTGTGAGTTCTTGTCCCGCCTTAGCCATGAAAGCCGTCTGGGTGACCTTGGGCCAGTCCCTCTCTCTCAGCCCAACTCACCTCACAGGGTTGTTGTTGTGGGGAAAATAGGAGGAGGAAGGAGTATTAGGTAAGTTCACCACCTTGAATTGTTTATAAAAATAATAAAGGTGGGATAGAAAACAAATAAATACCTAAATAAATACACATGCATATACACATGCACAGCAAGACTCACTGTAGTGTAGTGGTTAAAGTGCTGGAACAGGAGTGAAGAGATCCAGGTTCTAGTCCTCCTTTAGGCCCAGAAACCAGTGGGTGATGTTGGGCCAGTCATTCACTCTTAGCCTTAGTCTGGGAAGCTAAAAAATATCTATATATTAACTTTCACTACACTAGCATAGTATAATATGGTACATAATAGTAATAAACACACATATATAATTTACTGAGTTTACAATTCTACCTGATTTCAGTTACAACATTTCCCCCAGAAATTTCTTTTTGTGCATTCTTCTATGTTATTTCAGACAATTCTTATATTTAATAAGTGGATGTTCACAAATGTTATTTCTCTAAGTGTAAATGGCGTTCTTATTTTAAACTCTAGTCTTCTCAAGCATCCCAAAGTTGTCTTTTGCACTGTGCTTAATTAAACTTTGAGAAGAGAAAAAAGTATTGATGATAATAATAATAATATGACAATTCATTACAATCTGCAAATGCTTGAGTCCTAATTAAAAAGAAAGCTAGTTGAAGGACAGCAAAGTATCTGAAAGCATCTCAGACACTAAAGGTCCTTCTTAATATATTTCCTGTCTATCACAGTTATTATTGCAGGGTGGGCTGACAGGTCAATTATGTACTTGCAGAAGAACTGATACAAAGGATATTACAGTTTCAAATGCAAACCCTCACAATCATTGTCTCTAAATAGCAAGTCTCCTCACCTCGAAAAGGTCTACGTTTTGAGAACACTCTTTCTTAAAACTGCAGCAGATTGGCCTTACCAGTGAATCAGGTGAGGCAGTTGTCTTGGGCAGATGATGCTAGTGGGCAGAAAATGCTGGGGACTGAGGAGAGAACCGTAGGAGCCACTGAAGGTAGCTGGAGGGGCGGCTCATGGCTTGAACACAAAGAAGGTCCAATTCCCTAATCAGTCCAGGTGGTTTCTGTATGTGGAATGAAGATAAGTGGTACTTTCTCCTTTGCCACAGGTAGCAAAATGTCTGGAGCCAAGTCAAGACTGTAGACATGGCCCCAGCAACATTATGGTGGGGGTGATTTTGCCATCTCCCCTTTCCCAGGGAACAGATGAGCCAGCCTTCATTCCACATAGGGGTGTACTCATCTGACAGGAGTCAGGCTATTCCTCCCTTTATGGGACAATTGCTGTGTGGTCATAAGGGATTAGCCAGTTGCCCATGATTGTAACTGAGTAGGGATTTTTTGTTGCCTGGTTGACTTTGGTGGCACCTTTCTTCCACCAATTTTTTATTATGGACGGATGACTTTTGATTCCATTTAGCTTCTGGTCACAGCTGGCAAAAGTTGCTAATTTGGGAGGCATGCTAAGGCATCAAAGGGAGAGTTGTATGTGTGCATGTCAACATTTCATGCTGACTGGCTTGAGAGTTGGGGCAGAGAGCACCCCTGGATCCACTTTCCACTGAGTAAAAGCTAACAGGAATTGGGCTAGAGTAACCTGGGATCTCTCACCTGGTTTCAAGGCAGGAAGGTGATGATAGGAAATGATTGCTCTCACTTCCTCGAGTGGGATTGCCCTTAACACACACTGTAGCTCCCAGCCTTCAGAACTGCATGGGATATCCAATTCCTTTTTTCTTTTTTGTGTTATTGCTTATCACAGATCTTTTGGGGTTTTAATTAATAACAATCTTGACTCATGTTGTGCTTCTGGTAGATGATATTATCAAGTAGATGTTAATAAAACATTATATAGTTCAATCCTTTTTTGTGCCCCTCCCTGTCTGAAGCTCTTTTATAACTATCATAAAATAAATGCATAATGGAATGAAATAGGAAAAGTATTGGCTGACCAGGTCTCTGGCCATGATAAATCTATATATATGTAATGCCTTTTTAATTTCTCAGTAAGCAGGGCTAAATTGTAATATGAGAGAAAGTTTGAAAAAACAATCACCTCCAATGCTAGACAGAACTTTGGAATTCCAAGATGCAACCACCACCACCACCACCACCACCACCATCATCTCAGGTAATAAGCCAGTGGTGGCCCCACCTAGTTTGCATGGCATGGTGAAGACTAAGTTTTAATTCCAGTGCTTTGGTTTGTCACATGTTAGAGTGCCACTTCTAATGGGTTCAAGTAGATGATGGAAAAAACAGGCCCATGAGTTCCTCCCTACCCTCCTGCTTGAATACAGAGCTACTGATTCACATGGTGGAGTGAACATAAAGGATAAAATATGGTTTTATATTGTCTTCAACTAAGTACATGCACACACCTGTACTCTGGTCTTAACCATATAAGGCCTCAGGTTTCCTTTTTAGTCTTCCCTTTACACTAGATCTGTAGAAGCAACTTCACCGTCAAGGAGAAGAAGAAACTGCTCTGTGTGGGCAATGTCAATGCCTTTCAGCATGAGATTTGTTGTTGATATTATCCCAAGAAGGTACTGTTTCATAAAAAAATTGTGACTGAATCCTAGTCCTCCTGCTTTCTTATATGCAACCCTATTACTTACAAAACCTGAACTTGTTTCCAGAATTTGTTTCCAAATTCTGTCCAGTTACGAACACTTCAAAAACCTCAAATGGATTTGTAGACCCTCCTTCTCCTGTAAAACCTAGGCCTTTCCATTTTTCTTTTCTTTTTTATAAGAATTTTATTAAGTTTCAAACAAAGATAAAAGCTACAGAAAAAGAAATAAACTACAAAGAAAAAGAAAAAAAAAACTAAAAAAGTGTGGAAAGACAAGAGGTTTTTTTTTTTTAAGAGTTACAGAACGAGGTGACTTCCGACTTTTAACAGCAAGGATATATAACAGTTTTCTATAATCAATCTCTTACTCTATATTAAACCAAAATCAGATTATTTCTAGAAATCATTCCATTGGCACATTATAAAAATCACTAAATACAGTTGCTCTCTCCCCTTATATTGAAACAAAGAGAAGAAATATACTGTATATATATATATGTATATGTACATATATCCTAATCAACTACCATCTCAAGGATATCATTTATTTAATTATTTCCTTCCCACTACTATTCTACACATTCCTCTCTACTATAATAAAGATCAAACTAAAAAGTATATAAATTATCTACCATTATATTTGATAATACAAAAATTTTAATAATCTTAATCATATTAAACCCAAATCCAAATAATATTTTTTATACCTTAGTAATCTTAATCCAAATCATTAAAGATAAATGAAACCAGCCAAACCCTAAAGGCAATCCAAATAGATATTCTTAAACCCTTATCCCACTTCAAAATAGACCGAAGCATTTACATGTCCCCACAATGCACACAGAGCATTTTTCTTACAGAAATCAAACCACCCAACTGCCCCCCTCAAACACTCTAACTTCTCTTAAGGAAACTTCCCATACATAATAACCCCTTCTTTTCCATGGCATTCCATCAGAAGATCATTTCACTTATGGCTTGCAACTTGATCTCTCCCTTTAATTTCTACAACTCAACTATTCAATCTTTTAACAGAGATTGGTGAGACGTTTCTGTTGCTGTTAAATTCTTCAATTCAGTCCATGACATCCCCATCCAAGTGACACATTTTAAAGCTAATATTTTCCACAATGTCCTGAATGACTTGCATAAAAACTTGGTAAGAATCAGAAAAAATTCTGTTTGCAATCTCAGTGGAGGTCAGAGAAAGTTTAAGATCCTCCATGCCTCAAGAAGTAGATTATAGCACCCCTAGGAGCTTAACCAGAGAAAGTGGAGGATATGAAGGAGTACAGAATATGTAACTGCCCAGAGTCCCCCGATGGGAGGAGATGGGCGGGGACAAATTGGATAGATAAATAAACAAATAAATATGTTTACACAAGTGAAAGTGATATGCAGACAATTCCCCAGGAAAGGTAGAATCAGAAAACTGTAAGTTCAAAACAGCCGGTTCAGCGAGTAGGAAAATGCTAATATCTTCAAATTTAAGACAAAAATAATAATAGGGAGACAATTATTTACTCTTAATCCTTCTTACTATTTGGATGGAAAACAAGCCAAAACTTTAAAAGATTTTTTTTTTAAAAGATTTATCCCAAAAATAATGATAAGCACCAAGAGAACCACTTCTCTTTGCTGTAGAAAGCCTCTCTTAGGGTACGTGTACTTAAAAGAAATATAAATTGGGTGATTTAGAAATGGGGTGGGCAGTCTTAATGTCTCTTTAAGGCTAGTGTGGCTTGGAACTGGTGATGTCCCATCCTTCCGGCTAATCTTACCAGTCGAGCGTGAACTCCGTTTGCGATCTTCTGGCCGCAAGTTGCCATCCGAAGGACAAATGCGGTGATTCCAAGTGTTTTCCTTTCCCAGAGAAACACTCCTGGGGTTTGGGAAAAACCTACCTGAGCTGAAAAAAATGCTGCATTGTCAGTTATTCCCACTAAGCCCACAGGCACAGCTGTTTAGTCCGCCATGTCCCCACCAGATGTCTGGATTTTCCATTTTTCAATAATCTTCCCCATTACCCTGAGAAAGACACTATCTACATCTTGGGCCACTGGTTGATGATAAGGAAGAGAATGTTATTTAACAAATGAATGGTTTATTCTGAGTATTGCATCTCTACCCCAAGTTTGTAGGTCTTTTAAAATTAAAATAAAAAGTGAATATTCAATCCATAGAGCATGCTGTTTTAAAGACTGGGGTGGGGTGGGGAGTTTGTCACACTGCTTCCTTTCTTCTGAAACCCAACCACATTTTGTTCACTGTGAGCAATTCAACTGCTTAATCTGTACAATGGATGTCATTGAGAGCATAATACAATGCCAACTAGAGCATTAATTCCCTCTTGTATTATTTCTGTGTGCCACAACCCCCCTGTAATTCCTCCTGCTCCCTTGAAAAAAACCAAACCAAGCATTTTGACAGAGTGGACCATAGTGGTTCACCAGCAGCCTGAGTTCTGTTGATTCTCTTTTAGGGTATTTGTATCCAACATATTCACCTATTTTATTTTATTTTATTTTGTCTTATTGTTAGTATCTTGTTCTCAACTGGAGAAACAAATAGTATACTATTGAGAAATATGCAACATATAATTTAATGGCAGCACTGAACCATTTGACATCAATGGACTTGATTTTCTGCATTTGAGCAATTTCATCTAACAAACCTGTAAACCAATTCCACAGCAACAATGTGGGTGTAAATAGAAAATATTGGGGAGGGGGCAGTTTTCTATTCATGCTGGAGAGAAGAGGCGGCAGATCTTTATCTGAAACTGATTTACATAATGGTTCCTATAAAGAGCAAAGGTCCTGGAAAAAAACTCTATTCAAATTAAATTAGCTTGGATTTCTGAAAAAAAAGTGACAGGCTTGATTAATTCGTTTTAGAACTCTGACAGATTATAATATCTCAAATCCCATAATTTACTCTATAAAGAAATAAATGGGAATTGTCCAGAACTATTTAATGAAATAACACTTTCTCTTTTTTTCTGAAACTTGCTTGGCACAAGCCAGCAATACTATATTATGATTAGTGTCTCATTGTCTACTGCACATAACCAAAAGGGGGCAGCACCCTATCTGTCATTTTGGGATTGCATCAGTTGCATTAATGACATTACCCTCTATAACTCCTTTCCCTCCAAAACGTGAGCAAGGAGCATTAATTTCAAATCAGAAAGCCAGCCATTTTTCATAGAAGCAAGGTTGCTTGAATGTACTTCACTACTATAGGAGGAGAGATTAGTGAGAATCTTTTGAAAGTTGATCTTATAAAACACCGAACATCTCCTAAAAGCAGATTAGCCCTCAGTAATATTCATTTACACCCAGAAAGCATACACCTATTCCACCCTTTAAGGTGGCTTAAGTTTTAACTGGGATTTAAGTGGTACTACATAAGCATTAACACATTGAATTGTGAAAGTTACATATTCCTCTTGAAGTGATTAGACAAAATGGACTGCTTTTTCCAAAAAATCAGAATCAGGTAAAGATGATCTTGTTTTTATTTTTCTGGGCATGCAGGGCTATCAGACCATAAGACGATGCAAACACCTTGCATCAGTATCAGATCTTTGGGTCAGAACTAGTTCTGGGTCTAGGCAGCATGTGAATGTGAGATTGCCTTGTACTAGTCCTACCTGTGTTTTCTTGAGTTCCAGCGCTGATGGAGGGTGGACTATAAGAATTGAAATCAGAAGAAGTGTTTTTATGGTAATGGCAGTTAGGCCATGAAACTAGTATCTTAGAGGGAGGCTTGTCTCTACTTTATTGAAGATCCTTAATCCAAGGCTTCAAATAAATTCTAGCTCTGGATTCTCTTCATTGAGCAGGATAGAGTTATCGTATCTCTAGAATTTTGTGGACAAGTCCTCAATGTGTTCCATTTGTGCTCTGTCCATCCTGAAAGAGAAGGTCAACTGCAAATATCCAGGACTGGGGCAGAGCTAGTTGTATCATGCAGCACAGCAGTTAGGAGGAAGAGAGACATTGCTTCTCAACTGCAGTCCTTAAGACTTTATCCCTGCTGCCTTCTTGTTTGGGCAAATTTCTGAGATACTGTTGGTGATGCGGCTGGCAGAGGTTGTTCAGTGCCCACATGGTGACAAACTCATGGTCTGGAGTGATTCTTCAATAACGTGCCTCCACGATCCCCTTTCTCTGAAAGAGAGAGAAACAATTCTAACTGTGGAAAGAGAGCTAGATGGGTTTCTGGGCTAGGATGGAAAGGTTTCAGGATGTCATCTTGAGAGAAGTTTACTTGGCTTAAAAGAAAGCAGCCAGGAGGAAGGTGGGTGTCTGCACCTGGTTGGGTTCTGTTGTCCCTCTGTGCTTTTCCATCTGGGAATCTTAGCGAGTGAATAAGGGGAACTTCACTTGTTCCTTGGGGAAAATGAAGGCTAGGCATCTCCTGGGGGGCCCTGAACAAAGGAAGGGATAGGCATGTCTAGGCAGACACCCCGCTGGGAAATGATCTACTGCCACAGGGCATTTTTTAGAATTTATTTATTAGGAATGCTTTTATGCTGCTTTAGTCATCTGACTCTAAGTGGCGTACAGCAGCAACCTACAACATGTAACATTACATGATTAACAAATGATCAAAACGATTAACTATATCAAATAATGAATACAATCAACATACATTGTAACGTAAGTCATAAAAACATGATGTGTTATAACTTCAAAACAACTAGGTTAATCCCAAACTCAGGTACATCTCATATTCTTGCCTCAGTCCTCAAATGCATATTAGAAGAGCCATGTTTTTTAAACATTTCCTAAATATTCAAAGTGAGCAAGCCTTTCTTAGGAGGGCAGCTCCTGCAGAGAATGTTCATTTCCAAGGGTCCTCTTGTGGTGGGTACTCTCAACAAGCATGTTCCATGGGCATGCCTTGGGCAGACAAGTTCTATTTGGAGCAGGTGGTCTCAAAGATAGCCACCTCCCAAACCATCTTAAAGGTGATCACCATCACTTTGAATATCATCCAAAACAATTTTCAGATGGCCATGCATGTGAGTTTATTTTCTCTAACACATAGTCATCAACTATGCAGTTTGAGGGCCCTTCTGCTAAGGATGGGTCTGGAGGCATCATTGGGCTATACAATGGGTGACTTAAATGTTACTATCAAAACTTGTGTTCATGTCTTTGTATACATTTCTCTCTCTCTGTGTATCCATTAAGGTAGTTAGGAATCCAGAGCTTTTAGCTAGAAGCTAAGTTTCATTATCTAATAGGGATATGAGTTGATAGTCAGGAGTCAGATTTATTTGAGCTGAAGGCTCAAATGAAGCCTAAGTTACACAACACATATAATACCCCAAATGTTGACTAAGTAAGCTAGCTCACACAAAGCAAGATCTACCAGATCTGGGCTGTCATAATCCAGAAAAATGCAGGTGGTCCTTGCTTAGTGACCACTTGTTCAGCAACTGTTCGAAGTTACAGCAGCACTGAACTAGGAGACTTGCAACTGGTCCTCGAAGTTGCAGCCATCACAGAGTCCCCATGGTCACATAATTGTGCTTTGGGCACTTGGCAACTGGCGCACAATTATGACAGTTACAGCATCCTTTGGTCATGCGATCGCCTTTTGTGACTTCACTGCCGGTTTCCGACAAGCAATGTCAATGGGGAAGCTGGCAGGAAGCCACCAGTTGTGGTCACATGATATCACATTTAACAACAGCACATGATTCACTTAATGACCACAAGCAGAACTGCCATTGTAAGTCGGCATGGTCATGTGTTTTTTCACTTTATGATCATGTTGCTTAGCGATGGAGTTGCCAATCCCAATTCCGGTTGTTAACTGAGGACTACCTGTACTAGGTGGGTGCAAATAGATGTCCTTGGCTACCATTTAGTGGTTCTCTGGATCTTGGCAGCCCAGATCTGGCATCCTTCAGAATGCCAACTATTGCATAAGTGTACAAAATTAAACGGAGTATTGTAGAGAAGAGTATTGCTGTGTGGAATTCCTTTCCCTGCAAAATTTTGTTACGGGTTCTATTTTTCCTGCAGAAAGTCAGTTCCAGATGGACATGCTTTAGTACACTAATGCTGAATGAAAGCCTCACTCAGATGTGAGCCCCAAAGCCTCACTCAGAGGTGAAACTAAATGGTTAGGTTCACACAATATGCTTCACTGAATCGTAAATTAAATGTCTTTGTTCTGTTGGCTTTCTCCTTTTAAAGTGTGACAGATAGAAAGTAGGGAGAGGAGGAGGGGAGCAAAAACTAAACATCTGCATGATATGCATGGTGCTGTGCATTACTTCAAACAGGGTTGTTGTTTTTTGGGGGGGGACAATCAAATGTTGTAACTCACAATTTGATGGTTTATATGATCTCAGACTGCTTCTGAAAAGCCTTACATCAGCCTTTCCTAACTGGGGCTTCTGGGTGAGATGGGCTTACAACACCCAGGATTCCCTAACATACTTGCTGGCTAGAAACTGTGGGAGCTGTAGTCCTAGCACATCTGAAACATGTTGGGAAAGGCTCCTCTAGAATCCTAGGAGTACTCACTATGTAACATGGAGTTTTTATCTAAGCACGGAATGGGAATTGCAGATTAGGTTGTGCAGGTTTTACAGATGCACGGAAGAGGGGGAAAAACAACAGTGCAAGAAGTACTTTAGCTTCTCATGTGAAAAGAATCCTGTATTTGTTTTTCCAATTAAGTACTAAAAAAGAACGTAGGGAGAAAAAGTAAGCTAATATTGAAAATCAAGTTTATGATGTTGCATGTCTCCTAATGCATACAGATATATAGAGATAGACTTACGTATGCATATCATGCCCTTATTAAGCACATTGGATGCAAATGGGATGCGAATGTGTGAAAATAGCTGCTGCTTCCGCCGCCGCCGCCTCCTTTTAAATCTGTTACACATTCTCTTCTTGCTCGCTACTTATTAATCATTAAGAATGTTGTTTATGACATTGTTTCTGATTGAAGATGTCAGGGTTCATACAGACGAGTTGTAAAGATGCCTAGTGGAGCAACTGAACATTCATCCAAATTGCCTTGCATTCTAAAAACAGAAAGGCAAAAATGGTGATAAAACCAAGCTGAAGTGGCTTTAAAGAAAATGATGCAAAAATAGTGCTCTGAATGCAGGCTCAGCAGCTCTTTTACAGATGATGATGATGATGATGGAGGAGGAGGAGGAGGAAAAGCAAAGGAGAGAAATGCTTACATATTGCAAACAGGGCAAAGCATCAACTTCTTACACAATATTTATTTGTAGCAAAAGTCCCACCAAGATGATAGAAAGTATCCTGGGGGCAACTAGTTCATCTTTTGATAAATGGGTGTTTTGTGACACACCAGACCCACCATGGCAGCCATTTTGTGAATAGGCAAATTTCTCATCCATCTACCACATGCTCTCAAAATTTTGAATCTTCCCATAGCCCCAAAAGGCTGCTCCTCTCTGATTTAGAAAATCCATTAAATAGGGGTGATTCTGGATGGTGGAGCTGGTATAAAACTTTCATTTTTAAAAATACAAATACAAATCCTTTATTACAGTTGATGACCAGATGTAGATACAATACAGTAAGAATACTACAGGGGTGAAGGGGAGTGGGTGAAAGGTAGCTGAGCAATTTACACAACAGAGAGGAAAAAAGAGAGGAAAAATAAAAACAGCAGGTAAGAACTGGAGTACCAAACCATATTTAAAGTATGTAGGACAGCAAAATTTGTGAGAAATGCTTGACTGTTAAGTATATAGAAAACTATATTGTTGTATAATGGCCTTATAGAATATTAAAAGACTAATATATTAAAAAATTTAGATAATTAAAAATGTGGTGATAAAATACAGGGGTGTATGTTAAAATAATAAAGTTCTACCTGGAATATTTTCAGCATAATTAACAATGCTTACTTAATACCTATTTAGTTATTTATTATAATCATAATTCAGGGATATATAAAAGGAGGAGAGAGAGAGAAAGAGAGGGGAAAGAAAAATTCATTATTTTTTTTTTTAGATTTGAGCTCTACTCAAATCTCACCTTTAGGTCAGATGAAGTTTTGTCATTAACTCCACTGGAGCAAAGAATTCTCTCTTGGGCTTCCCCCCCCCCCCCGTTTATTTGTGGATTTAGGCACTTAGGAGGCAACATGACACTTCTCCCCAGAAAGACAGAAAGACTGTGATCTCCTTTCATACTATTCATCTTAGTTTAGTCCTCAATAATCTGCAAGGTTCTGAATCTAGTTTCATTTCTTTCCAGCACTGCATGCAATTGATTTGTCAAAAAAGACAAGAAAAAGGTTTTCTTTCCTTTAAAAAAAACAAAAAAACAAGTTAATTATGGAAATGTTTCTTAGTCCCAACATTTGTTATTTCTACAAACAAGCAACAGAAAAGAGAAATTCATATTGCAATGGATAATGCATCCATTCCCAGCTTCTACTATGAAATAGCAGCCTTTAATCTTTTGACTGCCAGTGGCCCAAAGTATTTCAGTAGAGAAACACATCCTGCAGAGGATGTCTTTTTTTTTTTTTTAATAACAACAGAATGGCTTTGCTGGTTGGAAAACTGATCAAAATGTGAGAAGGGATGTAGCAGGAGCCAAAGCACAGGTGAAGCAACGAGTGGTGCTTTTATGCAATATATCATGTGGTTATTAATTATTTTCAAAGGTATCTGTTTTAGAAAGTACAATACACATTTTCCCATTTCAGAAGCAATGATGTTCTACCTATAAGCAGTGTTTTAGAAAGTTTAGCACTACACAGATATTATTAATGTAATTTACAGTCTCATAAGATACATCAGCCTCATCGTCACCAAAGAACAGAGATGGCTGAGTGGAACATAAGGTTCTTTCTTTAAATACCAGTGATTCTGTTCTGGCTTCTTCCTGGAACATAGAGCCCTTGGAGACTTGCTGAAGGTCATCCTGTAAGTTCGTATCAAAGGCAATATTTGCAATGGGCAGCTCTTGGTTCACAGCTCTGATCCTTATCCACCATCTGCTACTAGCCCACTATCTATTCCTCTGGCTGAATTTATTCCTCATAATGGAGTTTACTGTAAAGTTACTGATAAATTTCCGATAAATGAGAGAACTGGATTTTGCAGATATTCTGTTGTGCACCAGAGCTTGGCTTGAATTACAGATCTTGTTGGTGTGTATGTTCTATGCTCAGGATATTTGTTTGAGCGAAATATTTGTAGTAAAATATTGGAGGGAGGAATGAAACATTTATGTACATTTTCTCTCTCATTATTCTACACACTCTGTTGACTTTTGCTTCGGCACTATCAAACAGACACACAGAGGCACATACACATGCTCAAAAATTTGCAAACTGCCATTTTGATTGGTTCCTGAAAAGATATTGTTATATTACCCAAGTATGGATTATTTTCATGTATCAAGGTGGCTATGATTGCTTTTCATGCCTTTTTTGGTGGTGGCGGCAGCAGCAGGGGAGAGATCTGGAGATATGATCTAATGTAATTAAGGATTGTATTGTGAATATGATTACATCTCAGCCATATATACATATCCCAAATCCCAATTTATAGAGTTAAATACTCTTGGACAATAAGGATGCTCATGGACATCTCAGCCCTGTGCCCCAATTGGGAGGAAAGATTATACTTAAAAATAAAGCTAATTATGTTGAGATGGGCAACACCAGGTGACAATACTCTGCCAACATTGGCTTATCCCCCCAAAAGCTAAGTAAGGTCGGACATGGGCAGTGTCTTGGATGGAAGACTGCTAGGAAATCCATGGAATATAGGTTAGATGTAGAAGTAAAAAAAAAAAAAGAATCCCAGAATGGCAAACCACTTCCAAATTGCTGCCAAGAAAACTACTGTGTCCATACAGTGAGCAGGAGCTGTGTCAAGCTAATATCTATAGCCAATATATCTCTGTATGTAATGCTTTGCACTTGTAATTTTATTACATCTATTCTGGTCACCTTCAGCAAAGGATCGTTACCTTGTCATGGTGCTGGAGCTTGAGCACCTCAATGATGCCATGAGCTAAACCGTGAAGGGCCACCCAAGATGGGAAGGTCATGACAGAGAGGTCAGACTAAATGCGATCCCTGGGGAAGGTAATGGCAACCCACCCCAGTATTCTTGCCATGAAAACTAAATGGATCAGTACAACCAGAGATATGTCGGTATACCATCAGAAGATGAAACCCCCAGGTCGGAAGATGGTCAAAATGCTACTGGGGAGGAACAGAGGATGAGTTCAACTAGCCCCAGACATGATGACACAGCTAGCTCAAAGCCGAAAGGACGGCTAGCGACCGACAGTGCTGGTGGTGAACGGCAAAGAGGGGCGACCAAAGGCAAGATGGATGGATGACATTCTAGAGGTGAACTCGACCTTGGGGTTGCTGGGGGTGGCGACGACCGACAGGAAGCTCTAGTGTGGGCTGGTCCATGGAATCATGAAGAGTCGGAAGTGACTGAATGAATAAACAACAAAACAGCAACAATTCTGGTCATAGAACCAGGTGAGCAACGTGCCTACAGACACTTTCTGTGGTGGTCTCCATCAGGCACCCTGCTACACCTGACTTTTAATTTAAAAAAATCAATTTAATTCTTTTAATTAAAAGAGAGAGAGAGAGAGAGCTCAGAAAGCTTCCCAGCAAAGCACCAGCTTCCAACATAATTTTCATTATGAAGAATATTTCTGGACTGCACATGGGCTCCAGAGGCATTCAGAGAAATTTAAAATGGTGCATGGTTGCAGCACAGTGTTTTATTTGGAAATGTGCTGCCTGCCCTGAATGTATGTGTATGTGTGAAAGCTAGAAGGCTGGCAAGAAATACACATGCTTGCTTGTTTGTCTTCTAGAAAAGGAGTATTTTGATTGGCTAAACCCATCATCTCTTCCCAGTGGGACCCATTTATGGTAAGAACTACAACATGGTCTCAACATTCCAGATGAACATACCAGCTCCAAATTGCTGCCTTATGGTATGCAAAATAAAATGTGACCAAAGAAAGAGGAAACTACTGCCAGTAGAACAGGAGCAGACTTCTGAGTATATTTCTGAGACACTAAGTGTTTACCGTTTCAATACTGGGCCAAGGTTTGTCACAATCATATTCTAGAAAGCAGCAGCTATGCCAAGGGAGCCTGTCTTCCCGACTCAGATTACTCCATCTTCTCCATGATGCTACAGTGTATTATATGCCTTTTTAAAAATATTATAACAGCAATTACAAGAGAGGTGACAATTTAGAAATATAAATTAGAATATTAGGCAAGCATGTATTCCCTTTTGTGATGATGCATGTCCTCTTTTTTAGTGAGGAAACATGTGTCCTTGTGTTTACCAAGCGTATCACAGGAAGTAGGACTAGTTTCTTTAGCTCTACCTCTGAGAGGCCCATTACATGTAAGGCTTCCCAGCTGGTATAAAAGTGGTCCCATGTTTACAGCTCCTCCATGCAACTGACTGCAGATGAGCCCTTGGAGCAACCAGATTCTGTGTGATATGTGGGAGGCCTTACTTGCATCAGCTATATGTCTCTTTCTGCACAACTACTGAACATGTAAATATAAGAGGCAGAATCTTTCCCAGTTCATTGAAAATACATAGCAGATGGGAGAGATGGTCTAGTCAGATGATCTCCTTTTACCAATAAAACATAATATTTTATTTTTGTATACTAAATTAGGGGTAAGCAAATGGGGTCCATGGATATATTTACCTGAGCCTGTGAGATGTTGATACATTCTAGACTGACATTTTATTGCATTGCCTGACCCTCCCTCCCTGTTTCCTTTGTTCTTTTGCTGGACTGATTCATTAGACATGCTAGATGAACTATGGTAGCAACTCAAGCTTTTACTTGGACACGACAGCCTGGTAAACTAATTATAGTCTTGAGCAACTGAGAACTAGTAGATAATGAGAAAGACATCTCCCTGTGCCATATGGATGCACAAATGTTTTCATTTCATTTCTTTTTCTTTTTCAAAAATCTCAGTGTATTAGAGCATAGACTATAATAACTTTTGGATCTTGCCCTGAGCTGCAAGAAGCAAAACATGTGGGTTAAATGAGGAAAGGCAATCATTCTTGGTTGACTAAAATGTTTATGAGTGCAAAAGGAATGGGGCTGCAGGCACATTACCTGTTAAAAGCCACATCAAGAAGCAGATGGCACCGACTCAACTCAAAAGGGACTGAGGAACAAGCTAGGAAACTTAAGTGTTGCTTCATTATAAGGCAGCCTGATGAGGATAGACATTCAGAAAGTACTAGGAACATATTAAATGTTTTTCTTCCTTTTTTAAAAATGTTACATGCACATATTATGCTCTACATAATCTCTTCCACCTTTCCATCTAGGTAATCTGCAGTTAACAAGAGTGAGCAGCAGATCATAAGACAGGTGCTATTCTCCATGACTGATTCACATGGTAGTTACGATGAAAGGAGTTTTGCCTCTGGCCAAAGTCAGGCAGTGACAATTTTGCTGTGTTCTGTTCTGTTCCTACTAGCCTTGCCCAGAGGTCCATGGGTAAGCATGGACATTTGAAGTAGGGAAGCCCTTGAATATCAGTGGTTACCATGGAGACTTCTCTAAATCCTGGGACCTCTGCAGCCAAGGTTTACAAATATAGGGATGCCTCCATGGCTTAATCATGAAAGCTTGTCCACCTCCACATGAAGCACTTCCTTCAAGGATTCTGTACCAGTTCAAAAGCAACTTGGTGATCACATGACATCATCTGAGTTCAGCAACTGAAACAATCTCATTCTGGCTTTGAGCAGTATGACCCTAAGGCAAAAGGAGAGAGGATTTCTTTTTGTAGTCATGGAGCTCTGCAGAGCTTGTGGGTGGCCAATATTCTCACTGGATGGATCACTTGCCTCACCATTCCTTCTAGCTCCTGAGCATCAGCCTCTTGAGTAAATCCTTTCAGGAGGTGCAGGCTTGACTTTGTAGGAGTGAAATTCTGTCTGTTTCCCCCTTTCTCTATGGGGAGGGAATTGGACATACAATGAAACCTCAATTTAACAATCCTTTCAGGTGAAAGAAGTGCTTATTAACCCAAATTCCATTAAATCTGAGTTTATTTCATTTGTGTTGATGCATGTCATTAATGTAATTTGACCCAAAGGGCATAAACTTGTCCAAATCCTCAGATTCTTTCGAATAGAGTGGACTTTGTCCATTATGTAGGGGTGGTATTCAGATTAAAAAAAAAATGGCTCTTGTATCTAAAGTCCACTGAACCAAGATCCTTTATAATGAATTCTGAATTCATTTTTAAGCTATAATTTTTATAAAAATACAGATCTGAGTATAATTGTGCTCCAATTTGTGTATGGGTTCAGAAAGTTTGAATTGGGTAAGATCACATTAAAATATGAAAACAAATTTCTCCCACTGCCAGTAATTGCTATCATCATTTTGATTAATTGCAGTTTTCTTTTTCTTTCCTCAGCTGCCAAGGTTAGATTGGCTTATTAAAACAAAGTTCTGTAGTCTTTGTTGGAATAAAGGCAACTATTACTTGTTCATTTTGTGTTGAAATATTTCACAGCTTTTCCTTTTCTCCCTGAATTATACTATTCCCCCCCCCTTTTTTTTGTTTAAATAAAAAAAGAAAATAATTTTGGGATAGTTGGATAAATCAAGATCAGCAAAATTTACAATTCACAGATTTTTCTAGCTAATAACCTCTTAGGCACTTTAATAATTCAAGCTAATTATCCATGGAACTGACTTTTGTGTATACTTAAACCCTAATCAAGGAACTACCAAGGAGAAAACCACCACCACCCCCAACACTGGCAGGGCAAGCTACAGTATATAAACAGGTAGAAAACCCCACATTCACTAGTACTGATGATGTTATCTTGTCAGGTAATTAAACATCTGCAAGCAAACAACCAAGCTCAAAGAACACCAAGGACTCCACACTTACATTTACTGCTTTATTTTCTCTCCTTTCAGGTTAGCAGTGCACCATGTCTTCAGTGTGTCTCTTGTATATATTATTGCTGCTTTTCTCATATAATACACTTATTATCTATGAGAATATGACCTTAACATAATGGGAGTGGGGTGGATCTTGAAAGAATAGCTCAGTTAAAAGCACATACTCTCTGCTTAAGGCTACATGCCATTACCATTTATAAGAGTTTATAACCAACTGCTTGGATGCTTATTCAAAACGAATCATCAGAAAAATAACACTGATGAACCACAATCTCCCTTTGGTTCCAGTCACTTGGTTGACTTGACACAGAACTGCTGAACAACACTTGTCCCTTGTCAATATTCGATGAGTTCATGTAGCAGGGAAGTGGGATTATTTATATGAATCTATTTCACATCCAGGCCTGCCCATCAACTACTGTAAGAGAGCAATTTTTGTCTTCAATTGGTATTCGTTGCTATTATGTACTTTTCCTTCTCTCAGCCAAGGTTATTATCAGGTTCTCAGCAACTCAGCAGAAGCTGCTGGACATTTGACACAATGCAGCTAAATATGAATCTTTAGTGCATACTAGAATGAAGCTATTTTAAGCAGCTGTTTGCTCTCTGTCAACTTGAAATGGAGAATCTTCTTATATCCATGAGCATTTAATTTTGTTGTTCCTTACTCCCATTCTTACCATGGTTTAATGGACATTTTGCCTTTTGCTTCTCAGTTTTGCAGTTAGAAAGCTGCTGAGTACTGAGATAACTGACATGCCTGCCTTGAATCATGAGCACCTCCAAAATAAAATCAGATTTTAGTACTATCTGAGCCTCATGCTTGATGCTTCTAGGCTACCTTCTCTTAAGGGGGAGGGGGGCAGCTTATGTAGTTTTGATTGTTTGTTGGTCTGGTTGAAAGGTTTTTGGATGGGATTTTTTATCAGGACATACTAGAACGGGAAGTGAAAAAAACATCTCAGAAAAAAGGTACTTCCATATTCTTGCCAAGAAAACTGCCCCTTCCCTTTGCAAATTTTCAGTCTATCACTACATCTGAGGGGGCAAATTGTGCACTGTATGAAGATGCCTTTTTTAAAAAAAAGTTTCCCTGTTATGCTTCCCATTATTCAGATTTGTTGGATGAGGTTGGACAATGATTATGGTTATGCCACCTGGCTTGGGGTGGGAGGGGCGATAGCTATACATGAAGGTGGTTGGCACCATGATGGTGCCAACAGTAAGATATTGATTTGCCATCTTGTGTTTATATTTTATACTTGTATTTTTATATGTATATGTATATTTATATATTTATATTTATTGCATTGTATTTTAGTGATATGTCATTTTTATTGTTGTAAACTGCCCAGAGTCATTGTATACGAGTTGGGTGGTCGAGAAGTTCAGTAAATAAAACAAAACAAAACAAAACGATGATGATCCCATGTTCTATTTTTAGGTGAGAGGACGAAAAACTTTTCTGTAGGCATTTTCTCCAGCCTTAGGAGTTCTGCCAAAATGTTCTTGTCCCCCTGCCCACATCACATAAAATACTCCTTTATTTGTCTTTTCCTAATCGCTTTTACATTATTTACATACTTTGAATCTGACGCCCAGTAGCAGTTTTGACTCCCCACCCATGTAGGCAGCCTTTCTTTCCATATTACTAGAGTGCACTTGAGACCATGTAACAAAAGAATGGGCTTTTTTCAAGAAAAACAGGTCTAACCTTCCAAGGGGACAGGTGCAAGGAATGAGTCAGCCAGTCTTCTGGGTTCTGGCCATACTACTTGAAAGGACTTCTTTGGTCAATAGCAGGGCACCATTCTTAAATGCTGGTTCGACTTACTTTTAAAAAATGCTTATGTGCGTATTAGCACAGAAAGCAAAAATTGTTGCTATGCCATAATGTTTGCTTATGGAAAAAGTAATGTTAATTCTCTACGGTATTTTTAATGGATATTTTAAACTTTGTTGAAGCAATTATCTGAAGTTATTTGTAGTGGGTTATGACATGTTCAAGGAAGTCCGTTTTTTCCTGCTTGCACACAAGGCAAAATCATCATCACCATACACTACTACTATTATTACCTCTACCCCCTTTTCAGGACTTGGTTTCATTCTGCAGGAAATTAAATAATTTCTCACGCATTTGATAGGGATGGAAAGAAGACAGAGGTTGTGCTTTGTTCTCTATTACAAGATGTCCAAGGCAATTTAATAGGTCAGCTATCATACTTACTGTACATGCAATATTGTGGGTAATAAAGTGCATGTGAGACATACTGTATATTGTCTATGAATATTAACTCCATTAAGTCCCATTTATCATATTCTTATCTTGTACCTGTGAAGGTTGGCATATTTTTACATGTTTTCAAAATGAATACAATTAATTTTTGTCTACATGAAGGCAGATAGCTTTATTAATTTGTTTTGACACAGCCTGTAACTTAGGGACAAGTTGCAGACTTCTATCATGGGAGTAAACCAACCAACTTTACTGAAACAGAAATTACCATGAAACAATAATCAGAGATTCGTGAAGTCCTTTACCAAGGAACTAAAAAAGCAATGCTAAAGAACTACTGAAGTTGCAGTTTATGACTCTCATATTTCTTTACTGTCCTGTACAGAATAATCAATAGTTGCAGGCTACTACATGACCACTTACTGCTTGCCATAATTCACATCCTCACATGTACATATTTCTGGCACAGTGAAGACTTATCTTGTGTATAAAAGCTTCCTGACGTGGTGATATAGAATCATTTCTTATATTCACAAGGAAGAAGAGATGGTGTAGAATCCATTGTCTTCAACCTCCCCATGAATTGGGTAAGCAATTTCAGAGCTCCATAAAGGAAGCAGACTATCTGGATATTTCTCAGTTGAAATTCAGGCCTGGGAATGAGATGGAAACTGCATTGGTCATCCTGGTTAATTACCTATGTTGGGATCTAGATGAATTGGACTATCTGCAGGGGTTGGGGACCGGAGACACTGTGCTCCAGTAATTCCATTCTTTCTTCATTGGGCATTTCCATTCAGTTCAGCTTGACCGGAAGGTGCATTCAACTCAGTTTGCAGTGAATACTGCAATACACATTGAAAAGGCGTAACTCTTAGTATTTCACTTTATGCAAAATCATTGAGGTAATGAGAGCAGAGATAAATGTGTTCTTTTGCATGTGCATTTTTTTTAAAAAAATCACTGTTCTTAGCATCATATGGTACAGTTTTCACAATTTAGGGCAGTTTTACAGAGCAGTAATTCTTTTCTAATCAGAATCTCTGGTATGATCCTTTCTGGAAGAAATGCCTTAGCAACAGTATTTTTAAAGCTTAGGCATCCCATTCAGAACCTGATTATCCTTCTACATTTTCATACAAAATGGATTAATGTGTCCCAGTTTTTATTATGTTTTCGACACTTGTCATTTGGCATTAAGCTGACACTATGAAGATCTATTGCAGATCAGTATGAATGGACAGAATGCAGTGGTATATAGAAGAAACAGTGATGGGTAAAGCAAGGATAATTTATGTTTCAGTCACAATATATTCTGAAATAAAAAAAAATACACTTTGGACAAAAGAATCATGTTGTGAAGCAGAGAGACAAGAAGGCAACTAACTGTAAGCTCATAAACTATGCAAAGATCATAGTTTAATGAGAGAAGATGTGATTTGCACAAATATGTTCTGAAGTTCAATCCCTGGAATTTCTATTTAAGGAATGTCAGATATTAGAGTTGGGAAAGCCATTTCCTTGAGATCTAGGGAATCTGCTTACAAAAAAGGAAGACAATAGTATTGAAAACATATCAATAGTTTGCTTAGCAGATATTGTTTCATATAAAAGAAGCTATGACATTTTCTTTTTTCCTTTCTTCAATTTGATTTAGAATATGCTGTGGCCAGGTGCTCCACATTTTGTATACCATAGAGGAAAAGGACCTTTTATGCATTTCCAGCAAGTATGCTTCAAAGAGAGGAGGCATACACAGAAGGTCCTTCTCAAGTGACCAGGGAGCCGGGCCAATTCACTTATGAGAGGCAATTATCAGTTATCATGGCTCTGCGCTATTTACAGCTTCAGAGATTATACCAACATTATGAATTGGCAAATGATTTGACTGCTTGATCTGGCACCTGCATGTTGTACTAATTTTAAGTTTCCAGACAATCTTATATCCTAGTGCTGTTTAGCTGTCATTCTGCTCAACAACAATTCTATCTTGTCTAGACTACATTTTAACTTCTTTATCTGAAACCAGACCACCACCAAACTCAGGTAACTGTCAGACACTACTAATATGCTGGATTTTCCTGACTATGACAAGCTCAGGTAAGAATCCATGGTGAAAACATCTGAACTGGTCATGCTTATCTGCCTACCAGTCAGTGCTGAAATCAGCTCTGATTTTTTTTTAGAAGGAAGACTAAACAAAGTGAGGAATATACTTGTGCACTTCTGGAAAATTTGACATCAGACTGATATAGCTCACCTGCTAAATTTGCAGAGTAATGGAGGCAAATGTGGAAGTAGAACTGGAATTATAGAATGACATTCTAAAATTCTGTGCTCTAAATTATTCTAAAAGTCATGGTGCAAGAGATTTAATTGGCAGGAAAGCACAGAGCTTGTCAGTCCAGTGCAGTAATTATCCAGTCAAGAGCTCAAAACGAATTTTTCCTAACCTCTGTTCCATCTGAAACAGTTCAGCTTCTTTTTCAATACAGGTTAGATACTGCATTCTTGATTTTTGTGGGTAGCATCTTCAAATTTCCAGGCAGACAGGCATCTCAAGGTACAAATGCGTATTACTCAGGGCTTCTGGCTATTGTCCTTATAGTTTATTCAGAAGCAAGACAGATGAGTGCAAAAATCTGTTTCTCGCAGTATAATATAGGGCTGCCCAGAGTATATCACCCACTCACTTGCTCGTTTATAACATATATTCCTCAGAAACTTGTAAAATGGCATCAAATGTATTTCACTGTGTCACCAAGAATTCATTGTAGCTCGTAGTAATGCACATACTTTTTTCTTCAGCTGGGTGCATGTTTCATTTCTGCCTGACATGATCATCTGACAAGTTGGGCCTGCACTGGCAATGTTGAGTATTTTCAAAGTCATGTAAATTAGGCTGATAGATCCATAAACATAAAATGGCAAGCATATCACAGCAATGCTTGTTAAGATGCACTAATGGCATATAATAAATACATGATTCTAGGGCTATTTATACTATGCTGATGTATGTGCATTGTGGAGAAGGAGAGAGAAAAGCTAAAGTTCAGCAGAAGAACATAATGGGACCTCCAATACAGTTTGCAAACCGTAGAGGGTAGTGGTATGTTAAAGCTACTGCAGAGTCTCTAAATGATTCTTTTGCCCTCACTGAAAGGTTCTTCTCTTACCAAGTATAAATAGAAGTCACATTAGGTTGGTGTTTTTGAAAATCTTTTGGAGCTGATACTTCAAGTGCACTGTGACTGCTTCTTATCAGTACATTTAAATGAAAAGAAATGTTATAAAATTGTCAGATAGGTAAAACATGTAGTGTGAGCTAAGGGAGATTTCAACGGGGATGCTGAAGCCACTGGATGCCATATTTTATTATACTGGAGATCCCAGATGCATCCGAAATCCTGAATGTGAAATAACTTGGTGAATATCAGCATAAAGAGCTGGTTCCCAGAATAATACAGGAGACTGTTATGTAAACAGCCAGCTGTAAACTTCTCTGTTATTAGTGATGGACCACAGGAAAGCTGTATGAAAGAAGATCAGAAAATCTCTACTCTAATGATTTCTAAATGGGAAATTGTTCAGTTGTTGGAATTTTTCTAATGCTATGCTTTTCTTTGCAATAAATCTTGCTAAAGACACTTTGTAAGAATTGTGCTTGAAAAGAATCACTTTTGGTTTTATGTAGCTCCCAAAGAACCTGGCAGTGGCAAGAATATAACGCATAATTCTGAAACACAATGAATTTGTTGTGCCATTAAGCAAAGCTTAGGATAATTATATGGGTGACTTCCAGGTGAGGATCTATGGTGGACTAGGTGTCCCTGAAGGAGTGGGGGCAGTATTACCATGGACATTGATGGCCAGACAGTGAATTCTGGCTGGCACAGTTTTTCCAGACAAAGGAGAGATTGTGAGATCGCCCACTTGCACTCTGGACAGCTACTTTTCATGAGGAGACTGCAGGAACTGAGGTTTTTGCAATCAACTCATGAGTTGAGAGGCTGGGAGTTGAGGGATTTCAATCAAGCTCACAGCTGTAATGCAGCATATATGGATACAAGGTTTGCAAAAGCCTCACTTTCTTAAACACTTTGAGATGTAATCAATTTACAGCTAAAGAGAGATTTTCTGAGCAGAAGGATTAGAGAAATCAACCTGGTGAATCAACATTCTTTTTGGATTAAAAAGGAAAAAGAAAAAGGGTTTCAAAGATTTAAAAACTTTTGGCAAAAAGCTTAACAAGGATTGGATGTAAGAAAGTTTAAAATGGATAAAGGGGATAGTAATTTTGAAAGATTACTTTTTGGTGAAAGTACTTTTGAACAAATTGGAATTAAAACAAACAAATGGACTGGACCTTTGTGGGAATGTTTTTTGTTTACTATTAAAGAGTGCAGACAATTGGTGGACTTTACAAAACAAAGGATAAAGGTAATACGAGCCAGACTGTGATGCTGGTATAACTATGGAGTGCCATTTGAAATTAAAGTATTAAGGGCACAGGAAGATAAAACGGGGGGAAAGGTGGGGGAAGCTTGCCTTTTACTCTTTCCCTTGCAATTAAGATACTTTCACTTTTGGATTACAATATTACAACGGCAACCACCAGAAAAGTGACAAAAACAGCAGAGGGGATGAGAGGATCACTAGAGCAACCTGCAAAGAGAGGAATTACACCAGATTTACTTCAGAAAGTGTTTGAGGAATTGAACAATAAATTATCTGAATCACTTGATACTAAATTGACTAAATCATTTGATACTAAATTGACAACTTTTGAAAAAAGAATGGATGAGAGACTTGTAAAGATGAAAGAGGAGATGAAAGAAGTAGTTGGAAAACTCTGTAAAACAGTCTGGACACATAAAACAAATTAATGATAAAGGGGAAATTCTGGAGAGTAAGACAGAAGTTATAAACAGAGAGCTGGAAAGAGACTTATATAATTTGGCACTACTGGAATTGAGAGAGAAGGAATTTTGTTTGACATTTAAAGCAATTCCAGAGGATTCAGGTGAAGATATTAGAGAAAAGGTTATTAAAGCTTTAGCAATTCTTCTGGAATAGGATGAGGAGGGTACAGAGGCAGAAACCAATAAAGTATATAGAATAAATACAAGACTTGCAAGAATAAGAAATGTTCCAAGGGATGTCTTGGTGCACTTTGTCAGGAAGAAGATAAGAGATCAAGTTTTGCAGCAGCATTTCAATACAAGACTGAAGATGGATGATACAGATGTAATCGTTCTTAAAGAAATTCCTACTAGAATTTTCTGTAAGATAAAATAGTATTATTATTATTATTATTTTTTGTAGAGTCCTTGGTGCTCTCTGAGCCTTGTTGTTTTCTTGCAGACATTTCATTGCCAGACTAGGGAACATCTTCAGTGCAAAGAGGGAGTGGGCCTTGCTCTCAGTTTATATACCATGGCTTGCCCTGCTTGGGTTGGTGGGTGGGGGTGTTGTTCTCTCCTTGGGAGTTCTTTGGTTCTTTGCTGCTTGCAAACAACAGCCCTCACACTGAAGATGTCGCCTACGTCTGCAAGAAAACAACAAGGCTCAGAGAGCACCAAGGACTCCACAGTTCAACCCTGAGCTACAAATATTCGCTTCGATTAGTATTTCTTTTTTTTGATTGATAGACTAAAACAGAAAAAGATTCCATTTCAATGGGACAAATTGGAAGGCATGATTTTTATTGTTAAACAGCAGAGGTTTTGACTGAACTCAGTCCAGAATGTGTGTGTTTTTAATAGATGGCAGAAACTGAAGTTTTTACGGTCGCTTGCAAACAGCTGGGTATTGCAGGGTTCCACCGAGCTCATAGCCATT
The DNA here is from genome assembly GCF_035149785.1 of Candoia aspera. Lineage (NCBI taxonomy): Eukaryota > Metazoa > Chordata > Lepidosauria > Squamata > Candoiidae > Candoia > Candoia aspera. Next base: position 146,794,182 of record NC_086153.1, read on the forward strand.
AGGGTAGCCTTTCTATGGCCTCAAAGTTTGACCAAACCTTGCTTCTTAAACCCTTTGGAGTTTACTCTTTTTTCCTACAGCTTTTTAAAGATTGAGAACCTTCAGAACTGCAAGTTTGAGTGTATTCAGTGGGCGAGTTTTCTTCAATCCTTTAAGAAAGAAGTTTAATTACAAGTTTAAGGTTTTGTGAGGAAAAAAAGTTTTTTTTTTTTGAATATACAGCAAAAGGATGATTACAGTGCTGATTTTAGACAGTTTTAAATGGATTAAGGGTTCAGATGGACTTGAATTAGAACTTTAAAATTGACTATAAGAATCCTTCCCGTGGGAAACCTTTTGTCTTTACATTTGGAATTGATAAAATGCCTTTGAAGATCAGTGACTAGAGGGCACCAGAAGGAAATAAACGTATCAATGGATTTGTTATGAGAGATTTATGATTACTGGGATCAGAAAATAATTTTAAAGTTATCTGCTATGAGAGAAGAAAATGATGTTGTTGAAGGGGAACAAGTTCCATTGAATAAAACTGAAATCAATTTGAATGTGGATTTAAAGTTGACAGCCTATAAGAAAGAGGAAAAAGTTGAAATAGTGGATATGATATAAATTCTACAATAGGTGTCCTAACTTCTAGAGAAAGATTATAATTCAGCGTAACAGTACATGTTTTGTATACAGAGTGTGTCTCAGGATTGATTTCCAGTATCTGCCATTAAATGTTTAGAAACTACATGAAAACTACATGTAAATCCAATATGAAATCCAATATGAAATATTGGATTTACAATGAAAATAGTTGATGATTTAACAATTTAAAAAGACACACAAATACTAATACAGAAGATTGATGTGGATAACCTCTTTTCATTGGATTTACAAAAGGGACTCACTGAAATTGTCAACAATTTCATAGGAAGAGACAGTGAGAATATGAACAGTGATGTGGATAAGCTTTTTACACTGGAATTACAAAAGGGGCTTGTTAGAGATGCTGACAATTCTGGGAGAAGAGACAAGAGTATGAGGAGAAAGCAGATGTTGGACATTGTTTGAGGGGACTAAAGATTCTTGGGAGAAAGAAGAAAGAATATAAGCTGGTTTATTTGATCAAGGCTAAAATAAATGGGTTGCTATCTTGGGTAATGTTCAATGGATTTTTGTTGACCCGGACCAGATGGCAACGTTTTAAAGGTTTTGTTTATTTGAAGAGAGAAGAGGGGGTGATTTGTTTAAATAGAAAAAGAGATAAATATATGGAGATAGATCACTTTACCCAACAGGATATGTCTTAAATTCAGACCAGGTCAAACCCAGCATGACATCTGTTCTAAAAGGAAATGGCTCTCCAGCACCTCAAATGGAGGTCTTTTTATGTAGTTTCTAAACATTTAATGGGAGATACTGGAAATCAATCCTGAGACACACTCTATATACAAAACATGTACTGTTACACTGAATTATAATCTTTCTCTAGAAGTTAGGACAACCTATTGTAGAATTTATATCACAGCCCTTGTGTATTTTCTGCCAGGAAAAATAGGAAATCATATCATTAATTTTCAGTTATTGTATTGTTAGTGCAATCAGAGAAAACTTAGGGGGTCAACAAAAAATGGGGGGAGTTAGTCACTAGCTGTCATTCTTTCTCTAAGGCTCCTGTTGAATCCAGGTTTTAAAGTGCATCTGATGTTCACATGAAGCCTAAACCTATTCATCAGAGTAGCATTTTTTTAAAACAGAGCCATTCAAGTGACTATTCAAATATAGGCTAAGGATGTAAATCTATCAGTCTTGCTTCCTGTCTAATTAAATATATTTTAAATCTGCCAGGAAGTAGTGAATTTTGGAAGTTCTTGTTAAAACCCAACATGAATGGAATTCTTACTCATACCTGAATATAGCCTGACTTACGGTCCAGCTACCCCCCACCCCTTCCACATTTCTGATAGAGGGAGGAGTCCTGCCTATCCAATTCCACTTGGCATTGTCAGTTTGAGCTTTTCTGGATTTCATTTCTCCATGACAACCACGTTTGACAGGCAGCAGCTACTCTGGCAACTTTACATCACATTTTCCTAAGCAAGTAAATTCTGTTGACAGTCTGATAAAGTTAAATTGGCAGTCATGGTCTCCCCAAAGCAAGGCTTATTAAACACTAACGGAATAGAATAAATATGTTATTTCAAATCCAAGCAGAAATATACAGTAATCATCTGATGTAATCTGGCATTTAAAAAAAAAACCCTTGGTGGCCAAAAAAAAAAAAACCTAACAAATAAGGGGATTTGTTTGGAGACCAAAACGTTTTTCAGGAAGTGGAAAAATGGGCTATTAATTACATACTTTGTATGACATGTCTATTCAATGAGTATAAATCATTCAAAGCCTTTGTTGTTTATTCGTTTAGTCGCTTCCGACTCTTCGTGACTTCATGGACCAGCCCACGCCAGAGCTTCCTGTCGGTCGTCAACACCCCCAGCTCCCCCAGGGATGAGTCCGTCACCTCTAGAATATCATCCATCCACCTTGCCCTTGGTCGGCCCCTCTTCCTTTTGCCTTCCACTCTCCCTAGCATCAGCATCTTCTCCAGGGTGTCCTGTCTTCTCATTATGTGGCCAAAGTATTTCAGTTTTGCCTTTAATATCATTCCCTCAAGTGAGCAGTCTGGCTTTATTTCCTGGAGGATGGACTGGTTGGATCTTCTTGCAGTCCAAGGCACTCTCAGAATTTTCCTCCAACACCACAGTTCAAAAGCATCGATCTTCCTTCTCTCAGCCTTCCTTATGGTCCAGCTCTCGCAGCCATATGTTACTACAGGGAACACCATTGCTTTAACTATGCGGACCTTTGTTGTCAGTGTGATGTCTCTGCTCTTAACTATTTTATCGAGATTTGTCATTGCTCTTCTCCCAAGGATTAAGCATCTTCTGATTTCCTGACTGCAGTCAGCATCTGCAGTAATCTTTGCACCTAGGAATACAAAGTCTTTCACTGCTTCTACATTTTCTCCCTCTATTTGCCAGTTATCAATCAAGCTGGTTGCCATAATCTTGGTTTTTTTGAGGTTTAGCTGCAAGCCAGCTTTTGCACTTTCTTCTTTCACCTTGATCATAAGGCTCCTCAGTTCCTCTTCACTTTCGGCCATCAAAGTGGTATCATCTGCATATCTGAGATTGTTAATGTTTCTTCCAGAGATTTTAACTCCAGCCTTGGATTCCTCAAGCCCAGCTTGTCGCATGATGTGTTCTGCATACAAGTTGAATAGGTAGGGTGAGAGTATACAGCCCTGCCATACTCCTTTCCCAATCTTAAACCAGTCCGTTGTTCCGTGGTCTGTTCTTATTGTTGCTACTTGGTCATTATACAGATTCTTCAGGAGGCATACAAGATGACTTGGTATCCCCATACCACTAAGAACTTGCCACAATTTGTTATGGTCCACACAGTCAAAGGCTTTAGAATAGTCAATTAAACAGAAATAGATGTTTTTCTGAAACTCCCTGGCTTTTTCCATTATCCAGCGGATATTGGCAATTTGGTCTCTACTTCCTCTGCCTTTTCTGAACCCAGCTTGTACATCTGGCAATTCTCGCTCCATGAACTGCTGAAGTCTACCTTGCAGGATCTTGAGCATTACCTTACTGGCATGTGAAATGAGTGCCACTGTTCGATAGTTTGAACATTCTTTAGTGTTTCCCTTTTTTGGTATGGGGATATAAGTTGATTTTTTCCAATCTGATGGCCATTCTTGTGTTTTCCAAATTTGCTGGCATATAGCATGCATTACCTTGAGAGCATCATCTTGCAAGATTTTGAACAGTTCAGCTGGGATGCCGTCGTCTCCTGCTGCCTTGTTATTAGCAATGCTTCTTAAGGCCCACTCAACCTCACTCTTCAGGATGTCTGGCTCTAGCTCACTGACCACACCGTCAAAGCTATCCCCAATATTGTTATCCTTCCTATACAGGTCTTCTGTATATTCTTGCCACCTTTTCTTGATCTCTTCTTCTTCTGTTAGGTCCTTGCCATCTTTGTTTTTGATCATACCCATTTTTGCCTGGAATTTACCTCCAATGTTTCTAATTTTCTGGAAGAGGTCTCTCGTCCTTCCTATTCTATTGTCTTCTTCCACTTCCGCGCATTGCTTGTTTAAAAATAATTCCTTATCTCTTCTGGCTAACCTCTGGAATTTCGCATTTAATTGGGCATATCTCCCCCTATCACTGTTGCCTTTTGCTTTCCTTCTTTCTTGGGCTACTTCTAGTGTCTCAGCAGACAGCCATTTTGCCTTCTTGGTTTTCTCTTTCTTTGGGATGTATTTTGTTGCCGCCTCCTGAACAATGCTGCCAACTTCTGTCCAGAGTTCTTCCGGGACCCTATCTACTAAGTCCAGTCCCTTAAATCTATTCTTCACCTCCACTGCATATTCCTTAGGAATATTAGTGAGCTCATATCTAGCTGATCTGTGGGTCTTCCCTAATCTCTGTAGTCTGATCCTAAATTGTGCAAGAAGAAGTTCGTGATCGGAACTACAGTCAGCTCCAGGCCTTGTTTTTACCGACTGTACAGATGTCCGCCACCTTTGGCTGCAAAGGATGTAGTCAATCTGATTTCGGTGTTGTCCATCTGGTGAAGTCCATGTATAAAGCCGTCTCTTAGGTTGTTGGAAGAGAGTGTTTGTTATGCAGAGTGAGTTGTCTTGGCAAAATTCTATCAGCCTATGTCCTGCTTCATTTTGTTCTCCCAGGCCATACTTACCTGTAATTCCAGGTGTCATTTGACTGCCCACCTTAGCATTCCAGTCTCCTGTGATGAAAATAACATCTCTTTTAGGTGTGTTGTCCAGTAAGTGCTGCAGATCCTCATAGAACTGCTCTACTTCAGCTTCTTCAGCATCTGTGGTTGGGGCGTATATTTGGATCAATGTGATGTTAGATGGCTTGCCCTGAATTCGAATTGAGATCATTCTGTCGTTTTTTGGGTTGTATCCAAGCACTGCTTTAGCCACTTTACTATTAATTATGAAGGCTACTCCATTTCCTCTGTGGTCCTCTTGCCCACAGTAGTAGATCTGGTGGTCATTTGATGTGAAGTGGCCCATTCCAGTCCATTTCAGTTCACTGACGCCCAGAATGTCTATCTTTAATCTTGACATCTCACCAATAACCACATCCAATTTGCCCTGGCTCATAGATCTTATATTCCAGGTTCCAATGGTGTGTTGATCCTTAGAACATCGGATTTGCCGTTCACCACCAGCACCGTCGGCCGCTAGCCGTCCTTTCGGCTTTGAGCTAGCTGCGTCATCATGTCTGGGGCTAGTTGAGCTCATCCTCTGTTCCTCCCCAGTAGCATTTTGACCATCTTCCGACCTGGGGGTCTCATCTTCCGATGGTATACTGACATATCTCTGGTTGTACTGATCCATTTAGTTTTCACGGCAAGAATACTGGGGTGGGTTGCCATTACCTTCCCCAGGGATCACATTTAGTCTGACCTCTCTGTCATGACCTTCCTGTCTTGGGTGGCCCTTCACGGTTTAGCTCATGGCATCATTGAGGTGCTCAAGCTCCAGCACCACAACAAGGTAACGATCCTTTGCTGAAGCATTCAAAGCCTACTAACTTCAAAATAAGTTTCACTTAGCTTAATGGAATTTAGAGTAAAAATAGTAGGGATTTATGCCAATTAATATAGTAAATATTTTTCTGTATTATTAATTGATGATCTGGAGATCTAATACAAATTTCTTACATGCATATGAAGTATAAGGTAGTCATTTATCTATAAAATTGATGCATAATATATTTTAAACAGCTGAGCATTTTCTACTCCCTTCTACTGTGTTCTTCCAAAAATGTACTAAATTGGGTTCTTCTGAAATACAAACAGGAGTAGGGCCTCCTTATCCCTGGAGTTAAGCTGTTTCAGAGTATAGGAGCCACATCCTGGGTCCCTTCTGGCTAACACCCCTTGGGGGTCACCTGTAACTTGCCATCTCTATTAGTTTTCACTGGATGGACAGAACTCATTCAGAGCAGGCAGTTTCAAGCCATGTAAGCTTTAAAGGTAATAACCAGCACCTTAAATTGTACCTGGAATCCAACTGGGAATCAGAGGAGCTCCCACAATAAAGGTGTCACATGGATAAAATGGGAAGAAGTCATTCCCACATAGGCTTCTGAATTTTGCACTAGTAATTTACAGATGAACTTCAAGGACAGCCTAATGCACACCAAATTACCATTGTAAGGAGTGTGGTGACAAGGTTGTGAGTGCCTATCAATAAAGCCGCCTGCCCCAGGAATGGCCACAAAGAATGGAAGTATACTGAATGCAATACATGTTAGTGTCCAAGGAAAACTTAATAGAAAAGAAGTCATAAATGCTGTGAGCATGTTAAAAAGTGGTAAGGTTCTAGGCAGAGACAGTGTAATTAGAGAAATGTTAAAATAAGTATGTGGTTTGCTTATGGAGTGGTTGTTTAACTTGTTTAAAATGCATGTCAAGACTGCACCTGTGTCTGATGATCAGAAGAATGTACTATAATTATTCTTCCTTTATACAAAGTAAATGATAACAAGCATGAATGCAAAAACTACAGGGGGATTAGTCTTTTAAGTGTGCCTGGGAAGATGTTTGGCAGAATTCTGACTGAAAGGGTATACCAGGTGACAAGGAATAAAATTTGGTAAGTGTAGTTCTGCTTTGTGCCAGGCAGGTAATGTGCAAATCAGATTTTTGTCTTTAGCAGTTTATTCAGAAATACGTTAATATGAAAAAGTTTATTGTATATTTCCTGATTTAGAGAAAATATATAACAACATGAATTGACTTGACTTTGAACATTTGGTATAAATATGGAGTTGATAACTATATATAATAAGAGTGGCAAGTGGAAATAATGTATTATAAAAATGAATGGAATATTCAATGAATGGCTCAGAACACAGCTGAAAGTCAGACAAGGATGTATGAAGTCCCCTTCATTGTTTAATGTATTTATAGACAAATTCATACTAAATTCTTGGAAATGTGAGAGGTGTATTGGTTGGAAATGTGAATGATTATGTACTTTTATGTGTAGATGATGAATTGTTGACTTAGAACCTGAATAATTTGCAGTAAATATTTGATAGACTGTATGATGCAACAAGTAGTATGGATCTGAAAGTTAATGTATCAAAGATCAAGGTAGCTTTTCGACATTTTTCCAAGTTATACAAAAATGGTAAGCTATAACAAGTAGATGAATTTGTATACCTTGGTAGAAAGTTTAGTAAAGACAGGAAAATGATGGTAGAAAGGTAGTGTGTAATAAGGGCTTTGTTATGATTAATTAATCATTATTGAAAGAAGATAATTTGGCTGTGTATAAGTGTGCTTCTGCCCTCTTCATTAATTGGAAGAGAAAACTGAGTATGTTAGAAGAATCATAACCTGAATGATTGAATGCAGAGGAATGGGGTATTTATGAAGGATGTGCTATAAAATAGGAAGAGACAGGGACAAGAATTAATAGGTGCTGAAAAGGCTGAATACATCCTTTCAGATTACTGTGGTCTCAAACTACAAAGTGCTTGGCAAGTATCTGCATCCCTTGAACCTAGAAATGAAGTGAGTGTCACTGAAAATGATATAGCATGGATGAGATAGGATGATAATGTCCAATCCACAAGATGTTTGAAAATTTAAGTTTAAAAGAGATTTATTATATTCAAAATTTGGGGGAGGGTGCTTTTTGTGGAGTTTTTGTTCATCTGTTTAAATGGTTACTGGGATGTTTGTCAAATGAGCAAATTGCTCTTAAGCAGATTTCTATTATATTTGGATTTTCCATGCATTTTGGTCAATATTTATGCTTTAAGAGTTGCATTGCAATAACATTGACAATTAAAGAATCCAGATAGGTTGCACTTAGCAAGCCAAGTAGGACCATATGCTAAAGTACTCTTTGGTAGATTCTGGGATTCCCTTTCAAAAAAAAAAAACCCCTTTTGCTGACTTACAAATTTCTCTTCTCCCTTTCCTAGCTTCAGAAGGAATTGCACTCATGAAGAGGACAAATGGGAAAATAAATGCCCTTGCACTAGTCTTTGTATTTTCCTGAACAGCTTATTGATCTCCTGAATTCAAAACTGGTATCAGCACTGTTTGAGAAGTGGTGGAACAATATCTGAACTGGGAGGCTAATGTTGGAATTTAGTATACAACAGTTTATCAGTGAAACCTATCATTGCATTGAAGTTGCCTGCAAGAATTATGAAGGTGTTTGGGGATTTCATTTGTAAATTACCAGTACAGTATATGTCTCTAATCTGGACCAGGTAGTTTTAATTGGGATCACAATCTCAGTGGTGGATGTACACATTAATACATACTGTAAATGTATAATATTGCTAAATTTAAGTAGCACAGCCCAGCCATCACATAGCTTTCCAAGGAATGCCAATGAAAAATTTCAAATTGAAGTGCAATAGAATAAGCAAGCTTAGGCCACCACAAAGTCTGCCCCACCCAGCTCCAAGGTCTGTCACCACTGAAAAGGATTCCAATCCATCTAATACCAGGTCCTCAGAAAACCAAATTCCCTGTAGAAAAAGAACATCAAACTTTCTGATCTAATTCATAAAAGACATGTCACTGCTTTTATTCTTCCACCTGGCTAGATTCCAGGAGATGGCCATCAATGGGCAAGAAGTAGAAGAGAGTTATTGAGATTTCTGTGGATCTGCTCCTCCATGTTGTTCCTCTGAGAGTATTGTGGTATCATCTTGAGATGTTCCAGAAGCAAAATTATTCAAAATCAAGGAATTTGGATCTTTGTTGGTTACTGATTATTCTATTTTCTTCACTTGGGTAGTATTTCCTTTGGCTTCAGGTTCTTTAGCCACCTTCGTCTTTTTGAAAGTTTGCATCTTTTTGGCAAAGATCCCAAGATCCTCAGGAACCTCAGGGGCGTGAATAAGATAGACAGCTTGGACTCTTTGACTCCTTTTCAATTCCTGGGACAGGCAGATCATTTCCTTTATTTTGTTTGTTTGTTTGTTTATTTATTTTGGTCTTCATCCTCTAAGTAGTCAAGGTATTTTAGTGAGGTGTTTGGTATATCATGGGTTTTTGTTGCAGTCATCTTCAGGGGGTAGGCAAAGTCAATTAATGGTGCAGCCAGCATGTGTCTAAGATCTTCCAATCTCTTTAGTATTTTCTCCTGTTCTTGAGCTGGTAGATCCCTGAAGGAGTTAATAACTTCTATTTCTGATGGTTTGCCTGTTGCCTTCTCTTTTACCTGTTATCTGAAACTGCTTATCTAAGGAGCTCACTTTCAAGGGCATTGCTGGCTTAGTGTCCATCTTTTTCTCTACAGCTATAGTCTTACTTTTCAGAGTTGGAAAACCAGCAGCATTTTGTTGAAATAAATTGAAGAGTGGAGTAATTTTCTCTTCATGGAAAACTTGTTTAGAAAATATTTAAAAGGTGCTCAAAAACGGTCTCATTTTGAATAACATGCTGGGAATTGTAGGGTGTTTTAAAGTCAACAGAATTCTCTTACTACCAGTTTTACTTGGAATCCACTCTATCTCTAATAAATTGATCATGTATTGTTGGCAGTGGAGGAGTTGATTCAGAGACAAAAGAGCAGCTTTCTTTGAATTCCATTGGTTTCTATTAAACCTGTTTTGGGTTATGTTTGAGGTGATCTGATTATTTTGAAGGATGTGATTGTTCTTAACTTCAGCCTTCCTAGTTCCTAGACATTGGGTGGATTTTGGAGTAGCAAATTGTCTCTGCATTTGGGTATCCTTTGTATTTATTTCAGAGGTCATTTCCAATTTTTTCCTTGGCTTCCTTGTTCATTCTTATTCCTGTCGTTAAAACTTTGTGTCATTACAGACTCTAATTTAGTTTAATAAGTGAGTAAGTGTTATAAAGGATTGTTTCAAAGATTCTACTTTTTCTTTAATTGCTGATAAGTATTTGAAAATTGATATCACAGCCTGGGCTGCTAATAAGCATTGCCTAGAATAAGCATTGTCTATGACTTACTCAGTTTTTTGCCCTCCCTCCTGGCTTTCTTCTAACAGCTGAGTGCATGGCAGCAGGCACAACTGATGACGTAGCTGGCCCTAGGGAGTTAAAGGAGTCTTGGAAATCTGATTCCTCTTGCAGTGAGGAGGACAGTTTTTTCAGTTATTTATGCTTAGTTTCTGTTTGCAAGTCCCATTTTACTTGCAAACAGAAGTTTTACTTTCTGACATTTTTTCCCCCATGATCTTTCTTTCTCAGTGAGAATTCCTAAGGCATGTTGTTCTGTTTCATATTTGTTAGGCAGTAAAATGTCCTGAAAGCGTAGGGTGAGTAAGGTTTTAAAAGATTTAAAAATAGTAACAGGGATAAAATAAAATTAAAAATAAATATGCTTAAGGAGCTTAACTTCAGAGCTGCTCACTCTTTGCCCTCTTGTTTCTTCCTCTCTATCAGCACCTCATATCTTTGAGCAAGTTTCCATGTCTACCATGCTGGGAGGATCATGATGTTTCATGGCTGTCTGGGACTCCCTAGATTAGAGTTACCAGATATCTGGCAAAAGGAGGACATGTCCTCCTTTTTATCCTCATGTCCTCCATCTGGCAGGCATAGCCTCAACATGAAATATTGTCTGACTTTTTGAGTATCTCTTCCTGAGAAGCTTTTCTCCATGGTGCAGTGCTTCCCTAATAAGTGCTAACTGCAAGTTAACAAGCTGTGCTCTGTGACCTTTATTAATTGATTAGTACCTTCCAGTAGCCTTGTGCCCCTGCCTGAAATTGACAAGACTTTAATCAGTTATGCTGAAGGCTTTTGCCTCCTAACTGGCTCTAGCACATTCCTGCAATTGAAAAACCAGTCTTTCTGATGCTGGAAAAAGTAATTTCCTATGCATGTAGGCCTAATTACTTTTTTTTTGGCAGTTTTTCACTGTAATTTTTGTCACAGATGCCAAGAAAAGTAAACAATTAGTGTGTCCTCTCCCACCTCCCATTTTTCCTCCTTTTCGATTGTCTGTGTCCTCCTTTGCCTGTTCAGATATCTGGTAACCCTACCCTAGATCTACTGTTTCATTTCCTGCAATGTTTATGATCTGGTGTAAATGTATTGTGAAGTGTTGTGGAAATTATGGTTGGAATGGTCCCACTGCACCCATATTTGAGAGGAGAGAGCCTATAAGAAGATCATTTGCCTCTACATTCTCAAACATGGAGCTGGCTTGACTGGATTGCATTTCACCTTGCAACGCAGGCCTCTTAAAGAAAAGTGCCTGGCTGAAATACAAAGTGATTTGTGTTAGTTATTTATTTTGATTTAGCAGGGTTTGCCTGTTCAACCTCCTTTATACCTCTGCAGGATCTGCACTGTAAAATGAAAACCAGCTTTTATTACAATACCTTATAAAATACCTTGACTTTGCTCCCCCTACCCGCTGCCTGCAATGCTTTGGATTGCAGCATTTTCTCAACTGCTTATTGTGGTATATTTGCACAACAGCTGCAGCAGCTTCCTAGAGTCACTACAATGGGATGGAGTTCTAGGATATCTGAATATAGCTTTTCTCCTAGTGAAAACATGGAGAGGTTTGGCAGGTAATTTTCATTAGATGTTCTTGAATGGAAAGAAGCCCTCCCTTCATCTGGGTACCTGCATGGAGTCAAACTGAACTCTTCTTTAGCCAAAACTAAACTTTCACATAACTAAATTTCCCTTTTAATTAGGATATCAGGCCTAGCTGATTTTTGAGTGTGGCACTAGTACCAACACAACACTGGTATATCAAAGAATAATGTTTTTTTTTTATAAATGCAGCAAAATAAGTACTTGGGGGGATAAGACAGCTGAATGAAGTTTAGGAGGCCCAGATTTACATACAAAAGAGCATTCATTAATCAGCAAGCAAAAAACAAAGACATAAAAGGACAGGAAATGTCAGCAAAGATACAACTACACCATTAAAATAAGCAGAACTGAAAAGAAATAAAACACCTCTGAAGTTTCTACCTGTGTGTTGCCTGCCAACTTTATCATACCGGTTCTAGTTCTCCAGGGCTATGGGGCAGAAAGACTGAATTCCAGGTTCAGTCAAGAAATCAGCATCGATAGGCCTTGTTGCTTTCAGAACCTCTTGTCCACTCAGACTGAGGAAAGAGGAATATCTTGCCCACTTTGTCCAGCCTGAATCCTATCTCCAACCCCAGCCTCTCAGGGGGGAAAAGCAGTGGCTGTTAGAGTTTTAAAATAGTTAAGATCTTCCAGGCAGCCCACAGGTCCCTAAATCCACTACACTTCTTTTTTTGTACATTTATGCTTTTTGTAGATTTCTGTTTAGAGGCATTAAACTTAGAAGTAATATTTAGATCTATAAAACAGTGTTAAACAATGAAAACTCCTATGGGGTCTAAATGGATACAATTACGGATTTTTTCCATATACTGTATGTTTCAAATTGGCTGTTTATAAACGTGATTCTAATGAGATTGCATTTGTTTTCAGCATGGAAGGAACAGTGTGAAGAATAAAGAGTGGAGACATCAAGGACAAACCATCCTCGATTCAGACACAAACCTAGTGTGTGGAAACTTTTTACCATCAGGCGGAGTATATCAGATGTGATATTAACATGGATGCTTCTTATGAAGTTTGAACTGATGTGTTTCCTGGAATATCACTTTCCTGTCATACATGATATTATCTTTCTGGGGAAGTAGAGGGAGCAATGTCCCCTCTTGTATCAGATAAAAGATGTTGCCACTGAGATAAATTTTTGAACTAGGCCTGAAATACTTAAAAAAAACAAAAACATTGGTTCCTATGGCATGTACTGCTTTAAAAATCAATATTTTGGATCACAGGATTTTCCAACTGCTTACTGTAATATATTTGTGCAACGCCAGTAGTTTCCCAGAGACACTATTATGGGATGGATTCATACAAACTGCAGCCTCAGCATATGATTAAGCACATCACAGAGATGATACCTATATTCAAATTTAAATTTTTAAAAAGGAATCATACTATGCCCCAAGAACCTTTGTGATCTGGAATTATGTTGAATTATTTGGATACTACAAACTACTCTCCAGTGCTTTACTTCAACTGTACAATGAACATTTACCTGTTGTGTTAAAGGTAATATTTACTGCAGTTAGAAAACATATGACTTTTTTTCTTTTAGCCTTACCAATTATCTCAAATCTTTTATAATGAACCATCAAATCAATCATGCTTTTAGATTTATATTCATTTACCATGACTAAACTTGTACTTATACTACATATTGGAAACAAAGTCTTTTTCTAAGCCACCATTTTCATTAATTCATGGGTCTCCAAACGGCCCAATTACTTCTGTACTGTCTTATCTAATTTCTACCTATCCATCTATATTACCTAGCAGAATATTTTTTCCCTTGGATTGCAATCATTCAGAACTTTGCACAATTTTTCCCAAACTTGTATCTGATTTTTCCATCACCATTCACTGGAGTATAATATACAACTATCACCAACCTGTGAATTCCTGTTTTAATACATAGACACGATTTCCATATGCCATGGTTCTCATAAGATGGGCTCCCATATATTCCATCACCCACATGGCTTTTATCATCAAGAAGGTGTAAAGTAGTGCAACTGAAGCCCATTTTCTCCTCAGCATGCTCACACTATTCTATGCAAGCTTGAATCTTTAACCTAGAGATTACTAAAACCTGAAACAACCTATTCTGTCCTGCTGAACTGTTTTATATTGTCTGCAGTTGGCAGAAGAAAATACAGAACATTTTGGTTGTTGAAGATTTTGGCTAAAACAAATTCCAGAAGGATCCTGAGCGAGTAGATTCATATCACTCTCTCTGTTCCCTTCTCCTCCATATGGCCTGTGTGCTGGCCTGCTTATCTTGTGACTTACCCTATGCTTTCCCTAGCTCATTTTAGCCTACCCGCCTCCAACAATGTCCCAGCATGGCATATCCTACCAGGCCACTCACCTACCCCCCCATTCCTCCCAGCGCCTTCCCTTCTCTTCCCTGTCACTCCTCTGTCATTGCCAGTATCCCAGACCAGCATATCCCAGTGTCTCCACTTTTTGAACTGTATCTGGAACAAAATAGTCCTGTTTCATTCCATGGATGGTTCAGAACACTCCATTACATATATTTCAGTCCAGGCATGTACCACCAAATCAGCTGTTCATGCCCACAGTGTTTTGTAGAGTCCTGTTGGTTCCTTAACCATGGCTCTTGTTCACCAAAAGGTCGCCTAGCTTATGGTAGCTTAAATATTTTATATATATATATATATATACACACACACACATCATAATATAAATGCAGTAAAAAAATAATAAAAATCCAAATTTACCCCCACTCATCTAGCTAAATAAATAAATAAATTCTCGTTCCTGGATCGAGAAGCCCTCCGAACAGTCACTCATGCCCTGGTCATCTCCCATATAGACTATTGCACTGCACTGTACGCGGGGCTACCCTTGAAGAGTATCCGGAAGCTTCAGCTGGTCCAGAATGCAGCCTCACAGGCCATTTTTGGTGCCCCTAGGTTGGCACATATAACACCTTTGCTGCGCGAGCTGCACCGGGTGCCAGTTTGCTTCCGGGTCCAATTCAAGACGTTGGTTATCGCCTTTAAAGCCCTACATGGCATGGGGCCAGGCTACCTGAGGGACCGCCTCTTCCCTGTTATGTCAACTCGTCCCACCCTATCATGAAGAGAGGGCATGTTGCAGACCCTGTCGGTAAGAGAATTCCATCTGGTGGGGTCCAGGAGGTGGGCCTTCTCTGCAGTAGCTCCTGCCCTGTGGAACATCTTGTCCCTGGAGGTGAGGCTAGCTGCCTCGCTCCTGGCCTTCTGGAGGAATTTGAAGACCTGGCTCTGCCACCTGGCTTGAGGTGGGGAGGGGAGTCATCATGTTTGGGGATGGCTAGTGCCCAATGTGCTCTTCGCATACAAGGACTGAGTCTGCCATCTGCCATTTGGACTCTATTTTTATCTATAATTATTGATTATTATATAGATTACTGTATATATATTATTATATAGATTACTGTAATGCGCTCTACATGGGGCTACCCTTGAAAAATATCCGGAAGCTACAGCTGGTCCAGAATGCAGCCGCGTGGACAATCTTGGGTGCTCCAAGATTTGCAAACTTAACACCTCTGTTGCGTGAGCTGCACTGGGTCCCAGTTTGCTTCCGGGTCCAATTCAAGGTGTTGGTTATCACCTTTAAAGCCCTACATGGCATGGGGCCAAGCTACCTGAGGGACCGTCTCATCCCTATTACATCGACCTGCCCCATCTGGTCATGCAGGGGGGGCATGTTACGGGCCCCATCTATAAAAGAATTCCATCTAGCGGGGTCTGGGAAGCGTGCCTTCTCTGCTGTAGCTCCCGCGCTTTGGAACATCATTCCCCCAGAGGTGAGACAAGCCCCCTCGTTCCTGGACTTCCGCAAAAGATTAAAGACCTGGTTTTGTAGACAGGCTTGGAATGGGAGGGCAAATAATTACACCTGAGGATGGCTAGTACCATGAGGTGATCTGGAGGGACCTACCACACTGAAGGTCTGATTAAGATCTCTTCGCCATGCAGATTTTATTATATTTATATTTTTATTGTATTTTAATTGTAATGGTTTTATATTTTAATCTTGTTTTATTGTAAGCTGCCCAGAGTCCCCCTGTTGGGGAGAGATGAGCGGTGAATAAATTTATAAATAAATAAATAATTGGTAATTGTTTTTAAATATTGTATTTTTATATATTGTAAATTTATTGTAAATTTATTGTTTTACTGATTATTGTTGTAAACTGCCCAGAGTCCCTCTGATGGGAGGACATGGGCAGTGACAAATTTAATAAATACATAAATAAATAAATAAATTTCCCAATTCTGTCCTGATCTGGCTAGAAAAGCATGCTGAAAAAGCTTTCTATGTGTCTAGCTTTAATGTGGACTGGTCACACATACAGATGTACACATGTTCGACCTGCCCCACCCAATTATGCAGAGAAGGCATGTTACGGACCCCGTCTGTGAGGGAATTTCACCTGGTGGGGTCCAGGAAGCAGGCCTTCTCTGCAGTGGCCCCTGCCCTTTGGAACATCTTGCCCCCAGCGGTGAGGCAGGCACCTTCACTCCAGGCCTTCCGGAAGGCCCTGAAGACTTGGTTCTGCTGTCTCGCTGGGAGTGGGAAGGTGGGTAACCATTCTTGGGGTGGCTCGCACCTTACAGTCCCTCCCACTGGAATGGAATTTTACAGCCACTTGGATTCTATATTTATTTATTGCATTTTATATTTGTAATGTGCTTCATTTTTATGGGATTTTAACATTTATTGTTGTAGAATTGATTTTATCGTAAGCCGCCCAGAGTCCCTTTTTTGTGGGAGATGGGTGGTAATAAAATTTGAATAATACATACATACATACATACATACATACATACATACCACATTCCTATTTCAGGGACAGAGCTTTTCTTACAACACATGCATTTTTAAAAATATGTGTTAATGTTCCCAATGTTTGTGCTATGCTTGTGTACCAAAACAATCATACTTACAGAGGTTCTAAGTACAATGGACAATGCATAGAGAACATGGTGCCATTTGGATGTTTTGGACTACAACTCCCATAAGTTCCTGTCAGCATAGTCACAGTGATCATGAATTATGGGAATCATAGTGCAAAAGAAGGATACTGCCTTTGCCAGGCCAAAGGACACTGAGCCATGGGGTAACATCACAACTCAAAGAGTTAACAGAACACTTTCAAATATGCTGTTCAAGCTAACCTTGCTAATCTGCAATTTAAGTAATCCTCCCACTTTGTGATGTGACTAAAAATGGCATTCTCTCTCCCTCAGATGTCGCAAAAGTTTAACAGAGGAGACTCTGAAATGAGAAATCATAATAACACTTGCCTTCATTATTTTTTCAAAGATGTATGTGCAGTGCATTGACAAGTGTGAAGTGTTCCAAATAACTGAAGTGAAATCTGCATTGTCAAACTAAATGTCATCCTACACATTTGCTCACTTTCTTACTAATTCACCGCATTTGGGAAATTCACATGGGTTTTAATATGACTTGGATTGACACAGTCCTATTAAACTAATACTTTACTTACTCAAGAGGGGGGGGGGAAAGTGATAGAAGAACCAGCAACAATTTTTCTCTCTATCTAAAGCAAATCTGACTTCTTTGCCTCTCCTGAGGAGTGGTCTTTTTGCAAGCAATGTCAGATAATTTAAAAACCATAGCAGCACAGATGTAAATCACTGTGGCTACTGCAAACTTGTAACTGAAAATATGCAAAACTAAGATAGATTTGTCTATACCTAGTGAAAAGGATTTGTGTTTGTACAGATATAAATACACACACATGGTTGCAAGTTAAAAACAAAAATTAAAAACAAACCAATTGAAAGCACAATCTATTCAAATTTAAAGGTGTGTCTAAATCATTAACATTTAAAAGTGTACCTTAATTGTTCTTCTAAAGTTGTAGAGTGTACAGGCCAAAAACAACTCCTTGAAAAATGAATTCTGTAGCCTGAGAAAGACACAGGAGACAGTCCTCTTTCATATGGCCAGCAAATGGGCCTCTGACAAATGGCTTTCACTACAAATCTTAAAGTCCACAAAGGTTCACAACAAGATAAGTGAGACTTGCAAGGTTGATGTCAGCCCTTTGAAAGGACAAAAAGGACCAATGATGAGTACTAAGGCTAACTTTATTGTAAGATTACAGTAACAGAATCTTGCAACAGAATGCAAGTCTGAAAGTACCTCTCCCCTTCCTTACTTTTACTCTCCCCAAAACTAGGGAGGGTCCTTTCTGAGATGCTTTTTCTACCCCACCCCTCCTTCAGACTCAGATTTTGTTTATCAGATGGTTGTCTAGGCTGTGGCTCTTCCTTCTATCTCCCAAGGTCATTCCCACATACTATTACAGATAGTCAAGCTTTGATGCCACCAATTTATCAAACTCAACTGATTCAAGAAGAGTCAAATTGGCATACCCCATGAAAGTCTGCAAATATGTTCCTTACCACAACTGCCACTTGAAGTCTAATGACTGCTGAGATTGAGAAGCACTCTCAGACTGAAGATCTGCCCTTTCAGGGGAAGTGCAAACCAATCCAGTCGGAAATCTGAATCTGTTTTTCCATTAACCAACAGAACCTCCATCTTCCCTGGATTTAATTTTAGCTTGGTCTTCTCATCTAGCCCATTATGGGCAATATTGAAGGGAACTTCTGCAAAAAAAAAGTAGAATTGGTAATGGCATCTTATTCCAAACTCCAGGTAATCTCTCTCAGAGATGGATGGATGGATGGATTTGTGTGGGTGTGTGTATCAGAGACTTCATCTCTCAGAATTTTTAGCAGTGGCCCCTAGTGGCACCATGGGAGAGGAGGGAGTAGGTGGGATCAAAATCAACAAGAAGGGGGATAGAATGTCATGATGACATCAAAATACTTCATCTGCCATATTGTCAGTTTTGATTTCCATCCCCCACCTGACCCCCCAGGGTGGCTGCTGATGGCCATGCTGCTTGGGAAATTCTAAGTCTATACATCTGAAATCTGCCCAGGTTGGGAAACACTGCCATAGAGAATAACATGTAGAGTGCCAGGCATTGTAGGTAAATGACCTTGGTGTCAAACAGCAACACTATAGCATCACCTTTTGGACACAGTCTAATTGCAAGTCCTGAACCACTGTAAAACAGCACTTTTGAGGAACAGTTCAACTAGGCAGTGCAGAATGAGAGATAATGTGGACATGCAGCACTAAAGCTGAAAAAGTGATTCAGAGTAAGCATGGGAACACACAATGCACTTTTCTGCGCCTTCTTAAAAAAGCTGCTTCCAATCCCAGGCTTGCACAGTAGCCACTTGATCCCAGGACAACGTAGTAAATTAAAGAAATCTGAGGAAGACTTTCTGAAAGCCAGGGAGGAGGAAGCAGTCACAGTAAAGCAAAATATTTCTTAAGGGAAGAAAAAATCCAAGGAAGAGGGGAAATAGAATCTGGACAAGGACATGGCTGGCCAAACCTCTTTTGTCATACTTTGACACAGAACATGCTATCTTAGCCCTGAGCCATGTAGCAGTTAACTGATGTTTTCAGAGACCAAACTAAGGATAAAAGCATGCTTCAGTGTACTTCAAGCTTCATAACATAATGCTGTTTCAGGCATATGAGCAAAACACTCTATTAACTGTTTTGCCAAATGGAGTGCTGAGGTAAGCTATGATCTACACTTACTCATTTACTTGTATTTCGAGACTTTTCAAATTCAAGTGCTCAGGTTCAGACCTTTCTGGTCTCTAAGACAGCAAAAAGTTCTAAAGCATGAAATGACTTGGCTGCAAAGCTGCAATTTTTGCTGAAATGTCATTTACTCTTACATAGTACAAGAGCCTACAGGCTATTGATTTATTTGGTGTCCTTAAAAAAGTGTAACTTGAACTGCACACATAATGTGTTCATCATAGTTTTTTCTCTATTTTGGTGATCCCTTATTGCTTCAGCTGCACAGCAGTCTGCTGCTGCACTTAATATTTACTGGGTCTGATAAAAGCTTTAGTAACTTTTTGGTTCCAAAATTCATACTGGCACCTCTAGAAAAATCCCTGGCCCAGTTTTCAAGCGTTCTCCCATGAGAAAAGCATTTCTTCAAAAGTCCCATGAGTCAAGGCATAGAGATCTTGCCCTTATCTTTAATATGTGGTGGCTGAGGCTGAATTTGAGTGTTATGTCTTTTCTTGCAAGTGGCCTGCCATCTCTCTGGCTTCCTTTGCTTCAATGAATTGCCAGGGATTGGTCTCAAGAGGAAACTTCTTTTTCAGGCCTCGGGCAACTGGAGACTGGAGGAAGATGAAGAAAAGTTCACCAGTGAATACAAGAACAGCATCATGAAAAGAAGCTTTAAAAACAGCATCAAAAGAACACACACACACACACACACACGACAAAAGAAGAAGCACCCTGCTGGATCGGCTAGTCTACATTCTACATCACATGGTGGCTAGTCAAATGCATTCAGAAAACTCTCCAAGCTAGCGCACTTTAACTGTTGTTCTCCAGCCAGTTGGAACCGACATGATGCCCTTGATTCTGGAGGTAACAAATAGCCATCTAGACTAATAGCTGCCGATAATCCAGTTCTACATAAATGTGTTCAAGATAAAGGAAAAACAAAAAAGCTTTTTTATAAGGGAGGGAGGCAAATCTGGAAAAGTAAAAATTGTATTTTTAACCTAATGTTTATTGGGACGAACAATATTTAGGATAGTCAATTGGGAGACTCACAATATGTACTTAATGTGTTTAGGATCCATCCAAAAGATTTATTTTCCAATGAAGAAAAGAAGGCTAGAGGGAAAGAATGCTGTCATCATCTTCAGCACACTATTTAGTTTTCTTGAATTTATATGCTTGAGCCAATATTCTGTAGAAATTAAGGAACACACTTAAATTAGTAAAGCACAAGACACAGAATGTTTTCCTTAGGTGGAATTCCTAAATGCCGGATAGAATGACTGAAGTATATTCTTTTTGTGAAAGCTCATTTAATTTAGTGCACTGGACTAGAAACTGGGAGACTGTGAGTTCTAGTCCTGCCTTAAGTGGAAAGCCAGCTGGGTGATTTTGGGTCAGTTACTCTCTCTTGGCCTTAGAAGAAGGCAATAGCAAAGATGTTGTCAAGAAAAATCTGCAGGGACTTGTCCAAGTAACCACCAGGAATCAAGGCTGACTTAGCCTCCAGTGGGAATGGCGGACTGAACGGCTGTGCCTGCTGGTTCAGAGGGCAGAGTTGACAATGCGGTAACTTTTCGGGCTCAGGCAGGTTTTCCTGAAGACCAGAAATGTCCTCCAGATCAAGGAGAATACCTGGAATCATCGCATCTGTCCTCTGGACAGCTGCTTGCAGCCAGAAGATTGCAAACAACATTTCGCATTCGACTGGTAAGAGCCAGCTGGGAGGCGTGGACTTCATCACTTTCCAAGCTGCGCTGTAGCCTTAAAGGGACACTAAGAGTGGCCACCCATTTCTAAATCACCAATTTGTTTTTTTTTTAAAGTATATGTACCCCAAGAGAGGCTTTCTACAGTGAGAAGAAGCTGGTTCTCTTGGTGCTTTAATGTTATTTTTGGGATTATTATTATTTTTTAATTCTTTTAAGTTTTGGATTTCATTTTCCTTCCAAAGGAAATTCTGAAGATTGAGAGTAAACAATTGTCTTCCTGTTATTATGTTTAAAATTTGAAGATATTAGCATTTTCCAAGTTGAATCGGTTGATTTGAACTTTCAGCTTTCGGTTTTCACTTTCCCTTGAGAACTGTCTGCTATCTCTCTCTTGCTTTATGTAAACACACTCTGGAACTCTTCCATGTCTTCGACTTTCACTGGTTAAGCTCCTAGGGGGCACCATAATCTACTGCGTGAGACATGGAGGATTTCAAACAGATTCTTTCTGACTTTCACCAGGATTTTAAACTGGTGAAAGTTTAAAACCCTTGTAAAAGTTTAAACTGATTCTGACTTTTATCAAGCTTTTATGTGGTGTTTTGGTTTAATAAAGAATAAGAGATTGATTATGGAAATTTTTGTATATCCTTGCTGTTAAAAGCCAGAAGCCACATCTTTTTGTAAATTTGAAAAACTTTTCTCTTGTGTTTCCACACTTTTTTAGTGTTTTTCTTTCTCTGTAGTTTTTTCTTTCTCTGCAGTTTTTATTCTTCTCTTGAAACCTAATAAAATTTAGTATATTAAAAAAAAGGAATCAAGACTGACTCAAAGGTATCAAAAAACCTCCACAACCCCCCACCCCCATATATATATATATATCTGTGTGTGTGTGTTTGTGTGTGTGTGTTTGTATACACACACGCACAAACACCTGGATTGTACTATAGTATAGTAGTTTAACAATAAATAATAGCAATGTACATTTTTTAGCCTTAACATAGTAATTCATTTAACTAAGTTTCCAATCTGAGCGATGTCCAGATTTATGGACTTCAACTTCCAGAATTCTTAACAATGGCTATGCAGCCCAGTGGAGCTGATGTCCATTAGGAGGGTGCCCAATATGGGAAACATGAATTACAAAATATTTTTCCTGATTTTATTTTATTCCTTATAATATTTTTAAAATCCGGGCAGGGCCCTTGTGTAATAAGGAGGAAAGGTGGGTCAAACCAGCCCCTCTTCTGAGATTTATTTATTTATTTATTTATTTATTAATCAAATTTGTCATCTGCCATCTCCTCTCATCAGAGGGACTCTGGGCAGTTTACAGCAAGAGTAATCAATTAAAAAATAAATATACAATATGATACAATATATAAAAATTTAAACACCATTAATAAATAACTATGAAGATAGGAGTAAAAATAAAGTCCAGGTGGCAGGATGTAACATGGTCCATGTATGGGAGGGGTGCTCTAGGGTGCTAGCCATCCCCAAGCGGAGCTACTCCCTTCTCCGCCCCAAGCGAGGCGGCAGAGCCAGGTCTTCAGGCTCCTCTGGAAGGGCAGGAGTGAAGGGGCCTGCCTCACCTCTGGGGGCAGCATGTTCCACAGGGTGGGGGCCACTGCAGAGAAGGCGCGTTCCCTGGACCCCACCAAATGGAGTTCTCTTACGGATGGTGTTCGTAGCATGCCATCTCTGGATGATCGGGTGGGGCGGCCGATGTAATAGGGATCAGACAGTCCCTCAGGTAACCTGGTCCCATGCCATGTAGGGCTTTAAAGGTGATAACCAACACCTTGAATTGGACCCGGAAACAAACTGGGACCCAATGCAGCTCGCGCAGCAAGGGTGTTATGTGTGCGGCTGCATTCTGCTTCCAGCTGAAGACCTGGCTCTGCCGCCTTGCTTGGGGCAGAGAAGGGAGTAGCTCCGCTTGGGGATGGCTAGCACCCTAGAGCGCCCCTCCCATACATGGACCATGTTACATCCTGCCACCTGGACTTTATTTTTTCAAGCGTAGCCCCATGTAGAGCGCATTGCAGTAGTTTATGGGGGAGATGACCAGGGCATGAGAGACTGTTTGGAGGGCCTCCCGATCCAGCAAGGGGCATACCTGGTGCACAGCACATAGCTGTGAGTCCAGGAGGATCCCCAGATTGCGCACCGGGTCTGTCTGGGGCAGTGCAACCCCATCCAGAACCAAAGATGACAACGTCCCAGATACGGAAGAGCCCTTAACCCACAGCCACTCCATCTAACCAGGGTTCAGCTGAAGCCTGTTGTTCCCCATCCAGGCCCCTACAGCCCCCAGGCACCGAGAGAGGGCAGTCACGGCATCACTTACCTCACCCGGGATGGAGATATACAATTGAGTATCGTCAGCATATTGACGATACCTCACCCCGTGGAGACGGATGATCTCACCCAGCGGTTTCGTGTAGATGTTGAATAGGAGCGGAGAGAGAACCGAACCCTGCAGCACCCCACAAAAGATCCTTCAGTTCTGAGGTGATCCATGCTTGTAGGTGAACAGCAACTGGCAAATTGGGCCTCCTTGCTGCCATGCCCACCACCACTCCCCCTCACTATAAGCTGGTTTCTCCCTTCCCCACCAGCCCTCCTGGGAACCAGGAGAGGATTGAAGGGGAAATCCTCACCCCACCCCGGCTCTGGCTCAGTACAAAAGTGGAATCAACACTCTTGGGAGTCTGCAGCTCAGACAAGCTGAGGTGCTGGAAGGCAACCAGTCAATTCCAGGTCTGAAACAAAATCAACTTTATGAAAGGCACCAAAAGAAAATAAGTTTCTGCACACACAATGCACAGCTTAAATGCAAACAACTTTAACACAATCCTAACTACAGCTAAGTCACTTTCTGCCTTGCCTGAGGCCACCACCTCACCCAGGACTCCAACCGACTCCCTCACAAAAGACACCAAACGTTTTCTGCCAAAACCTGCCAGAACCCCCTTCTTTTCCTCTATTGGCTATCAGGGGTCAGGTGACTCCCTCTGGACACATCAGGCTGGCTTGTTCTCAAAAGGGCTGGCTGCTCCCCACTGCTTTACTCCTTGTTAGAGGACATGCTCCTGAGCCTAGGCAGAGAGCTAACAGAAATTAATTCTCTAGCAGCAGGTCCCAGGTAAAAAGAATAAGTATAGTGCTCACAGGATAGTTGTTTTGGATAAAGAGTATGAGTTTAGTCCAGTTATTGGTGGATACTAATAGACATTCATTATACTTTAAGTAAAACTTATACTTATTAAGAAATACATAGGATAGGAAAGCTTCGCTTCTGCCTAAAGTACATCTTGAAGAGAGAGAGAGAGAGAGAGAGAGAGAGAGAGAGAGAGAGTGCAGGAGAGAAGAAGTTCTCTTTTGTCTCTTCATCACCAAGACTCATCTTACTAAAATAGGCCAGGTGAGAGACAGACCCAGGAACAGCTTGTGAAGACTGTTTCCCTCCTCTGCCTCTCTCTGTATTTGTCCCAGTGGCCAAAAAGTGCTTCTAGGTGCAAAGAGATGATGCAATCTCCAAAAGCGCCATTGCTGCATTGAGCAAATGAATAGAGTGGAGTGGTCACTTTGGAAAGCCCACTCTGCTTTCCCTCACAACAACCAGCCAGTTTTTTAATGCAGGGCAGAGCAAAGAGAATGAGTCAAGGATAGGGTAAGGAAATGTTTGCATTTCCTCAGTGGACAGCCAGAAGGAGTGCTGGTTGGCTTATATGATACACTGATGCATTTCCCTTTTGATATGTGAACAAGGATTTGCCACTGTGGGCCCATTGGGAGACTTATTTAGAAATATGGATCATATAGACTAGATTATATGTCCTGAATTTCCCTTGTTTCTTTTTCCTTTTACTGAGTGAACTGCCTTACATTCTTATCATTTAATAATGCAACCCCTATTATTTTCTTAGTTCCATAGATTTAAAAAAAGCTGCATATCTTAACTCTTTCAGGTGCTCCTTTCTGGTGCTACGTAACTCTCTCTGGTGATATTTTGCTCTCTATGCAGCTTCAGAAGTGTTTATGGGTTCACTATCTTCACCACAAAGTAGGAGTATAGAATTTCTTTAAAATTTCTTGTTCTTCTCATACTCAAACTTTCAAAGAAATGCATTCTCTCTGAGAGATTAGGCCACAATAATGAATTTTGCAAAGCACTATGTTGGGCTGGATTGGACAGAATAAAACATATGCAAGAGGGTAACATATCTCAGTGTTATTGGACTGTAATTCCTTTCATCCTTGACATTGGCCATGTTGTCTAAATTCAAAAATCCAGAAGAGCCAAGGATGCCATCTCTGCTTTACCCAATCACAGCAATTCCAAGACTGATAAATCAGTTTATTAATAAATGTTAGATATTCTAGGGAAATTCAGGCTTGCAAAGTATGGGCTCTTTGCAATGGAGAAAGGAGAAATGTTTATTTTGATGTTACAGAGAAAGGGGGGAAGTTAAGGAGCTTGGTGATTTCCATGTGGGCAAGTGCATCTGATCTAACATGGATGTCACAAAGTCTTAACTTCCTCCCACATATCACTTAAAACTTGATCCAAGCAGAAATTCATGACTCCAGTATTAAAGTAGCCATTTTCCTGTCCCTTCTCTCACCACTTGTTTTCTGAAGTTGCATTTTGACACATGAAAAGCTCATCTGTATGCCCTTTCTGTTGGCCTTATATTAATATTGCCCTACCATGGACTTTATAGCTTTCTTAAATGCAATGTAAAGTAACTACTGACACATTAAATAAATAATGCATTGATCAGAAAAACATTTGTTCTTCTTGTAATCAGTAGTATTGAAGGAATGACATGTGGCAACCAGAGAAAATGCCTCTGCTCTTAGCCCTTATGTGTTCCCTAAAAATGTTATGGAGGGTTGGAGAACTCTCAGGTGCAGATTTAGGTTGCAGGAAGTGAACTGGTAAGTGAGTAAGAAAGACTCTCTGTGCAAGTGGTACTCTGTCTCATGATGTTGGATGTAGTCTTGCCTTTTAAATTTTTATTTGTGTCTGTTAGGATAATGTTTAAAGGCTTATCCTATATTATAATAATGATGGCAAATCAAGATAAAGTTTTTATTAAAGTACTGTGTATGTGCACCTTCAAGTCAGTATTGACTCCTGGCTTGGACAAGTCTGTGCAATTGTCTTGCCAAGGTTTCAGAAGTGGTTTGCCATTGCCTCCTTCCTAGGGCTGAGAGAGTGTGACTGGCCTAAGGTCACCCAGCTGGCTTTGTGCCCAAGGTGGAACTAGAACTCACGATCTCCTGGTTTCTAGCCTGGTGCCTTAACCACTACAGCAAACTGGCTCTCAAACTACTATGCAGGAAACAGAATTTAAGAGAATTGGTAATTAGATATTGATAATTGGTCATTAGATCATCCATAGACTGGGAAGTTTCAATGGGATAAAAGTCACCAGTAGAGGGAATTTCTTCCATATTTGGCTCCTACCAATAAGACACAGGTGCTCAGAATTTTCACATTTAGTAGAAGCTGTGGCATTTAAGAAAACCAATCATCAGCTGTTCCACATTTGGAGGCAGTATCAGATATTAAGTACCTTCTGTCCACTGTTATTTACATGTTATAACTATCTTCCATTTTACAATCACAAACCCTGCCTTCAGAAGTTAGACTCTTCAGAGGCCCAAGGGTCCAATCACCCAAAGCCCATTCATGAACATAAGAATCTGTACATCTGCCTGCTGCTGGCCTGGGAGATTTCATGTGTCAACCACCATCTTACAGCCTCTCCCTCGGCAAAGGTATTCTGTCTTCTTCCTTTTGATCACCATTCAATATCAGAAATCTCTCCTGCTGGCAATCTAACTCTCAGTATGCACTGAGCATATCAGCAGTATGCATCAGTTCCTTGAACAAAGTGCTCTCCTAGTTCCATTTGTCCCGAGGCAAAGAAATGTGTAAGATATTCATGGTCATAAAACAGTGCCAGAGCAATGCAGGTTAATGAGTAGGACACCTTTGACTTTCCCAAACATTGTGAAAAATGATCAGGGTTAGTACTCCTAGTCAAGGAAAGGGAGTAAATTGAGTGGCAGCTTTCCTCAACACATTCTAAGTATTTATGGGTTACTTAGAAAGTGACAGAGAATCCATAAACAAGACCAGAACCAAAAAAAAAAAGAGAGAAGCAATTTTATTGATATCAATCTGATTTATGTTTACAGCATGTGCTGGTAATAACCTCATTTGTCAGGAACACTATCAGGAATACTAATTTGGAGTTACTGAGACAAAACCTAAACAATTGATGTTTTCACTTTGTGCACTTTCACAATAATGCATTTTGAGAGAGAGAGCAAATATACCACTGGCCTTTAGTTGAAAAGATACCTTTTTTTTAAAAGATAGAAGCTTGTCCACGGACAAGAAAGCTTCAAGCAGTCCTTTCTCACAAGGTCAGTCTCTCCACTAGGAGACTGAGATAGCCACCTCAGCAGCAGATTCCAGGGTCAGTGACTATCTCACCATTCTTCCTAAGGCCATTCCCATCCTAGTCATTCCCATGGTCCTGAGCTATCAGTCCATTAACTAGATGCATGCTTATTTCTGAGCTGGGCTGGATTAGTAGATCACTCAGTTGCCTTCTTCCCTCACACTGCTAAACTTTGGTTAATTGCTTAACACAATGTATGAATACAGATTATCATGGTTTCTTCAAGGAACCATGGATATAAAACCATGGCAAAGCATGACATGTAAACTTAACCTGAAAGTCATATTATTGGACTATTTATGCTCTCAATGTCAACATTGATTGTCAGGGTCTTTTCAGCACCATAAGCCAAAGATGTTCTGATTCCAGAAGACATGTCATGTTTTTATTTTGACTGGTTGAGGGTTTTTTTTTTAATTGTCTGTTTTAACCTAATGGTAGCCACCCAGAGTCACATACAGTAAGTGGAGCAGCCATATGAACATATTGTACTTCCTTCCAGGATGTGTGTGTGTCTGTGTGTGGGGGTATGCATATATATCTCTCTCTGTCTCTCTATCTCCATCTGTCCTGGAACTGAATTCCCATCATTCTGACATTGCTTGAAGGATGAATAGAAGGTAAAGCTGTCATACTTGGTTTCACCCAGTTTCTCATTTTTTTAAAGTTTAATTTGGCTTGTTTCTGAATCACATTGTGATTTTTTCCCCTCAAGAAAACATATATTGCTAGCATATTTCCCTAAATGCACACAATTTTGTATAGACATTTTGTTAGCTTACACTATTTTCCCAAGTGATTTTTCTCTAATATAATGCAGCTTTATTTTCATCTTTCCCTATTATAGGTACAGTCATTCCCCCCCCCCCCCCATACAGACATTCTGAGCAGGGAATTTCATTGTGAAATCCAGAAAAAAAAAATATGACACAGTGAGGGCTTAGGTTTGGAATATGAATTCAGGAAGCGAAAATTAGGTAAACTGACTTAAACATGAGAACAGAA
The DNA here is from genome assembly GCF_035149785.1 of Candoia aspera. Lineage (NCBI taxonomy): Eukaryota > Metazoa > Chordata > Lepidosauria > Squamata > Candoiidae > Candoia > Candoia aspera. Next base: position 146,822,710 of record NC_086153.1, read on the forward strand.
TATGTTTATCACCTAACACCAGTCATAAATATGGAATCTCCCAGAGAAGATAACTCGGTACTTTTGGTTGACATTCTAGATGTATCTGTACATTTTTCAGACACAGAGAAAGAGGCTTTTCAGCACAGAGCAGCAGTGACTGATAAAGCATCTTTTTCCAGCAATAAAGGCAGCATCATGTTTTCCTATCCTGAAAAAACAATGTGATTATAAGGTCATACATCAGAGCTTTCACCAACTTTCTTAATTTGTAGAGGTAACCCCCCCCCAAAAAAAAATTACGGTCCAGGTTGTTAAAGGGCAGTAGCGGCTATTATCAGGAGCGCAAGGATTTAATCTAAGCTAGATAATGATTTCTCATCCTGTGACGGGAAATTGGAGAAGTGAATGGGGATGCGAGTGATAGGAAGTGGGAATACACAGGACACCGTATTGCTCTTGGGGTCAGACCAAAAGGTCAGTAAAAACAATACTCTTATCAGCTTCTCTGTTCATGCTTCAGCAGATCAGGTGCACTAAACCAGTTTCAATATCACAGGAGTCGGTAAAGTTATGTAACATCACTAAATTGGCAAAAGGGATTTCCAGATCTAAGACCTCACAGCATGCCAGAATAGGGTGTTTCCACTTTGGGGAGAAAGGAAGATTTATGACAATTAGATGGAAACCTCTTGTGAGGGGGAGCCCCTACCTAGTTTCCAGGGGATAGACCCTCAGAGAATAAAGTCTCAGCTTATAACCAGCAGTGTGGTTCCTTTGTTATTTGTGTGAGACAGCGAATGTTACATTTAGCAGTTCAGCACAGAGATCTTGCAGAGGAGGCATTGGTTTTTTTCATTTGAAATAAATGAAATGGAATAATAACTTTATTCTCTGCAGTCCTCCTTTCTATGATTAGGTACAGTACTTATGGGTTTCACTGAAGGATGGGTGACAGGTTTAAATTAACGCTTTGTTATCTTTTCAATTATTAATTGATTGTATTTATTAATTTTTTGTATTTCTATAGCATTCTTCCACCAGATGATAGAGATAGAGAGAGATGACAGAGACAGAGATAGAGATATCTCTCTCTTACCATTTTGAAAAAAATCATAGATGTCTAACTATGAAATTTCTCAAAATGGTGCTGCCCAGATTGCTGCCTATTTCTGCAATGGTGGTGCCTCCTATGGCCCCAGCGTTCAGCCCAGCAACTTTGATGTCATTCAGCATTGGTAGCTTTGCCTGGACATCCCTTTTCCAAAATTCAATGTTAAGTCCTCAACTTGGAAGGTAACAGTTCCAGAAATGCACAGATAACATAAAAGTTGTTAGATGCAATTTGATCTTGTACTTGTAGTTGGCTATCCTATTGATTTTAATGGGCTTTGGTGTGCTTACTTCAGGTATTGATAGTAGCGGTGGGATATAACCAAACCATCTGGTGACCATCTAGAAAGAAGAACATTATTGAAATGAGGTATCAACGGCTTCCCTTGTTCTGATAAATTTATATATTTTCTTAAGCCAGTAAGATATCACCTTGGCTTCTATTAAATAACATTGATTGTTTTGGCTTTGAATGTTCATTATGATTTGGAATCTACCTTCTGTGGCTTACCATCTGGTGGGAACTCAGTTGTGGCTTACTTAACAATATGTAAACTTATAAGTTGCCCAGAGTCACACAAGTGAGATGGGCAGTTGTATAAACCGAAATAAATAAACAAATCAGTAACCATGGGCCACTTTATTTATCTATTTATTTGTTTAATATGGGGCCTTTCCTTCAGGACCTCACATTGGCAAACCTACTGCTTCTTCCTCCTAATTTCCCCACAAGAACAATCCGGTGAGGTAAGTTAGGCAGAGAGAATGACTGGCCCAAAGTCACCCTGTCAGCACCTGTGGCTGAAGGTATACACAGAAACCCTGGGTTTCTGTGGTGCCACTCCAACCACCACACCACAGTTGTTCTCTCATAATTGGTTGTGTGTATTTGGTATTGAATGTACATTTTTGCAAGCCTTTCTAATAAGGCCCAGGGCATGTAAAAAAAAAGTGCCTACTTCCTGCACCATCTGGAATATCATCAAGCATTCTAGGAAAGAAGCCACAAGAGGAACATCTGAACACTGGCAACAACTGGACACTGAAGCCATAATCAAGAAAACTTGGTTGCAGCAGAAAGCAGCTTTTTGTCATCTTGTCAGTAAGAAGGATGTTTATTTGCTGCTACATTCAAACAAGCAACACAGCTACAACCTGAGTTTCTGCTCACTATGGACAGCTGGAGAAGCTGCATTGGCAAAACTAATTACAGAGTAAACTGTTCAGTCCAAGTTTATTTTTTACCTTCAGGCCTGAAAGATTAAAGAATTTATCTCTAGACAGTAGAGCCATTTCTCTTCCTTTTTCCATTTTCTTCCTTCCAGAGCTTCAGGAAAAGGAGACTGGTGAGAGAAAGAGAAGTGGGGGAAGGAAGGAGGGAGAGGGAATTGAACATATCCACATAATAATCCTTGGCTGGTTACTAGCTACAAACAAAACTGAGCAAATCACCAACTGCACATTGTTTCACAAAGACCAAGAAAACAGAAAACTCAGATACATAATTTCATATTCTTTCCCTTTTCATTTTAGAAAAGAGGTGTAACAAGGTGACATGGCTGACACAAACACAGCACTTCTGCCCCTCTAGCCTTTCCTTGATGCAGCATGGAAAAGAATTGCTTTGTTTGTTACGTAGCCCTTGAATGACATAGTCCCAAGGGAAGCGGCAACTGAAACAGTTGAGGTTAGTTTTTGTTTAATAGAGGCTTATATCCAGAAGACCCTATTCCTTTTCTTCTGGAAATGTCAGAGGAGTTTGTTACATTCAGTTGTCCTTAGGGTGTGAGTGTATATACATGATTTATTTCTAATGGGTGAACTGAGATCCATGTGTGAAGGAGATATTTGGGTTCTGACATATATACAGTACGTGGAGTCATGAAGACTCCCTATCATGATCTCTTCTCCTGCTCTCTCTTATCATTATCACTAATTGACAAAGCTAGTTTTATGCTTTCAGCATCCACATCTGGGGATAGCATTATGGGGAAATAGCTCCTTCAGAATTTGATATGTGAATGATAAAAAGAAGATGAACAGAAGCACTCTGATTCTGTGGTTCTATGAGGAATTCAGATAACTTGTTAAGAATTCATTCATAAGCTGACAATAGCATAATGGGGAGCATTTATGCTTTAGACCTGGCAGTAAGAAGGAAGTATGGGAAACTGACTTTTGAGACAGCAGTTGCAACCATCACAGTTGCCTGAATCATTCTGTTGATTGGCTAAAAATTACAGCATGCAAGAGAAATTGCTGCTTGTAGAAGATGAAGAAAAAGCAACTATCTGCTATTTTAAAATATATTTGTAGATCATAGATGCATGGCCTTTAACAGATTCAGAGATCCATTCAGTCCACTGTCTCCCAAGCGATTCTCTAACACAGTTTTTTTTTCATTCTGTAGTATTTGTGTTCCTGAAGAACTTTATGTATGCAGAGCACACATTCTGGCACTGAACTGTGGTTTCTGTACTGGCCTCTTACTTGTACGAAGAAATGTATTTACTGGTGACTAAGTCTGTCATCCTATGCATGCTTTCCCGGGAGTAAACCCCATTTAACTCAATGAGACTTCTTTCTGAGTACCCAGGTACAGAACTGTGCTGCAAGCAGTTGAAGATCACATAACCCAAGATTTGGTCACCTGAGTGATTACAATTCCTATCATACATGATCCTTGGCCATTCTGGCTGGGGATGATAGGAACTATATCCCAGCATTTCTAACCCAAAGCTGGGAACCACTTATAACTTAAGAAATATTTTTTGCAATCCACCAGTATGATCTTCTGTGAACCAGTACATGGACCAAATTCACTACCGAAGGATGATTGAATTGCTTACTCACCAGATCGCACTGGCTGTCCTTTGTCTAGGCAGAAAGGAGAGGAAATGGCTGAATTCCTGGAGAATACATACACCTAAAGACTGTGTGAACTTGGCTTTGTATGACGTTTTGGGCACAGAAGTGGTAAATGCTAGCTGTGTAGCTGTTGAGGATACAGGGAACAATTCCATGGTAAGACAAAGGCTGTAGATTTGTTTCCAGGGCCATTTATTTGTTTAACTTTGGCATCTGAAGCCTGATACATATATCACGTGTTTCCAAGTAGCAGACAGCAAATTAGAAGTGTGTTGTGAAGTAACCCAATAATCCATCCAACCAGCAAAAGTAATTTAACTAAGATGGAGTGAGGGCTTACCATGGAACAATCTATCACTAATGACTGGAACAGGTGCACAAAGTGTCTTAATAAATCAGTAACCTGAAAAGCACATAAATTACTTTGAAGGTTAATGTATTTTCCTCCTTGTTTCCCAAACATCTTAAAGCTATGTTCATGAATATTTCAGACACTGCACAGAAAATCTCTCTGGAATATGCTTGAGGTGTTAGATAAAGGAAGAAATGGAAATAATTATACTTACCTAAGTGAGGATCATTATGGACCAGTGCCTTACAGATCTTCCTAGCAGTGAAACCTACTGAACTATAAACTTTTAAGAGGACTGTTAGAGTCACTTTATTAATTTCACTTAAAATTGGATTTTTTCCACAGATTCTTTCAGCTTGTAGCTGAGAAATATTTTCTCAGTGAAAATATATTGAACTTCAAATAAGGTTTGCTAAGGCACCTTTTCCTCCCTCTTCCTTTCCAACCCATGAACTGGGGTCATCAAACATGGTCTGCTTTCACCCAGCAAATGTTTGGCCTTCACTGTAGCATGCAGTTTCAACGTCTTTCCAATCAGCTGCATACATCTGTTACAGTAGGCTGTTTCCTACTAATTATGCCAAAGCAATAACATATGTAACATGCCCTGTGTCAGAAAGTGCCAGGCAAAGAATTGAGAACTTTCAGTTATTTATAGATCCCCAAGTGGAGAGACATAGAACTGGATATTGGAGCATCTGGATGGATGGTTAAATATTCCCTGGCTTTCAACTAGCCTAATCCAGTTTATATAGGAAAACTATATAAACAACTGTATTACATTTCCGGTTTGGGATTAATGAATAAGTTCTTCCAGATGGTTGGTGCCTTCTTCTGTGATTTTAGGCTTAGACCTTAATCTTAACTTTGAATATTATCCTTGGGTTCTAATATCAGGCATGACTGTCCTTGGCTCCCAAAACTCATCCTAGCTTCTGCTTGTTGAACTTTTATGCCAAATGCGTTCCTTAATTCTGGATTTCTGTTTTTCAGCTTCAGGTTTTTGGAGAATTTGAGCTCCAAAGTCATTTTATTTAGCTATTTACAGCTTAACCAATACAGTTTGCTGGGGACAATACCTCTACAAAGTAGATCTTAAAAACCCAGAAAACTTTATAGTTTGACAATGGCAGCAATCACTGATAAATGTTCTGTAATTGTATGGTATGAGATAGCAATAATGTTTAATTATTATTAAATAATGATAATAATAATTAATAATAATTAAATAATATTAATACTATTAATGTCCTCAGGGAGTTTACCAAATGAACACAACTTCTTTAAAGACTCTAGTTATATTTAAGTTTACTTGAATCAGATCCTAAATTAGCAGGCAAATAAAAATAAATGATAGATTTTAAGCACAATGAAACCATCAATAACAAAATAAAACTACCCATCTGTGAGGGAAGATTAAGATTCTGAAGCAAAACAACAGAAGCAAAAAACATTAGATAAGAATAACATACTGTACTTTACAATGTATTGTCAAGCTACGATTATTTTTTAAAAATAGTTCAGGTGAAACGCTTTTGAGCTTAGGTGCAAAGTGCAAAATATGGTAATTCCTGTCAAATTCAAAAGGATTTTTTTTAATATACACACAGAGGTCTGTTTTTTCATGTAATTTGATAAATTTCACTCTAGGGTACATTAAAAGAAACCAAGACTCACAAGAACGAGAGTGCAAGATATAACTATGTACTGAGATGAAAGATGCGTGCCTTCTCTTCAACAGAGAATCTAGAATATTTGTTAATAATATCCTTTATGACTCAACATGGTGCATCAGCTTTAGCATATGGCAGGTACAGCTAGAGATCCCATCCAAAGTGGGCAGAGGCAAGTTCGTCTTTTTAGAATTTGACATTAAGAGACTCTACCTGCCATCATCTGCTGCTGCTTTTTTATTTCTCTCCTAGTCCCACACATCCTGCCCATCACCCACCAATCTCTTTCTATGTTTTAAATTACATACCACTTGCAGAATAAAGCCTGATTGTATAACAATTCCATATAGAATTAAATGCAGTGAAAAGAACATGGCAAAGAATGAGATAGAGAACATCATGGAAGAAAAAGCATTATAGGAATGAAAGACAAATGAACTAATTTCACTGCTGTTCTCCTTATCAAGTTTGTTTTTACCTGTCATTTTTTCCCTCATGTTCAAGCATTTTTTATAGATCTTGTGGCTTCTTGGCTTGTAAAATCTAGCATTCTGTGAAATGTATTGTCCAGTAATCTTTATCTTGTTATTATTTCATGTATCTCATAGAATATATTAAATGGAGTATGAAAATATGAATTAGACCAAGTGCTGGTGGAGAAAGAGTGGGTAACACCAACAAGAGGTACTCCAACAATGACCATATTGCTCACTTGTTACACTCCCTGTCTTTCACTGTCCACATTGAGCTTATATGAGCACATGAGCAGCACTGAGTAGCCCTCTCTTCAGAAAGCCATGCAGGGACACCACTAAAATGCTGTCTGTTCACAATGACAGTACAATTTTTTTGTAGTGAGGAAGCCTTCTCATACTAACCAGAACAAGGGAAGGTTCCCATACAACCTACATTACCAGGTTCTGAGTTGTTCAGTAATGTTGTTGTTGTTGTTGTTATAGCACAAAAGCTGTATCCAGAAGTTCCTCAAGCAGAACTCAAAAACTCTCAAGTGTACCTGGCTGGAAATCCGTATCAGGGATCCATCTAAATTTTTGTTCTTAAGGTGACTCTTAACAAGTTATCCTTTGCGTCTAGTATCAGCAGAGTATGGTTTTCTAGCATTTCCAGAGTTTGTTCTTTCCAAAGCTATTGCAGAAAAAAATACTGCAGAGCTGCTGTTGCAGGTTTCCTCAGAGGGTTCACTCCATCTTCATATCACCAATATCTTGCTCAGGTTTAAAGCCACAAAAGTTTTAACTGAGCTGTCAGAAACAATCACCACTGATGTTCTTGTATCAGTGGGAAACAGATCCTTAACAACTAGGCTACCAGTGACAGTATTCACTTCCAGCAAGCCATTGTCAATAATTATTATATTGGTCCAACACTCACTGGGATTAAAAATCCTGATCCAACTTGCAAATCTGCTTTATGTGACTGAAATTCAGCTGCCTGTGAAATGTGGATATATCATCTGACTATATGACAAGTAGGAATTAGGTATCAAGATAAATGCTGTGTCCTTTTAATATAGCTGTCTTCAGCTAGGTGATCTCAAAATGTATTGGACTATAGCTTCCAGTTTCTGAACCAGAAACCATACTAGCTGAGAATCTAGGGAATTATAGCCTAACATATCTGGTAGTTTCAAGCAGCTTTCATCATACGTCTGTAACATGAATTTTTTATCCATGCAAAACAAATATAAATAAAAATAAAAATAAATCGATCTAGCCCTTAATCCTGTAGATATAGACTAAAGGCAATATAAGATGCAGGTAATGAATCACTGTACACAGTGCTCTTCTACAAGCAGTCATGGGGAGAGTGGAAGTTTGAAATGGGATTATATTTTTTGAGTTTATGAATTTCCCTTTTCTCCCTTGGTTCGGTACAAATTCAAATTGTTCCTTTCTGTAGTACAGTACAACTGCACTAAAGAGACCTGTCATTTTAATGTCAGTAGAGAACTGGAAACTGAAGTAACTTAGTTGCTACTAGGAAATTTTTACTTTTCAGATTTAGATGGTCCACTGCCTAGTAAATAAGCAGTGTACCATATATGCTTTGGAATAGTCTATTTGATATAAACACATAGATTCAAGTCAGCCCAATAGTGGATTTTTTTTCCCCCTACAGGTAGCCTTGATTAACACATCAAATTGTTCTATATAAGAAAATTAATATTAATAATTGTCTTCAATCATAATCCACTGGTTATTTTAAATGTAAAGGTGAGCCCTCTCCTTTATTTCTTAACAAAGACAAAAGATGAAGCAGGTGTGCAACATCTTTCATTGAAAAATATTAATTCCTTAATTTGGACTGGAAGCATCATTAATATTCGTTTCTATATAATTGTCTTAATTTTTAGTCATAATGACTTCAGTAACCAACTGTTTGATTGATGGTACTTGTGTCTTTTACATGAAGGAAATAAGTAACCATATTGGTTTTCTTCTTTAAAAACAGGGAAGGAAAAAGTGCTGTATATTCATGCATGATATTTTTAACTGCCTTTAATTATAAACTAGCTAGATAAGCATGCAAATAGTGCTATGATGACTGATAGCACCTTTCTCTCAAAGCGATTGTCAAAAAATGGAAAGGTGTAAAGTCAAGTATAATCTAAAGTAAACTGAACTATAGTCAGGGACTCAAGTAGTTCCTTGGAACTAAAGATTTGGAGTTTGGGGATGGGTAGCCACCATCTATAATACCTCCTGTGGTCTGGCTAGCATTGGGTTTAGCTATAAAAATCTCAGATACAAATCTATGCTCAGTCCTATCCTGTTCACATTTAGTTCCATAAAAATAAGACTTCTGGGCAGATATGCACTAAATTTATTTTTATTTATTTATTTATTATTCACATATCTATCACCACCCATCTCCCCCCAAAAGGGGGACTCTTTTGCACTTTCATTGCAATATTTTAAAGAAGACCTTGAGCAAATCCCTGTCTCTGTACCTTATGTACATTTAGGCGTGTTAGGGAGATGAAACAAGACAGTCTGTCATGAGTAAGGATGGCGAGCAGGGGGCTCCCATCCAGACTGTCAAGCGCATGCGTAGCACTGATGAATTGTTCAGCCATTCAAAGAGACACAGATCGGGACCACCTTAACCCTTGGGGGTTATATGTCTGGGTTTTTCCCACGCTTCTTCAGTTTGTTAGGATTCCTGTTAAGTACTAGCAATAAATATTAGAGACCAGTTCATTGTCTCAGTGTGTTTCCTGGTTGTTAGGACACAGTCCCATATAATCAGTCTGAGTTTCTGGATGAAGAAAAGTAGAATACAAATGTGAAAAATAGTAACTAGCTTTGTTAAGATTTATCTTGACATTCCATGTTTCTGGAGCACACCAAAAAGAATGAAAGGGAGAAAAGAGCAATGAGAAGAAGAAATAACTTTAATATGCTGAGTCTCAATTAGTGATGGAGTTAGCAAATAAAAGGCCCATTATACATTTTCCATTGTCCATAATAGTATTTATTATTAAAAAGGTGTTTCTCTTCTGACTAATAGCAAGATATGTTTTTATAAGAATTTTATTAAATTTGAAACAAAGATAAAAACTACAAAAAAGCAAAAAACTACAAAAAAACTAAAAGAGTGTAAACCACAAGAAACAAGAATTTTGAAGATTACATAAAGAGGTAACTTCCAACTTTCAACAACAAGAATATACAGCAATTTCCATAATCAATCCCTTACTCTATATCAAACCAAGATCACATTTTCTATAAATTGTTCTATTAGCACATTAGAAAAATCACTAAACACAATTGTTCTTTCCCCTTATATTAAAAGAAAAAGAAATATATAAACCTCCAAATCAACTTCCCCCAAAACATTTAATTTTTTCCTTCCTACCAGTATTCTATATATTTTTGTCCACTATAATAGAAATCAAATTATAAAAACATTTAAATGGTTTACTTTTATAATTAATAATACTATAACAATCTTAACCGTATTAAACCTAAAACCAAGCAGATATTATTATATCTTATAAATCTTAAAATCAAACAAATCTAAAAGCAATCCAGTAAATCTTAATCTAAATTATTAAAGAAAGATAAAATCATACAAGCCTTAATATCAATAAAAAAAATTCTTAATTTTTTACCCCACCTCAAATATACCCAAACATTTACATATCTCTGTATTACACACAAGGCGTTTTTCACACAGAAATCAAACAGCCCAGCTGCCCCCCTCAGAAACTCAGACTTCTCAATAAAAGAAAAAAACTTCCCACAGAACAGAGTCTTCTTTCCCATAACATTCCATCAAAAAACAAGTGCATTTGTGATTTGCAATTCAGTCTGTTCTTTTAACTCCTTCAGCACCAAAATCTGGTCATCTGGCACAATAAGAGCTTCAATTTTGCTGTCAGTAGAAACATCTTCTTCATTAGAATCAACTTCTTCCACAACCTCCTCAGCCAGATGAAACATTTTAAAGCTGGTATTTTCTGCAATGTCCCAAATATGTTGCAGAATAGCTTGACAGGTATCATGAAAAATCTTTTTAACAATCTGTTTAAACTCACAGCGAAGCTCACAATGGAACTCTGAGAAAGTCTCCTTGAAATCCTCCATGTTTCAGGCAGTAGATTATGGCGCCCCCTTGATACTTCTGGCAGACGTAGGAGTTAATGAGTTAATAGAAGATCTCTGAAAGTTGTTGATACAGTAGAAAGTATGCTAACAAGCAGCTCTCAGAGAAAGTAAACAGAAAACTGAAGATTCAAAACAGCAGATTCAACATGTAGGAAAATGTTAAATCCTTCAAATTCAATATAAAAAATAATAGCTAGTAAAGGTAAAGGTAAAGGTTTATCTTGACATTAAGTCCAGTTGTGTCCGACTCTAGGGGGCGGTGCTCATCTCTGTTTCAAAGCCAAAGAGCCGGCGTTTGTCCATAGACACTTCTGTGGTCATGTGGCCAGCATGACTAAACGGAATGCCGTTACCTGCCCGCCGAAGTGGTACCTATTAATCTACTCACATTGGCATGTTTTCGAACTGCTAGGTTGGCAGGAGCTGGGACTAGCAACGGGAGCTCACCCCGTCATGCGGATTCAAACCACCAACCTTCCGATCAGCAAGCTCAGCAGCTCAGCGGTTTAACCCGCAGCGCCACCGCATCCCTAAAAATAATAGCTAGGAGGCAATTATTTATTTTCAATCCTCCTCAATATCCAAATGGGAAAACAAGCTAAAACTTAAAAAGATTTTTGAAAATTAATCCCAGAAATAATGACAAGCACCAGAGAGATCATTTCTCCTTGCTATATATATAGAGAGAGTGATTTTGAAATGGGGTGGCTCGACCTAGTGTCCCTTAAGGCTACAGCATGGGTTGGAAATGATGATGTCCCAGCCTTCCAGTGGCTCTTACCCGATCAGTGCGAACACTGTTTGTGATTCTCAGGCTTTAAGTCACCATTCCAGAGGACAGATGGGATGATTCTGAGCATTTTCTTTGTCTGTGAAAATGCTCTGAGCTTCAGGAAAAAACTTGCCCACTCCCCAGAAGAAAAAAAAACGCTGCTGTCAGTTCTATCTATGGAGCTCATGGACACAGCTGTTCAGTTGGCCATGTCCCCACCAGAAGTCCTGCAAGATATGTTTTTTATGTGTGCTCTTGTACCTGTGTGTAGGCATTAATCAGGTCAGATTACAGTATTGCTTAGAAGCTGATTATTTCAACTCTTACCTGGCCTTGATGAGAAACTTTCTTTTCTTCCTTCAGGATTGCCTAACATTCCATGGGAAAGGGAAATGTTTGTAACACCATAGCCAGTAATGAAGAAGCAAAATATGAAGAGTGGGGTAAATTAAGGTCACAGTAGAAACTAATGTTAACTGGCAAGGACAAGCTTAAATTTGTCTTGTGCATGGAGATCCTACAAAAACTGCCCCCATTCTCCAGATGGATTGAAGATGTCAAGTAATGCTCTGCTGAATCTTCATGCCTTGAGTCCTATTATTTTATGACCCAATCAGGAGCCAAGATATCAGGACATGACACAAGATGCGCTATGAACAGATATATCATGTAGTTGTACAGGAATTTAAACCAGATCTTTCTCAAATTATCTGTATAATAAAGTGAAAAAATATATATAACAGAACCATTATGTCCTGTATTTTTAATCAAGGAATAATTTACTGCAGGACAAACATAGGGGAGAAAACAACATAGCATCACTAGTTGTTACCTGAGGACTGCACAAATTTATTAGTGATGTGCAGCCCAACCTGGATAATATTTCATTCTCAGATGTGTTCCGTGATGGGGTTGTATTCGTTTATAGATAGGCCAGAACTGATAATAATTAGGAACAACAGATTAGGAGATAGAGATATAAACTATGGAATGCAAACCATCCCCTAGAGTTCAAGTTGGTAAACGTGGTTTAGATGATTCAACCAAGTGATGGTTAAGCCACACATCACTAGTAAAGACCTTACAGAAATCTGTAATTCCTGGCTGTAGAATACAGATTTGTCTTGCTTGTAATGCTTGGCCATACAATCAGTCTTGCATCATTTTGCTGCAGAAATTTGGTCTACTGAGCTTGGAAATATAATTTAGATTCCATGCATGCAATTTCCTAGTTGACCAGACTGCCTTATTGATGCATGTGCTCAAATCTGTTCAAATTAATCTGTTTTAGGAATATGATAAGGCATATAGATGTGGAACTATCTGAGTCCAAACATTGCAAGACTTGCATAGGCTGAGCTGATTCCACAGCAAGGCAGGAATGTTGCATGCATCATTATGACTTAACTCAGGATGATAAATAATTTTTCCCCACCATTTTACTTTACTAAGATTTCCAATGGGGTTCAGCATCTTTTCAATTGATACTTTTTTAATATGAAATAATGATAAGGGCAGCCAAAATTATCAAGGAGTATGGAATACTTCCTCATGACTAAAGGCTAAGAAAAGTGAGGCTTCTAAAATGTAGGGATGGTTAGGAAGGGAAGGTCAATGGTAAATGTTGCTTAAAATTATAGCAAGTATGGTGAGAAAAGATAGTGTTTTTCTCACTTCCCCTAATTCTAGAATTTGGACTCGACTCTTATATTAATCAGTAGCAATTTCACACTCGGTACTAGGAATTATGGCACTGAAGATATCATAAGCTTACAAAATGCATTGCCAGAACATATCTACTAACTTAAGGGCCTTATTGCTGTAGCTGCATTTCTGAGTGGTTCCCACATGAGGAGGTGCAGCTCAATTTAAACGCTACCAGTATCAGTCAGTGTGCATTCAAGTATTACTCTGTTCCATCCCTTCATTTTTCATACACATATGCAGAAAAAAAAGTATAATTGTATATATTTTTTAACAAACAGAGATATGTGTGCCTCGTTCACAAATATGCACATTTTTCTATGCAACTTTTCCAAATGAACCCTTCTGAAGTACAGTTTTGGGGCTGACAAATCTTTCAAGACAGACTCTAGCAGTTTCTATAAATTAAGTGTTTGCCCATGCTTCTCATTTCTCCTGGAAAGAAATCTGTCCCAGATTACTTCCTATTCTCACATGCCTGCAAAAATCTTTTACTGAACCAGCCATACCAATGTGATTCTTTTCTTATTTTTATACTGTGAGTGTAGGGTATATTATCAGCATAATCCAGGCAGGGTTCTTCTTACATTCCCATGTTAGCAAGAAACTGGTGCTTGAATGTTCTACTAATGTGTATTGTAATTTCAGGAAGCGACTCATGAGCATTCTGATGGTGCTCTCTTCATGCCTCCAGGAAAATATCTCTTGTATGTGAATATGTTATTGAGAGACATGGAAAATATATTCATGCAATCAAGACCTTTGTGGATAAAGATCCCATCCTTTCCAGCTGCTTGCTGTTTGTATCTTTTTTCCTCCCAAAGTATAACACTATATCATCTTGCCTGTGACATTAAAATCAGGTTCTAGAAAAGGAGTTAATGATGACAACGGAGGTAGCAATATAAATTTAAGGAGAAGAATATTCAAAAAAACATGTGAACTATTTCTGCCAATCCCTGTATTTATTGGATTCCATATTCCTCCCTGTTAGAAAAACGTTTTACTTCCTTTGAAATTCAATAGATGTTTTGTTGGTATTTCCTTGTTTTTGCAAGGAGCAAGCCATTAAATTACTATGGTAACAAATCACTCTGGCAGGGTGAACAGGTCAAACTTAAGTATCCTCAGGTTGGGTGTGAAAAGAATGACCATATAAGCTAAAGCTCCTGATTTGCCTAGGGAAAGCTTGCCTGGACTTTTTTCAGTTTCCTTTTACACAGCCTTTCCTTCCAGTCCTACTCTGAGCTTGTAAGAAGCTTTTGTGCCTATCCAGGATATCTGGATATGAAACTGTTTATGTTTTTATGCTTTCTGTAAATACATTTATTTTTATAGAAATGCCTGGTGTGTGTTTTTTCTGATTTCTCTGGCCAAATGCTTTCCAGCAAACTCTAACATGTTTTGCTTGAGAAAAGATTTTGTGTTTTAAGTGAAATTTATTAATATTCTAAAGTTATGCATTAGGAAATAGATGCATATGATATATTCAAAACTTTTTTATTGGAAAAGTTCCTGAGTCAAACACTGTTCTGTCCTCCACTGCCTCCTGGCCTGGTGGTTACTCATTAATCTAGCCTATCTGGCACAGATCAGCCCATTCATAGCACGGCCACCATAGCCACTGGGAGGCTAAATTTTCTAGCGATTAGCTAGGCCTTCAGGCAACTTGTCTCAGGTGGTCCCAGAGTGCTCTGTTTGTTCAGCCAGCCTGAGAATCCTCCATTATCAAGATGTGATCCCCAAGACCCACAGCTATCAGTGCCAGCTAAGCCACACATTCTTTTTACCTTATCTTTTGTTATCTTTTGTTCCATTTTTTACAAACTATCATCTCATTTATTATTATTTTTTATTTATCAAATCTTTATCACTGCCCATCTCCCCCACATGCGGGACCCTGGGCGGTTCACAATAAAAACAATTTAAAATTTCAATAAAATCATAAATACAACCAATAACCAGTCAGCATAAAATGCAATAAAGTCCAAGCCACAGCGGATCTAATTCAAACCACAAGGGAATAAAACCGGTTCCCACAGAACTAGGGAATCAACCAGCCTCAAGAATGGCTCTCCCCCTCCCTGTTCCAGGCAAGGCGACAAAAACAGGTCTTCAGCTGTTTTCTGAAGTCCAGGACGGAGGGGAAATCTCATGATTTCATCCCTCTTGGCAACTAGCATCTGCTTAAATTGACAGATGCTTCATCAGGATATGCATTTCCCCTGTAAGTTGAAAGCCTTCTGCATGAACTTTTGATTATCAAACTTTTGGGGGACTGTAAGAAAAATACCTGAATGCTGTGAGTTAATGCTGCCTGACAAGTGAGATTCCAGATTTCAAATCTATATTCCCATGAGGTTAGAAGAAATACTTGTCCAAAATCAATACGGTTTAGCCTGATCAGTATGTTGTGATCAGGAATGGTGCTTTGAATTCTCAATAAGGTAGATAGTTCAAAATAAGAATGGGTAATTACCTTTCTGTCCCTCCTAAGTGAAATGGCAGTTCTAAAATGTACCAGGCATCCAGAGACCTACAAATATAAATTGGGCAGTGGGCAAAGCAGAGCCTTTCCTGAATCCATGTCTTCCCATGTTTGGAATAAGAAGATACCCTTCCAGCCCTATGTGGACATAACATACAGAATCCTGCCAGACATCTCTAAGAAAAAAATCTCTGGTGAAGACTTGAAGTAACTGCTGTTGCCTTGTATACCACCTAGAGATATTGGCTGATGGGCAGCTTTAGAAATTTAGAAAACAAACCACCTCCCTTTCCCTGAGATCAGTTTTGAACCTGTGATGAAGGCAATAGTGATAGGGAAGGTATTTTACCAGAAACAAGGTGGGCACTGACACTCCTTTTCAGAATAGGAGAATATATCCCTAATATTATGAGTCTGGAACTATTTCTGTGGTAACAGGGAAAAAAGACCCCTCCAGTGTTGATTTGTTCAATGAATTGGAAGAAGATATAATCATGGTTTGGTGTGCTATGAAACTCTATAAACGATAATGCTTCAAGATGCCATTGGAATTAACACCGTGTAAGCCTCTGTAGTTTTCTGAGGATTGGAATTAGTAGCTCAATCACCTGGAAAACATTAGCCTTTTCACAGGTTACATTTTGTGCTCAAGAAGGAATCTGTAGAAGGAAAATCCATTTGTGTAATGCCATAAATGGTGGGTTACTCAGCCCACACTGAGTAATCTTAGGACTACAAGGAAAAAAACACTTTAACAATGCAAGAAGAAAACTTAATCCTTTCATGATCATTACTTGCATTATTCCAGATGGGAAAGGAGGTGCATGCATATATTATATAAATATAAGAATACACACACACACTTATGCATACGCACTAATGCCTCTTACTAATAAAGCTATGCATTGAATTTTGCTTGTAGGGTTTGTTTTTGGAGAATATAATCCATAACATTTTGTCTCAGTCTGGGGGTCTACATATGGGACATAATCCCTGCCAGAGCATATCAGATTGAGAAAGACTGGTCAGTGATGATTCAAAAGTCTAATACACTGATCTCAGATGATCTAATAGTTTCTTGATGTAGGTCCACAGATGATGATGGTGATATAAAATATCAACCCTGAAATAAACACACACACACTGTTTTGTTGGGCTACATTCATTTCTCTTAAAAATAAATAATACAAGATGCAGTAACCATTGCTGCATCTTGGTAGCCAATTCTGAATCTATGCAGCTGGAGGAAGTTAACATGTTGCATCAGCAAAGGGAAGTGGAAGGGAACTGAAATTTATGCTCATGTGCTCTCTGTCCTAAATCAGCAGACAAGCATTCAGTTTGCCCAACAACAGCAACTGACATAGGTATATTGCCAAATGTAATCCCCAGAAAGTCAGTACACCACAGTAATGCAAATACAAGGAGTGAATATATGAAACATGCACTTTGCAATTAAATGTACCCGCTTTCTCCTAGGCGTTCTCAGAACAGGTACATGCTAGACTTTTACTAATGAATAGACTTAAAACTTGTAATCCCAATTTTTATCTTTATTTTCTTTTTTCATAAATGTCCCCATCAATGCTCTCATAATTCTTTGTGGCTTTTCCTTGAGCTCTAATTGATCAAACTAGGAAGTCTTTTCCTGCTTGTTATATTTGGCTTCTTCTGGTAATATCCTTTGGCCTTGTACTTTGAATCCTTGCCAGAGTAAGAAAAGCCAATATCATACATTAGTTCCCTTGAAGAGTTGACAACAGTTGTGTCAGCTCTACCTCTGAGTTACGAGAGTGAAGAATTAAAGCAGATGTGGCTTAATAAAATATGTCCTTCCTGATATGCTAAAGTCCTCCAATATGAGGCTGAAGTGAAAGTTTTTCTGTGGCAGAGGGTGCTAGCATGCTTCAAAATTGCAATGTTCAGCTTACCACAGAAGGCAACAGGGGATCAGCTGAGTAACCAGGAGAGATGAGTGGTATAATTCAAGGCCAAATGGAGAGGTGGTGGTCAAGTGGCCACAGGTGAGTATTAGCTGACATGGCAGCAGCTGTGGCAATAGCATCAATGGAGATAGAAGTAAAAGGGGACACATGCCATGGCAGCAGCATTAGCTGTAGATGTGAGGAAAAGCAGTCAGTTGAGGGGAGTCTTCTCATGAACAGGCAAGTTATTTAAACCATGGAGTGGACCACTGCTTAGGACTTGTAGAAAGAACCAAGTGGAACTCTCTGGTTTGGCTGGGTCATGTGAATGGAGCTGAGATAGTGTGCCTGGTTCACAAGGTTGATTCTGTGATTCCTTTTGGGACAAAGGGTGTCATGGGGGTAAAGTGCTAGAATATATTTGAAATCCAGATTTTAGATTCCAAGCATCTTACAGTATTATTTTATTCTTTCCTCTGATCCCAACTCTAGATAATTTGAGTGAATACTGTGTTGAAACCATAACATTCTATGGAAATTTTTCTTTCCTTGCAAAGAGGATTTCTGTTCTTCCATTCAGAGTGCTTTTAAACAACAACAATAACATTTTTAGAAAGTGGGGTTGTTTTTTTAGATTACTTTATTGTTTCATGATGGCAGAAAAACTGGCATTGTTCCACACACTCATCCCACTGCTCAGTCTTTCTTGCTGCCCCAAATTTCTCCTTTGAAAAAGCTCAGACTGGTCAGTTCTCTCATAAAGGCTGCAGAATGTTGGAAATATGATTGAACAGTAAAGTACAATAGAGTCATTCACACACACATACAGTACCCATGTAGGCCACTGGATAACTATGCCAAGAACAAGAAAAAAGTACATGAGTATTTCATCAAAAATTTCTATTTTGAAAAAAAAAAGCAGTTTGGTTTATTCCAAGGTGAATGAGAATCATCTTCTCCTTTTCCTCCTTCCACAATATCACAAGACTCATTAAGCAATATGATTTGTATTTTGTAAAAGTAGTTTGAATGTCAAAAAGAAATAAAAATATTTCAATGTATGTGCACTCTCCATATCTGGTCTCCTTCGCTGCACTTGTGGCATATAATGTATCTTCTGAGAAAAAAGGTGTCTCTGTCAGTTTTGAGGAAATATTGGCAATTTTAAAAAGCTAGGAGATATAATCTATATTAAAAGATGGAGAAACATTATTTTAGAATTTTACAAAATTCTAAATACAAACAACAAAATTCTGTATAAAAAGTTCCCTTCTCACCCCTATGGGTGGTACGTGTCTTCCTCAACCTCGGGTCCTCTGCCAGAGGCCTGGGAGTTTGAGGGTTCTGCGCAGTATCTTAGGTGTTCCTAGCACTGCACTCTTCTGGACAGAGAGCTCCGATGTTGCTCCTGGGATCTGCAGGAGCCACTCTCCCAGCTTAGGAGTCACAGCCCCAAGTGCCCCTACCACCACTGGCGCCACTTTGGCCTTCACTTTCCACATCCTCTCTAGTTCCTCCTTCAGGCCCTGGTACTTCTCCAGCTTCTACTCCTTCTTCCTGATGTTGCTGTCACTTGGCACTGCTACATCTATCACCACCGCTGTCTTCTGGTCCTTGTCTATCACTACAATGTCTGGTTGATTGGCCAGTACCTGCCTGTCCATTTTGTATCTGGAAGTCCCACAGGATCTTAGCCCTGTCATTCTCTACAACACACACACACATACATAGTTGCATATATGATTTTTAATGTTTATATATTTATATTGTAAGCTATTCAGAGCAATTTGTATATGTGTAGCACATTTTGAAATAAGCAAATAAATATGTAGGCTATCAACTGAAATAGGCTTAGCTGACATTGATCATTTGCGCTGAGAAGATTTCTACGCTCTTGACAATTTCTCCTGAGGCCATTTTTCTTTCTTGGCTGTTGTGCCATTTATAGACCAACACTCTGAATGGGAGCACTCAAAGTACACACAAAAAGAGAAAAGATGATTCATGAGGTTCTCCAGAATGCGTGGTGTTTTGAGAGGTTGTGGCATGAAAGCAATCCTTTCAAGCCAACTGAGATAGCTAATGGAAAAGTGAATGAAGAACTGAATTCCACTGATGAGAAACAGCAATTAAATAATCCAATTAGGTGGTAAGGAATGGCCCTTGAAAATAATGGCTTTTAAGGAGACAGCCTTAGATGTCCTTCGTTGTCTGGTTGGATTGGTCTTACTGTTCAGATGGTGGTATAAGATAATATGCTATGAAAGGCATATTATTGGACTTCATGCACTTCCAATTCTCCATTTGATTCATCTATTAGTAGGAAAGAAGAATGGGTTTTTCTACTTTGTCCATGTGGAATTTAAGATCTGCTGCCTTTATTCTCTTGGACAGTGAGTTTTAGAAGGGAATGATCAAATCCCTGTGTTTCCAATCCATGTTACACTGGGATGTGTTAATCACAAACCTATTCTGTGTTTTAAGCTATGATTATTTGTACTTAAATACATATTTTAAAGATAATTTCATAGAAAATACATGTTTTTAAACATATTATGAGAGTATTTTGAGGCCAGACCTGCACTGGTATATTCTGGAAGTGTGAAAGCAGGTGGATAATTAAAGTCTGATCTGCATATTGATGTAGGTAGCATGGGTCAAATCAGTTCGTACAGAAATTTACCACCATATAAAACATCCATACTTCAAATGGAAAAGGATTTGAGAAACTGTAAGGGATTTTATCCAGAAGAAATGCAATTCCCTTCAGCCCTGCCTTCTGTCCCTCCCATTTCCAGAAATGCTTCCTTCTTCCCTGTAGAAAGGTAAAGGGGTGGAAAGAGGAGAATGGAGCATGGGGCCAAGTATAGAACCTTACTGATTAGAAGAGTCAACTATATAGCTGTTGCAGGGGTCATACTCTAAATAGTGCAGGTAAGCAGCTGTCAATATTCTAACTTCTTGATTCATCCAGGATGCCAAGCAACTGAAGATACCGCTAAAAACATTCAGTTCCATTCACTCATAATTATGCAGCATTATTTGACTGTGGCCAATTAATGTATGAAATATCCACGCACAAAAAAACATCACTGAGAACAGCTGCTTCACTAGGATAGCAGCCATGCCATATTTTTGAGGAAAAGGGATGATGAATGACTCCTTCCAGTTTGATGCCTGATGTACTCAGTAGCCTAAATAGCTCAGTCCAGCTCTGTGATTCTGTGTTGCAGAATATTTAAAGACAGGGATATGGGAGACTTGCTCCCCCCTCAATCAAAGGAAACAAAGCTCTCTTTGTATGGGTAAATTGACAACGTATCTAGTTGTGTTCCTTCTATGCTTCATGTCATCTGAAGGACTAAGCTACAACAGTCTACATTAGGCAAATCATTTTCTCTCTATGTGTGTTTTTAATGTTTGAATGTTTAAAAGGCAACAAGAAAGCTTTGTTCCTTCTCTTACTATTCTATAGAGTGGGTGAATTGGTATCATTTCAGATACTTTATTTTCTTTGCAACCTGAGAGCTGTGTTAAGGAAAAAAAGATAATTAGACTGAAAATGAATATCATTTGAGGTGGAAAGAGGAATACATTTTCCTCCAGCTAGCCTAGATATCCTTAAAGGTTTCCCAGATTTGCTATTCTGTATTTTCTAAGATTCATCCTTTTAATGATGCAGGAACTTTAGGTGCTCAGTTAATTATTTTTTACAGGTTCTGAAAGCCTGAGGAGCACATAGATCCACACATCTTCATCTGTATTTATTAAATCCAGGCTTAGACGTTAACCACCAGTGCATGCAAATACCCCCGAACTTGAATTACAACTCAATCAAAAGACCCAAGAAACATATAAACCACAGACCATAGACACTAGAGACTGGAGAAAGAGACAGACAGACAGACAGGTTGAAGCATACAAAGATAAATATTCAGCACACAGCTCAGAATCACAAAGTCTAGGAGATGTAACAGTCAGTAATGATTAAGCCACAGGCTGTAAGCTCCCTGTATTAAACCAGATTGCTTGGTGCCTCCTAAGAGACACACCAAACCTCAGTGGAGAGCAATGTGTGAATTGGCGAGCATCAGGACATCAGGACATGTTAGGATGTGAGTGGACAGCAATACAGTTTTAGCAGCAAGCTAGATGGATAAATTGTAGTAGATTGCAAATACATACTTTGGAGTCACACTTTAGGGGGCTTAAAATCATTTGAGATTTGGAGTGAGAACCAAATCCTCTTGATACCCTGCAATATCCTCTTCTTCGCAACTTTCTGGCCCTGTTGCCAAGCAAATGTCCCTTTACACCATCTCTCATTTCAGCATTCAGTTGCTTTTAGCAATGATATTGTCACACAGAGAACCGGATAGTCTTTTTATTTCTCCTTTGGGCTTTCTTCCCCAGCTTTGCTTTCTGTTCAGAATAGGACCTCTCCTTTTAAAGATCTATTTTCTCTGTGAATTATATTCTTTCCTTTAATATTCATTCTTGGCTTGATGTTTTTTTTTCTGGAGTTAATTCCTTATGCTTTATTTAGAATTACATTTAGGCTGAAAATTGCAATTCTGGACAGACCGTGAAGTCACTTCTGCTCTCAGTGAGCATTACTTCTGGCTGAATACATTTTAAGGTTATGCTGTTTATAAGGAAGTTCAAGATTATTTACATGTTCTACCTCCATTGCTTCTTAGCCTGCATGTCCTTCAGACCCTTTAATCTATTCTATCTTGTATTGATTTCCCAACGTATAGTAATGGCTGTTTCACTGCTATTTAGATCCTAAATTTCTGGTGATTAGCTAAGCCTTGGAACAGCTTGATCTTAGGGGATCCCAGAGTGCTGTCATGTTCCAGCTGTTCTGAGAACCATTATCATCAAGATTTGATCCCCAGGAACAACAACTGTCTATGCCAGCTAAGCCACAAACCCTTTTTACCTCATCTTCCTTTAAATTTCTTGCTAACTATCCATCTTCTCTCTTTTCGCAACAAACATCTGCTTGAACTGACAGGATCTTCACCTTTATCTGCATTTCTACAGAAAGCCTACACAATGAAAGACTTCAGCTTGCCCATCTTATAAAAAATAAAGTTGTCTTGGCCTGTTACAAAACCCTGAAATAATGTGAGTTAATGCTGCATGGATAGTCATGTCAGATCTATTTTCTCACAAAGTCAGAATAGTTGTTATTAAGGAATGTTCAAGATAGTTTCCTTATTCAAGGCAGCAAATACAACCCCCAAATAGTTGTCTGCCCTGCAAACAGCAGTTTATCACATAACTCATTGATAATTGGGGCTGACATGGACATTTGTTTTACAGCATATGACAGATCATAAGAAAGTTATTGATTTAACAAAAAAGGGTGTTTAAAATCTATGATTTAATTTCCTAACATTGGCTTATGGACAGATTTTTGGCACAGGTTTTCCTGATCTAAGCAGGACAAGAGGGCTGGATCTCAACTGCCATCACTGACTGACCTTTGGGTCTATGAATAACTCAGATTGGGGATGGTGTCTTGAGTTTAAAATAAAGTAGTTCTCCAACTAACAGTATATATTCACTATGGGAAGCCCCTAGTTTTAGTATGGTACCCCACTCAGCCCCAAAGCATCTGAAATTAACCTAATGGTTTAGGGTTTAGGATTATTTTGCATAATCCCATTTATGCAAAAGGAGAACTGGTGAAAACTCAGCAAGATTTGCCAGGAAGGTGGATGTGACCCCTAGATGATCTCTGGTTTGCTGGCTAGACCCATACCCTCCAAGTTGGGGCACTGTACTTATATATCAGCATATTTCAGTGTCTGTAGATGGTGTACTCAGAGGTTTTAACTGTTGCTCCTTCATACCCAGACCAAAAGTATCCCAAACTGTCCAAATTTTGGAAGGTAGTTTGAACAATTGGTAACTTTGGAGGGCTGCACAATATTTATGATTTATGTTTACTCAACTGGCAAATAATATTATTTCCCTAGAGCTGCTGACAGAAAAGAAACCTACTGCATATGAAAATGGCAAATTCTTCATATTCTTCCAGACTCCCAAGAAATTATTAGCAGTCATGACAGTTTCTTGCAAGGGGAACTTCTTTCTGGATTTTGAGGCTGTACCTCAGAGCCTGTCATAAAATGTCCTGTGATGATAATTGTGAATTGACTAGCGTATGTTGCAGGCACAGTACATAAAGGGATTGCACGCTGTATCTTATTTATGATTTTCCCTTCCTCTATAAAGGGCAAAGAATAATGAAATGCAATATTATTTTCCAATCCATATATAAGTTTATTGGTTTGGGAAGACCTTTCCAGCAGGAGCTGATCCCTATTTGCAAGAAACAGAGAGCTGCTAGAAAAGTGGAAATTATGCACTGAGGGTGAAGAGAGATGCATGTTCAAAGGGTGATGGAAGTAGTTTTAACATGCATTTGCTAGTGTGAAAAAAATGCATCAAAATCCAATGAGTGCCAAAACCAATTCCACTACCTTTCAGAATGTGTATCTATCTTCACTCTGTAACAGATTTATATTTTTAAAAATCTAATGATTTCTCATTGTAGTCATGAGGAAGAGCCTGAAACGTACAGAAATGTTGGGCATGTCTAAACCTGTTGAAATCAGTGAGCATAGATGTGGAGCCTAGCTCCACATAAGATCATGCTGTGAAGTCACATTCCATTCTTTTCACTAGGACTTATTTCTATTTGACTGTTGTTTGATTTTGACTTGAGATCTATAGATCCATCTCACTATCAAACTTCTAAATGAGGTTTCAGAGAGCGATATATACATGCAGTTTGGAACAGTGAAAAATTGAACCAAAAGGAACTCACTCAGTTCAGTTTTCACTGTTTCTAAAATGAATGCTCACAGCAACTAATGGTCATATATTTCAGTATAGCATTTCTTTGCAGCATGCTCAGCCATTGTGATATCACAGGTAATTCTAAGGGAGAAAGTGGCAGCCATTAACCCCAAAATGTCGCAGAATAACTCAAGATGCTAAACTCACACACACGCACACACATACACATAAAACTCTGCTATTACTGTTGCTAAGTATAGAGTTAAAAAGTTAAAATTAAAGTTAAAAGTGGGGGAATCCCAAGAATGTGTAGATAAGTAAACAGTTGTTTTTACAAATGAGTAATAAATGAATATTGTGTTTTGCAAGCAAATGTCAAAATGATTGAAGTCTTTCTTAATGAAAAAGAATTATGTTTAAAAATCTAGTTTTGTATACCTGAAACTTTGGAATTCATGTGGCTGGTAAGAAATTCAATTTCTATCACAGTTTGTGTGCTGTTCTGGTTTGCTCACTGACTTAAATCTTCCATGTTTTCAAGACTCTTAAAGTTGACCAGTTATAATCTATACAAATCACTTATTGTCCTAGTACTAGTGAAAATTAATTTGGAGAGGCTGCAGACAGATTCTGCCTATTTATCTGTTTGTAAATGATAAGACCAATAAACAGCCCTTTGAATAGCTTTCTATCTTACTAGTTCTTAGAGATTTTATATATCCTTTTAATCCAATATATGCTTCACTCTGTGAAATACATTGGCTCATCCCAATTGTGGGTAGTTTGGTTTCTATGGAAGATGCATAGAGAAGAAGGATCTGAGCAGTAAATTCCCAGCAGCTCAAGAGGTAAAATACTGTTATTGTCATTGTTTTTAAATCTTTCCCAGCTATGAATCTAAAAATGCTGATCTGGGCAGATTTCCTGAGTTTTTAAAATGGGATTTAATCTGTGAACAAGATTGTTTGTGCTATTTTAGACAAAGAATTCAGTGGGTAGAGACTGAAGAATTGAGTGTTTTCAAAACTATGGGACATATGACTGGGATAGACCAATCTTGGGAGCAAAATGATCCAATAAATATTTGTGTGTAAGTAAAAGAAGGACAGAGGCTAACTTCTAGAATAGATTTATAGGTTACTCTCAGACAAAAACAGAATCTGATAAACCAAAGACTTTATAGGAGGATCTGTAGATAAAATTTTCCAATGTAAATCAGGATAACATGAGTGAGTGTGAAGGAAAGAACTGTGTCAACTGAGTTTATTTAGAACGGTCTAGTTTCTCTTTGGTGAAGCAAAGACTACATTATATTGGCAACCAGTACAATGAGTCTATAATAATGAGAGAGAAAATGCATACATAATTAAATGTTCTCAACAAAAATATTATTGAATTCACTCCAACTGCTGTTCAAGTATGAACTGCTGTTCATGTATGCAAGCTAAACTAAGTTAAATTAAGCCAAGCCTTTCTTGGACTGAAGGCTGCATGTAGAATAGGGCAGATGAACATGAGGATGGATAAAACAGGGAACTGGTTTGGTCAAAGCTAAAAATAGATGTGTCCAATATTTCCTAAATACCACCTATGGTATCTGTTGGTCTTGGAAAGTCTAATTAGCTAGCTATCACTCCCAAGAGGTATTCATAACTTTATCCTCCATTAATTTGGAAACCCACTGCTATTTTAACATCTTGTATCAGTACATTTGAGAGCCAGTTTGGTTTAGTGGTTAAGGCACCAGGCTAGAAACCAGGAGACTGTGAGTTCTAGTCCCGCCTTAGGCACAAAGCCAGCTGGGTGACCTTGGGCCAGTCACTCTCTCTCAGCCCTAGGAAGCAGGCCAGGGCAAACCACTTCTGAAAAACTTGCCAAGAAAACTGCAAGGACTTGTCCAGGCAGTCTCTGAGAATTGACATGATTGAATGGATTAAAAAAAAATCAGTACATTTAATAAACAAATAGTACATTGTGTAGGAAATTGCATCCCCAGAATCTTCTTTTGTTGGAGCCCTGCACACTGGGATGCGTGAGGGTGGAGGGAGTGGGAATCTTTTGAACCATTTTCATTCACTGCATGATTCTATACAGCGTACATCTTCACACCATGGGTACATTTCTTTTAATCCTATGTTCTGAAACAAAGACTGCATGCAGGCTTTTTGTAAGGCCTCCATTTAACCCCACCTCTCTTGTTGCTAATTTGGAGAGGACCTTAGATCTGACACCACCACATTTAGCAGTCTTTCATGTCCTTTTGTTACTGTGTTTCTCACATGAAGGTTATGTTTGAATGGCCACTCCTATATTGCTCCTTATCATCATTGCCACTCCTTTTTTCCCCCTCCTGTTATCGCTGCTGCGATAAACGAAGGGAGGAAGTTGGATGTGGCTCAGCCATACTTCCTGCCCTTTGAGTATACACCAACTAACCTTCTGTCTTTTATACTTAGAGCACCCGGGCAGGAGCTAACCTTCATTTTACTGGGAAAGGGTGAATTATAGTGGTAAGAATCAACTGAAGAAGAACAGTGGATAGGATAGGATAGGATAGGATAGGATAGGAAACAAATGTGGCCAGAGAATGTCTAGACATTTCCATTTCCTGTTGTAATCTACACCAACTTCCCTTCTTGTCCCACTATCATAAAGCCTACAATATATTTGACAAGTCTACCTGTGGCCCTGTAAGCTAAAAACGTTTGCACCCATAGTTCTAAACTAGTTATTTGCTTATAGGGGATAAATGCTCCAACATGAACGTTATACAGATTTTCCTTTATTATCTTTTCCCTGATGCTATAGTATGCTTTTGAAGAAAGGGCAATGGGAATGCTCCATTTTGCAAAAGCCATTGATTCTATAAAAGCAGTAGAGCATTTATTTGGAAGATACTTGTAATGAGCTTGCAAAATCAGAACTGAATGACAGGGTAATCACATTCCCCATCAGGCTCCCCTGGCCACGACTTAGCAGTAAATCACAGACAGTTTTCACCTTATACAACTAAATTCATTTCCTAAGAATCCTCCCTGTAAACAAGAATTAAGCCAAACAAAATATTTGAGCCCCAGTGGTAGTGTGTGGGTCTAAGCACCTCTTAAACTATGGTGTTTCAGACCTGTAGCTTCTTCTCCCAGTCCTTCTCAAAAATCAGTGGACTCTTTGTATGGCACTTGGGGGCATGAAAATGAGCTGTTGTTGAGAACTGGCACTGAGATCTGCTGGCTCTTGGCTTACTTCTCACAATCCCAGGGATAAATATCAACTCCACCATGCTATAGAATGTAAGATGACCTGGAGGCACTATGCCATGATATTTCCTTTAACTTCTAAAATAGGGGAAGCTAATTCTTTGTGACTTCTTTTTTTACTTTTTGCTGCAGAGGGTTGTTTGTCATCAAACCGAACAGATCCTGCCCATGGCACAGAGAATGGCTAGGGGCTACATGCAACCTGTGGTCTCTGGGTTATTCCATCCTTAGTCTAAAGAAAGGAATATGGATGAATCTGCTTGAGTTCTTGGCTGAGCTTTCAACTTTCAGCTCTTTCTGACTTTTTCTTCTGTTACAACTCTGAATATACATTTTCTCTGAATTTCACCTGCCATATCTGTCCATTTGTCTCTTTCTTTCCAGGATCTTACCTGAACTTATCTTTTTTGCTCTGACCTAATAAGACCATTCATGCTCCTATCTGTCATAATGATAAACACATTTGCTTCTGTTCATCTCATTTTTGTCAATCCAAAACTTGCATATTAGTTCATTGAGTGAAAATAATGAGATCCTGGGAGGTCCACAAAGGAGTGGTGGTGGTAAAAGTCTGCAGGATGGCAGGTGCGATGATGAGATCGAAGTTCCACTTCTTTTGTGTGTGCATACAGTGTTGATGAATGTACAAAAGGGGTGGGACTTGTATGGCGATGGTGTGCCTGCCATCTTGCAGTTTTTAATGCCACAACCCTCCCCACCATAGACACATCTGATGAGACTCTCTGATGTGTATGTATATGTTCTCTTGTGCCTGCCACTAAATGACTGGTGCATCAGGACCTGAAGTGACACTAGAAATGAAGCTATCCCAGTGTGATACATGCCACAGGGCAACACAATTAAATCAAAATTGAAGCATGCATTATGAAGAACCTCATTCTCAGTATACATTACAATTATTATTGCAGTTGTTGAATACACACACATGCACTCACACACAGACACATATATATCAGTATAGATGTATAAAATTATATCTATATCTGTATCTCTCAGAGTGTGATTATTTGGTTAATGCACTATTTTTTTCTCCTCCTATGTGGAAGGTTTTCTATAATTGTATTATTCTACTAGGCTAAACTCAATTAAGAAGATGTTTTAAACTATGCATTATGTAAATGTTTTAGAGATGATTATTTCCCCAGATTTAAAAATATTTCAGTTTAGAATAAAAATCAGGAACATTTGCAATTTCTTTCTTGTCACTGTCGTACTTTTTCTCAGTGTTTGGCTGACAAAAAAGCGCCTTTTCCACCTGATTTTATATAAAAAAAAATTCCTTTGGGACTAATTAGTTTTTTTATAGCTAAGTCATGAGACAGATTTCTGTTTCTCCTTCCTGCCTTTCCTTCCCCCTCACCACCCCCCTTCTCTCCACTATTTTGTGCCTTGGGTTATTCTTAGGCTCACAGTCAGTTTCAATTTACATGACTACCTGTATTGCTCTCCTGCTTTAAGAGAACAATACAAATAGTGTCATAGATTTTGATAACATGTCATAGTTTAGGTCATTGTTGAGCAAAAAAGGAAAAAAAACCCAGTCATTTAATAGAGATTTGGTTATATATATCTGTTCAATCGTGTCTGATTCTCAGAAACTGCCTGGATAAATCCCTGCAGTTTTCTTGGCAAGGTTTTCAGAAGTGGTTTGCCATTACCTCTTTCCCAGGGCTGAGAGAAAGTGGCTGGCCCAAGGTCACCTGGCTGGCTTCGTGCCTAAGGCAGGACTAGAACTCACGGTCTCCTGGATTCTAGCCTGATGCCTTAACCGCTACACCAAACTGGCTCTCACAATAATAATATCAACTGATTAATCTTGATTTCTACCCTATTCATTCCTGTGTGGATAAGAATGATTTTATACTGCTGAGACAGAACATAGAAACAAGCAATTAGCAGATCAGCCTATTTCTCCATCTAGTTCAGTGCACCTTCCAGCCATGAAGTCTCAGAGCAGATACCATGGGTTGAACCTGTGACCTCTGATATGCAGCACATGTGCTGTACTGCAGAGCTATGGCTTCTGCATTAATAGGGAATTCAGTTTATAAAATCAAAGACTCAAGTGGTTGAGTCAAGGTATTTACCAGATGATAAATAAATACAGAGGAAGTGGTTCTCCCACTTGTGCGTATGAATAAACCACCCACCCCTATGTGTGTACAGTATGTATTTATTTAAACTTATTTCCTGCCATCTGAAATGATACAGTGCAGGAAAAGCTTTACCATTTGGTTTTCCTGATTTTGTAAGCTAATGCTAAGTAAGCACAGTAACAGGCGCCCTACAAGCATGTTCAGACGGACATAGATAGTAGAAGTAGAATTCTTTTCTAAGTGAAAAGAGCCTTGTAACAAAGGCATTTTGAATAGACTGAAAGATAAAGGAGGAGGGAAAAAATGACAACAGGTGCAAATCTCTTGTTAGCACTGAGCTTGGGTTAAAAGGTTGCCTTATTCAAGTCTCTACAGCATACCTCCTAAACTGAAATGTGTCTCAATATGCTGTCCAAGTCTCATTCACTGCTTTCAACATATGAGGATCTCTCAGGTAATAGTTAGCAGGAGTAGGAGTAGTTTTATTTTTCATGCACCTATAACTAGGCACAGTACAAAATAATAAAATACATCAAAACATAATACAATAACTCAGTATAATCCAATTTAAGATCACAACTAAAATGTAGACCTTGGTAACCTGAATAGCCTCCTCAAGCTCTACTATGGTGCCTCATTTGGGCTCTCCTGGTGTTTCTGGGAAGGATAAGTGAAGAATACTGGGAGTATATGCCAAGAGTATAGAATCCAAGCAGGGTCATCCAAGGCATGAAGGTCATCCCAGGTGCCCAGCTAAAGCAAGCACTCACTTATATTGGATAGCAGTGATATAGGAAGATGCCAGAGGCAGGTGATCCCTTTAGTGACAATGGCAAGGCGTAATTTCATACTGTGCAGGAGAAGGCAATGGTAAACTGCTTCTGTGTTTTTCCAGGAAAACCGTATAGATGGATATTATAAAGTGGCTGATGATATAATGCCAGAAGATGGGCCCCTCAGGTTGGATAGCACTCAACATTCCAGTGAGGAATCGCTGAGGATCTTTTGTAGGAGTACTAATGATGTCTATGACACCACTAGATTAAAGCCTTCGGGACATCTAGTTGCTGAGGTTGCCATCTAGAAAACAAATTTTGAAGCTGCAAAGACAGAATCACAGTAGGAACATGGAATGTAATAAGCATGAACATGGGAAAGCCCAACACAGTGAAAGATGAATCAACTTCATATTGACTTCTTAGGTTTCCCTTGACGTAAAGTCCAGTCGTGTCCGACTCTAGGGGGCGGTGCTCATCTCCGTTTCTAAGCCTTAGAGCCGGCGTTGTCATAGACACTTCTGGGTCATGTGGCCATCATGACGACACGTAATGCCGTTACCTTCCCGCCGAAGCAGTACCTATTGTTCTACTCACATTTGCATGTTTTCGAACTGCTAGGTGAGCAGGAGCTGGGATTAACAACGGGAGCTCACCCCGCCGCGCGGTTTCGAACCGCCGACCTTCCGATCGGCAGCTCAGCGGTTTAACCCGCAGCGCCACCATGTCCCATATTGACTTCTTAGGCATCAGCAAATTGAAATGGACTGGAATTGGATACTTTCAGTCAGGAGATCATACTATACACTACTTAGGATATGAAAAATAAAGAAGAAACAATGTTGCTTCCATAGTTAGGAAAGATATAGCAAGAACAGTACTTGAGTAGAATGCAGCCAATGACTAAACAATATCAGTTAGATTTCACAGACAAGCTTTAATACCACAATTTCCAAGTTTAGGTTCCAATTATTGATGCAGAAGAAGAGGAATTGATGACTTTTGTGGTCAAATTTAATCTGAGATTGGCAAAACTTGCAAGCAAGATGTGATGCTTGTGGTTAGAGATGGAATGCTTAAAGCTGGAAATAGAACAGAGGGAAACATAGTTGAAATATATGGCCTAGAGAACAGAAAGGAAGCAGGACAACATGTCAGTTTCTCCCAATTTCTTCGTTGCTAACACAGTCTTCTAACAACCAAAATATCTAATATACGTGGCCATCATCAGAGACAAATTAAATTGACTATATTATTGGTACAAGATGGAAGATCTTTTATAACAGCAAAGATGTGGCTAGGGCCTGACTGTGAAACAGATCATGAACTGCTCATGTACAAGTTCTAGGTCAAGCTAAAATGGAAGAAGAAAGCCAACCAGTTTTCCACAATAAGATTTCCATTTTCAAGGAGAGCATCAGAAATTGCTTTGAAATCCTGAACTTCACGTATAGGGAACCAGAGGAACTGCAGAAAGAAATCAAAGAAATTGACAAGATGAATGTGAAAAGAGACTGCAAAAGACCACAAAACAAAAGAAAGCAAACTGAATGTCAGAACAATTGCCAAGAGGAGAAGCTAAAGCCAATAAGGACAGAGATTGCAGGAAGGAACCTAAGAAAAAATATCAGACTGCTGTTAGAAGAGACAAGGATATCAATAAAGACCTTGAAGATACAAAGAGATGCAGAAAAAGAAGAACAGTTTCCTAAAAGATCTCTGAACTCAGTTCCAGCCTTGAACTGCTATGCTAAAGGATGCCAATGGACAGAGAGTAATTGAATCAAAGATTAAGCAAAGATAGAAGGAATATACTAAAATTCTGTACAATAGAGATTTCAACATCCAGGACATATTAGAAGATATTTCCTACTTACTTACAAGATTCTCTAGCACTAAAAGGTGAAGTTTGATAAGCACTCTGGTCACAATGAAGTTAGAAGGCTGCAGGAATTAATGGAGTGTTGACAGAAACATGGCAAGCAACAGAAGAAGAATCAGGAAAGGTTCTAACCAAGCTAAGCCAGCAAATCTGGGGAACGAAGTAGCAGCCAACAGATTGGAAGAGGTCAATCTACAGGATATCTAAGAATTCGGCTACTAGGGTTCATAAAGTGGAAATACTGCCAAAGACCACAATACAGTGGGTTTAGTAATTAAAAGGAGAACCAGTTCCTTCAGATGGAAGTTAAATGAAACATTGTTGCAGAAAGAAACAGTAATGGAAGATTGTAAAAACAAGTTAAAAGATTTTTTTCATAATCTTAATAAAGGTACTGATATAAGAATGGTTTGAGATGCAAGCAAAGCTTTTATGAGAGGATATTTTATACAGTATAATAGTAAACTCAAAGAAAGAGAGACAGACAGACAGACAAAACACAGGCGATTTTAGATCATATAAAAATAAAAGAAGAATTAAAGAAATTCCCAAAACATAAAATTATTTCACAACAAATTAAACTTTTACAACAGTAGATGTCTTTGTTAACAGTAAGAGAAATGGAAGTAAAAATGAATTACGCAAACAAAAAAATTTTGAATTTGCAAATAAGCCAAGGATATGGTTGGCATATACTTTGAGAAAAGAAAAAGTGAAAAAAAATGATATTAAAATTACAAGATGGCAATACTATAATAACAAAAAATCTAAAGATGCAAAAAAATATTTTATCAATACTACTCTAAATTTATATAAAGGAGAAGAAATTCCCCTTTATGATTATTTAAAGAAACAACATTTACTGAAGATCACAGAAAAACAGAAACAATTGATTGAACAGACCCCTTCCATTACAATAATGAAGTCTGTGAAGCTATAAAACAGGTCAAAATAAGGAAAGCACCTGGACCAGATGGTTTATCAGCCTCTTACTAAAAACATTTTGAAGATGAATTATTACAACCTTTGCAAAACATGATGAATTCTATTGTACAGACTGGAAAGATACCAGATAGTCAGATGGAGGTTAATATAGCATTAATACCTAAAGAAGGTCAAGATTTGACTTCACCAAAAATTATCACTCAATATAATTACTGAATAATGATTGTAAGTTATTTATAATGATTTTAGCTGAGAGAATGAAGATGGCTTTACAGGACTTTATTCATGAAGATCAGTGTGGATTTTTACCTAAAAGACAGCTGAGGGACAATATTAGAAATGTATTGGATATTTTGGAATACTTAGAACAATATAATGAAAAGCAAGCAGTGTTGATTTTTCTTGATGCAGAAAAGGCCTTTGACAATTTGAACTGGACATTTTTGTTTAAAATTTTGGAAGATATGGACTTTGGCAGGAATTTTATCAAATTGGTAAAATTGATTTATACCTCATAAAAGGAAGATAAGTTTGAATGGAGAATTAACAAAACCCTGTAAGATACAGAAAAGGACTAGACAAGGATGCCTCTTGCCACTATTGCTATTTATTTTAGTTTTGGAAGTACTGAACAGAGCTATAAGACAAGATGAGAGAATTGATGGAGTGAAGATTAAAAGAGAAACATAAATTAAGGGCATTTGCTGATGACCTGGTGATAATTTTGCAAGATCCTCTGGAAGGAATAGAAATATTAATGGAAGAACTAAAGGATTTTGGGATGTTAGCTAGTTTTAAAATTAATAAACAAAAGATTAAGATGTTAACAAAGAATATGAAAATGGAAAAACAAATGGAATTGATGAAAAAATGTTTTAAAATTGAGAAAAAAGTGAAATTTGTGTATCACTATGACTAACATGAATTGAATGTTATACCAGAATAACTATGTTAAGACATGGAATGAAATCAAGAAGGACATGTTAAGATGGGAGAAATTACAATTGTCACAAATATTTGCTTCGATTGGTACAATAGTCATTGTTGGGGAGAATTTCTGTGATAAAAATGAAAGATGTTTTTGTTTCAAACAACCCCTTATAAAAACTCATATTCCATTTAAACAATGTCAGAAAGATATATCTAAGTTTACATGGCAAGGGAAAAAAACAAGAGTTAAATATAAAATACTTCAAGATGCAAAGGAATGAGGAGGATTGGGACTGCCTGATTTGAAATGGTATTTTGCAGCCTGCTGCTTAGTCTGGATGTACCGTAGAAATAGGTTTTGCTGAGAAATAAGAGAAATTTAGAATTGGAAGGGCATGATCTGAGGTGCAGATGGCATGGTTTTCTATGGTATGATAAAGTTAAGGTTAATATAGTTTTTAAGAATCATTATATTAGAAGTGCCATATTGAGAATTTGGAACAGATATAAACTCAGATTGTGCCTGGAAATGCCTTTATGGGTTTCAGCACCAGAAGCATTTTACAGGCAAGAAACAGTAACTAAAGAAAAATGGTTAACTTACTGAGAGTTGTTAGAACGTGAAGAATATAAGATGTAATCAAAAGAGCAATTGGATGCAGAGGGATTTAGTTTTAAAAGGGTTTTGTATGCACAGTTAAGAAAAGAATTTAAGGTAGATAATAGGACATTTGGAATTGAGCAACAGAGGACAGAATTTGAAGCTGAGCTATATACAAATTATGAACATGTAACTGCTATATATAAACTTTTATTAAAAATTGAAATGGAAGAAGTGAAAGACTGTATGATAAAATGGGCTAAAAACTTTGGACAAAATATACTGATGGGAAAACATGTGGTTAAAAGGACTGAAATTTACATTATATTATAACCTGTAAGATATTTTTTATAAAATGATGTACCATTGGCATATGACTTCAGACTTCCTCTTCTAATATTTGTATTGATTTTATCTTGTTAAAAAATTATTCAATAAAAATTATATTAAAAAAGGAAGAGAGCAATCATCATCAAATCAAACCTTTATTACAGCCAATGGGCCAGAAATCACAATAAAATACACAGACCCGTAATTGTTAACAAAACTTTAAAAAAATGCTATCAAATTACATAAAATACATTATAGTAACTGTAGTACAAATAGCAGTGGCAATCACCAAAATTTGTGCTAAACGTCAACCTTAGGTAGGACAGACCCCACAAATGATAGCACAAAATCGGGCAACCTGGAAAGATATGCCAGGGTCCTGGTCAGATAGAAGCAGTGACAAACAGACATGGTGCTCTCTACCAGGGCAGTTCTTTAAAATGGGATAAATATACAGTATATCTTCCTTGATCCCCTATAGAGAGAGCAACAAAGGAGCATATGGCTTAGGGATTCCACAGAGCCTGCTCCACATGGACATAAGCGCTGCTGAACAGGGATGTTTGTATACCATCCCCACAGAACTGCAGAGGGTAGAGAATCCAACCTGGCCAAGGTGAAAGCCCAATGAAATTTCAGAATCAGAAATGAAGACAGATAAGATGATGGCACAGGCCCATTTGAGAAGAATCCATAAACTGTAGGATTGGATACTAGGCTTAAACTGGTTTGAAAATCAATATCCCAGATACTTTGTTTAAGATGACTCCTTGTCATGAGTACTGATGGTGAGGTGGAAGGGCCTCTATCCAGGGGGGGAAACACATGAGTTTCCTGCCTGGATAGAGGCCCCTTCCAGCTCGCCATCAGTACTCATGACACTCCTGGCATTTTCAAGCCCTAATAGACAGAGGCTTTCCAAAGAAAGTCCTCAGGACTGGAGTTTGCCATTAGCTTTTGTTAGCCAGGGTGATTTAAAATGGTCTCTGAGAACCAGTGGAGCCAGACTCACAGGAGAAATATCAATTTCAACCAGAAATTAAGGAGATAGAACCAGGCTCTGGCACTCACAGAAACCAAACCTGTCTCTAACTGTAAAACAGCATTCTTGATGCCTCTTGGAACTGCAAATATTGTTGTTTTAAATTTGGACTGGACAGCTTCCAGGATATTGAACTTTGTAAAAATGCAAATTGGATCACCATAAAGAAGCTGAGAGATGACCTTAGCAAGAAAAACCTTGCAAGCTGCAAGGATAAAATGCAACCCCTTTGAATAGAAAAATCTTAAGGCAGCTGTGGAGCTACGTTGGGCCACACTTGCCCGATAAGAGGAATTTTATTTATTTATCAAATTTTGTCACTGCCCATCTCCCTCAAAAGAAATGTGCGCTCCAAGATAAGGAAGCCTGGAACTGCACCCAAAGAAATAAATATAAGTATGTACCTGCTCTATTGGGGTCCCATTAATTTGGCATTTATGTAACCTACTGTTGTGTCATGCAAACATTAGCACTTTAGTTTTTTGGTAATTTACTACAAGTTGTTCTTTTTGGCAAAAAGCAAGCCAATGCCCTCAATGCCCTTCTCATTCCCACCTGGGAGACAGACAAAATTACTACTAAATCGTCTGCATATAGCAAGGCTGAAATTACATGATTTGCTAACGCTGGAGATGATGATTAGAAGATGAGAAAGCCTGAATTATTGCACTGATGTACAAATTAAAAAGGGAGCTAGAATACACCCTTGCCGTACCCCTTGTTGTCCCAAAGAGATTGATCTACATGCCAATACCAAAGAAAGGAGACTTAACAGACTGTGCAAATTATTGTACAATAACCTTAACTTCACATGCTAGCAAAATAATGCTTAGGATCATCCAATACAGATTAGAGTCTGTAGGAAAAAAAATGAGGGGTTTGATTTTGGCCCCCAATTTATATCCATTTCCTTAATGAAAATTCAGCTAAAAGCAGTTGGGCACCTGGCATTTTCAGCTGCACCTGAGGTAACAAAGCAGTGACAAGACAGTAAAAGTGTAGTGTAAGAATGCAAGGCAGCCATGAAGGTTACTAATAAGTGCCTGGAAACTGTTAACACTAAGCACTGAGAATCAAAGCTTTTAGATAGCGGTTTAGCAAAAGAAAAAAGAAAAATAGCAACAGATTCAGAGGCCTTTGAAAGTACCATTGTATAGGGGAAATATTATCTCATTTATCTACCTCCTGTGGGACGCGGTGGCGCTGCGGGTTAAACCGCTGAGCTGTCGATCGGAAGGTCGGCGGTTCGAAACCGCGCGGCGGGGTGAGCTCCCGTTGCTCGTCCCAGCTTCTGCACACCAAGCAGTTCGAAAACATGCAAATGTGAGTAGATTAATTGGTACCGCTTCGGCGGGAAGGTAACGGCGTTCCGTGAGTCATGCTGGCCACATGACCCGGAAGTGTCCTATGGACAACGCCGGCTCCAAGGCTTTGAAACGGAGATGAGCACCGCCCCCTAGAGTCGGACACGACTGGACTTTACGTCAAGGGAAACCTTTACCTTTACCTATCTACCTCTCATTATGAATTTTGATATGTAAATGACTGAACCCAAGCAATAAGGCTAACCTTAACAGGAATGATGAGTGTAATGATCAATGGGGTTTTTTTTAATAAGAATTTTATTAGATTTAAAACAAAGCGAAAAACTACCAAAAAAAAAAAAAAAGAAAACTAAAAAAGTGTGAAAACACAAGATATTTTTTTTAACAATTACAAGAAGAGGTGACTTCTGACTTTTACCAGCAAGGAAATACAACAAATTTTCTGTAATTTGTTCCATAATAAATTTGTTCCACAATAAATTTTCCATAATCAATCCCTTACTTTATATTAAACCAAAATCACATTATTTCTATAAATCATTCCATTGGCACATTATAAAAATCATTGAATACAGTTGCTCCATCGCTTATATTAAAAGAAAAAGAAGAAATACACACACACAGTATATATATATATACATAAACCTCCTAATCAGCTTGCCCCCCAAAGATAACAAGTGCAAAGAGAAGAGATAACTAAAGAAACTAAAGTTAATGGCTTCT
The DNA here is from genome assembly GCF_035149785.1 of Candoia aspera. Taxonomy (NCBI): domain Eukaryota; kingdom Metazoa; phylum Chordata; class Lepidosauria; order Squamata; family Candoiidae; genus Candoia; species Candoia aspera. Next base: position 146,860,959 of record NC_086153.1, read on the forward strand.
GCCCTTCTTTTCAACAGATATTAACAAACCCATCATCTCCCCTCCCTCTTAACTATTCCAGAGATCCCTTTAGCCCCTTGTTTAATCCTCAACTTTTTCAAACATCCAAAGTCCAAAAATCATCATTTCACCTTTTTCTTCTTTTAGCAAAAAGTCCATAAAAGGTTTCCAGTGTTTCATAAAAGTACTTATTGTTTTCTCCCTGACCAAATAGGTCAGTTTTGCCATTTCCGCCAGTTCTGACATTTTCACAATCCATTCCTCCATTGTGGGAATTTCAGTACTCTTCCACCAGTGTGTATAGTAATCCAGCTGTGGTTACCATGTACAAAGTCAGTCTTCCATGAGTCTTTTCTAATTTGTTATCCGTAAGTACCAGTGGAAAGAGTTCTGGTTTCTTTGAGATATTAATCTTTAAAATTCTTTGTCTCATAGAGCCAGTTTGGTCTAGTGATTAGGGCGACGGGCTAGAAACCAGGAGGCTGAGAGTTCCAGTCCCAGCTGAGGCACGAAAGCCGGCTGGGTGACCTCGGGCCAGTCCGTCCCTCTCAGCCCAACCCACCTCACAGGGTTGTTGTTGGGGGGGAAATAGGAGAAGGAAAGAGTATTAGGTATGTTCCCTGCCTTGAGTTATTTATAAAAATAATAAAGGTGGGATAAAAACAAATCTATATACAGTAAATGCGTCAGGCACTTTGGTTCTGAGGTCACCTGTCCCTGGGGATGAGCAGCACCTGGCATATTAGGACTCCTTGCTGCCACCCACCCACCCCCTTCACTATAAGCTGGTTTCTCCCTTCCCCACCAGCCCTCCGGGGAACCAGGAGAGGATTGAAGGGGAAATCCTCACCCCACCCCGGCTCTGGCTAAACTATGGAAAGGGGAACCAAAGGAAAAAAAATGGGAGTCTGCAGTTCAGCCAAGCTGAGGCAGGTGCCAGAGATTTTTTTAAGAACCAACTGTCCTAACACTCAGAAATCACACTGAGACGAGGAGTAGGTCTCTAGTATTTATTATTGCTACACTAAACAGAATCCTAACAAACTGAAGAAGCGTGGGAAAAACCCAGACAGATAAACCCCAAAAGTCAAGGCGGGTCTGATCTGTGTCTCCTTGAATGGCTGCTTAATTCCTCAGTACTACGCATGCGTTTTCCCCCCTGGATAGGGGCCCCCTCCTGCTCGCCATCCTTACTCATGACACTCCCCTCCAGATTCACATTCCATTTCAGCCCCCTCCCTTCCAGAGGCTTGATAAGAGTCCATGTCTGCTTCTAAGCTCCCATGGGAACTGGGCAACGATGGAAAGTCTTCAAAGGAAAACTCCTCCAAACTTCTCTGGTAGACTGCCCTGGGATCTCAAGACTACTGGCGGAGCTGCTGCTGCTACTGCTGGCACCAGTTGTGGGTTAATAGGAGCTGGTTGTTGTAACTGCTGTAGCATGGCAGCTTGTAATGTGTTGATCTGGAGATCTACTTGTTGTTGGTGTTGTTGCAGGGCTGCTGCCAATTGTTGGATGGCTTGCTGAATTTCCTGGTTTTCCGAAGACATTTTCCAAATGTCTCTCCTTTATTTTCTTGTTCCTCCCTCTTTCAATGGGAGTAGGAGTTTGTTAGGATTGATGTCCTAACAGTCAGAAATCACGCTGAGATGAGGAGTAAGTCTCTAGTGTTTATTACTGCTACACTAAGCAGAATCCTAACAAACTGAAGAAGCGTGGGAAAAACCCAGACAGATAAACCCCAAAAGTCAAGGCGGGTCTGATCTGTGTCTCTTTGAATGGCTGCTTAATTCCTCAGTACTACGCATGCGTTTCCCCCCCTGGATAGGGCCCCCCTCCTGCTCGCCATCAGTACTCATGACACCAACTTTGTTAAAGGTGATAAGGTTCCACACACTCAATACACAGTAAAAAAAAAAGAGAGAGATAAATTACAAAACCCCTCACATGATTCTAGCCTACAATAAACCAACCAGTTTTGTTGCCTTGCCTGAAGTAAACCTCCTCAACCCGGACTCCAGCCAACCTCCCCTGAACACTCCCCTGCAAAAAAAAAAAAAAACCTGTTCCTGCTCCAAGCCTGACAGATCCCCTTCTTTTCCTCTACTGCCTCTTAGGGGTCAGTGACTCCCTCCGGGCACATCAGGCTTCTTTGTTCTTTAAAGGGCCAGCTGCTCCTCACTAGAGAAGTCCATAGGTGCTTCACAGATTATAGGAAGGCCATCACTTGTGTTGACCACATCAAGCTGTGGACTATCCTTAGGGACATAGGAATTCCAGAGCATCTCATCTCATAATAGCCATCTGTAAACAACTTTGTCAGGTATCTCTTTGTCAGTTGGTATTGCTTCTGAAGATCCCTGTGGAATGCAGGATGAAAGCTCACCCTGTTCGTTTGTTTGTTTGTTTTACTTATTTCTAACAAGGGGATAGTCACCTAGCCAAATAGAAGCAGTAAAACTAGAGGGTTCAGCAGATTTCCCCAAAACAGGTTCAGAGGCATCTGTGTGCATGGGGAGGAGTGGGGAGATCAAGGGTGGGCAAATGGTGAAAGCTGTGTTCTGCCATTGCAAGATAAGTTTTGCCCCATCATGAAGCAAGCTCTGCCCCTTTTGTGTGTCATGACTTGTATGAAAAAAGCAGACCTTGTGCTATGATGCTGCTTACAGCATTTTGACAAAAGTGTTAGATCCTATAGGTAGGAATATACCTGAACAGGTAGTTTAGCCTTTCAAATAATACTAAATTACAACATTGCTATACCAGTTTGAACAGTAATAGTCACCTAATATTATTCATCTGATATGAGATGGTTTCAAGGTAACAGCCACGGGTTGTGAAAAAAATATGACTCTCCTATACAAAATAGCGTATCTTCTTAAGTCTTCTGAATTCTGAGAAATTATTGCAAAAATGCTTCTAAGGTTGGCATAAGCTGGAGTTTACCTGTAAGTTACCTATCAGCACCAACATATGGCTTTTCCTTCCTTTCAAATATACAGGAATTAACTTCCAGGTAAAAATATAATATAGCTAGGCACAGTCTAATCAATACTGTCACAATAACTTCAGGTTTTACTGTAAGGAGTCCTCCATACTCCTTGTAGTAAGCCAAGCAATGTGTATTAGGTGTCTAGTAATAAATCTGTGTTTTCTTCCATCAAATGTTGACTGAATTTTGAAGAGTTGGGCTCCATTTTTGTACTTTTTCTAAGGATTGCATGACCATTCCACTTCCAATAGGAATTACTGAGACTGGACAATTGGTAGATATCATAGAGAGCAAGCCAGACACAAAGCAGGAATGCCCACTATCTCCCTTGTTATTTGCACTTGCCATTGAATCTCTAGCTCAAGCTGTTAGACGTAACTAGTTCCAAGGCCTCTTAATCCACAAAACTAAACCTAAGATTAGTCTCTATGCAGATCCTATTCATGCAGTTCCTGAGCTACAAGAAGAATTAGCAAAGTTTAACCTGTGGCAGGCTTAAAAATAAATGTCTTGAAATCTGAATTGTTATGTTCTAGAGTTGGGCCAAAACTTCAGCAGAAACTTTTAAAATTCCTTAGTATTCCAAAAATTGGCAAGAAAAGAAAAAAAAAGAAAAGAAAAGAAAAGATAAATGGTATTTGGGAGTCACTATGCCAAAAACACCATCTCAGCTTTGTAAATTGAACTTTGCCCCTGTAATAAAATCTATTAAAATGAAAATCAGGAAATGGGAAAATATAGTTATCGTGGCTTGGAAGAACTGCAGCCACTAAGATAGTTTTACTCCCTAAATTATTATTTTTATTTCAAGTTTTACCAATTAATTTATTTTCCTTAACTCTTAGGCAATGGCAAAAAATATCTATCTATCTATCTATCTATCTATCTATCTATCTATCTATCTATCTATCTATCTATCTATCTATCTAATTTGTCTCTGCCCATCTCCTCCCATCGGGGGACTCTGGGTGGTTTACAACAATTGATTAAAAACAACAATTTATGTATAATTTAATTTGATACTTGCTGGAAAAAGATTAAATTTAAAGTAGGTTTGGAATCCCAAATTTATCTTTTCATTATGAGGCTTTCCACTTACAAAATATCATATAACCATATGGTTATATGTAGAGGTGGAAACCAAACTCTGGGTTCAAATGGAAGCCCCAGAAGAATACCTCTGGGATGCTAAAAACTCCTTATTCCTACCAGTCACCGTTAAAAGGTGTAAAGCCAATGACAATCCTTTTTGAAGTCTAATTTTAAAATCTGGATGAAATGGCTAAAAACTTTAGTTCACCCTTGTTCTTCTTTTATTTCTATTTTTAGCCGTCCTAAAATCCCTTTATTTGCTACTACACTTTCTAAACCAAAGATTAATCAGAAATTTGTTGTTGTTGTTTTTTCGTTTAGTTGCTTCCGACTCTTCGTGATTCCATGGACCAGCCCACGCCAGAGCTTCCTGTCGGTCGTCAACACCCCCAGCTTCCCCAGGGACGAGTCCGTCACCTCTAGAATATCATCCATCCATCTTGCCCTTGGTCGGCCCCTCTTCCTTTTGCCTTCCACTCTCCCTAGCATCAGCACCTTCTCCAGGGTGTCCTGTCTTCTCATTATGTGGCCAAAGTATTTCAGTTTTGCCTTTAATATCGTTCCCTCAAGGGAGCAGTCTGGATTTATTTCCTGGAGTATGGACTGGTTTGATCTTCTTGCAGTCCAAGGCACTCTCAGAATTTTCCTTCAACACCACAGTTCAAAAGGATCTATCTTCCTTCTCTCAGCCTTCCTTATGGTCCAGCTCTCGCAGCCATATGTTACTACGGGGAACACCATTGCTTTAACTATGCGGACCTTTGTTGTCAGTGTGATGTCTCTGCTCTTAACTATTTTATCGAGATTTGTCATTGCTCTTCTCCCAAGGATTAAGCGTCTTCTGATTTCCTGACTGCAGTCAGCATCTGCAGTAATCTTTGCACCTAGGAATACAAAGTCTTTGACTGCTTCTACATTTTCTCCCTCTATTTGCCAGTTATCAATCAAGCTGGTTGCCATAATCTTGGTTTTTTTGAGGTTTAGCTGCAAGCCAGCTTTTGCACTTTCTTCTTTCACCTTCATCATAAGGCTCCTCAGTTCCTCTCCGCTTTCAGCCATCAAAGTGGTATCATCTGCATATCTGAGATCGTTAATGTTTCTTCCAGCAATTTTAACTCCAGCCTTGGATTCCTCAAGCCCAGCATGTCGCATGATGTGTTCTGCATACAAGTTGAATAGGTAGGGTGAGAGTATACAGCCCTGCCGTACTCCTTTCCCAATCATAAACCAGTCTGTTGTTCCGTGGTCTGTTCTTACTGTTGCTACTTGGTCGTTATACAGATTCTTCAGGAGGCAGACAAGATGACTTGGTATCCCCATACCGCTAAGAACTTGCCACAATTTGTTATGGTCCACACAGTCAAAGGCTTTAGAATAGTCAATAAAACAGAAATAGATGTTTTTCTGAAACTCCCTGGCTTTTTCCATTATCCAGCGGATATTGGCAATTTGGTCCCTAGTTCCTCTGCCTTTTCTAAACCCAGCTTGTACATCTGGCAATTCTCGCTCCATGAATTGCTGAAGTCTACCTTGCAGGACCTTGAACATTACCTTACTGGCATGTGAAATGAGTGCCACTGTTCGATAGTTTGAACATTCTTTAGTGTTTCCCTTTTTTGGTATGGGGATATAAGTTGATTTTTTCCAATCTGATGGCCATTCCTGTGTTTTCCAAATTTGCTGGCATATAGCATGCATTACCTTGACAGCATCATCTTGCAAGATTTTGAACAGTTCAGCTGGGATGCCGTCATCTCCTGCTGCCTTGTTATTAGCAATGCTTCTTAAGGCCCACTCAACCTCACTCTTCAGGATGTCTGGCTCTAGCTCACTGACCACACCATCAAAGCTATCCCTGATATTGTTATCCTTCCTATACAGGTCTTCTGTATATTCTTAATTCATAATCAGAAATTATATAGGCTAAAGGATTTTTATCACTCTGGCAATCCTATTAATTTAGAGTTGATAATTAATGAGTTAACTTCTTCAAAACGTGGTTGTCTATTTAGATTCTTTCTTCTTAATTCAGAAATAAAAGCTCAAGCAAATAAACCCTTGACAAACTTTGAAGCCGTGGTACTGAATCTTTCGGATTCATCTAAAGGACTTTTCTCTGTATCATATGGTATTGTCTCGGACCAGACACATCAGTCTCTAATTAGTTTGAAAATGTTTTGGGAATAACAATTCCAACAAGAAATTAGGAAACGAGTGGAATAAAATATGGAAATGGAAATCAGTGTCATCATCTTCAGCCCAAATTAAAGAACATTCTCTTACGCTATTCCATGGATAATATATGATTCCTTGTAAACCAGTATGCATGAGCAAAAAAAGATCCTCTTTTTGCTAGATTGGTTGTGAAGAAAAGGGAACCTATTTCTACTTGTGGTCATGTCCCTACGTCTTTTCCTTCTGGACTGAGGTGTTTCTGGATATTGGTAAAGTTATAAATCAAATAATTAATAGGTGTCCACAACTTTCTTTGCTGAATGCATTTTTAGGATCTCACACAAATATTTACTCTTAAGAATTAGTGATATTTTTGTTGACTGCTGCTAGAATGTCCATAGCTGGACACTGGAAGGATAAAGCTATGTCATTGGAATTTTGGTACCAAAATGTTTGGCCTATCACTGTAGCTGAAAAATCAACCTACACTCTTCACCTGCACTCTAGTCAAGCTCGAGTTAAAGCCTTCTCAAACACATGGTTTGATTTTATATTTTACACTAACCAGGGGAATCATAATTGTTTTGTGCCAGATGAATATATTAATGTGTGGGAGGAATATTAAGGAAGTATTAATATATGGTTTTATGAATTGCTTTTGGCATATATATATATATATATATATATATATATATATATATATATTACACTGAATTTTATTGCACTGTTTACAGTTATTGTAAATTTTTCAGAAACAAAAATTCATTAAAAATATCATAGGGAGTAAGAATCCTAGACAAACTTCTAGCTAGTTGGCTTGGAGCAATCTTACGCATCCTTATGTCCTCCAGAAGCACTGGATTTCAATGGCCATAATACTCAAGCCAGTGTTTGGTCATGCTAGCTCAGAGATTAAGGGATCTGAAGCCCAATTTATCTGGAAGATCCAAAATTAGATACATGTCATCAAACCCACCATGATATGCATTTCCTAATTAATGACGTTTTTTCCTCCCAGAAACTGCTTCTCAGAGGAAGATCATAAACCAGTCTGAAGTTAATTTAATAATGATAATAAATTGCACTAAGAAAACATGGAGCAACTATGTCAAATTGCCTCTTTTCTCACTCCTCGTTTTTTTAAATCAGAAATCCAGTGTCTAGGCTATCTGTTAATAGCTGAATACTGAAATAATGGAACAGACCACAACGTATCTGAGGAGTATGTTCCATGTGGTTAAAGACAGTATTTAAAGGAAGATCTATATCTGAAGCGATTCTGAGTATGTGAAGAATGGGCAATTGATAATCTATAATCCAGTGTAGCTATACTGTCTGTTTTATCTTAACCCCAAATTTCACCCCGAAAGAGAAATTGCTAGTGAATTACAGTGAGGATTCAACAAATACAGCGAGTATGGACAAACTTCTGAAGTTCGTTTTCACTCAGGATTTTTTTTCTTTCTCTCCTTTCTGTATCTATAACTGACTCTGTATTTCATTTCTGCAACATTTAATGATTTTTTTAAGACTCCACACACAAATGTGAACTCTTTTGTGCTATTTCAGGAATAGACAAGAAAAACTCTGATAAATACTTTAAGAGGATTTTTTCTTAAAGATGTTTACTTTTCCCCCGACCATCCTGAAAATAGTTAAGATTGTATGACACTAGTTTTGATGGAGGTACAAAAGTATCCCACAGGAAGAAATAGTCTTATTTATTTTTCATGAGTTAATTGCTTGGTTTGAATAATACATGCTAAGACTTGGTAATAAGTGGAAAAACAATGTCCAAACAGGATTCAATGGTATTTTCCTTTGATTTCATAGCAGAAGAAAACTGGAATTGACGTCATAAGATAATACATATCCTGTCCTTTCCTTTTATGGATTTCAAATGCCACCCTTTTTCCCATTCCTACCACCACTATGCTTATATGTGAGAAAGTATAGGATGCACAGGCAGAAGTCACAGCAACAGATTGGCTTATTAAACTTCAGCCCTGGTTTCAGCACAACTTGATATTACATTCTACATTAACACACAGAGAGACTTTCATAGTAACCCTATTGGCTTGTGGCCTATCAGCAGAGGTGCCTGCAGGGGTGGTCACACAGGGGAAATGGCCATAGTATTGTGAACAAAGTCCTGCCCCTTTGTACATATGTTCAGTGTTGATGCAAAGAGGTGGAGCCTGGATCATGATGCAGAGAACACCATCTTGCCTTTGTTGACATTTCTAGTAGACACTTTTGCCTACCAGAATCCCTTGTGTGCCTCTAGAGATCCCAGAGAGGGTGGGGCTCCAAATCTGAGACAATATTTGTATTGAAGAAGTTACAAAGTGTTTTAAGTCTGCAGGTGTTGAAGACAGACATTTTACCCCTTGAAAGTCATGCACTTTCTTGCAAACTAGGCTCTTGACCTGCCTGCTTTGGGATTGTAGTCCTTAACATGCCACACAAGCCCTGGAGCCAACAGAATGTGTGTACTGTAGTCTGCTCTTATCAGACTGGTGCAAAGGCACTAGATACAGGGTTGGTAGCTGTTCTTGTTGGGTGAATGATGGATGCAACTGTGAGAAGCAAGGGAAATGTCACCGCCACTTATTCATTAAAAGAAATCTGGCCACAAGGCAACAAATGAGTGAGCAAGATGAGTTCAGCCTGTAGCTTCTCACTCCCCATTATGCTGTTAGGGACAGCCATGTTGGAATCCCCTCCCTGTGACCTTGGCTCATGGTTATTTTAAATTTCATACAGTATATGCTTGCAGAACTGCTAGAGAGTTTGCTCCAGCTTAACCCTGAATAATATGTGCCCCCCACAACCCGCCCCCCCAAAAAACCTTATTAGGATGAACAAGAAAAGAAAAAGAAAAAGAAAAAAAAACCATTAGCAATGCTGATACAGGATGGCAGCTTCGTCTCTCATCCCACCCCCATCTAGCCCTTTCCCATGATTCTGCGGGGAGCAGGTTGTGTTTGGTAAACAGAGTTTTTGAAATCTCAAAGCAAATGGTCTTCAAACAGGAAAACTGTTTACCTATAGATGCAGACTTCAGCCATCAGAAGGATTTTATCATCATTTTTTATGTTAGCTTGTCTATTGCTCTATAAGCAGTAAATCTCTGATTGACTTGGGTATGTGAACTGAATCTGCAGAAAGGAATCTAAAACAACAACCAGATCAACAAAACACAGAGCAGTTTAATTTTCAAAGATCGTTGCAATTTGCCAAGACTGACACTCTATAATGCCCCATTCCAATTCCAACTGACTGTCTGTGGGGAAAATACTCCACAACATCAATGCACATTTAATTGCCATAGGGAGATAAAATTACAAAGTTTAGTAATCCTATAAAATTGCACTGTTATATAATAACTTAAAAAAATGCAAGTTCTCAAAGGTAAAATTACTATACCCCAGGGTCTCACAAAAGCTTTCAGAATAAAGCAGTATAATCAAAAGGCAAAAAACAAAACCAATTCAACCCCTTGTTCTTTGCAGACAAGGGGTGGAATAGCAGACCATTTTAGTGTAATGGCTATCAGTATGAAATAGGGGAACCAATAGTCCAGCTGGGTTGAGGTGATTTGAAATCACAGAGCTTGGGAACAGAAAAACAAAAGGCTAGTAAGTGAACTGTAGGTAAGTGCATAAGTCACAAGGTTTGGTTTTGGGTCACAACCTGGCAACCCAGGAAACCACCTGATTCTTCTCTGGACAATTTGGAGGCTCATTCTGGAAGCTGAATCCCAAATTGGAACTTCCTGCCTGATTTGGGCAGGTCCAGCTGAAGCTTGATTCCCCTGTAGCTACCAGATCCAAAGGTGACTCCCTTTAAAGCTTTATTAATGCGGTGAGATCAGTAATTACCTCATTAGACAAAATACCAGTTAAACTTTAGCATAAATGTATCCATCAAGAGCATTAGGCCTGTAGTGTAATTGTTATCACTGATGAAGCCTGTTTGTGAGCTTATATTATTATTTAGTTAAATCTGGCTGCCTGTATATATTGAAATTCTTGCAGACTCACTGCGGGTAGTTCTTCTGGAGGTTTCAGTAAAGCAAGCAGTAGAAAAACTGATTTTTGACTTTGGTGTCTTGCTTCATCAGTAGAACAGACACAACAACACCTGCAAAAATAATATCCTTTTCTTTTTTGTAGACTCCACCTAAATATTATTTAGATGTAGTGATTCATTGAGAAAGACTGGATATTTAAAGTATTTTGTTTACATGTGGCAAAATGGCTGTTTCTTTGCTTTCTGTCCTGCTCTTCTTGTTTCCCACACATATTGACATTTTTAGCTTTTCTCAGCAGAACAGTCTGAACTATCAGCTAATAAACTATCTAATAAAAAAAGGTCAGCCGGCAGCCCATAACAATATTTCACTTTTAAAAAGTTCAGCATGAGTTTGAAACAAAAAAAGTCAACCCTTTAAAGCAAACTTAGCAAAAGTTGAATAACTGCCATTATATAATGCAAACATGAATTCTATATTCTGATTTATAATTATGTATTTGTTAATATACAATATACACAAGCACTTACTTACAAAATCTTGGGCCTCAAATCAGAACCCTGTAAAATCCAAATAAAAATCAACTTCCTCAATGAATATCAGAGAGCCAGTTTGGTGTACCGGTTAAGGCCCCAGGCTAGAAACCAGGAGACTGAGAGTTCTAGTCCCGCCTTAGTCATGAGGCCAGCCGGGTGACCTTGGGCCAGTCACTGTCTCTCAGCCCTGGGAAGCAACCAATGGCAAAATAGCTCCAAAAAATCTTGCTAAGAAAACTGCAATGACTTGTCCAGGCAGTTGCCAGGAGTCAAGACTGTCTTGAAAGCACAAAATAATAATCCTAAATCCAAGCACTTTCTATCACCTTCCTTTCCACTCAGTAGAAATACACACAACAGTAAAATGTTTTGCTGTTACCACTGATAACAACAGGATTGAATAGTGACAGAAAATGTTATTTCTAGCCTTAGTAGCTGTCTTCCTCTAATTTATCCATCTATTGCCAAGAATATTTTATTTGAAATGAAAATTACTCTCCTTTTGGTTTTTGTTACATAAATTATGTAACATCCCAAAGTCCTTTCTGAGCTTTCTTTGTCCAAGATGGGCTTTTTTTTGACAGTGCTGTCTTAATTTTTGGAATGTCTTTCCCACAGACGTCTGCCTGGCACCAGACTGTTATCCTTCAGGGCCAGACAAGAACATTTTATTGCACCTGGAATATGAACCTCATCAACCAAATTATGAAGCATATTTTGTATGGCCTCACCCTTAAAAAGGCCATATAATTATGTATATTAACAAATACATAATTATAAATCAGAATATAGAATTCATGTTTGCATATTTATTTTTCTCATGTGAATGTTCTATCCTGAACTACAACTCCATGTTCACCATTCTTCATACTCACATGAAAATAGCCTTCTCATATCACTTAAACAAAGGGCACCATGCCACGTATACATCAAGTTAGTGTATATGGCCTTGTCTCTTCCCTTAGATCAAAAAGCAATGATTCTGTGCTTGAGGAGGTTCATTGGGTATAATGGACCTCCTGCATTGCTCAGCTGACCAGGGCATTTCTGTGTATCTCTTTGTATCTTTTTATTCTACTCTCTTCCCATATGCTGATGAAATACTTTTATTTCATAAGTCCAACTATGAATCCTATGAAGCCTTATAAACCCATTTATGAACCTGTTGATGGACCATCTAATTAGTAATCTATGGCTTTTCTGTAGGTTAATGAACCCATTAATGCATAGCACTCATAAAACAGCTGGGAATATTGCAATTTTTACAATCCCATGTAGTTATCACTCCCTTTAAAACTGGTATGGGGTGTGTGTATGTGTATGTGTATGTGTGTTTGTAGTATCATGTTAATCTATTATTTTTTCTATTCAATTTCAACTTTATGACTTCAGTTTGGAAGTTGCAAAAAACAAAATGAAAATCAATAAATATGATTGCCTAGGCAAAATGGCTGAAATAGTTCTCAGTTTGTTTGTTTTTTTAAGTGTGTTGATTCTGGAATAAACAAATAAACTTGTCAGAGATATGTAAACTACTTTTTTCCCCTCTTTTTAGTATTTTACCATAGTTACAGGTTTGTAGTTACAGGTTTGTTTGTACTGTGCTTGCTTAGTTCACACAGCAAAGCCATCAGGGCATGATGCAACAAGGAGTTTATTCTTCAGCCAGCTTGTCACACACTCTGATGCTGGTTTTAGGTTGAGAAAGAATGACAGGTCCAAGCTGGCTTTCTTGACTAAGGGAGGGCTGGAATGTGGGTTTCTCTACTCTTAGCCCAACACCTGAACCACTACACCACCTTGGTGCTTGTGTCAACTATTATAGTTTAACAGTTATATAAGCTAGGAATATAAAGCCTTTTCCCCTCGAGAATGCTAAGAGAAGAAGTGATGTGAAATGTATGAACAGGGCGTCTTCCAGAAGTCTCCAAATCAAACTTTTTCTTTAAAGTTTGGTACTAGGTTTTAAATTGCCTTGGTCTTGGAACCAAGGCTATATTAATATCCTCTTTTTTCCATTCTTAACATTTCCAAATGTTACAGTGAACACTGCAAGTTTGCACTTTGTTGTGGCTTTCAGTTCATTTTTCTCCTTCTGAACTTTTTCCAATTCAAGGTATCCAGATGTTGGTAGATTACAGCTTCTATCTTTGCTAATTGCATGGCCAATAATCAACATTTGGGGCTAGTGTACATTAAGCACACAGGTAAAAACTGGTGGGAAAAAAAAGAAAAAAAGTGTTGCTACTTCCGTATTAGATTTGTTTTCTAGCAGTCCTGTAGTAAGGTGTAAAATGCACAAACAAAACATTAGAAAAACAAGGGCAGTCTTAATATATCATCGGGTGTATTTATTAGTGTGGAAAAACAAAAAGAATCTTGATGCAAGCGTATTCATAGTTCCATAAAGACAGTGTTTTTATAGCATTTTCAATGCACAGATATGCTTCAGTAACGTGGGATATGGGAAACTGATGTAAAAGAACCTAAAAGAAATTAAAGCTGTAATACACATCTCAAATTCATGACTCTAGGCAGCTGACAACAGTTTAAAAACACCATAAGAACAGGTAATAGTAACACACACACACACACACACAATTAGCAGCCCTGAGGTAAAAACAAAACCACCATCAACAAATCAACATAGCCCTTGCACAGGCTCTGCCACACATCTGGATCCCCAAGCTTGGTGACCCCAGACAGTAACATAAATAGACAAAACTGAACACATTTGACTTATCAGGCAACCCGTTATTATTAGAATGACTTAGAATGTTGTTGTTAATCGTTGGGCGTCTTTTCGTTTTGCTGATCGTTATGCTTAGATGATCGTGTTATTCATAATAGCTGCATCCTAACCTGAATAATGCAAATGTAGGAAGGAGTATACATTTCTAATATGAAATGAAATTAAACCTGTCTTGGCTGGAGTGACAATTCTTACATGGAAGGGATGAATATTTTCCATCCTTAACTATATTGGCCCAAGAAATGTTCTGTTTGAGTACCTCTAAGTATGGGAAGGCCATTGTTGGTGAGACATATTGGAAATGCCTGACTTTACTCAAGATGCTTCCTTTTTGCACAAGAAATCATGACACCATAAATCATGACACTGCTCCTGTTCCTTGACCAGTTCTAATAAACTGCATATAGGTGTGTGAGGTGAAAGGACGTTTTGCAACATTTTCTTGGCAGACTATAGCGGGGTGGTTTGCCTTTGCCTTCCCCAGTTGTCACCTTCCCCAGCAAGGGGGGGTCCTCATTTACTGACCTCAGAAGGATGGAAGGCTGAGCCGACCTGAGCCGGCTACCAGAGAATCCAGCTTCCGCTGGGATCCAACTTGGGTCGCAGGGAGAGTTTTCGCTTGTAATACTGCCACCTACCACTCTGCGCCACATGAAGCTGTGTAGCCTCTCAGAAATCTCAATTTCTTTAGGAAGTTGGAAGGAAAGGAAAAGAAGCAAGTTAGCCAAAAAGAAGGAATAATGCAAGCAGAATGCAACTTTCAAGTTTTTACCCCCATAGGGGAGAACAATACAGATACCTGTGACTATGGACATGAAATGAGATGGTATTTAGACTGACTGTAGAAAGTTGCATGACAGATGTATCAATCATCTCAAATGTTCTTTTAATAAGCAGAGGGCATATTTAATAATACTATGCATTTGGTCTTCAGCAAAGGATCGTTACCTTGTTGTGGTGCTGGAGCTTGAGCACCTCAATGATGCCATGAGCTAAACCATGAAGGGCCACCCAAGATGGGAAGGTCATGACAGAGAGGTCAGAATAAATGCGATCCCTGGGGAAGGCAATGGCAACCCACCCCAGTATTCTTGCCGTGAAAACTAAATGGATCAGAACAACCAGAGATATGTCGGTATACCATCGGAAGATGAGACCCCCAGGCCAGAAGATGATCAAAATGCTACTGGGGAGGAACAGAGGATGAGTTCAACTAGCCCCAGACATGATGACGCAGCTAGTTCAAAGCCGAAAGGACGGCTAGCGGCCGAAGGTGCTGGTGGTGAACGGCGAATCTGATGTTCTAAGGATCAACACACCATTGTAACCTGGAATGTAAGATCTATGAGCCAGGGCAAATTGGATGTGGTTATTGGTGAGATGTCAAGATTAAAGATAGACATTTTGGGCATCAGTGAACTGAAATGGACTGGAATGGGCCACTTCACATCAAATGACCACCAGATCTACTACTGTGGACAAGAGGACCACAGAAGAAATGGAGTAGCCTTCATAATTAATAGTAAAGTGGCTAAAGCAGTGCTTGGATACAATCCAAAAAATGATAGAATGATCTCAATTTGAATTCAGGGCAAGCCATCTAACATCACAGTGATCCAAATATACGCCCCAACCACAGATGCTGAAGAAGCTGAAGTAGAGCAGTTCTATGAGGATCTGCAGCACCTACTGGACAATACGCCTAAAAGAGATGTTATTTTCATCACGGGAGCCTGGAATGCTAAGGTGGGCAGTCAAATGACACCTGGAATTACAGGTAAGCATGGCCTGGGTGAACAAAACGAAGCAGGACATAGGCTGATAGAATTTTGCCAAGACAACTCAATGTCCATAACAAACACTCTCTTCCAGCAACCTAAGAGATGGCTTTATACATGGACTTCACCAGATGGACAACACTGAAATCAGATTGACTACATCCTTGGCAGCCAAAGGTGGCGGACATCTATACAGTCGGTAAAAACAAGACCTGGAGCTGACTGTAGCTCAGATCACGAACTTCTTCTTGCACAATTTAGGATCAGACTAAAGAGATTAGGGAAGACCCACAGATCAGTTAGATATGAGCTCACTAATATTCCTAAGGGATATGCAGTGGAGGTGAAGAATCGATTTAAGGGACTGGACTTAGTAGATAGAGTCCCGGAAGAACTATAGACAGAAGTCCGCAACATTGTTCAGGAGGCAGCAACAAAATACATCCCAAAGAAAGAGAAAACCAAGAAGGCAAAATGGCTGTCTGCTGAGACACTAGAAGTAGCCCAAGAAAGAAGGAAAGCAAAAGGCAACAGTGATAGGGGGAGATATGCCCAATTAAATGCAAAATTCCAGAGGTTAGCCAGAAGAGATAAAGAATTATTTTTAAACAAGCAATGCGTGGAAGTGGAAGAAGACAATAGAATAGGAAGGACAAGAGACCTCTTCCAGAAAATTAGAAACATCGGAGGTAAACTCCAGGCCAAAATGGGTATGATCAAAAACAAAGATGGCAAGGACCTAACAGAAGAAGAAGAGATCAAGAAAAGGTGGCAAGAATATACAGAAGACCTGTATAGGAAGGATAACAATATCAGGGATAGCTTTGACGGTGTGGTCTGTTGATGTTTTCCTACTAACGATTAAGACTGCTATTGTACCTAATCATTTTGGCCGGGTGAAGAGGTTGTATTTGATTGTCTCCTTTCACGTGCTTGATGGCAATTGCCTGGGGGGAGGAACCTGCCTGGACTTGTTTTTACTTCCTCTTTTTCTCTCTGCTGGCATGTAGCAAGCCAGGTAGCTCTCAATGAGAGCTAAGTCCTTTAAATATGTTTTGCTTTTGTTTTGCTTTTTGTAAATAAATTATTTTTATAGAAATGCCTGGTGTGTGACTTTTCTGATCTCTCCTGGGCTAAAGGCTTTCCCAGCATTCTGCAACAGGTTATGTGCCCAGTAAACAGCCCAGTAAAACCCAGAGAGATCAGCTCCACACCCCATGCACAATTTAAAGGCAGGTAGCAAAGACCTGTGAAGATTTTCTTTGGAGCCGCCTGGAGATTTTCCAGCTACTGCCGGTCTACAGGACAAAGAAGCCAGCTGAGGTGACTTGCAAAAGAAGGAAGAAGCCATGGCTACCTCCCAGCCCTCAGCGATGCCTCTGGAGCGCCTATCAGAGACCAACTATTTGAATTGGGCCCTGAAGATGGAGATGTATCTTCGCAGAGAGAATCTTTGGCTGCCAATGAGCAAAACCCCCCAAATCCCAGTGCTGAATGGCTGAGACAGGATGAGCGGGCTAGAGCCACCATTATCCTGGGAATTGAGGACAATCAGCTAGTCCACGTGCGAGGCATGCAGTCTGCAAAGCAACTTTGGGACGCTTTGAGAGACTTATATGTAAAGGCAACAGCAGGGAGTAAAGTTACTCTGACGAAAAAGCTGTACAGAGCCTACCTTGCAGAAGGAGATAGCCTTCCTGAGCACCTGCATTATATTCAGCAGCTGTTTGTTGAGTTGCAGGAGAGAGGAATGGAATTTACACCTCTCACAAAATCATATATCCTCCTGTCCTCACTGAATGCAACGTGGGACACACTGATTTGTACCCTGGAGGCTATGCCTGAAGCAGACCTCACCCCATTGTATGTTACACAGCGCTTACTCGCTGAATGGGAGAAAAGAGAGGAAAGATCCCCCCCCATCTCTTCTGGAAAGCTGCAATACCAGAAAATGAGGGAAAAGAAGGGAAAAGAACCTGAGGCCACAGCACTAGCCAGCCAGCGATGCTTCACTTGTGGTTCAGCTGGACATTTGCAAAGAGACTGTGCCATGAGACCCAAGAGTAGAAAGACAGAGAAGAAGAACACAAGGGCAACACAGAAGAAGGCTCTTCAGACAACCCAAATTGCACAGGTTGCTGAGAAGGGTAATTCTGATGTATGGGTGTTAGATTCTGGGGCCAGTTGTCATTTATGTAATTGTAAAAGCTCTTTTGTGTCACTGTCTAAAACTGAAAGACAAAGTGTATCTTTGGCTGATGGGTCTGTGACCAAAATTATGGGACAAGGTGACTTGTATTTATCCTGCTTAGAAGAAACTGTAAAAGGTGTGTTGTATGTGCCAAATTTACAATCAAACCTTTTATCTGTGGCACAATTGGCTGCAACAGGGTATATCATAACATTTAAGAAAAATGGTTGTGAGATACGAAAAAATGGGAAATTGTGTGCTACTGGTATGTTAAAAGACTCCTTGTACATTGTGCACAATGCAAGGAAGCCAAGCTGCAAGGCTGCAGTTGGCAACACTCCATATCATGACCAATGTGTACACCTGATGCACAGGAGATTTGGTCATGCTAATTTCAGGTATATAGCACAAATGCCACAGCTGTGTGCTGACCTAAAGATAAAACCCTGTGATAAATACTTAGACTGTGTAGTTTGCAAAGAATGCAAAACACTGAAAGCTCCTGTGAGTAAGCACAGTGACAGAGTTACAACTAGACCTTTGGAAATTGTACACTCTGACATTATTGGTCCTTTTGCTCCAAGTCTTGGACAAGCAAGGTATGCAATGACCATCATTGATGATTTCTCAAGATACACATTTATCTACATCTTAAAACATAAAGATGAGGCATTTGAGAAATTTAAAAGTTTTGTGACGTGGGCAAATGGAAAATTCCCTAGGCCTGTATCTGCACTCCAATGTGATAGAGGAGGAGAATACCTTTCTCACAAATTCAGAAGGTTCCTAGTGGAAAAGGGGATAGAACAAATTCTTTCTAACCCTTACACCCCTCAGCAAAATGGTGTTGCTGAAAGAAAGGGCAGAACCTTGCAAAATGTGATGGAATGCATGCTAAAAGATTCACATTTATCTTTTAAGTATTGGGGAGAGGCCATATGTACTGCCTCTTATGTACAAAACAGATTGTATAACTCTGTGATTCAGGACACTCCATTCCATTTGTTTTATGGTGTGAAACCAAAGGTAAACCATCTTAGAGTGTTTGGTAGCACTGCATGGGTTCACATTCCAAAACAGCAGAGAAGGAAAGGAGGCCCCACAACAAAGAAAGCCATCTTTGTTGGCTATGAACAAAGCCAGAGGAGCTACAGGTTCATAATGGGAGAGAAATTAATAATTAGCAAAAGCACTTCTTTTGCTGAACAAAACTGGGGGAGATTAAATTCTAGCTCTCCAGTTGATCTGACCACCACAAGAGAACAGCAAGGACTTGCTGATGGTGATCTTTTGCCTGATGAGGACATTAAACCAGAAAAGCAAACTGAAGATCTGTCTGATGAGACAGATGCTTCTCAGGAAAGTGATAGGAGTCAAAATTTAAGCCCTGTATTACCTCGCAGATCTCAGAGAAGTAATAAAGGCGTTCCTCCATCACGTTTTCAGGCTGAAACAGTAAAGGCTTTTCACGTATTCACAGAACCTGAGTCTTTAGAACAAGTGAATGCTTTACCACCTGAGATTGCACAAAATTGGCATTCTTCCATGCAACAGGAATTAGCATCCTTGAAAGAAAATAAAACATGGAAACTGGTAAATCTACCTCCCAACGCTGTCTGGGTTGTAGGTGGGTTTTCAAACTGAAAAGGGATGCTGATGGCAAAATCCAAAAATATAAAGCAAGGTTGGTTGCAAAAGGGTTCACTCAAAGGAAAGATTTAGACTTTGACAAGACTTTTGCACCAGTTACTAAAGGTGAATCAATTAGATTACTGTTAAAAGTTGCTGCACTGAAAGGAATGTCAGTTCACCACTATGACATTCAAACTGCATTTCTCTATGGTGATTTAGACCACAAATTATACATGCAGCAACCCCCTGGCTCTGAAAAAGGGGAGAATCTAGTCTGTGAACTGCAGAAGTCAATCTATGGGTTAAAACAAGCTGCTAGATCCTGGAACCAAAAAGTAGATGAAAAACTGCAGAGTTTTGGTTTTGAAAAAGGAAAAGCAGATCCCTGTGCATATATGAAGAAGGACAAACAAGGCTGTATGTATCTGTGCATTTATGTTGATGATTTGCTGCTGTTCACATCAACAGAAAAACAAAGGCTTGATTTTGAAGCCTGCATGAAAAGCCATTTCATATTAAAAAGCCTTGGAGTTGTGACAAATTACCTAGGTTTGGAAGTACACAGGGAGAAGGATGGTAGCTTTCTGTTAAACCAACGTAGTAAAATTCAAATGCTCCTAGAGGATTTTAATATGCAAGACTGTAAACCAGTCTCTACTCCGATGATAATAGACTTTCAGAAAGATATAGGAGAAACTCAGTTAACTGAGGCAGAGAAATATAGATCTGCAATTGGAAGTTTACTGTACATTGCAAATCATTCTCGCCCAGATATATCAAATTCTGTGGCCATTTTAAGTAGACAGGTAGAGAAGCCTACATTTACTGGAAAAGCAGCATTGAAGAGGTTAATGAGATATTTGCAAGGAACAAAGAATTATTGCCTGAAGCTAAATGCCTCTGGAACAGAGAAATTGCAGGCTTTTGCCTATTCTGACTGGGGAGCAGATGTCAGTGACAGAAAATCCACTTCTGGGATTTTAATTCACTTTGCTGGATCTAGCTTAGGCTGGCATTCTAGAAAACAAACACTTGTTGCTCTTTCCATTGCAGAAGCAGAGTTTTATTCTCTAACACAAACTTGTAATGAGGTTACATGGTTTAAACATTTGTTAAAAGACATAGGCATGGAAGTGAACCAGCCTATAACTGTTTATGAGGATAATCAAGCTTGCATTGCTATGGCAAAATCTGAAGCCTGCAGAAATAGAACAAAACATATCGATATTAGATATCAATATGTCAAAGATATGATAAGCAAAGGAGAAATAATGTTAAAATATTGTGAATCAAAAGACATGATTGCTGATATTTTAACCAAACCTCTTCCTGTACCAAGACACAAAGAGTTGTCAGAGAAGATTGGTTTGCATCTTAATCTATAGTGTAAAAAGGGGAGTGTTGATGTTTTCCTACTAACGATTAAGACTGCTATTGTACCTAATCATTTTGGCCGGGTGAAGAGGTTGTATTTGATTGTCTCCTTTCACGTGCTTAATGGCAATTGCCTGGGGGGAGGAACCTGCCTGGACTTGTTTTTACTTCCTCTTTTTCTCTCTGCCGGCATGTAGCAAGCCAGGTAGCTCTCAATGAGAGCTAAGTCCTTTAAATATGTTTTGCTTTTGTTTTGCTTTTTGTAAATAAATTATTTTTATAGAAATGCCTGGTGTGTGACTTTTCTGATCTCTCCTGGGCTAAAGGCTTTCCCAGCATTCTGCAACATGGTCAGTGAGCTAGAGCCAGACATCCTGAAGTGTGAGGTTGAATGGGCCTTAAGAAGCATTGCTAATAACAAGGCAGCAGGAGATGACGGCATCCCAGCTGAACTGTTCAAAATCTTGCAAGATGATGCTGTCAAGGTAATGCATGCTATATGCCAGCAAATTTGGAAAACACAAGAATGGCCATCAGACTGGAAAAAATCAACTTATATCCCCATACCAAAAAAAGGAAATACTAAAGAATGTTCAAACTATCGAACAGTGGCACTCATTTCACATGCCAGTAAGGTAATGCTCAAGATCCTGCAAGGTAGACTTCAGCAATTCATGGAGCGAGAATTGCCAGATGTACAAGCTGGGTTTAGAAAAGGCAGAGGAACTAGGGACCAAATTGCCAATATCTGCTGGATCATGGAAAAAGCCAGGGAGTTTCAGAAAAACATCTATTTCTGTTTTATTGACTCTTCTAAAGCCTTTGACTGTTTGGACCATAACAAATTGTGGCAAGTTCTCAGTGGTATGGGGATACCAAGTCATCTTGTCTGCCTCCTGAAGAATCTGTATAACAACCAAGTAGCAACAGTAAGAACAGTAACATATGGCTGTGAGAGCTGGACCATAAGGAAGGCTGAGTGAAGGAAGATTGATGCTTTGGAACTGTGGTGTTGGAGGAAAATTCTGAGAGTGCCTTGGACTGCAAGAAGATCAAACCAGTCCATCCTCCAGGAAATAAAGCCAGACTGCTCCCTTGAGGGAATGATATTAAAGGCAAAACTGAAATACTTTGGCCACATAATGAGAAGACAGGACACCCTGGAGAAGATGCTGATGCTAGGGAGAGTGGAGGGCAAAAGGAAGAGGGGCCGACCAAGGGCAAAGCGGATGGATGATATTCTAGAGGTGACGGACTCGTCCCTGGGGGAGCTGGGGGTGTTGATGACCAACAGGAAGCTCTGGTGTGGGCTGGTCCATGAAGTCATGAAGAGTCGGAAGCGACTAAATGAATAAACAACAACATGCATTTGGTATTTGTCTACTTGTTAGGATATTGGCACATAAAGTTGCTGGGAGTCAGGCAAGTTACAAAGCACCACCACCACCACCACAACAATTTTAGTGTCTTCCCTAAAGATGGATAGTTCCATCATCTACGAACTGCAAGTTAGCTCACATAAATCAGAATCTGACAGTCCAGTAGCTTCTTACAGTTCACCAGTAGGTAATCCCTATTCTGTATTATATAGTTAAGCTGGCATGAAATCTTCTAAAAGTATAGGAGAATCCTTGCATCTCAATCTATAATACTTTAGTTATCATTAGAAGTGAAAGTCTGAAAGACACTAACTAATTTTGTAGACTGTATCATCACCAGATAAATCACAAAAGGCATGGATAAGAACATACAGGAAGCCCGATTTCCAGGCAAATAACTTATTCACGAATGTTCCTAATTCAGACTCTTTGTCCATGAATATTCATGGATTATGCCTGTGTAACTGGATATTGTAAAGAAATCTAGATTAATTACGACAGAAGCTCTGCTGGCATTTGCACAGTGAGAGTCAGGAACAAGCTGGAAAGCCTTCACTTAGTCCCAGCTGCAAGTGCTTCATGCATTTTGAACAGTATGCAGAGGTCAAGAAAACAAATACACAGCAATGCTTAAATGGATGCTGATAGCTGGCATCTTTCCAGCTGATCTGGAAAATTCACGTCCTTGTGCCGTAAATAATTTTACAGGGGACTGGATAATAGGCATTTTTGTAGAGTGTAGACAGTTCCAGACCCAAAAGAATCAATGGCGGCTTTGAGCTTTTAGCCACTGGAGGCTTCTCCTGTAGCCTTGGCTTGACTCCATTGACTTTGGCCCTGGGTACAGAAAACCTCGGCAAGCAGAGGCTGGCACTCTGAAGATTCATTGACCCAATATTCTTAACCAAAGGCAGAGCCACACAATTAGCAGAGGAAATGCTGTAATCAGTTTCCCATCTGTTCTCAATTCTGATAGGGATTCCTGTTTCTCTTGGGGATTCTATGTATTTGGCATTGCTTTCTCCTGGAACTAAACTACAAGACCTTTCCATAGTGATTTGAGCTCCCACGGACTCAAATCTGCCCTGACAATCTGTCCTGACAACTTCCAATAGATTGTTTGGAAAAGATGCCTCCTGCCCAGCCCTCATAAAAAATATCCTGTGTATATTTTGAAAATGTATACTGTAGGTGAGAGCCTATTTGGTGATTAAGTAGTGATTAAGGCACCAGGCTAGAAACTGGGAGACCGTGAGTTCTAGTCCTGCCTTAGGCACAAAGCCAGCTGGGTGACCCTGGGCCAGTCCCTCTCTCTCTGCCCTAGGAAGAAGAAGGCAGGGGCAAACCACTTCTGAAACATCTTGCCAAGAAAACTGCAGGGACTTGTCCAAGAAGTCACGAGGAATCAGTACTGACTCAAAGACACACACACACACACACAACTGTAGGCAGTGGATGTTCTCTTTCCCTCTCTGTATCTCCATGAATAACATTATCTATATATCTGTCTTTCTATCTATAGTATACACCCACTCATCTATATGCATAATAATGATATGATATGATATAATAATATGCCTATTATCTATTCAATTTTAGGAAAATAATCCAAACTTCTTTTGAAGTCTTTGGAGGAAGATAGGCACATATTATGGGTGATTTAAAAAGTTCAGTCCTACACTCCATAGAATTGGATTCAGGTTTGCAATCCAGTTCTATGTAAAGACATGCTGTACTATACCATAGTGGTTAACTTGTTGGACTGAGACCCAAGTTCAAATCCACACATGATCATGGAGATCCCCTGGTAACTTTGATTAGTCATTATCACTTGGCCCAGTTGACTTCAAAGCGTCCTTGTTGTAGGGTTAAAATGAATCAAGACTCCTATGAAGCTGCCTTGAGCTCTATGGGGAAAGGCAGGATACAAATGTAATAATAATATTTACTCTGAAGGCATAAGTAAATTCCATCAATTTCAATAGGGTGTGCCATTGGGTATAAACTGTGACTTCAGGACTGCATAAGGCCCCCAGGACTTTAAGAGTGTCCCCTAAGAGCTGCTAAATTGATAATCAATGGACAAAAATTATATCTTTCTAATGGTGTGCATCTGAATTGATTTTAGAGATCAGCAGACATGAGATCTGAATGATTTTGTTTAATTTCTTCATGCCTGATTTTTAAGTTTGTAGGAAGATGTGTCCACGGCTAGAATCTTTATTGTTTCTTTTGTGAAGCATAGAAGAAGGGTGGGTTTTTCTTGCTGCTATAAACATTATTAAAATAGACTCATTAATATTTTCATTCAACTCTCAGTTCAATAAATGTCACAAATACAAATGATGTTAATGAAAATTTAAATCCAATGCAACCACATTTAGCCAAAAGATTAGGAGAATTCAAAGCATCCTGATAACTAGACTTTGAATATAGTATTGATACGGTAACACTGATGTGTTTTCATTGTGCAAAGATTAATTTATAAAAAGAATTGGATGGGGCAGTTCATATAAATGAAGAGATTTTTATTTTTTGGTCTTTTATTTGAAAAGTAAAGGCAGCAGAGTCTAAATCCATACAAATACTAATACTAAAAGAAGAGTGCAGCTTTCTGCAATGTACAAACATTTGATATTTTATTTATTGCCTACCACATCTTGTTACTCTTGGTGGATCATAGCAGTGATAAAATACAACAATAAAATATTCATGGTAAAATTAACATTGTTAAATTAAAATCAAATTCACACAGCATAACCCTGACTATGTAATAATTCACCCAAATACCTCCAGAATAATTCAATTTTAATTTTTTATCCAGGAGGCTATGATTAATTAATCTTGCATTCCCGAGGGAAGCCATGATGGAGAAACAAATTTTGGTTACAATGTTTGATCCATGAACTACTTCATAATTAGTCCGGTTAGGCCAATCATCAAAAGCTGGAAGAGTCTGCTTGTTTTCTGGAATAGCTTTTGAGAGATAAAGGTATAATCAGCAAATATTGCCTTCCTAAAAATGCCATGATGATTTTGCATCCTGGAGTCATATGCTATGTATTCAGCTGAAAGTATGTGAGTATCTGAACTTTGATTCATATGCTGCCAATGAATAACCAAAACCTCAAACTGCTGGTGACCACTAATAGAACACAGTGGCCTTCTGCATACAAAACATTCCACGTATCATCCCTGGCATCTGCAAGTAAGGCTGGGAAAGACTCCTATCTGAATTCCTGGGAAACCATGGACATCCAGTGTGGAAATTAGGAAAATTAGGAAAAATGTAGGGGAAAATAGGCATTTTGGTACTTCTTGGAATGTCTGCTCCATGTACCAGTGTTAACAGTGATGTTTTGGATCTCCAGTATAAGAAAGGTCTATGAAGTTCAATAGGAGAAAGATGCAAAATGCTAATTCTTCTCTGTTTATTAGTGTGATATTATTTCTCAGTGATGTTACAGAAATCAGGGGTCCTAGTCACATTTAAAAAATGACTATTTTGTGCTAAAAATCACATTCAAAATATTTTTTTTGCTTGATTGAGTGCCCATTTTAAATCCAATTAAGATATTCAACTTTAAAATATGGAATTGACAGTTCAAAAGAGAAATTATCACAAAATCATTACTAGTTTTTAAAACTTTTTCACGTTCTAGGTGTTGAAGAGCAGTTCACATTTGTACTGCTAGCAAAAGTAGCATGAATTCTTAAGCAACATATGGCAAATCCATTAATGGTTATAAATAAAACGTGCTGCATCAAAGTTATTAATAACTGATCAAGCTTAGGCAAAAGTCTGTAGCCTCTTGGGAGTGCAAACACTCTGGAAATGTGTGCAGAGGGGCAACTATTGTCATTAACCATGTTAGGTGGGAGAAGGTGGTTGGAATCAGCTGTCTTTCATGGTCATAACAGCTTTGCAATTCACGTCACATTGCTGTCATGCTGGATATGGATGATGCCATACAAATTAAGGAACATGACTTATAGGAGTAATGATGGAATCATCTTTGATAGATGCTTCCACTAGAAGTTCTCTGTATGTTGATGGTTTATAACAAAATTATAGTATGGAGAGAGAATTTTTATCCCATCCATGCCGTGTAGGAATTCTGGGAGTTATAGGCCCAACACAATGCCATTATTGGGTGAGATATCTTTAAATATGGGGATCTCTAGTTTCTGGGAGTTGTAATCAATATACACCCAAAATCTTCAGATTAGGGCATGTTGATTAGAAGAATGAAGCTATGAAACCACATTTCCCATCAATATCTGCAAGCAAAGTTGCTATATTTAGAACATGTTTCTGTTCTGAAGATTACGTTTAGTACATTGCTAAATGCAGTGTTTCTAAATTTTGAACAGAAGCAGTGCTATTATCTCCCAAAGCAGTATTTGGGAGATATAAATTTGACAAATAAATACATAATTTGTTTATTGTTTTAACTGGTTTTACTTGGTTTTGTAGTAGGTTTTAATAGTAGGTTTTATTGTACGCCACCCAAAGTCATTTCATGTGAGATGGGAGGCCATATAAATCTGACAAATAAAACAAATAAACAAACAAATTTGCCAATGTTGACAGGTTTGGGATTGGAAGACAGGCCTGGTCTGTCATATGACTCCTTTCTTAGGAAGACTTGAGCTAAATAGTGTCTGGTCCAATTTCACCAGTACTTTTAACAGCTGATCCAAAATGTGAGGAGCTATCTAAAGTTCGACTGCTGAAAACCACTGTATTTTTCTTTGCTAACTTCTATTCAGTGTCTGTCAGCTGAACTTCATCATTTGGCTCTTATTATACTACACATTGTTACTCTTTTAAGTAAATAATACGGAACCAGATTTAACTCTCTGGATTTCTTTGGGTGTCCTTTGGGCACAGCTATGGAGACTAATGAGCTTGTACATTTAAATTGATTGCCCATCATTGCAACTCGCACAAGAAGCCTAAGATATGTGAAGACAGTTCAGGGGCAAAGTATGTACTGTACTGGGTATGAAGATGGTTCATTGCCTTACCCTGCTAGTTTGAGCATGTAAGAGAGTAGGTGCTTTGACTGGGCTCTGTCTGGGAAGCTGGAGAGCAACAGACAATCAAAATTAATAATATTGGGTTAATACTGGGTTAGATGGATGCCTGGTCTAATTTTGCATGAGGAGGCTTTCCAAAGGATCATGAGCAAATCAAACCGATGCTTGATGGAGCTTCTTCATGTGGCAGGTGGGAAGGTACTTCCTTCCGCATCCTCGTATAATTAATATCATAAGTGAATCCTGTGTGCAAGGAAGCTCAACTTTTTGTTTACAATTCTTAAATACAAATCACACACATTGATCCTCTAAGGATTCATAATTGTGAATTTAATATTTAATTAAATAGAAATAGAAATAGAAATAGCTTCAGGTCCAGTGAAGGCATCTAGATATTTCCACATTACACAGAATAGCATTACTTCCTAAACATACTAACCTGGACATAAGTTCCATCAATTCTGAGTCCGTATGCATACAAAAGTAGTCTTAACCTATTATTTGTATTGCTTCATCTGTTCATGTGCTATGATGTAACTTTATTGATCATTACTAGGGTGCTCACTTAGGAATTGCTCCCCCAAAAAACTGGAGGGAGGAACAGCTCTCTCTCCCATAAGTGACAGAGCAGCATGCCTATTTGCATAGTATGTATGTGTTCTCATTTGGATGCACTAATGTAAAAGTATTTGCTATACTTCAAATGCAGTTCTCGCTGTGGCAGGAAAAGCTGTTACTAAGCGGCACTGGAACCAGCTCAAGCTGCTGTCCAGGACAAGATTAAAGATCCAGCTTTCCTTCCTTGTGATCTTTAAATCAGACTTTGACTGGGCTGCTTTTCAAATACTACACTAGAGTTATGCAACTAGTTTTGGGCTTGGGTTTTTTAAATAGGAACTTTCATGGCAGACTGCTCTTGGAGATGAGGGCAGTTTCAGGAAAAGCTTGGAGAGATTCTGCTGCATTAAGATCCCCACCCCATAAAAATAATCCCACTAAATATGTCTAAGATTTTGGAAAGAGCTCTTTGAATTCCATCTATTGTGTGCCATTCTAAGACCCAGAAAACTGAATAGAAGAGCCAGACCACTTTCTTACAATGAAAGGTTTAATCAGCTGGGGATTTGTGTTTAAGAAAAGGAGTCAGCTGAAGATGCCTGGTAGGTACTCAGAAAGTGATCAGTGATGGGACAACCCAATTTACTGAGGAAAATGTCCATTCTTTTTTAAATCTATGAAAATTCAGGATTGTCTGCTGGCGTGGATCAGCAGAAGGGTTTACGAAAAACAGAAAGCAGTAATTTTTCATGGTATTAGGCCTGCACACTTAACCAACAGAGCTTCCTACTACACCGTAAATGGCAATCATGTCAATTGCTTTTGAAAATAGATTGTTGCAAATATTTTAATACAATTGAAGAAAGAAAGAAAGAAAGAAAGAAAGAAAGAAAGAAAGAAAGAAAGAAAGAAAGAAAGAAAGAAAGAAAGAGGGAGGGAGGGAGGGAGGGAGCTGTCCAGCTGTTATTCACAGATGGTGCTTTTCAGTTGGATTTTACTGTGCACATGACTAAATTAACACATACTTTCCTCTAAAACCAAGTAGAACCAACCTTTCATTTACTTTAAAGCTGCTTTTGCAATTGTTTTTCTGTATAGAAAGGCATTAGGTGAGAGGAAATTGTGTACATGAGTATATGAGTATAATCCTCACAGCTCATGGAAGCTATGTAGAAAGGCGGAATGTTTCTTTCTGATCCGAGATGAAAGAATGACATTAATAGAATGAGGATACATCAGCCCTGCCTATCAGGGAGAGCAGCAAAATTACAGCCTCCTGTTTTTGGAGCTGGAATATCTCAGCATACCAAAAGCTAGGAGTTCACAGCAGGAGATTAAGATCACTGTTCTTACCCTGTTTATGAACCTCTCTAAGACATGTGCCTGTCCATTCTGTGTGGGAAACCGAAAGCTGAGATAAACAGATCATTGATCTAACCCAGCATGGCAATTTTCTTGGCCTTAAAGTAGAAACGCCTTGCAGCTTCAGAATGCATTTCACCAAGAATATGCTTTTCGGAGGTAAGGGGAGATCTGTCCATAGAAACTGTTATCCCATCCAACATTTTCTGCATGACTAATAAAAATAAACGATGGTTTTGCAATAAAAGGCAGTATGTCTTTTAACAAAAGCATGCAAGAGACTTCAGCATTCTTTGATATACGTGGTGTGCCCATGCTATTGCATGGCTCCAGATGTAACTAACTTCTGTTTCAAATGGAGAAATATAATGTGTACAATACGCTTGTTTTGAGGAAATGTCATAAGGAACGGCTTGCACATTATTATCCTCTTTCAGCATCAATGATTTATGTGATGGAAGTCAGAGGCATGCTGAGAAACATGAAGTCCAGGAGTTGAAACAAATATGAGCCTTCAAATATTGTGTAGGATTTTGCCACCCTAGTTGCTTGGGGAATTTTTTAAAAATATGATACTACCAAGGAGGTGAAGACAAAATGGGTTTGCCTCATGATGAATCTTTGATTCACTTTTAGCTGAATTTCCTTGGTCTGATAAAAATGCCTGTAAATACAATGATGATATAATCACCTGCAGAGTTGAACTCAACTCAACGTGTGTTTGAGAATATTTCTCTTTTAATAGCCTAGTGGAGGAAAATTTAAGGATAAAGTTAAAAAGAAATGTCACACTATCATTGGCATCATGTCAAGCAGTTGTTTCTTTGAAGCTGAGATGAATAATTTCTGTTTTGATTCCAGGATCCAAAATGCATGCTTATATTCCTCAGTTCCGGTGAGCCAAATGGCGAACTGACATTCCTCAAGGAGAGGAATGCATTGCGGCCGAATTGGCACCTGATTGCAGGAATTGGGCTGCTGTAATCTCTCTGGAGTTAAAGAGAGATTGCCAAATAACCCACATGTACTCCATACAGCTGGTTTTTTGTGTGTGTGAGCGGGTAGTAGGAACTATGTTTCTGCAGTCAGCTTATGATTGGCTTGGAGTCATGGGATTCCATTGTGCTTATAGCCACTAATGTCATCTATATGGACTTTAAGTTTGTCCGAGGCCCATCTCTTAATCACTTTGGACATTTCCCCCTAACCCCCCTGTGGCTTTCTTTAAAGATTGAGGACCTTCAGACTGGCAAGTTTTACTGAAATCTTTAAAGATTTATATTTTTTGGAATATACAGCAAAAGGAAGATTATTGCTGGCTTTAGAAAGTTATACATGGATTAAGGGCTTAGATGGACTTGATTTAAGACTTTGAAGTTAATTGAAAAGTTCTTCACCCATGGGAAACTACCGTGTTTACATTTTGAAACTGATAACAAGACTTTGAAGATTAGACACTAGAGGGCATCAAATGGCTACATTAAAAGAAATGTTTGATTTATGGTGACAGGAGTTTTTCCAACTGTTTAACTCCTTCATAGCATTGGTCAGTGTTATTGCAGAGGAACAAACCCCATTGAATAAAACTGAGGCTCATTTACAAGTGGAATTAAAAATTACAGTTCACAGAAAGGAGATCAAAATAATGAAATTACAAATGAAAGATGATGACATAAAAATGGAAAAAGAAATATAAATAACAAATCAGATGGGTGATCTGGATTCTTTCCTTACACTGGACTTATAAGAGATACTTGCTGGAGCTGATACATTGGGAGCCCAAAAGGTGGCTTGATAAAGATGAAGCCCCTTCCGTTAAACTGAATGAAGCTTCAAATGCCCAATAGACTGAAAAGCGATAATTAAAAAAAAGACGGGGGAGGGAGAGGGGACAAAAGGAGAAGAGATGTTCAGCTCCTGAAAGAGCTGTATTGGGACTACTCTAGGACTACTATTAATAGAATACAAAAGAGTAACTCAATAGTTTTAGGTAGAGAAGGTGATATAAAACTTTGATGTTATCATGACTTCTATATATGCTTCTAACCCTTTTAATCATAATTCTTCCAAACACTTTAGTTTTATTTATTTATTTAACAAATTTATAAGGCCGCCCAACTCACACACAGTGACTTTCTCAGGCACGTTAAACAAACTAAGGGCCCTGCAGTTTTAGCATTCGTTCTTGCTATCTTTCCCTTTGTATAGGGAACAATAATGGCATTTGTACAGTCATCAGGCACAGCTGCAGTCTTCGCACACACCTTAAACTTTCATAACCATTCCATAAACAATCTGTATTCATAACTTACCGTTTCTGCAGTTACACCATCTACATATGTTGTCTTATTATTTCTCAGCATTCTTCCAGAATTTAGGATTTCCTTTTCCTCCATATTTTCTTGTTGGACACTAACAATTATACTATTCATTTAAATCCCATACTTTGATTTATCCCTATCTGTTGCTTTCATTTAGTCCCAAATAATGTAATTATATTTTTAATTTTATTCAATATGCTGGAGGCTCCTTGTGACTGTTGTACTCTAGTGTCTTTCACTTCTTTCCTTTTCTTCCATATCCCATTTTTCCACAAGATCCACTGGAAGACTATAAAAAAGTCATTTATCTCGCATTCAGAACCTCTCATCACTTTTCCCACACTATCTTGTCTTATTTCCACCCTTATATTCATATCACCGAACAGAATAATTTTTTCTTGATTACGTTCATTCAGTCCTTGCCCCCACCCCAGCATCTTGGGTTCTTCCATTATCACTATTCACTGAAACATAACATATACCTATCATTCATGGATTCCTACTTTCATATGCATTGCAGCTTATTTGACATCACTTCATATCTCCTGGCATACATTTTAGCATTTTCATTCATAATTAAACTTACATCTTCACTTCACTGCAAGTAGATACCATGTTAATCTGGGTCTATTGCATTGTTTGCTTTCTCTTAATTTCACAAACATTCAACATATTTATTTTTTCTTTATCTCACTCCTTTTTGTACTCCTCTTACATCTTAAGCTGTAGTCCTACATATACTATGGTCATCACAGACTATGCTATATATATTGACCTCCACCATTCACCATGGCTTTGGTCAATGAAGATCTTCACATACATCTGATTATTGCCTCCTTGTACTGTGATCACATATATATGTATTTTGTTCTATTATTGTATCCCTTCTTATTATTTGATTATGCTTTGTTTATATTTTAATTTTATCTTGCTGTATTGATAAGGACAATTTGACTAATATGAAATGAAATGAAATGAAGACATACTATTTTTTAGTGATGTACAGACATTGTAGACTAGGTTACTAATTTTAGCTGTACCTATGCAACATGCAATATTCCCTAATAATAAGAACAATAGTGGTCTGTCTGAGCACATTTTGGCCAATATACCACAAACTCAACCATAGACCAGTTTTTCCCAGACCATAATTACACTATTCTTTGTCTGCTAGGATCTCTAATCTAGAGACTACCCTGTATGCCAATATACTTGATTAAATAACAATGATTATTAAAACAACTGAAAAGGCTAAATTCAGAGTATGTATCTTGGCACTTTCAGAAACAAGGGTTATGGGGACTAATCACAGTTTCAAAAGGGAGTACATTCCCAAAGATGAATTTTCCTCCCACATATAACAAGTAAGTGGGACATGTTTACAAGCGTTTTTCTTGCAGATCTTAATATTTTTGAAGATGATGCTGTTCCATGAATTATTTAGAGAGTAGGATGATACTATCTGTGTTTATTACTAAAGAGTTTTAATTGTTGTGTTGCCTCATTTATTTATTTAGAATGTTAATACAAAATTGAATTAAATTATATTTGGTTTACCATGGATGTTTTAATTGTATGATGTGTGTTGCTACCGTTGGGTGTCCTTGCAGGTTGCACCAGTATACAATTTTAATAAACAAATAGAGTTGATTTTTTAAAATGGTAATCACTGCAAATATTTCAACATAAATGAGATGGTATGATAAGCCACTAGCATATGTACACTGTTTTCAACCTGACTCAGCAAAATTCTTTTCATACATTTTTAGAGGAAAAAAATTGTCAAAAATGAGAATTTCCATAGTAACATAAATTCTGATTCAAATATTAGTCTGGAAAGAATGAATCAAGCCTCAATTTTATGGACCCTCATTCAGTAGACTTCATATGCAACTGACAAAATTTGAATTCAGACTTAATCTCCAACTGACAGACAAAGTCCATCCTTCCTGAAGCAGTCCAGACAATTGATGCCATTTTCATACTTTGTGTCAATTTATATTATTGACAAAATCACATAATTTATGCCATTTATGCTGCTTGCATCAATTTGCATCATTTGCAAAATTACATAAATCTCACAAAAGACTTAAATTACCTCATTTATATCAATTTGGATTTAGTGGCCTTTCAGCTTTAATAGACACCCCTTCTCCCCAATTGGTCCATAAAATTGAGGATTACTATAAAAATCATAGACTGAATTCTGTAAGCATTCCTATGCAAGATACATTTTTATATTCATTTAAAGGGGGAAAAAAGCTGGTTGGTTTATACCCAGATAAAAAAACATACAACAAACACACTTTAATGTATTATCTCCCCTGACAAGTAAGGTAGCAGAATGAATATTTAGTGCATATGTTCAGAGCAGTATTTTGACCACAACAGTTGTCACCAAAAGAGACAACTAAGCCTAATGTTATCATGCAGTATTTGTTTAAACTCTGAGTTATTGCCACAAAATAAATATGCACAAACTCACTACTACTGCTACATCATCCAAATCAAATTATCTGTAATATGCTCTTCTGCAACAGCTCCAAATATTTTCCTTTGTGCAGACTACTAAATCCTCATCTCAGGCTTCTGAGAACCGATATAAGCCGAGGCCAATAAAGTGGTACTTCCATGTACCACATCATACATAATTCCCCTGAAGCCATCTCTGGCACCCCAGATTCTTTTTACCCAGAAAGAACTGCCAAATCTCATGAGATCCTGATGTTTCTATCTGACCACAGGATGGGACCATTGTTCTACTGCAGAGGTAAGGAATGAAATACTAAATAAATGAAGACAGATTCTGCATCATAACACCAGGGAAGAGTTAATTACTGGACCAAAAAAACCCACAAAACCTTAATGACTATGAAATCATTCATAAAATGATCTTATGATATCAGTGTAACATTGGTGTTCACATATGAAAATAAACTGATGCCAAACTCAAAATATATTAATAATTGAAATAAAAAGTTGGAAACTTAAAATTAACACATTTACTTTAAGGGTTTGGGTGTTCTTGAAAAATGTTAAATTAAACACACACTTTGATTTTCTATATAAAATTACGAAGTTGAGCAAATATAATTATATTATTCAGGGTTTCTTTTTTTCTTTCAACATTAAGTTTCTTTACCTTTCTACTTAGATGTAAGTTCTATTTAATTTTTTGGTCTCCCAGTAGAAATCCTCAACATACCTTGAAATAGAGCTATTAAAAATAGTCACAAACATTGGATACAATCAAGTTTTAATAAATTAAACAATAGGTAACATATTACAGTTTGTTATGAAAACAAAGATGCCCATTTAAATCTGCTATAGCAACTATGTTATTTTCAGTGAAAATGAAAAGTGTACTGTATTGATGCCAGCAAAAATCTTATGTGAATGTACGGTCTTTAATGTTGCTCCAGTATATGTTTTCCATTAAGAATAAAGAACTTTGACCTGAAAACTATGAAAAGGATTAAGATCAATAGAAAGATTTATGTCTCATGTTGACAAATTATTCATTAAGATTTTACGTAACTGGGCCATTGGGATTATTAAATAAGATTATTGCGGCAGTTCATATCAGTCAATTCATTTTGATTGGTGAAAGTTACAACGAAGTAATATAATGCCCTAAAATAATGAAACAGGAGAAAGAGGAATGTTCCTTTTCCACTTGGTCAGTTTCAAAGGGTTTAATCCCTTTATTATCTTCCTTGGTTCTTATCCATATTTCAATTCTTTGAATTTCTGCCGTTTTGAATGAGCTAATTTGCTCAGCTGAAATGTCCCCAACAAAACCACCTGTGTTAACTGTTTTCTCAGCCCATGCTCCTGAAATGAAGATGTGGGAGACAATAAGCAGCTTTATTGCTTTACTTTTATTTATGTTCCCATCCTTCTAATGCAGGTACACAGCTAACAACTTCACAATGTTAAAACAGCGGACATTGCTATTTCTCCCCAAAGTACACATTTTTACATGCAATCTGTGATTGGAGAACTGCATTGCAATGTTTCTCCTCCTGAAAGTAATATTACTTCAACATAGGGAAGTATTTCCTACCACCTTAGGCAGAATCTTCACAGAAAGTTATAGAATACATTTCTTGAGGAGGTTATATGTCCGGAAGGATGCTGTTGGCTCATTCCTGTGATTTTTTTGGTTGCTCATTTCAGTTCTTTCCTACTATTCTGTACA
Source organism: Candoia aspera (assembly GCF_035149785.1). Classification (NCBI taxonomy): domain Eukaryota; kingdom Metazoa; phylum Chordata; class Lepidosauria; order Squamata; family Candoiidae; genus Candoia; species Candoia aspera. Next base: position 146,896,382 of record NC_086153.1, read on the forward strand.
ATGCTACTTCTTGTTGTTAATTATAATTACCCAATACATAATTATGGATAAGGGTATCAGTAGCAATTAACCATGATGCATTATTTCCAAGTTGGCTTCTGTAAAATATTTATTTCCAGCTCTTTGTTGAAATCTGACAGAATATTGACAATAGTCAGAGATAAAGAATTCAGCCTGTTGACTTGACCTTAAACATGTACTGTTATGATAATTTTATTAAAGTTTAAAACTGCAAAGATAAAAAAAAAACTAATACAAACTAAGAAAAATACAAAAAAGAAAAAAGAAAGAAAAATATAGTAAAGAAAAAGATGTATAAATAAATGACTTTCCCCTTCATCATGACAAGAACAAACAATTTCAGTAACTTTTCACCTTTTTTGATATTACAACAAATGATCTCTTCTTCCCATATCCCATCTCTTATCTATAAACAAATTCTTAAAACCTTGTCATTCAGTCCTAATCAGCAAAAGTCCATTAAGAGTTACCAAAAATAACAACATATATATTTTAACCTTAATCAAATAAGCCAGCTTTATATTCCTTTCCTTTCCTTTTAACACAGGAATCTTTCACTTTCTCTGAAAATACAACAAAACATCTCTTCTTCCCATATCCCATCTCTTATCTATAAACAAATCTTTAAATTCTCATCATTTGGACATGGTCAACCAAAATCCATTAAGAGTTACCAGAAACAGCAACATATACATTTTGACCTAGATCAAATAAACCAACTTTTTATTCATTCCCTTTGCTTTTAACAATCTTAACTTTTAATCCCTTTAAATGGTGTTCCAGAACTTGATTTCTTTTCATTTTTTCTTTGTGTCTTCCCAGAAAATCTTTCAAAACTTTAACATGTCTCTTTTGTAAATCCAAAATAAGAAAGTTATCCAAGTCAGTCTTCTGGTTTGTTATTTGTATATTCCTTTTAATTATTAAGACATCAGCCAGTTTCATTTGTATATCCAGTGTAACATCTTTTTCCATGTCATTCTTGTAGCCTGTCATTTTAAAATCCACATTTGAATCATCCTCAGTCTCAGTCTTGTCCAGTAAAACTTGTTCCTCTTCTATAAGCTTTTTTAAAACCAGTTTTATGATAGCAGAGAATCTTAAAAGTAACTTCTGAGTCCATTGTTCCCAAATATCCTTGAATTCATGCAAAGTTAGAGTATTTTGCTCCATTTTGTATTAGTGGGTCTCTTCTCCTTTAATGATTATCTTTAGTTCTTTCTGGTTCCCTCTTGTCATGAGTGAGGATGGCGAGCAGGGGGCTCCCATCCAGGTTGTAAAGCGCATGCATAGTACTGAGGAATTAGGTGGCCATTCAAAGAGACACAGATCGGGCCCGCCTTAGTCTTTGGGGTTTGTATGTCTGGGTTTTTCCCACGCTTCTTCAGTTTGTTAGGATTTTCTGTTATGTAGCAGTAATAAAACACTAGAGACCTATTCCTTGTCTCAGCGTGGTTCCTGGCTGATAGGACACTTCTAGTGTCCAACCTCCAAAGTCTCATCTTATCATTTTTTTTCCCCTAGTGAACAGCATTTTCCCACAGAAAGATTTGTTATACTTAATTTCAGAATCTTCATATATTTTAAATAGAATTCTAAACAACAACATTTTCCCACAGGAAGGATTCTTGTAATTTATTTCAAACTCTAATTTCAAATCCATTTGGTCTTTTAGTCCATTTATAACTTTCCAAAATCAACATTCTAATCACCCTTTTGCTGCATATTCCAAAATAAGATTTTTTTTCCAAGTCCTTAATTTTGCATAAAACTTCTTTCTCTAAGAATTGAAGGAAGTGCACCCAGTGTAATGAAACTTGCCATTTTAAAGGTTCCAGATATCCAAAAAGCAGCTAACAAGCAATTTCCAGAAGTGATTAAGAGAGGAAGTATGTGAACCCAGTGTCCTTTTGTAGGCACCAACCACGCCTAGGCAGAGATGGCTTTCCTTGGCTTTCAGAGCTCTAAAATCTGCCAGAGACTGCTTCCTTACAGCCTCCTTGTGGGAAGCTACTATATGGAGCACTTGTGAGCAATCCCAGCTCCTCTCCTTGTTCAGAGAGGAATTCCAGAATTCCATTCAGCGGTTCTTTCTTCTGCCGCAGTCATCGGATCCGCTCTCAGAGGACCCATCTTCAGTTCGCCATTGCTTCCCCAGAAGTCCATTACACATGTATTCTTAATACAATCAGCTATGGGCTTTGAAGGACATTTTCAAAAGCAAACTAGAGCCCTAAATGCTTGACCCAAAACAGCAATAAGAATAAGCAGCAATAAAACAGATATTCTCAATCTCCGGTGTTGATTGAGATATTCTCCACTCTCTTGCATTTCCACTGAGAACACTTGCATATAACACCACTGATTCACATTCATTCAGATGACAACACAACTTGACAAAAGGTTCCTATTTATTTTCTGCCAGCAATATCAACATAATTGCTTTGCTCTTGAAAACCAAGCTTATGTTTCTGTTACAGTTTCTTGATGGATGAATACCTTAAAAAATGTGTTATAGCATGTTGGATATTTGAATATGAAGACATCATATCTACTAATTATAAAAACACACCTTATAACAGCACTTTGATCTTTCTTATCCTATACTCTGTATATTTTAAATTCTACTTTTACTCCCCCCCTTTGTTTCCACCTGTTATCTCTACTATCCATTCTTACTTCCACCACTATTTTCTAACATCTTTCTGCTCCATTTTGTTTGCCCCCATCCTCTGCCCCTGCATTTCCCTTCCATTATAGAACTCCTGGCCTGTTCCTCAACCCTACCTTAACCAAATTACATTAACTTAATCAACCCATCTTGCTTCTGTCTCATTTTAGCTCTCTGCCCATCTGAGAATATGGCCATTGTCACCCTGCCTATAATAAGCCTGCAGTTAACATTTACTAAACAGAAAAGTAAGACATCATATATGAAGCAGAAATCCTCATAATGCTTGCAACTTTTTTCTATATCTTTCTAAGACAAATGTGTAATCTATCTTAGAAAATGTAATTTAAAAAATATTTTTCTTTTAAAATTTACAGAGATCCACCATGCTGGCAAAAACATCCCCACATCCCCTGGCATCCACCATCCTCTATTCCACTCGTGTATTTTAATTTTTTGAAATAATTGGATTCACAGCCCATGGAAGGCAAACGAGCATCTAATGCCATCTTTATGTTGAAGAATGCTTCTGGACTCCAAGCGGTAAGTACTACTTATACCCCTAAAAAAAGGGGGTGGTAGATTGGGTTGATAGGGAGAAAAGGTAAGTTGGTTTGATAGGGAGAATCCTTGGAGCCTAGAAGAAGTGGCAAGAAGCATTTTCAGGAGTCTAGTGTGCAATCCTGTAAATGACTGTTTTGTCCTGGCCATACTCACAGTGATATACTTATTGTAAATGGGCAAACTATGTGGGGAGAATGTCCAGACCATGTTGTCAGAATAGATTTGATAGCCCCCAACAGATTGAGAACCGCCTTCAGTCATGGAACTCACTGAGTGACTTTGGTGGACTTGCCACTTTCCCTCAGCTCAACTTCTTCACAGGGTTGTTGTGATGATAAAAGGAAGGAAGGCCCCAATGTAAGCTTCCTCCTCCTTTTCCTCCTCCTCCTCCCCCCAACCTACTCAAATCCAAACAATAGTCCAAGATAAGCTGAGTAAAACTGCTAGAGGTAACTATTGACGTATTAATTAAGATTTTTAATTATGGCTGCTGAGAGACCTTGGCAGCCTTCTGAAGTACACCCCAAAGGCAAATTCTTGGCAAAGCATTCCAGGTGAGGAATCTACTTGGTTTTAGAACATAATGTTCATCTAGTGTAATAATCTGTCTATGAAAATAAACAATTTTTCAGTGCCCTTTTATTAAACTTTAAATCAGCTTCCTGAGTTGCCTATTTCAGTTTGGCAAACAATACAGACAGTCCTCACTGGGGGAAAAAAAAAACCTGAAAGTGTTTTTGTACACAATATACACAATTTTGTTTGTTGCTGAAATGTGATCTTTAAAAAAAAAAGTAACAGCACTGTTACAGAACAAATAATCTGATGGATCAAAGGAGTTGCAAAAATATCAGGAAAGTGATTAGTGATTTTGCTATACATTAGATACTTACAGAAGAACAGTAATTAATGTTAGTTTATTTATTTGATTAATGAAACTAAATATACCTGTTGCAACAAAATGAAAATCTGTCTGCAACTGTCTTCAGATCTGTGGAGGGTTGTTTATTTGTTCAATAGCCATGATAGCTAAGTCCTTGTCATGAGTAGTCTCTTCTACTGATTCTTCAGATGCACATCCTATTTCTTTGGAGGGCCAGTCCTGTCAAATGTTGGAGTATTGACTTTTCTTTGTGGTATTTTGTTTCTGTAAAAATCTTTGCAATTATCAGTGTTGGCTTGCTTGTACCAACTGATTCAGAAAATGTGACAGATTGCTTTTAGAAAATAGTGAGGATTGGGGCAAACCATCCAGCCTGCTTTCCAGGCTAGGTGTCTTTTGCTCTCCAAGGCCATGCGGCAATACCATGTGTCCAAGTGCATGCAGAAATACTGAGATAAGGACAGCTGTCAGTATATAATGGCTGAAATCCATAGGAAAGGTGACCACACACCCTTCTCTGTGCCCATTTTCAGAAGGTTAATAAACTTATCTATGCAAGGATTCCCCATAATATTTAACTGGCACTTTCCAAAGCACCAGTCCAGCAAAAGCTTCTGCAGAAGCAGATGTCCAATCTCTTCTGTAGTCCAAGACAAAATGGCTATAGAAGCAGTGCCCAGAAATTGGAAGGGAGGGAATGCACTAATTACAGTTTCGTGGTCAGGAGAAGCTGAGCAGATCCCAGCCCCAACAGCTTTCACATTCTTAATGAGGCATCTTAGAAGGTTTGTCAGGAGAAGAGAAGAGGGAAAACACTGTATTAACCTGGAACAGCTATCTCTGAATTTAAGTTTGCTGCACTGTGGACAAATGCAACATTGTGCGGGTAGTCCTTTCAAAAATGATTAGCAGGACATATTTGTGCTGTGATCAGCAAGTTGGCAAAATGACCCCCAAATCTTCTTTATTGGTGGCAGGATTCAAAATGTTTCAGAACTCACGGTTCCAAGCACATATTTTGCTCTACATAGGTTTCCATTATAATTTGGGTGCTGTTCAAAGTCTAAGGAAGCAATAGTGTGTTTAAACTTTTGCCTGGCCTACTTATTCCTTCTGGATCTGGCTCATGTCATGAAAATATCCTTTTCAGGCTTTCTGTGCCTAATCAGTCAGTTGTTACAATACACCGATTTCTCCTGCAACAGACTAGGGGCTGTTGAAATGACAGCTCATGTCCTGCTATACTGTACCCTCTATAAGGACTCAAGGACCTGCCTTATAACTCCTTACCTGGTAAAACACCCAGGAAATTCTGATCTTTTTTATGTAAAGTTCTTACTAGTTCAGTATGATTCAGTCTCCTTGAACATAGCTAATTTTTGTTATACAGCCTGTAAAATCAGGCAGACTTTGATTACCCACTGGCAAACTCACCACCAATTATATTTTATCTTGTTTTGTTTTTACTTTATTTTTATTTTTAATGTGTTTTTCTTTGCAATTCTGGTCAGTGACTCTAATGAAAATATTCATCCCATCAAGGTCATTTTCCTTACTCCTACATCTTCAGCTATAACTAGGCCGCTGGGTCAGCTCAGATATCTCAAAAATGATAGTTTTGAACATACTTAACTTTCTTCTTGGAGAGTGGGATATTACAGTATACCCTAAGTGAATAATCAAGTGAACATAATTTCTTTCAGAAAGTAAAATATTGTCAAGCCAGAACTGGAGAGGGGATCCTATCCAGAGGTCGGATCTACCTTGACACACACCCTATAGTGACAGATAGTGGAACACAGCTTTGAGGAGACAGAGCTTGCCATGAAAAGAAGCCATATTTTATGATACATCAGCTTTCTCCCTGCAGGATAAGGGAGCAGGATCTCCCTGCCATCTTGCAGAGAGTATGAGGAACATGAAGGCAAGGAAGAGGCAAGAGGACACAGTGTGAACTGAAACTCAGGAGGATAAAAGGTATGGACCATGACCTACACCACAAGAAACAATCTACTGTTTGAAGAGGAGTTAATCCTAGTTGACAATAAAGATTCTATCTTAATAGAGTGCCTGGAAGCTTTTTAAAAATTATTTTTATTGCTTATAGGAAAGGAAGGATAATCAGAACAAAAAGAAACAGAAAAACAGCAAAAATATTCATAATGAGATACATTAATAAGAAAATAATTCCATTCTTAAACAGCAAACTGAACCTTCACATGAAAATGTATTGGTCAGCCTATCTTCTCTACTGAGAAGAATATTGCTGGTTTTGCTATTCCCCTTGGAGAGTTTAGGAGGGCCACTAAGTTGCATACCTGTTCCTCCTAGAGTGATGCAACTCCATCCAGAACTAATGATGGAAAGCCCCCAGATATGGGAGAATCTAAAGCCCAAAGCCACTTGGTCTTGTTAGATTTGAGTTTAAGCTTGCTTTCCTGATCCAGGCCTTCGCAGCCTCCAGACACTGAGAAAGTACCTTGATGGCATCGCTTGGTCAGCCATGAGTCAAGATGTACAGCTGAGTATCATCAGCATACTGATAATACCTGACCCTGTGCTGTCAGAAGACTTTACCCAGCAGCTTCATGTAGATGTTAAATAGGAGACAGGATTGGGGAGAGCCTTATGAGTTCCAGAAAAGCAGGGGATTAGAGCTAGACCACTACTCCTCACCAACATTGACAGGAACTATCCTTGGAGGAAGAAGAACCACCACAACATTTAATCCCCTGGGTTGATCCAGAAGAATATCATGATGGTTGGTGTAGAAAGCCACTAAGAGATAAAGAAGGGCCAGGATGGATTATCTGTTCCATCCTCCCATGCCAGAGAAAGCTTTGTCTAATTTTACAAATTAAGCTGAGGTCATTTCCCACAATAAAGAATAAAATGGAAAAAAAAAAGTTTCATAGCAACCCCATCAGCAGCACAGTAGGTGAGCCATCTACTTTTCTCACTATTGTGAGACTCTGATAAACTCTCTAATCAATTAAACTGAAGAAACTGTTCTCATCAATTGCTAGCCTCTCATTTATCTGCTTTTAACTTCATTAAAGTACCAACAGAGTATTCCCCCCACCGCTTCCAGGTTGTGGCCTGGATCTAAATACATGGAAATAGCCTGTAACATTGTCCCTTCTGTCCCCCACTCCAAATCAAAGGCATCCCAGGCATACGCAGAGTAAGAGAAGCTCCAGTGTATGATGTTCACTTATGATTAGAGGCAGGAGCTACCTGCTTTTACTAGCAAAATCAGTCTGGGAGTAGAACAAGAAGAACATCTCCCAGATGTGAAGATGAGAGGCTATGGATTATCTAGTTCATGCATTTGGGTTACATTAACATTTTGTACCACACAGGATTTCAGTCTCATCTTTCAACAGCACAAAATGGAGAGTGATCCTAGAGAGAGAACACTCTCTTAGCGTAGCCTTCTCTTTCTGCTTTGTTTGTTAGCTTTAGAAATGGAAGCCTTAATGTTTTCTTTGTCCTCTTCCTTTTGGTCTGTCAGCTTATCATTCTCCTGAGAGGATTCATATGATGACTTTTCCAGCCTTCGATTTGTGAGTTCACTAGTCCATGTATAAGAATATGTCTGGCTTGACATATTGCTGAACAAGGAATATACAACCCCTTTCCACTCCAAGGCCACAACAAGCTTTGCACAAACTTGTCAGAAAATAGATCCATTTTGGGTTGATTGGGGGAATAATGCTATCATAGCTGGGCTGCAAAAATCTGTAGAATAATTAGATGTTAGCAAAGAGTTAGAATTTTCTGATTCTCCTTGCTGCCAACTGGTAGCTGCTCAGAAATGTGGAGCCTAGATCTGGAAACTCTACCTCAAGGAGTAAAAGTCTAAAGAGGAAACTGGCTGCATTTGTGTAGGTTCCTCTGTGCAACTGGTGCCATTCTTTTTTTTTTTTTTAAAGGAAACTCACCTTTAAAGTGTTGTGATCTTTTTCTTCCCCCACCAAAGCCTGTGAAAAGCCTACCTTGCTTAGTGTCCATCAAATCATCCTTTTGAGTGTGGCAAGCTCCAGATTTGTTAAAGTTGGAAGTCCTCAAATTGGCAATGCTGGAAACAGAATTAAAGAGAAAATTGCCTGCTTCTATCTTTGTAGCACAAGTGTAGCCTATAGATTGTTGGGACAAAATAAATAAATATAGATCAATCCCCCAGAAATTGCTGAGCCATTAAAACAGTTTACACAGCATCATAGATAATTATGATTATCCACCTCTCAAGGATATTAGAACTGCCAATTTTCTGCAAAGCAAAATAAATAAATAATCGGGAGCAGATGTTGATAACTCAAACTGGTTCAGTAAGAACTTTAGGCATAGCTGTCAGCAGCAAATACAAAAAACAAGTGCTGATGAGATAGAAAATACAAGTGTGACTTCTTTTCAAATAATAAAGGGAAACAAATGCTTACTAGCAGATGATTCAGACAGTAAGAAAGTGGGGAATACTGTCAGGTCAGCTTGCATCTTTAAGAATGTTGGTTTTGAGGCAGGAGAGGGGATATATGGGTGGAACAGATGAGATAAAAATGTCTACTCCCACTGTTCAAATATATACTCACATGTCCTTTACTGTCTCATAGGCCTCTTCTGTTATAGTCACTAGGAGTTGAGTTCAATTCAAGAAGGCTATCTTCATATGCAGGAAAAGTGAGTTAACTGTAAAGTGTAATCTTTCTTTTAAAAAATGAACATTTATTTATTTGTAGATGTGCTTTTCCTATAGGAGCTCAAGGTATATACAGCAGTTCCTCCAACATTTTTTTCCCCATGCAATAGTAATCCTGTGAGGTAAGTTGGCCTAAGGTCATCCTGTAGACTTCCATGTCTAAGCTTGGTCTTGAACCTACACTTCCCTGTTCTAGTTAATCACTGCAAATTCCTTCAGTCTAACCCCATTTTAATATATCTTCTGCTATTTACACATAATTTCCAGTAGTGTACCTGCCTCTATCCCTTTCTCCAGATTTTGGGGTATGGAAAGACAAGTATACCAGTATGTATACCAGTATGTATCTGATGCTGCCATTCATCCCACTATAAAAGCTACTGAGAACAGAAAAGCCAAATTCACTCATAGAAAATTTTGTGGAATAATGAGGAATGCAAATGAAAGAGGAAAGGCCAGAAATTATACTGTGCACACCAAGACAGGGTTCACCAGTTATCCATATACCAATAACATCTACCAGCATCCACATATAACACTGCTTGCTTCTGTGATTGCTTCTAACAGCAACAATAGCTTGACAAGGACTTTTTATTTACCTATGCAGACCATGAAGCTCAATTAAGGTGCTGATTCCCTGTTTAAGCCCTTTCCACGACCCTCTTGTCCATTCCCTCCCATTTTTTGCTCCTCTAGTGTATTTGTGTATATAAGAATAGTATTTTGTGCTGGATAAAAAAAGAGTGAATATCTATAGATATCTTATACCAAGTCTGGCCACTGGTTTAGGCAATTATAAACCACTGGTTTAGGCAATTATATTTGGTATGGTATTACCACTTCCTCAAAAGAAATCTTTCTATGTCAAAAATGTACAATGGTGTAACTAACGTCTGCTGGAAATGTTTACAGGGTGAAGGAATCTTTTACTATCTTTGGTGGACTTGTGAGAAGGCTAAAAAGTTCTGGGATCAAATATGTATTACTATTCAAAAGATTTTTAAAGTAAATATACAAAGAAAACCAGAACTTTTTCTTTTGGGATTGATGGAAAAGGAATTAGAGAAACAACATGGACTGTTGCTGTTATACATGATCACGGCTGCAAGATTGCTATATGCACAATGATGGAAAGATCCACAAATACCTATGGTTGAAGATTGGATTGTTAAATTAATGGACTTGGCTCAAATGGCTAAATCAACAGCTTTAATAAGAGATCATTCTGTTTCTGCATTTATATCAACTTGGCAACCACTTTTGGACTACTTGCTTGTAATAGAAAAGAATGATGTTTTGACTTTGGGTTTTAGAGATTAAATGGTTTGCGCTAATAGAAACAATGTTAAGATAGGTTAATTAATTGTAAGAGACTAGATTTGTAAACTTATCTATATCTGTATCGGAGAAAGTCAGAAGTCACTTTCCTTTTCTGTTTTCTTTCTACTGACACTTTTATAGTTAGTTCTTTTTTCTTTAGTTCTGTTCTCTATCTGTTCTATATTCTCTTTTGTTTGTATCTTAACTATATCTTGAAAATAATAAAGTTTTATAAAAAAAAGGAAAGAAATCTTTCTGGATTTGTTGAGATAAGGATGAAATGAAGCATCTTTTCTATACAAAGTACATGCTGAACCTTAAAAAGAAAACAGATAATGTGGGAACGAAGTAATTTAGTTAAAAATCTTGAAAGAGGATCCTGAATCCACTGCACTTTTCAAAAATTATATTTACATGAATTATGCATTCTCACAGTAATTTGCATCCTTGTGGCATTTCAACCTTTTGATTCAAAACAGGCTTTTGAGGCTCATAAAATAATCTGATGGATCATGACTCCTTTCTACTGCTAAAATGAAATATTAGTATCCCACCAAGTTTCTTAGATGAAGACCACCTGGGAACAAAACTTTGGAGCAAAACAGGCTTTTGGGCTAAGCTAAGGTGATCCTTCTCTCAAATTAAACTCTACTTCCAGAGTTCTTTCCAAGTGTATGTATTGCCAAGCAACCGTCTTCAGCAGAGACAGATGCTGAGATGAACAACTTAATACAGTGGCCTTTTGGGGACAGAATGAAATGTGGGTTGGAAGATGCTATTATTTACCTTGCAAGACCATCTCTATCATAAACCCTGCTGAGCAACATGGCAGATTGGAAAGGGTGGCAAATTGTGCCTGTCACTGCTGTCATCACTGCTGCTAGAATCATAGTAATTGAGGAATGAGTTCATCCTGAACAACTGGAGATTACCCATGTTCCTGTCACTAAAAAGTCAAGTGGGGAGGAAGAGACAGTAGCTTGTCTGCCCATTCCACAAAAACATTATAATATTGTGCATCTGATATCTTGGTGGAAAGCCCATGAGAAAGCCCATGAGAAGTCAGCCCTCTTCCTTCCCTGTAGCAACCATACATCCTAGTGGTCATGCACATCTCTCTGTCTAATCAGAACTCAATTATTTAATGCTATTAACATAAAGAAAGAGATATGAAATGAGAATACTATGTATTAAATACCAATATTATCCCATAACCAGTCTTGCAAAAACATTAAACTAAATATGGGCACAGAGAGAAAATTCCCCTGGGAGCTGACTTAGAGCTGACCTGAAAAACAAACCAGAGAAACCTAACCCAGAGAGCCCTCACTGCTACAGTGCCTCTAGATCTTTCTATCCTTTGTCTCGGCAGAACGGAAAGCTGAACAGAGCACCATCTGAAATTTCCTCTTCCTTTCTGCCCCCCTTCCCCTATTGGAAGGAAGGTACAAGCCTCACAGATGATCATTATTTTCATAGCTCTTCCACTGTTCGATGTTAATACAATCAAGCTAGAAGTCATCATAATAAGCATCATAAAATCTGCTTCAAAAAAAGTTGCCCATCAAATGCTAAAAATATAATATTGGCTGAAGTGGATTGTTGTAAGGCATTTTGGGGAGACCAGGGGAGGGGGGAGTGAACTAGAAATGTTGCCAAAAAGTAAATAAAAAAATACTGCTTTCCATCCTGTCTATCTAATAATTCTATCATCTATCTACAGTGTCTGTCTGTCTGTCTGTCTGTCTGTCTGTCTGTCTATCTATCTATCTATCTATCTATCTATCTATCTATCTATCTATCTATCTATCTATCTATTGTTAAGTATAGATATATCTGCCTATAATAGATCTATCTATCTATTGTAAGTAGATATATCTGTATTTAACAGTGCATGATAGAGATAATTATTAGATAGAGATGTAAATATAGAGATACACACATACAAATTCAATGAGGTCCTTTACTCACTATGAAGTACCCTCTGTATCTGTTCTCAAAACCAGAAAATAACCACAGTTGCTGAAGGACTCAACCTGGTTGATCTAGATCTTCCGAGTTCTTCTGGAGGGCACATGTTCTTGTACAGAAGGCACAAGTTCCAGTTACCTCTGTCCATTGCTGTGCACAGACATACTAGCGAGACAGAAGATTCATTAGTAAAAAGGCAATTTTTTATAAGCCAGCTTTTTCATGCCCTGAAGCCATAAAATTATTCACTGATCTCCCACTGTGTTGCCACTTCAATTAGTGTTAAGTGTTGAACTTTATGTTATATATCTAGTATTGATAGTTTGAAAGTGCATGGCACAACTTGCCTTTAAAAAAAGAATCTCAGTGTTTTAAAAGAGTATTGAATGTTTCGTAAATATACAAGCAGCCACATTTGTTATACTCCTCAATTAGATGCAGGAAATTTAAGTCTGAATATCATTGTATAATTTCCACTAACTTAAACATTGATCTGCTCAAGTCACTCACCCTCTAGCAGGATTTTAATTAAATGAACTTTATTCACCTTTTCCCACTAAATTCTTTAGATTCATTTTCTCTTGCTACTGAATGCATTTTCCAGTGAAGTTTTAAAACTGTAAAATAAGGTTGAGTAAACTATGTGCCTATGAAGCAGAGGTGCCCAAGCTGACCCTCAATATTTTTTTTAGTATTGAAAATTTGGATATATATTTTCCATCTTCCAATTAGCTCAAGCTAGCCGAGCAAAGTTATCACCTATCAGCCTATCTCTGTGGCAGATGACTCCAAAGGCACTGTTAATGTAATATAGTGTCTATATGATCACTTTTTAAGATAATGTTAACTCGAAGTGTCATGGAGCTGAAAGGTTCATAGGCAGCAATCTAATGCAACCCCTTAGCTCAGAATTTGCAAAGTTGACATAAAAACATCCAGGACAAATTGTTATTCCACCTGTTCTTGGTCATATCTAATGAAGGAAAGCCTACCAGCTGTCACAGTCAGGAAACCAATCCTAATTTTCATCCTAATGTTTAGACAAATGTTTTTTTTTTCCTGAAATTTCTTCCTTTGGGTATGGTTTTAGCTTTTCTCTCTTGAGAGAAAGAGGGAAAAAATTCTCCCATTTATCCCATTTATACATTATGAAGAATACCATACTTCACCTTAAGGGTTCCTTCTCCATGTGAGAGTGAGAAGACAGCACAGCATCTTATAATTTTCCTGAACTTCTAGTTAGATATCAAGATGTGGTCGCAGTGATGTCTGTGGAGAGGGCATCAAAAAAGTCAAGATGGTAGTCATACCCATGTGATCAAAGCTTTCTCCCTTTCTCCATGTGACTACAAAAGGGGAGGTTTCATGCAGGGGTAGGGGGTGGCTTTTGGGACAGCCACCCCCTACCCCTTGCAGATACTGTAAAGTGATAGAATCTATGAAGCATGGTAGAGTACTTCTATAAATCATCAAAATACCTAGAGTGAGAGTGCTTCAATGGGTCTACATCCAGACTATTGCAAGAATTTAAAAGAAAATACTTGCAATAGTCTGAATGTAGACCCATCGAAGCACTGTCACTCTAGGTATTTTGATTATTTACATGAGTCCTCTGTTCCAGCACAAGTCCAGTGAACTGTAAAAAAAAAAAAGGAGAAAAACGTCCTATAATCTTATATGCTATTTCCTTAATAAACTTTATCTGATACCTACTGCTGTTCATATAATTATCAAAACATATACACAGCTTTTTTAGTTTTCCAAAATGTTACAGCTGCACATGCTTTGAAAAAAATTGAAAAGAAATGCTTTGGATCCAGTGTAACCCCAGAAACTTTTTGCCCCTCAATGCACACCCAACCTGTGGTGTGCTGGAGCCAGCTTTCATTGGCACACAAGATGGCTGGCTGTGGAATTCTGGGAGTTGAAGTCCACACATCTTAAAATAGTTGAGGTTGAGAAACACTGCTCTAGACTGACCTGCTAGCACCTCTCTTATAAAAGAATCCTAACTTGCAGAGATAGGGAAGAGCTTTGTTTCTGATTCTGGAGAAATCTTGTTGATCAAAATATCAGATGGTATGGACTCACAGCCTGATTCAGGAAATTATTCTCCCTAACAACTTGAAGAAAGATCAGTGACTTAGATGCTCCGTAACACCTCCAACAACAATGTTATTCAGAGACGGCAAAAGCAGTCCCTGTTAACACAGCTGGCTAGTGAAAGGTTATAGCTCATTCTAGTCACAGAAAATGTCTGTAAGAGCCTAGATAATATAAAAGAGCCCCATACATCAGTATATAATGAAGAGGTCAAACTTAGTTTAACTGCTGGAGCAAATTGTAGATGTAGAAATACACATCTAAATGAAGGGAATGGAACCATTTCAGCAAGCACAGGAAGAGATCGACCAGGCCCGCACTCATGACAGGAATGTCTAATAGGCACCTGATCCTAAAGCCATTTACTGGGAAGCACAGCACATTGATCGCAGTGATCTATATTTCCTACAATTGCTGATGATTGCAGCCAAAGCTGAGCATGGCACAAGCTGTGCCTATTTAACAGAAGAGGGGGAGAACCTTGCAGGAATACCAGAAGGACTGTGTGACATTTGGTGTCACTACTTCTTTCCCTGCCCTTCCAAGAGGGCAATGTGAAGTGGGGGTCTACCATGCTAGAGAGGACACAAGGTACAGACTGTGCAGAGCGGCCTCAGAGACAGTCCAACACATAGTGGCAGGGTGTAAGATGCAGGCAGGAACAGCATACACTGAATGGCACAACCAAGTAGCTGGCGTTGTGTACAGGAACATCTGCTCAGTGTATGGGCTAGACCCTCCCAAGTCCAGTGGGAGATTCCACAGAAGGTCATGGAGAATGACAGGGCTAAGATCCTGTGGGACTTCCAGATCCAAATGGACAGGCAGATACTGGCCAGTCAACCAGACACTGTGGTAATAGATGAGGACCAGAAGATAGTGGTGGTGATAGATGTAGTGGTGTGAAGTGACAGCAACATCAGGAAGAAGGAGTATGAGAAGCTGGAGAAGTACCAGGGCCTGAAGGAGGAACTAGAGAGGATGTGGAAAGTGAAGGCCAAAGTGGTCCCAGTGGTGGTAGGGGCACTCGGGGCTGTGACACCTAAGCTGGGAGAGTGGCTCCAGCAGATCCCAGGAGCAACATCAGAGCTCTCTGTCCAGAAGAATGCAGTGCTAGGAACAGCCAAGATACTGCACAGAACCCTCAAACTCCCAGGCCTCTGTTAGAGGACCCGAGGTTGAGGAAGACACGTACCACCCATAGGGGTGAGAAGGGAATTTATACACACATGCGTGCACACACACGCATATACACAGACACACACACACACGCATATACACAGACACACACACACACGTATACTGTATATCATTAAAACTGATGAGATTGAAATAATTGGTTACAGTGGAGCAAGGTTAAGCATATATATTATACACTTCCCACTGACATTGTTGGGAATAAAAATATTTCCCTAAGGATTAAGCTGAGCTCCAAAATCTCAACCATTGGTTATCATGGCTGGGCAGATGGAAGCTGTAGTCCCAAGTTTCTGGAGGGTGCTGGGGTACCTATGCCTGGCATTTTGCAGATAATATTTCAAATCTTCTTTGCAAGAAAGCTTAGTTGTGCATTGTAACTTAAAAATAAGAAGCCCTGGAAATGCCAAACACAGTCCATAATTCTGTACTTCTATTAAGACTACCCTATGTTTGCACTGCAGTCAACAACATCTCTAATAGAAGAACTATAGATATACTTTACAGGGCAGCTGCACATTGACTGGCAGTGCTGCAGAGCATAAATTTGCTGTTAACTGCCCAGAGCTGGTGAATGGTTAGCCTTAAACATTAAAATTATACAATTAAATATATAAAAAATTAAACAGATGAATGAAGCTTGCCTTGATTTGACTGGCAACTCTCACTTCTACCCAAAGGGATCCAGGCATCTGGGGAAAGGGTGTCAGAAAAGTCAAGTTGGCAATCACAACTGTGTAATAGAATCCCCACCCATTTGTTTACATGCATTACAACACACATAAAAAAAGATTGATGCCGCAGACACTCCTGATAAGGAGAGTCTAAAGGAAATAGGATATGGGATTGTGTCTATAGTACAGGCAGTCATAATATATGGCAGACTTCTCAGTTTGATTCCTTTTAGATGTGTTGGGATTTTAACTTTCCTTTTGACCATTCTAGGTGAGAATTCAGGGAGATGTAGTTCCAGAACTGTGGCAGAGTGCTGGAAAGTGTTTGGCCCAAGAGATAAAAAACAACAACAACAACACCAGGCATTTCTACAAAAATAAATGTATTTACAGAAAGCACAAAAACATATTTACAAGCTTCTGCATTCTCACAGGCTCAGAGAGGACTGGGAGGAAGGCAGATAGAAAGGAACCCGAAACTAACAAGCCCAGGCAAGCTGCCCTCCAGGCAAATCAGGAGCTTTACTTTATATGGTCATGCCTTTTCACACCCCAAACTAAGGATACTTAAGTCGGACCTGTTCACCCTGCCAGAGTGATTTGTTACCATAGTAACCTTAATTCCTCTACAGCCAAATTTCTTGCAGAAAAAAACAAATACCAACAAGTACTATCTACAGGGCATCAATATTCCCAAATAAGGCACTGGGACCAGCAGCTCACATTGTTCTCTTCCTGTTGGATTTTGGCTCTGCTAAGGCCGAGCACTGAGATTATGAACTTCAGCAAACAAACTAAAAGGTCAAAAAGGAACTGAGATTATCCATTTGTGTTAATTGATGAAAGCTGCTGGCACTTATTAAGAAATTAGTTCCTTGGAATGTGGTGAGATTTAATTCTGAATAAAGATTTCTCTTGTACTAACGAGAATTTAGTATTGTTTACTCATAATAAGCACAATCCTATGTATGTTTCCTTGTTTCCAGTGAGACTTCAGAATAAGTAAGTTTAAGCTTGCAGCTTCAATCGGACTAAATTCAATGGGATTTAGTAACTTTGTAATCCATAAACCTCAAAATCCTTTATAGCTAAAATCTATTGCACTCAGCTGAATTTGCTTTTCTTTGATCTGTGGGCAATCTTCCTCTCTTTGCCCTTTGGTCTTACTGGTGTGCAAAAGAACAGGTTTCAAATCCCTGGAAATTAAATTCAGATATTATTTGAGTAACTTTAAAAAAAAAAATCTTTGTTTTTCTTCAAGGAGGAAGAGCAGGAGAAATCTCTTTTGTCTTCAAATCCAGACAGGCACCCAAAGTGTTTTTGCTTCCAAATTATTTGAGAATGAACTTAACAAATTGCAACTGCAGCTGGAGATGTTAACTGACAGCTGTTTGAACAGGAATGCTAACTGCTTTCATACTAAATTAGCCATTGCTGAAATTAAGCAGTGCCACCGCGAAGCAATTACAGGCAGCCTAGCTTCAGAAAATCTTGGCCGATTCAGACGGCAGCCCCTTACAGCTGGATTACTGGCGCAGAGAAATAGAAAAACACTAGGAACACACACCCTTAGCATCAAGCTATATGTTTGCACTGGCCTGGAGTACTGGTTGGTTATGAGCCCCACACAGCTTGGAATCAGCACAAATGCTGAAGGGAGGGTCAAGGCATCAAGTAAAGGGATCAGACAGTTGCTTCACAGGCAAAATCCAGAGGACCAGAAGTCACCTGATCTGTTATCTGTCTCATATCAGTCACTCTGGGAGCAGTCCAGTTCAATTTGATCCCTGGATCCAGACCATGATTGGGGGGGGGGGGGACCTGCTCTGTCTTTCGTTATTATAGCATTGGCAAAACATGAGCAGCTGTATCTTTTTTTTTCCTGACAAAATATAATAATGTGTGCAGATATGTTACATATTTACAAGGGAATGGCTTGTGTCAGAGTTCACCAAAGTAACAGGGAGCATTAAACACCTTAACCCAAAGTCATGATGGGGCCAGGTAGTCTATAAATTTAAGGAACAAATAAATCTCCAACCTATATTTTCAGCCCACAGGTATACTCTGGAGTTTGAAAAAGAAGAGGGGCAACTGTATGATAATGTGTGGTTAGTCCCTTAATCACTCTGTGCTTCTGTAAGGGGAACAAGTATTTGAGAACAATGCTCAGAAAAGGCTCTGAGGCAAACCATGGTTGATTATAAGTGGTGTTCAATGTGTAATTTAAGATAGCATGTATTTTAAAAACTGTAAATAGCAGCTGTCTGCAGCAGATGGTAACACCTTGCTGACCTTAGCTAGTCTCAAAAAGCTGAACAAGGTCAAACTTCCATAGCATTTGAATGGGAGACCACCAGAAAGTCCAGGTCTACAGGCTGGATGGAGAAGTCTCAAATTATCCCAGTAGAAGGCAATGGTAAACCAATCCCATATCATTGTCAAAGAAAATTACATGTAGTTGGACTGCATGTAGTCATAAGGTGTTGACCTTGGCTTGAGATCATCTTGACATGCTGGGAGGTGGTTCTAGGGTCAGGAAACACACCCAGACCACATCACAACTATTTGGCCTAGACAGGAAGTTTCTACTGGCACATGCCTCCCTGCACCTTATGCTGTCAGTCCTGACCAACCCCTCTCTTGGAATATATAATCATTATGGAACTGACAGCAGAAAATCCTTCTTTTCCTCTAGATGCAAAGAATAATCATTAGGCTTCTCATAAACTCATGCACACTTGCCCAAGAATTGGAGAGTTTCTGAACCCTGTTGCCAAGGCTTCCCTCTTTCAATGAACAAAAGAAGACCCTTTTGGCATCTGCCCAATACACACTGAATATAATAAACATCTTTGAATGTTTGAAGGACACTTGTAGGGGTTTTGAATGGGACCGATCCTACTAAATGTAGTCAAATGTGCAGATGTAAACCAGAAGTTGAAATATAGGAGTTTTCTGATTGAGGAGACAAAAGTAATTTTGTCTTTGAGAAAACTAATTTGAGGTTAAATTACTTTTAACCCCCCTCCCCATTTCTACTCTCTCCTTTTTTAGAAAAGAAGACAAGCTTTTCCAGCCTAGCTTTTTTAACCTTCTTAAGGGTGAACTTTGTATTTATGAATTTTAATTATGCCTTAATTGGATTGCTTTTAATTTATTTTTGCACATTTGTTGTGTTGCTTGCTGCCTTGATTGTCCTGGCTATAAAAGAAACAAATCTGTGAATATCTGCTAATGTGATGCATAAAATTTGGCTGAAGGCATTTTGGTCCACTTTCGTTCCTCCATACAGGACAATTTTCTTACTCCTGTAATTATTCAGATCATATTTGGTATTATTTGGCACACATTCTTTCCAGTTTATCCTCTGTTTGCAGCACTTGCCATCAACAAACCTCAAAATCAATGTACTGTTAAATAATTTGTTTTAAGAAAGATTATCCCAAAGTCTGAAAAAGTATAATAATCAAGGGATTTATTTGTAATGAAATATTTAATGAAAAACCAATCACATAATGCCTGAATGATTTTGAGCTAGGCTGCAATGCATTAATCTTCTTAATAAGTGTTATGGTAATATGATATTCTAAAAACACAATAAGAAATAGTTATACCTTACTGTTCAATTGACCTTCAAGGACATTGCAGAATAGATATACTCTGTTTTTCATTTAATGTTATGACAGCCTTTCCCATAATTCAACTCACATAATTTCTAGATAGCATAGCCAACTAGAAGTTGGATTCCAGTATGTCTAAGCAGGATATCTGGTGGGGAGGAAAATCTGAATTAACACACATAGTAGTTTAAGAAGTGTCACACCATGTGACATGTCACATCATATCACATCACTCACACCTTGGGTTGAATCTAGAATCTTCATTCCATCAGTGGAAGGCTGGATTCCATTTACAGATTGGAACTATGGTAGCTGACCATCTTACCACGTAATAATTCATCCTATAATTTAAAACATAACTGCACTTATATATTCAAAGAACAGTGATCTGATTTATAATGGGCAGTGGATATCAATATAACCACCCTATTTTCAGATTTTCCAGATTGTGTATTTTTTAAAAGGTAGCAAACAAAAATTAGTCTGTTGTTTTATAATACTCGCTTTAAAGTGCAATATTAATCCACCTCTCTTAGGAAACTCATGAAAGAGCAAAGTTATTATTTTTTCCTAGTTTGCAAAAAAAGAAATTGAAGCTGAATGATAATGGTGATGGCCACTAAAGGTCATAAATACCCATTATTTTAAAAATAACAACAATACAAAATAGGCTTTCCGAATTGTATTTCCTTTGTAACCCTAATATAGGAATTGAACTGAACTGGCAGGGAAGAGTGACCTAAGCTGCTTCTTTCCATTGTTTTTCCTCATAGGGGTGAAACTCCCTATGTCTCTTGATAAGCCTCCAGCTTAGGTTGTGGGGGAAGAGGTGGATGGTCACATTCCAT
The DNA here is from genome assembly GCF_035149785.1 of Candoia aspera. Lineage (NCBI taxonomy): Eukaryota > Metazoa > Chordata > Lepidosauria > Squamata > Candoiidae > Candoia > Candoia aspera. Next base: position 146,916,956 of record NC_086153.1, read on the forward strand.
CACCATCCAAGGCCACCCTTGCTAATGCCACTACCACCACCGTCACTTTTACTGTGGTGACAAATACCATTTAATTTTATCTTATGGAGCACTCTGGAACTGGCACCATGCAATTGGTGATGGTTGGAGAATGCTTCCAACACTTGCTTATCCATTGCTGACTGCACTTTATATTGTATTCTACATTCCTTCAAGTGGTTAAATGGTGCTTGGAAATATTTTTAGTCGGACACTATTAGATTTACAACTCTATGGTAAAAAAAAAAGAATGTTTTCCCTTAATGTAATAAAAAGTTGGGTTCAAGAAGACTTGCCCATTGCGTTCTAACATTTGGGTCATTTTATGTTTCTTTCCCACCTATAATTAGCCATCCATCCATCCACATTCAACTTTCTCTACAGCCTCCTGATTACCCAGCCTCAAAATCAGCTCTGGAGATCTGGGGATCTTCCACAGCTGTTCTCAGTGGAATTCAGAGTATCACATGGGAGAAGAGGACAAAGGAATATCCTGTGAACTGACACGTCCCCTCTCCCTCCAACACACATGAGGAGAAGGGAATACTGTCTGGTGATCCTAGAGGAAAGACAGGATATAAATGTACTGCAGAAACAGAACTGAATGTAGTTTATTAGCCATCTCTGAGTTGTAGTTTATCAACAATTAGTGAGACAGAGTTTCTTTGCCCCTTGATGTAGGTGCATTGGAAAAGGTACAAGTGTGATGTGTGATGTAATCTTTCACTGAGCAAATCAATAAGGAAGTTGTTATTATGGTTGGTCACACAGTCACCCAGATGTTTAGACTGGATTTGGTATTTTTGTCCACTTATTATTATTATTTTGCAAAAAAATAAAGGTCTCTTATATGTTCTAACAGAACTTCCTTCTATTTTCAAGGGCTTAAAACAATTGCCTTCATTTTGTGGGTTATATCTGATGCTTGATAAATAACAAGCTTTCCTTTTGATATGTTCAAAATTCCTGAAGAAAATAACAGAACAGCATCCTAAACAACCACACCTGCCTTTTAGTTATGATCAAGACTACTATTAACCACATTACACTACAAGTTAATAAAGGCAAATAATCACTGTGTTGGTCATTTCAGGTCTCAGAAGGCACAAAAGAATTGCTGGGAAGGAAGGAAGGAGGGAGGGAGGGAGGGAGGGAGGGAGGGAGGACGGATGGACGGACGGACGGACGGATGAGCATTTCAAGATTTGGCTCAACAGCATGCAAATGAATCGTCCCTTATCCTCCTAAATCACTGAAGTGCATCCAAGAGAGCCAGAGGGATGAATTGGGATTGGGAAATAAACTAACCTAGTGATGTAGATCCAGGGCGAGGTGGGCAACACGACAAGGCTTTTGTGTGTCCTCCAGTGGAAACCTGGAAAGGAATGAAGTGTTTATCCCAGCAGACTTTTAAATGAGGAGGAGGTGTGTGTGTGTCTTATCATGCAATACCCCTCTCTTCACTTTCAAAGCTTGTCCTTTTAGCATGGGAATTCATGCAACATTATGTTCATTTAAGTTTCTTTTTAACTTTAATATTTCTTATCCTGTTATTTGAAAGCTACATGTGAGCTGATTCAAGCAGGACCTTACACTGACCTGAGTATAATTAAATAAAACAGCTGTGTTCTTGGAATTAAGTATTCTTTAACTCTTTCTTGACTATAATTTTAGTCTTGTAAAATGTAACAGAATGCATCCAAGCTCAGCTGTTGAAATAGCGTATTTAAACCAAATTAGGCCTGCTTTCCACACAGTGTCTTCTAATGTGCATTTATTTAAAGAAAATTATTTGTATTCTACACCTAATCTCTGAAATCACACAAACTGGCATCTGTGACCAACTTATTTCACAGCAGCCCCATGGTTGTTAGTCAGAAAGCTCTGGGTGGCTGATGTTCATCGCCACAGGAATTGTTTTAGCAGATCATGCTTGATGGTGAAGCATTCATTCATTTTGATGGACCAGTGCACCCAGGTGCGAGATTTAGAAGTGCTGCTTTCATTGTGAAATGTCTCAAAGGAAGGGGCACAATCCAGCAAGTGCCACAGTGATACCCTCCATTTTGTCCCCTGGGGCTTCAGAAATCCTGTAGAATGCTGAAGAGGATCTCACTTGCAGGGCTTCAGATATGATAATTTTTTTGGAAGTTGTTTTTTTTTCCATATGTTTTGAACCAGAGGAACAATTTAGATTTCATGATCCTTGGGGCAAGAATCCTTTTAAGGACAGAGGTTGTTCTCCCGCTTTTAAATGCTACATCAGTGGCATGACATGGTGTTCAATTGTAGGTTTAGAAGAGGCAGAATGATTTGCCATAAACACTTATATTACTGTAATGGTACTTTGGGGGATCAGGGGAAGATGGTATGGAGAAAAAAAAAATTGAAGATGTTTACCAGCAATAGAATTGCTGTGGGCATGAGATCAATAGATAAATATAGATGGAGAATGGGAAAGCAGAAACCAGCTTCACATCTCTCGAAGCATAGTCCTTTCAACTTTGCGAGCACATTCAAGCCAACTATGTCTATTTTCTGTAGCACAGTGAGAGTCCTGAGTGCCATGCAATGAAGTGTTTGGTGTGCTTTCATGCTGGGGAACTGGGCGTGCACACACACACAGAGCATTGGGACGACTTCTGCTTCCCCAAAACGCACACAGTGCTTATATCCAGCAGAATTAGACATTGAAAAGTCTGTTAACTGGTAAAACTGTTCAGTTTTCTCTATTTAAATTACCCAACCCCTCCCTGAGCAAGATGGAAAGGTACATGGGAGAGATGTAGAAACCTCCATATATGAAGTTTGATGAGGAAATATGTGTTCATCCATGAGTCTATGAATGAATGGGCAGGCACATGAGGGTTCAAGTCTTAGTGATCGATTTATGAGTTTTACTACACATTTTGGTGGTTGTTGTTAATTAATTTTTTATTTTATTTATTTTCTACCCCGCCTTTATTATTTTTATAAATAACTCAAGGTGGCAAACATACCTAATACTCCTTCCTCCTCCTATTTTTCCCACAACAGCAACCCTGGGAGGTGAGTTGGGCTGAGAGAGCATGACTGGCCCAAGGTCACCTAGCCGGCTTACATGCCTTGGGCGGGACTAGAATTCTCAGTCTCCTGTTCTCTAGCCCGTTGCCTTAACCACTAGACCAAACTGGCTCTCATATGATGATCATGTCCATTTAGTTTTTTTTTTTTAATATTGCATATTAATCTTTCATCAAATTGTGGCAAGTTCTTAGTGGTATGGGGATACCAAGTCATCTTGTATGCCTCCTGAAGAATCTGTATAACGACCAAGTAGCAACAGTAAGAACAGACCACGGAACAACGGACTGGTTTAAGATTGGGAAAGGAGTATGGCAGGGCTGTATACTCTCACCCTACCTATTCAACTTGTATGCAGAACACATCATGCGACAAGCTGGCCTTGAGGAATCCAAGGCTGGAGTTAAAATCACTGGAAGAAACATTAACAATCTCAGATATGCAGATGATACCACTTTGATGGCTGAAAGCGAAGAGGACCTCAGGAGCCTTATGATGAAGGTGAAAGAAGAAAGTGCAAAAGCTGGTTTGCAGCTAAACCTCAAAAAAACCAAGATTATGGCAACCAGCTTGATTGATAACTGGCAAATAGAGGGAGAAAATGTAGAAGCAGTGAAAGACTTTGTATTCCTAGGTGTGAAGATTACTGCAGATGCTGACTGCAGTCAGGAAATCAGAAGACGTTTAATCCTTGGGAGAAGAGCAATGACAAATCTCGATAAAATAGTTAAGAGCAGAGACATCACACTGACAACAAAGGCCCGCATAGTTAAAGCAATGGTGTTCCCCGTAGTAACATATGGCTGCGAGAGCTGGACCATAAGGAAGGCTGAGAGAAGGAAGATCGATGCTTTTGAACTGTGGTGTTGGAGGAAAATGCTGAGAGTGCCTTGGACTGCAAGAAGATCAAACCAGTCCATCCTCCAGGAAATCAAGCCGGACTGCTCACTTGAGGGAATGATATTAAAGGCAAAACTGAAATGGCCACATAATGAGAAGACAGGACACCCTGGAGAAGATGCTGATGCTAGGGAGAGTGGAAGGCAAAAGGAAGAGGGGCCGACCAAGGGCAAGATGGATGGATGATATTCTAGAGGTGACGGACTCATCCCTGGGGGAGCTGGGGGTGTTGACGACCGACAGGAAGCTCTGGCGTGGGCTGGTCCATGAAGTCACGAAGAGTCGGAAGCGACTAAACGAATAAACAACAACAACAATCTTTCATCATTATGATGTTGATATGGAAAGAAGGCAAAATTAAAATGCCTCAATATGCTGACTTATGGGACTATTAACAGGAGCCATAGAGTCCAAATCATGGGAAGTAATTGACTCACTGCTCTGCCTTGGTTGGGCCCTACTAAGAATATTGTGTCAATTTGGGACCATTGCAGTCCTAAAAAGGACATTGTCAAACTAGAGGGAGTTTAGAGAAGGACTACCAAGATGAGGGTCTTGAAACCAAGCCCTGTAAGGAATAGTTAAATACCTGGGTATGTTTAACCTATGAGAGAGGGGGCTGATGGGAGATAGATTATATTAGCAGTCTTCAAATATCTTAGATGTTGTCACACAGAAGTAGGAATGGGCCTATTTTCTATTTCCCCAGAGAGCAAGACTAGTACTCATGGGTTAAAATTACAGGGAAGATGGTTCAGGCAAGACATCAGAAGATTTCCTGACTGTACCAGCTGCCAGCAAGTGGAATATGTTGCCTCATGAGGTGGCATGTTCTCTTTCACTGGAAGTTTTCAAACAGAAGCTGCATTACCACCTCTCTGAAATGTTTTAGGACAACTTGTACTAAGCAAGGGGCTGAGCCAGATAATTGCTGAGGTCGTTCCAACTCTCTGTTGCCATGTTTGAAAACTAACTTGTCAGATATGTAAGAGAGCCCGCATTTCACCTCAGTTACTAACATGACATTAAGAATAACACACCCAAGCATGAGTTATGGAGTTAATGGCATGTTTGTGCACCTGCAGGTTATGTGCTATGCATTATGCAGACAGAGGCAATATGGTAACTATTTGGGCAGCAATTTGTGAAGTTTAATTTAAAAATCCTTTCCATTTACAAGGAAATTATGAAGGAAATTAGTAACCCCTTCCAAGTTTGCTTGGGAAAGAGGAAATCATTTATACTTATACGCATCATTAAATTAGTCCTGACTGGTAGAAAATCAAGAAAGAAGGGCTGATGTTATAGTGTGGAACCAAAGACAAAACAGCAGCCAGGTAAAGGCCAGCTGGCTAAATGCTTAATTAATTTTTCCAAAGAGGACGTAACCATCTGTGTTTGCTGGTCACCCTCTTTTGTCCCCATTAAAAAAACCTGGTTCTCATAAGACAGAGGCTTTTCCAGTGAATCAGGAAAGTTGCTAAAGCATCTGAATACCAGTCATTGGTTGAGAAATCATTTATAATTGAAAAATGTCCTACAGGGAGTTTATGGACTACATCCAACATCCTGAAAATGGATTTCCATTCAGGAAATATAGCTTTCCCCTGCTATCTCGCCTTCTTCATCCCAGGTCCAGACTTCTCCAACTCGGTAGATTTGATTGGGAGAGGAACATGAGCAATGGAAAGGGGATAGAATCCCTTTCACAGGCAGATGCTGTCTTTTCAGCAGTTGGATACATTTAAATACATTTCTGAATCATGGGTGTAAATTTGTCTATTTTGGGGGGAGGTGGAGCAAGTTGCAGTTAACTAATAGGTTAGGTTCCCCCCCTCCCGCCTTCATAGGTAAAGGTAAAGGTTTCCCTTGACGTAAAGTCCAGTCGTGTCCGACTCTAGGGGGCGGTGCTCATCTCCGTTTCAAAGCCTTGGAGCCAGCGTTGTCCATAGGACACTTCCGGGTCATGTGGCCAGCATGACTCACGGAACGCCGTTACCTTCCCGCCGAAGCGGTACCAATTAATCTACTCACATTTGCATGTTTTCGAACTGCTTGGTGTGCAGAAGCTGGGACGAGCAACGGGAGCTCACCCCGCCACGCGGTTTCGAACCGCCGACCTTCCGATCGACAGCTCAGCGGTTTAACCCGCAGCGCCACCACGTCCCTTTTTAACCCGCCTTCATACATAAGGTAAAAATAGAAAAAAGTGGAAATGGAATGCCATACTTTTTAGTATTCCATGGACAGCTGGGGACACACAATCTGAATGAAACCTAGGGCGATTCATTTTGTTTTGTTAAACTGATGCTTATGGGAGACCAGTGACACCAGTTGTCTTAGCAGCCCGTCTCAGAATGGGTGCTTGTCCAGAGGGCAACTGTTCCTTTGGGGATGCTGGTGGGGCATATGCCCTCTGCTCCACCAGCATTTACACCCACGTCTCATAGAACGTCCCATGTCTCATAAAACAAGGAAGGAAAGGTTAGACATTTTGTGAAATTCAATATTGTAATAGAATGTTAGAGTATATGTAAAATGCAAAAATGTGAGAAAATTCACATACAATCCACATATTAGTATTTTTCAGATTGCAGATGAAATAACGGGAGGAGAAATTCATTAGCTGCAAAACATCTCTATGAATGAAAGTAGAAGAACCACTGGGCTTACAAAAGGTTGACTAGATTAATTCCGTCTGAAACTGATCAGATCCTACCCCTCGTTGACTTCAGTGCAATTGGAACTTAGGCGCCTCTTGCTTTTGCTCTTCCAACATATTCTCAAAGTCAAAAAGCATATCAAGTTACAGTACATTTTCAAATACCTTGTTTGAAAGAAGATACACTTTTAAAAGTTGTATTGAAATGTGAATTTTTATGCAGACTTAATGATAAAGACTGAGAGCCAGTTTGGTGTGGTGGTTAAGGCATTGGACTAGAAACTGGGAGACTGAGAGTTCTAGTCCCACCTTAGGCACGAAGCCAGCTGGGTGACCTTGGGCCAGTCACTCTCTCTCAGCCCTAGGAAGGAGGCAATGGCAAACCACTTCTGAAAATCCTTGCCAAGAAAACTGCAGGGACTTGTCCAGGCAGTCACCAGGAGTCAAAAACTGACTCAGACACACACATACGCACGCACACAGAAAGATAAAGACCCAAACAAATGTACAATGAGAATGGACTTACAAGAAATTGATATTTATTAGAAATTGACTATCTTGCAACTGTCACTTTAATATATCTTTTAAATCTTTTTAGAAAAGAATTGTCAGTTTTAGCTCATCATTAGAGATGCACTGCTAAAATGCAAAATTAGTTTCTTGAGATGGTTGGGCATGCATTTATTTTTAAAAAATGATGCTACAAATTTGGTAGGAGATTTTTTTGTTGATTACCCAACTGTCTGAAGAACGTTTCTAATTGACTCTATCTAAATCAGTGTTTTATTGCTGGGAGTCTTGAGTGAAGGACTATTTGGAAATTTGGCCTTAATATACTAGCATGTATGCTTAATCTCCACTTGTGGTTAATTTACTGTGCAACCTGACTTAAAGGTGAATAATTCAATCATATAATGTGACATACACACACACAGATATACATAGATACATATAATTGAATAATATGACATACACACACACACACACATAGACACACACACACTCATATCTGTGTATGTGTCACACATACATCTTTATTCTGTGTGTATAAGTTTCCTTCCTAACCTTGTCCCATTTCCTGAAACTTTTATGGAAAATGTTGCTTTAGGTTGCATTCAAGGGCATAGCTCAATTGATGGAACAGAACTCCTTGATCCATCAGCAGAAATACAGCACTTAATGTACAAGCAATGCACAAGACAGGGCATGTCTGTGAAATTGTGTAAAATCTCTGGCAGTGAAAATGCTCCAAGTGAAACACGAGTAAGGGGGTTGAGATTGCAAATGACTGTCCGTTGAGAGTTTGTTTTTTACCTGCAGAAATTTGGCAAAGTGAGAACCAGCTGTCCGTGCATAGGTTAGCTGTCAGACAATTCAAAGAAAATAAGGAATAATGCCAAAATGTTGCTGTGAATGACAGAGCTATCCAAGATGGCTGTTTTTAGATAGTTAATTGTCACAAGTGGTGTTTAAAAAGCAACACTGCTAGGAAATATATCAGCAAAAAAATATAGAGGAAATAAAAGCAAAACTTGGAAGCTTTATCTTCAGGAAAGTTTATTTGCATGCAAGACCCAAGTCTTTGAAATATGCTACAGTCCTCCTAGTTAGATTTGTCTTCATTGATAAGCAAATTGCATATAGCCTGAGCCTTAGTAGTTAAAATCAGCATTCTTGTTTCATTATCCTGGAGCACCATGAAATTTTGATCTCACAATGGGACTGAAGAGGTAAAAGGGTACAATGAGTACTGTACTTATTAGCACAAGGCTTGAGGTTATGGGATGCCATGGCATAGACCCCCTTCAACCCTCTCCCATGTAATTAGTAAGTTCAAAGAAGCTTGCCTATCCTGATGGCTTCCTCACCATTCCATTCATTTCTTGTTCCCCATTTCTTTATCTGTGTCTTCTGTCAAATAACCAGTCTATATGAGCCTGTGTACTCTTCTTGGATACCTTTGTGGTTCTCAGGAAGCAAACTTCCAATTAAAAAAAATTAATAATGCTGACCGTGATTTGATAGTGCAGTGTTTTATCCATCTGAAGAAACACAGAAGTGTGCCCAGACAGCTCCAAATGTTTGTCTGGATGTCTAAGAGTGTCTGTTAGAGTCCCACCTCCCAGGGAGTACGTTGGATCTGGCCTGAGTGGTAGGCCTTCTCTGTAGTGGCCCACGTGCCCTTGAACACACTTCTCCTGGAAAGACATATGATGCCCTCCCTTCTTTAATTTCACAAGACAGTGAAGATACTCTTGTTCTCTTGTGTGTCTGATTCTGGCTGATTGAGTGTTCTGCTTTGCTTTGCTCCCCCTCCCCCGCCCTATCCCATTTTTATTCTCTGATCTTGTTTTAATTTCTTGCTTTCCAGGATACCACCCAGAGACTTACAATAGGAGGGGTTTACAAGTATTGTAAATAAATAAATAAGATAAGCATAAAATCCAAAGTAGTCTACTGATGATAATCAGATTGATTGGGGGTGGGTGATCTCTGCCTACTACAACAAAGATATCCATTGCTGCTAGTACTACTGTATTTGTTTTACACCTGGGAAGAACCTTCTGTTCTGTCTCAAGTCTCCATCTGATACTGTAGGTCTACATCAGGGGTGGACCACTTGTGCCCTGTGATTATGCCCTGTCACTCATTCCGGTTTTTTAGAGGCAGTGGTAGAACCATAGAGATGAAAGGGACCATTTAGAATATCAAATCCAATCTTCTGCCCAATGCAGGGGAACAAATTAAAATTTCCCAAACAAATGTCTGTCTAGCCTTGCTTGAACACATCCAAATAAAGGGAGCCCACATCTATCTGGGTACCAGGTATAAATCTCTAATTGCTGATCTATTTTTTAGTCCACCTCAGCTCTGAAGGACTCAGTGTCGTTCCCAGCAAAGCAGAAATAAGACAATAGAACATTATAAAAAGAAAGATTTAAAACCAAATTAGGATTATCGACATGCTTATAATAGCACCCACAATCAACTCAGGCGACAGGCACACTAGAAAAACATAGTCTTTATGGCCTTGTGAAAAGCAAAAAGGATGAAGACAAATGTTGCTCTGGGGAAAGTATGCTCCATAAATCTTGACATTTTTTTAAAAATGTAAGTTTATTTCTTTCAGAACAGCAAAATAAACTTGCTCTTTTAACAAAAAAAAGCTTAGTTATTTTAGAACTTGTTTGTACAAATGCTGCTTAATTTTTGCTCTGTTTTTAACACCTTGATTGATTTTTTTAATTGAATTGTTATTATAAGTCATTCTAGCAGCCCTTGGGCTGATGAACTGGTTGAAAATGTTTATATATTGGTAGTCCTTGGGTTATGACCATTCATTCAGCAACTGTTCAAAGTTACAATGGCACTGAATGAGGGGGACCTATGACTGGTCCTTGGAGTTCTGGCTGTCACAGAGTCCCCACAGTTATGTGATTGATGCCCAGCTCACAATTACAGTGTCACAGTGAGCTGTGGTTATGTATCACAATTTCTGACATTCCTTGCTGGCTTCTCACAAGCAAAGTCAATGGGGAAGCCAGCAGGAAGTCAGAAGTCACTAACATGTGAGGTCCTCACTTAACAACCTGTGTGTCCTCGCTTAATGACAGCAACCAGGACTGCCAGAATTGCTGCCTCTAAGCAACGCGGACACGTGACGTTGTGCTTTATGACTGCATTGCTCAGCTATGGCCTTCCTGGTCCCAACTGCCATCATAACCTGAGGATCCTCCAAAAAAGGAAGAAGAAGCACAATGACATTGAAAGCATAGTCAAAACTCCTGAATTCTCCCTGGCTTTCTCCCCTTGTCCATGTGCCCATGTTGAGTTCTGCCAGTAAAGATTAGTGTACAAGGCTCATGGTATATGTGTGATATATTGAGAGGACAGTCTAAAAAAGGAGTATCGAATAAGGCAATGCTTTTGTAAAATTAACTAATACTCCATTTGCATAAACATCCACAAACTATTATCTTTTCCCATGCACATACATATGTGCATACATCCATGCACATATACTCATATATATCCCAATCCTTCCAGCAGAATCAGCAATAAATAAAGAAAAGGATGGAAGAAAAGGAACTCTACAATGCATTACAGAGTTGGGGTGTATAAGACCACCATCTTCACGGTGTAGTAAATCACAGTTCAGGGGTTCTTTCTCCCAGATGGGCTGAAATTGTGGTTGGGATGAATTTGTTTCTCTTTGTGGTAGTAGGAGAAAGCTTGGGGACTGGAGAAACAACTGTATTTCCTTTTGTTTCAAAGCAAAGGGAATATTTACCTTGGGCTGCAAAACAAATGGAAGCCTGTATGTGCATGCTATGCAGAAGTCCCGTTTAGTTCAGGGTGATTTACTCCTTGGTGAGTGTGCTTGAGCTTTTTAATCTTGTTTAAGATTAAAACAAGAGACAGCAATAGTCCACTTATATCCAAGGAGGAGTAGCAATGAACATGCAAACCACATGGAGTGAAGGTAAGTGTATCCAGTTCTGAACCCATGGATATTTTCCATGTCATGGAGAATCCTCATTTTCAAGAGTCTTCACTCGTTCCTGGTAGTCCTACAGACAGAAGCAGTGGAGGTGATTTCACCTTCTTTCCCATCTCCTTCTAGCCATTTGCTTTCATTATTTGCAGTCAGGTAGCTCCACTTTCTAGCTATCTTCTTGCTTCCCACGTTCTCAGCAAGTGTGAGACTATCAGCCCAATTCACAGACAAGCATTTGCGGGGGCGGCGGGGACCTCAACTTCCTTTTGAGTAAATATGCTATAAGTATAGCTATTAAATTAAACTGGACTACAAGCAAGAATCCTGGGCTTTTAGGAGTTTATCTCGAGAAAATGTGTGCCTAAATTGCAGCATTTTGGCAGTGAGTAAAATGGTCACCCTAGAAATCACAATGATGATAAATGTTCTGACTCGTACTCAGTCTGTGATCTTTGCAGCTGTGGCTACTTATCCATCTACTAAGATTAAAAAACTGAAAAGAAAAAAAAAACTGACTAATAGAAATAAGACACTGTCCAAGTTCATGGCAAAGCAGCCTGGAAATGCTGGAGATCTGTTAGAAGAGGAACTCTGCTTACTGTAAAAGAAAGAGGTGGAGGTGGAGGAAGAGGAGGAGGAGGAGATGGAGAAGGGCATCATACAGGACATAAATTTTATAAATAGAAATGATTGCAGTTGTCCCTCTCAGTTTCATTCAGGTTTTTTTCAGGAGGGATCTACCTTCTCCTGCACTGTTTGCACCTAGCACTGTGCTAAAAATTCCTTCCTCTGCCTCTTTTTAACTTTCCCATTAAACAATTAAACATTCTATTGGATAGCGCATTCTTTCCAAAACAATAGAATTGTAGTATATTCTCACTGGTGAGATTTAAACTTGTGGCTTTCCTTTGCTTCCAAGATAGTAGAGGGCTGTGTCTGAGTGCCCTGTCTTTTATTGTACAAAACACTAATTTCCCCTCCCAGTTTTGCAAGTGGAGACAGTGTTTTTGTTGTATACCCCGGTACAACCCTGAATTTGGATCTCCATTTTTCAGTGGTGGCCAAGAGTTGTTTGGCAACTAAATCTACTGTGCCAGGCTAATGATGGTTCCTGTGGCTATTGTGATACAAACCTTATTTTCAACTCAGTGAGATGACTAAAATATGCTTCATGTGGATCTACCTTTGAAACGTGTTTAGAAACATCAGGTATTACAGAAAACTGAAGCCAGCAACCCAAAGAAACAATGATAATTTCCTGATACCTCCTAGCCTAGGAAACAAGTATACCTCCTAGCCTAGGTAATAGAAGTTTGAAGAATAAAATAAAATAAAATAAAATAAAATAAAATAAAATAAAATAAAATAAAATAAAATAAAATAAAATAAAATAAAATAAATAAAGTGGTTTGCACAAACCAGACTAAACCACTTAGATAATACACTTGCTCATAGGTTTTGGGATGTTAAAAACCATGGGTACCCAGACTTTTGCCAAGAAGAGTTCTATCAAATCTCCTATCAAAATGTGCCATTCTAGCATGCCAGCATCTTGGATCTAGTGCTGAATATAGGGCATCAGGGAATAAGCTTTTGCCCTCCACTGTGTGAACTGGTCTTCTGTATTCAAGTTTTGTCCCCAGAGCCCTTTTTCCAGCCACAACGTTCTCAGTTCCTTCAACAGTTCTTCCTTGGTTGTAGTTCCAATACCTGAATAAATTCTGAAGGATGGCTGGGGCCTTTATTGCTGTGACTACAGCTGATCCATTGCCTGAATAAGTACAGTAAAGAGAAACTCTGCATTATGAAAAATATGTGATCTCAAAAGAAGAAGAACCACCCATTTTAAAGGAGAAGAGCAACTTCAATAAATCCCAGTGTGGCATCTTGATAACATATACTGTTAATACATAGTCATAAATGTCTACTTGGTAATTCCCATTAAATTCACTACTCCTATGTAAATGGGTATACAATTGCAGACTGAAGAAAGAAAGAAAGAAAGAAAGAAAGAAAGAAAGAAAGAAAGAAAGAAAGAAACCAAATGCTATCTAAAAAGAGTGACTAAATCTCTCACATGCTAACAGTGTATATGCTCTCAGCTGCAGCTCTTAATATCCAGCCAGGATTATTATAATACTTAATTAATTGAAGGAAAACTCTTCACACACAGTGAAATCACACATCTTTTTTGGAACAATTTTATATTCTCTACAGGAAGCACTGCAATCTTAAGCACTTCTCCTTCTGTGAATTAGAGCATAATACCATTTTCTCTTTTGTGCTCTGGGTATTTTCTGCATCTGAAGTGTATACTGTATATTTTAAGGTGCAATTTGGGGTCTTTGTCAACCTGTGCTTTGTATGCATAAACTCTTCAGAATTTCTATCATGGGAAATCAAATCTCCAAAAATATCTATAAGGAGAGGATATTAAAAAGTCAAATAAGAACCCTTGGATTCCAAAACCTATGCCTGAATAAGGTTTGGTTCACCGATTAACACAGATCTGTATGCAGCCATGATTGGAAGTGACTATGAGAATGCAAACCAGAAATGTTCTAGATAAGCAGAGTATTTTTTTTATATAACTTTTTAAAAACTTTTTAAAAAGAAAGATTAAAAACTAACAAGAATTAATACTTAGAATAAAGAAAAAGAAGAACAAAGAAAAGAAAAAGACAAACCAAAAGTGCAGGAAAAAAAGAAAGAAAGGGGGGAAAAAGGAAAGAAAGAAAATACTGTTTAAAGAAGTAGCTTCCAATTTTCTTTACTGTAGTTATAAGTATAAATGTAAATTAACCTCTTACTCTATGGTTATAGCATGACTTACATTTTTTTCTATAATCTATTTTTGTTCCTAATCATCAAAACCATATATCGTAATTTCATTTTTTTCTGTTTCACACAAAAAGTCTATAAGGGTTTTCCAGTCAGCATGAAACTCAGATAATGTCATTTCTCTGATCAAAGCTGTCAGTTTGGCCATCTCAGTAAGTTCCATCATCTTCACCATCCATTCCTCCATTGTGGGTAATGTCAAATCTTTCCACTTTTGTGCATATAATAGTCTTGCTGCAGTTATCCTATATAAAATCAAAGTTCCATGACTTTTTTCAAACTGGTTATCAATCAGTCCCAAAAGAAAAGCCTCTGGTTTCAGTTGTATATTAATCTTTTAAATCCTCTGAATTAGTATACGTAATTGAGTCCAAAACTTTCTGGCTTTTTTGCACGTCCACCAAGCGTGATAAAATGTCCCCTCTTGTTTACATTTCCAACATAAATTTGAAGTATATTTATACATTGTAGACAATTTTTCCAGTGACATATAGCATCAATACACCATTTTATAAAAATTCTCTTTAAGATTGTAATATAATATAAATTTCAGTCCTTTCAACCACATATTCTCCCACTGTTCCATTTGTATATTGTAACCAACATTTTTAGCCCATTTTATCATACATTCTTTCACTTGTTCTTCTTCTGTTTGAAATTTCAATAGAAGTTTATACATTTTAGCAATAACATGTTCATCATTTGTACACAATTCTGTTCCAAACTCAGTCTTACAATGCTCAAAGCCAAGTTATTTTATCTACTTTAAATGTTTCAAGTAATTGTACATAAGAAAACCATTGACAAATGTATCCTTCTGTCACCAGACCTTCTCTTGATTTTATTTTTTATTATTTATTAGAGAAAAATCTAATATGTCACAGTAGGTTAGCCATTTGTGTTTACTTATCATTTCTTTTTATAAAATTCTTCTTGTCATGTTCGCCGTTTCAATGTCTTTGATACATCATAACGTTTCGCATGTCATTAGCCGGATGCGTGTTTCATCTTTCTCGGGAGGATGGGAGTACTTATCTTTTGGCTTTGCTCTGGAATGTATTTGCATTATCTACTGCGCTCAAGGTTACTTTCCCAGGCTAGCAACTCTGACGATTGCTAGCACCTGTGCCGGGCGGGGCTGTTACGAGGGAGGCGGGATACGTTTGCACCAAGGGTTTAAGTTTGTATTTGGCGCGCTTTTGCTCATTCTCAGCTTTCTCTGTATTTACCTTTAGTTCCTTAATAAATCAGATTTCATATAGCAGCCTCTTGTGAGTCTGAGTATTTGGGCTAGGGCAATCATTACAGCTGAGAGCTACAAAGGTATTTTTGGGCACAACCTGGGTTTATATCTATTCCATATTCTCAATATGGCATATCTAACAAAATGATTTTTAAAATCTACATTAACCTTGGCTTTATCATACCATGAATATCCATGCCACCCAAAAGTCAAGTCATGTCCTTCTACCTCCAAGAGCCTTCTGTTTCTCAGCAACATCCACTCTTTTATCCAAACTAAACAACAAGCTGCAAAATATAATTTCAAATCAGGCAATCCCAAGTCTCCTCTTTCTTTTACATCTTGTAACACCTTATATTTAACACATGGTATTTTCCTCTGTCACACAAATTTAGATATATCTTTCTGCCATTGTTTAATTGGTACATCAGTTGTCACAACAGGTATTGTCTGAAACAAAAACAACGTTCTAGGTAGAACATTAATCTTATTCACATAAATTCTCCCCAGCGAAGACAGTTGTGTTTTCTCCCATCTTAACATACCTTTTTCAACTTCATTCCATGTCTTAACATAATTATTTTGAAATAACATACAATTCATATTTGTCATATTAATACCCAAGTATTTTATCTTCTTCTTGATCTTAAAAACTGTTTTATTCATCAGTTCTGTTTGATCTTGTAACCTCATATTTTTTTGTTAACATCTTCATCTTCTGTTTGTTAACCTTGAAACCTGTTAATGCACCAAATTCATTTAGTTTTCCCATTAATATTTCAATTCCCTTTAAAGGATCTTCCAAAACCTGGACAAAGTCATCTGCAAAAGCTCTTAGTTTGTAAGTCTCTTTTTTCATTTTTATTCCCACAGTCCTCTCATCCTGTCTTATGTCTCTATTCAAAATTTCAAGAACCAAAATAAACAGAAGTGGAGTTTGTGTCAGAATATCCGAGAATGTTCTACCTTGGCATCATATTTGGAGAGGTTTGCAGGCATCCTTCAATATTCCCATCATCAGTGTTCATACAGATATGAACTCATTCGAAGTTGCTTCATTGTTTGGATAGTATGTGTGGAATGAATGTTTTTCCAGATGTTGGTATACCATTAAAGTTAGATCCCCTTACTCATTATTAGCCCCAAACATCTCTCCATCTATCTATGTATTTATCTACTGTATGTACCTGGATCTATCTATCTCCCTCTCCACACACACAGAAAGGGCAAATGTATTGCACTATGCACTATGCAAAGGCAGGAGGATATTATTTCAAATTGCTCCCTCTAATGTAAAATACCTCTAACAAACAGTACGTGAGGAGGGAGGTCCCTGCTTTTTCAGAAGGAATTTAGGGGAGTAATTTAGAAAGTCTTTATCACCTTCAGTCAGACATGGTGTAGTCCCTGTGGCAGAGTGCTGGAAAGGATTTGGCCTGAGTGATCAGAAAAAACACACCAGACATTTTTATAAAAATAAATGTATTTACCAAAAGCATAAAACATAAGCAAGTTTCCATATTCAGAAATCCTGGATAGGGACAAAAGCTTTACAAGCTCATATTTTGAAAGCTCATATACTCGCACATGTGCTCTGAGTAGGACTGGAAGGAGAGGAAGCAATAAGGAAACTAAACAAGTCCAGGCAAGCTTCCTCTAGGCAATCAGCAGCTTTACCTTATATGGTCATCTTTTCACACCCCAACCTGACGATACTTAAGTTTGACCTTCTGACTCTGCCAGAGTGATTTGTTACCATAGTAACTTAGTGGCTTGCTCCTTGCAAACAACCAAATACCAACAGTCCCTTCCACCACTTCATTGCCCTGCATGCGTAGACCAGGTCTGTTTCGGTAGCCTTTGATATTAAGTGCAGTAATTAGCTGGCAGATGAAGAAGGTTTGTATTGTGGCAGAAAGAATCGCTTCCTGGCTGTGACTTGGCTGTCTCTCTTACATTTCAATAGGTGTAGCTCCATCATCACATAACAATGTTACATGGGAAGCTTGAGTGGCAGTAGATTGTTGCTCTCTCTCAATGCAACAGAGTTAAATATTCTGACTTTGGGGGACTATGTTAAGTTAAAAATGGCAAACCTAAACTTATCACAGGGTAACACTTGCTGTCAAGAAAACTGCATGAATTTGTCCATGTAATCACCAGGAATCAAGACTGACTCAAAGTCAGCCCCTCCCCCCAAAAAAACTAAACCAACCCTTAATTACCAAATGTCTAAACAGAGGTGAGGCTAATTGTGGTGTTTTAAAATACAGACACCCTCCTTTAGCAGGACAAAAATGCTATGTTTAAGAAAGAAAAGAATCAGAAAGAAAAAAAAAATGGAGTGGTAAATTGAGCATAAATTGATGGAAAGCTGTGCTGCCAGCTGTCAGAAAACATCATTGGTGCAAGGTATTTTCCATAAGGAGAAAATAGCCTATCTTTTCTTGGCTCTTAAAGTCATCAGCAAATTAAAGGCAAGTGACATTTCTCCCTTCAGTTTTGCTGAAAAGAGGAATCTGTTGCACTGGTTTCTGGTTGATTAGCAACTTCTCTTTACACCACTGATTTAGAGATTCATCTTTGTTCCGATTTACTGTACATATAGAGCCACATATTTATAGACTCCTCATATTGCCAACAGTTTTGATTGATATACAGATGATTTCCTCGTTCATGAGGGATGCGACCCACACCATCCTCAAAATAATTCTCATTTACAGAGGTAAAAAAAAAATCCCCTTTTAACCACCCCCAAATACTGCCTGCAGGAGACTGATTTTATTTATGTCTTGTGCAGCCTCTCCATCATTCCTGCTCACTTTGCCCTCACAAATTAATGGGAACGTGGCATACAGTAGATTTCAGGGAGTGGCATATCCAACAGCTTAATCCTCTGTAAATATAGTGGTTGCAAGACCGGCTAAAGACAACTGTAAAATAAGGCAGGGGGCTGACATTCCTAAAAGAGGAAGCCAACACAGTTGCAATGCCAGTGGTATTTTGGCAAAAGGGAGATTGTTTGCAGCTCATCGGAATCATTTCCAAAGGACTGAGTAAGCGATCTGGTTAGACAAGGATATCCTTTTCTGTTTCAAAATCTTGGAAATCTTTCAACTTGTTGTTCCTCTCTTTTTTCCTGGCATCTTGCCCAGTGTTGGACCAGTTGACTGTTTAACCTACAGGTATTTTTCTGTAGCTTTAATTTATGTGTTCTGATTCAGAGCACTGTGTCAGTACTCCTTTGCTTCCCCATATCTATAGGAGGACTGTTTTTTTTTTTTAGAAATCTCCTTTCTCCTTTGATATTAATAGAGCAGATCTTAAGGAAGCAGAGCTTCTTATGCAGGTCAGAATACCTGTATCCTTAGGAAACCACTGCGCCTGATATTAATTACACACACAGACACGTCAGGACATGCAGGACTTTGCCTGGCAGTGCATAGAATTAAAATATAAGTTTGAGGACCATAAAATGATACATATACACTGAAAATACAACAGCAAATCACACAATTCAGCAATGGCTCTAATAAGCTTGAATTTTACATTAGGTGTGCTTCTACCTGGAATGTATCTTCCCGTATCTGTCTCCTGCTGATAAAGACATCATTTTAATAAAAACTGGCTTTTTGCTGGCTCCCCATTTGAAACAGAGCCCAGTTTAAACTATTGGCAGTTGTATTTGGAGCAGCTCCCCAATCTCAGTCTGCCCTTATTTCTCCCTGCAAGCAATCCTGTTCGTTTTGGATGCTCCTCTGAGCAGGGCCCCTTTCTCAGTGCCTTGCTTCAGAGTCATGGCTTCCAGATTCCAGGCCTTCAGAGACCTGGGCCTGCACCTCTGGAATCCGCTTTCTCTTCCTTTCATCTCCATGGAAAGTTGATGGCCTTGAAAAGGGGATCAAAGAGCTTTCCATTTGGTTATTAATATGTTTTAAGACAATATTTTTTTTGAAAAAAATATGGATATCTCCATCCATCCATCCACCCATCCATCCACCCATCCATCCATCCATCCATCCATCCATCCATCCATCCATCCATCCATCTGTTCAATCCTATCCCAGGGCGTTATTTAAGTGCAAATTTGTGTTTGCTGTTTTAGTGTTAATATTTGTTTACTAGTTTCTAAGCTAATTTTATTGGATTGATTTCTAATTATCAGAGGGGTTCTGAACCACTTCTTGGTAAAGGCATGAAAGAAATTGTTGTTGTTCTTTGTTATTATTTCAAATCCTTTCTCTGGCAAAAGGCAGGAAAAGGAAGTGTTGAGTATGGGCATCTTCCCAAAGGAATATACTGCCTCAAGATTTCCCCAAAGCTCCTTCCTAAAGAATAATTTGTAAAAAATCATTCCACTAAGATTTTGGCAGAAGGTGGAAGTTATCTTTCATTTATGCAACACATCTCTTTTCTCATTTTTTTTTCCTCCTTACTGTTTGTCATATGTAGTGTATTCCATAGATGATTTTTATTGTATTCTATGTGGGTGTATTTTTCAGGATTTATTATGTCTTCTGCAGTGGATGTTTTATTATATTATAATATGTTGCTGTGAAACAGTGAGAATCCAGTTGATTGCAGCAGGTAGAAACTGGATGAATGAATGAATGGATTAATTTCTGAATCTCTTCCTGGAGTAGCTGCCTCGTAAGAAAGCAGCTTGGGTGGTGATGCTTCTTTACTCCCAGGTGTCTCCAAATTGGAGAACAAAAGCAAGAGGTTTAAAATGGGCAATTGCTGACTAATTAACCTTCTAAAATGTCTTATGGGTTATGACAATGTGTCCAGCATTTCCCAGACAAGTCCAGTTTGGATATTTTGAATGCCAGGAGTCTAGAAAGCGATACAGGTAGTCCTTGCTTAACAACCATTCATTTAGTGACAGTTCAGACTTACAACGGTACTGAAAAATCTAACTTGCGACTGGTCCTCACACTTACGACCAACACAGTGTCCCTAGGGTCAGGTGATCACAATTTGGGTGCTTGGCAACTGGTTCACATTTATGACCATCGCAGCGTCCTGTGGTCACATGATCACCAATTTTTACCTTTCTGGTTGGCTTCTGGCAAGCAAAATCAATCAGGAACTGCATGATTCACTTAATGGCCACATGGTTTGCTTAACACCTGTGGTGATTTACTTAATTACTGCTTTGCTTAGCAACCAAAATTATGGTCCCAATTGTGGTCATTAAGCGAGGACTACCTGTAGAATGTTTAGGATTGCTTGCTTGTTTTGCTTTGTGTTGTTTTTAAAGAGACAGGCATCTTCTCTCCCACCTTATTCCCCAACTACATGATCTTTCCATATCTCCACACCATCCTGCTGCTCTTTCCTTGCTGTTCTCCCATCCATTTCCTCTTTCCATCTTCCTACTCTTTTCTGTCACTCGTTGCTTCTTCCCCATCTCCCTATTTTTTCTCCTGTTTGTTTATACCCACTTGTGGTGCCCAGTCATTGTCCTTCTCCCCAACAGTGTCTCTGCTTGTTACCTATTTTCCTGCCACTCCTTCCATTACCAACCCCATTCCCCACCCAGTATCCTACCCTCCCAATTCCCTTCCTGCTTCCCACATCAAGAGGATCTAGCTATCTTCTGCTATCTTCTTGTTCTTGTTATTACTGCAGGGAATGGACAGGGAAGGAGATGGCACTCAATGTGAGAATGGTGGGAAGTAACATTTATTACATTTTTAATTGCATTTATACCCTGCTGCAATCCCACAGGATTCTCAGTGGTTTCACAGGAGTACACAAGGCATTAAAACATCCCTGGCCGAGCAGAAGCTCTTGCAATAAGATCACTGGATGACAGCCCACCAATGCAATAACAGAGAAGGAAATCCGAAATCCAGATGTCACTGGCCAAACACCCTCCAGGAGAGCTCTGTTTTAAACCGCAAAGACAAGGCAGCTAAGGACAAGGGTACATGCACACAGGTGCACATATATGCAAACTGTTCTAGCAAGGATTCTGGTCAAGAGTTTCCACTGCTGAAAGGTGTTGTTACTGGGAAGAGTGGGGTAACATCAGTCCAGAAGCTGGTAAGATTTGGGGAGTATTAGGTTGGAGAAAACTGAGGAAAGCCACTAGGGTTGCAAACTTGGCTATATTTCTATACCAATGTATTCTCCAGCTTAGAGCCAACTTCCCCCAAGATTAAACAAATTTTCTCCCTAAACCAAAGTGCTACTTGTAAGCAAATGCAGTGGTGTTTAAGGATTTATTTTGCCTGTTTTAAATATGGCAGGTGGTTGAATGCATCAAATGTGGTGTTTCACTTGTTGATACCTGAAATGGTGCCTTTTTCTTATTAACTTCTTGCTTACAACAGAGAGAACGATCACTGCCCAGTGACGCTGATCTGAAGTGAATGAAGCTTGGTTTGAGAATTCCTTAATTCTTCTTTTCCTTTCAGTATACGACAAGGAAGTACTTGTCCCCTTTTTCACTTCCCTTAGAGCAGTCCAAATGTTTGAAGACCAAGAGGGAAGATAAGTGACTTTTAAAGTACTACCTTTGCTAAAAGCTATGTTTGGTTTGAAGGAAATGTGTCATGCATCTGCTGTGTAACACTGCCCTGTCTGATTTGTCTTGTTGCATTACTTCACCACTCACGCGTCACGTTGCAGAAGGTCAAGCCACTTTAGCTAACAATCGGACACGTGTGAGGAGAATGGCGGTTGATGCCTTCGCATTTTTTTCAGGCTCTGCACTTTGCCCTTCAGCCTGGAAATGAAGAGCAATTGCCTCCTAACAATCTAATGGTGGCTACCCATAGAAAAGAAAAATAAATTGCAAAATTCTCTAAGGACAATAGTCTGGAGAACTGGTGGAAGTTCATTTACGGAGCTTTGATACACTCCTTCCCAGGCCTGAACTCTTCTTAAAGCTAAATGGCAGGCTGTGAACTCCAGAAAACGCACAAGGTTTTCTTCAAGTATCTGGCAATGTGGGAATGAGATCCGACAGGGCAACAGTCTCAGGATAATGGAGATCGGATTCATTGTACATAGGATTAATTGAACTGGAATTTGGTATAGTGTGGTGGTGTTTGGTGTAATGTTATTTCCTTCAATTTTGTTTTTTCTTTCTTGATTGTACGGTTTCAGTAAATAACACTGTTGCTTTATTATTGTTTATTTTTGATGTTGTGTAGATATGTTGAGAGCTCTTCCACCAAAGTCAAAATCCTTGTATGTTTGATCATACTTGGCCAATAAAATATTGTACTGTACTGTACTGTACTGTACGGTTATCCTCGTACAAAAGAAGCAATCAATTCAATGTTCTCCCTCTCTCCCTCTCTTTCTCTCTCCCTCTCTCTCTCTTGTTTAACTTGTCCCTGGGGCTTAGTGAACAGGACATTTTAAAAAATGAGTAGAGGAAGGAGCCGATAAAGGGATCCTCATGACAGAAAGAAATCACTCTTAAAAGTCTCATGAAGAGGGCATGTTGTGAGTAAATGTCAAAAGGGTTGTATTTTTGCATTACATACATATAGGTAATGTGTCTCTGGAGCTGAATTTGACTTCTACTAACTTCATAGCCTCTGTAGTTTTTAGGCAATGATGTGGAAGTGGTTTGCCCTTGCCTTTTATTATTTTAATAAATTAATTAATTTAATAATGTAATGTGATTTCTTTTTAACTTCCCAGTCCAGCCAGCCTACAGTCCTGGATGTGGAAGGGAAGGGAAGGGAAGGAAGAATTAAGGAATTCTCAAAACAAACTTTAGCATTCACTTCAGATCAATTCATTCTCTCATTTATAAACAAGAGATTAATAAGAAAGAGGCATCATTTCATATGTAAGTGCCACATTTGATGCGTTCAACCACCTGTCATATTTAAAATAGGCAAAATAAATCCTTAAACACCACTACATTTACATGCAAGTAGCACTGTAGCTTATGGAGATAATTTGTTTAGAGTGCCGAAGGTTGGCTCTAAGCTGGAGAATACATTGATATAGAAATATAGCCATGTTGACAACCCTAGTAGCTTTCCTCAGTTTTCTCCAGCCTAGTACTCCCCAAACCTTACCAGCTTCTGGACTGATGTCATCCAAGATTGGCTAGGTGCTGCCTTGTGGCTGGATATATTTCTGCATAGAATGCTGATAACTTGAGGCAGGCATGTTGTCAGCTAAGTAATGCTATACTACTTGGATACCAATATGTGCTTCTGATAGGCCTATTTAATCACACATCCCTGGATATTTACAGATATTTACAGACAGAAAGCTAATGCATAAGGGTCTTTTGCCCTGAATTGCTGTTCAGGAAAGATGTGGTTTCACCATTTTTTGATTGGTTTACCATCTCTTCATTGGAGTAACAGTGTAAATGGGCACTTAGGGGAAGACCAACAGATGCTGGCCTGGGACCTCCATAGGCCAGTGTTGTTCCTCCACCCTCCCCCAAGTATAAGGGTTGTGATAGTTTTCCTAACATCTATTTTTTTAAAAAAAACTTTGTGCAGAGTTGCAAGAAGCTTTGTGCAGAGAAGCTGTGCCTCTCATCTCCATTTATTTAAATGAAATGAATCCAAATGCGCTGAAGATGGGACATATGGCTGCCAGAAGCCTTGTTCTACCAGGGCACATTAAAATGTCAGAAGAAGAAAGCCAAGCCACCATAATGTACAGTCATCTTCAACTGTGTGTGGCCTGCCCATAAACAATTATCCAAAATATACTGCACCTGAACTTTAGCTATGCTGTCTAATTGCTACTTAGACAAGACTGTGATGGATAAGGGTGTTCCTATGAAAGCAAAGATCATAATAGTGAAAGAAATGGCTTGAGAACATTGAGAAAGAGTGAAAGAAAGATGAGAGATACTTTCATATTTTAGATCTAGAGATGGTTACTAAGGGTACTGCTAATTGCAAGAATTGATCAATTATCCTGGACCAAATAAAGACTGACTGTTCCTTGAAGTGATGATCGGCAAGTAGAAAGTAATATATATCTAATGCTAGCTAATAATACACTAGTAAAAATGAATATCCAACATACTACAGAGCTCTCTCTGCCCTCTGTATTGTTGGAGAGTACACAGACTATTATCCCTTTTGCAGCAGCAAATTTGCCCTTGTGATTTGGAAGAACTTGAGACCCTAGCTTCCATCTTCAACTTCTTTTCTGTAGCAGCTTGTGCCCTACTCTCATAACCTGCTTGCTAAGAGAGGGCATGGCCCACAGCTGTATAGTGGGTGGAACAAGAGGTTCAAAAGGGACCCACCCTAAGTTCTCAGGCTGTAAAGGTGATGGCGGGAGAATTGTACTTTCAGACTTGCAAGATTGATGTCAGCCCTCCCAGGTAGACCAGACAGGAAACATGACCAGATAAACTAATTCGGGAGAAAGTACAATTCTCCCGCCATCACCTTTACAGCCCGAGAACTTAGGGAGGGTCCCTTCTAAGCCTTTCGCTCCACCCACTATGCAGCTGTGGGCTATACTATCTCTTATCTGACCATTCCCTAGGCAGCATCTCTTCACCCCATCTCCCAAGGTCTTTCCCACATACCACTACCAACCTTGCCAAGGCTGAGGGAAGCAAAAGAAGGGAAAGACAACTGCTAAGGTAGATGGGCAGTATCAAAATGTTTACCAGACTGTCTTTGGAAGACTACAGGTTATTCCTAGAGGCAGGTCAAAATGATGAGTATTTGTCCATGAAGTCAGTCAAGCCTGACTCTATGGCAGCTAGCTAATTGCTACTGATTGACCTAACACTTTGGAAAGTGACCCAAGAGTCATCCCTGCTCCTCGGCAACACATTCTGAAAATCATGTGTACATTCTAAGCTTTACCTGCTCATTAAGAACTACTTATGCAGTGGGCACAATGCAAAATAATGGGGAAAAAGTAGAAGTAGGGCCAGTGGATACATTTAATTTTGATATTGGTCTAGTAGCATATGGCAGAGGGTGGTTCTCCAGATGGATGGATGGGACAAAAACTAGAGTGGTTCTTTCTCTCAGTATTGAGAACTGTTCAGTTGATGTGCTCCAGTACAATGTGATACTGACCACCTGAGCTGCCCATTTATAGGATCTCTATCTGCACCTTTCTAAAGCAGTAATCAGGTCAGCTGGCAGGATGACACTGTTCATTTGGACCATGTGCTACAGTGATATGAATCTCTGGCATTGGAGCTGTTCTTGAAAGAGGAATGATCCATAGGAATGTGCAGATCATGTCCATGATAAGAAAGCATGTTCCAATCCATTGGGGGGCTTAATCATAATCTTTTTCTTTTTGTAGAGAATTATGAAAAATCTACATTTATTTCCATTTGAAATTTTCCCTAAGATATTGCAATTTCATCAACTGAAAAGTTTAACAGAAATTCCCATGTATTTTTTTAAAGTAAGCCAAAGATGTATATGATTTGAAGAGGAATCAAGTTCAGCTAGGTTCTAGGTCAGAGTCATTGTTAATGAGAATTCTTGAAGGTAGTTTTTTAAAAGAAACTTCAGTGTCCCCAGCGGAAGGTCTTTAAACATGTGACTGTCTCTTTTTGTACACAGCTTTCAGGCACTTGCACTGCTTTTCAGCTGTGCCTCTCACAAATGCTGCTCGTGTGTGAATTTTTGACCAGGGAAAGACAGATACTGGAAGACTTCATTCACTGTTGCCACCTGTGCTATGGCTGGCTCTTTCAAAGTCATTCCCATGGAAATTCATGGTACATGCTTTATATTCCTAGCTCTGCTTGCATTGATATTTGCTGCAGAATGTTGTTGAGGAAAGAAGCTGTGGATCCTAGCCTAATCTTTCTTTAATGTTGTAATGAGCAAGAGAGAAATGCTGCAGATAAAAAAAAAACAAACTTCACTTGCCAAGCTCTTCTTTTGGATACCGTTTTTCAGAATTGCCTCCAGGAAAGACTGACAGGCTTCCTGGGTACAAAATCATTAAGCTGAGAAAAGGGATGGCAGATGGCTTCATCAGGGAAAGCCATTTTTGATCACTGCTTGCCTTTACATTCAGTGGCAACTAGCAAAGAGAGCGATGGCGGAGAGGGAGGGACGTTTAAGGAAAATAGGACTCGCTCAAAGCAAAGGATGTATGAGCTGTCAAATATTCATATCTGGCTTTCAAGTTTAGTAGTTCTCTTTATTAGTGTTCATTTTTCTCTTTCCAACTATCATTGCGACTTACAAGAAGTTCTGGAGGCATTCTTAACGTCTAGGTAGTTTTGATAGGGGTTAGTTGGCAAGGGATGGTAGGTTAGGAATTCATCAATGAAAACAACAAAAACAACAAAAAAGAGATTACAGAGATATTGGTGGTGCTCCATCTCTCCCTCTCCCTCTCTCCCATTTCTCTTTCCCTTTTGGGCTCTCCCTACAACCTTTTCAGAAGAAGAAATGGTACACAGCTTGTTTGCTTCCCCGTCTGTGGAAGGCCAATGATCATCCTGGTTACTGTATTGTCAACAGATTGTATGAGCCCTTGAGTTTACACCTCCACATAATGAGAAGACAGGACACCCTGGAGAAGATGCTGATGCTGCGGAGAGTGGAGGGCAAAAGGAAGAGGGGCCGACCAAGGGCAAGGTGGATGGATGACATTCTAGAGGTGACGGACTCGTCCCTGGGGGAGCTGGGGGTGTTGACGACCGACAGGAAGCTCTGGCATGGGCTGGTCCATGAAGTCACGAAGAGTCGGAAGCGACTGAACAAATAAACAACAAAAAGAAAAACCAAATGCCACCTTTCCTGCGCTTCCTGGTAGTGATGAAACAGCATTCCTGCCTTTAAGCCAGCACCTTCAGCTACAGAAAAAAGACCCATAGACCACCACCACCCCTCCACCAAATCATTTTAGGGAAGTGAGCAGTGTTTCTCAACCCTGGCAACTTGAAGATGTGTGGTCACTGGGGAGTTCTGGGAGTTGAAGTCCACACATCTTCAAGTTGCCAAGGTTGAGAAACACTGGCCTAGATGATAATATCAGGGGAATGGGAGGGTGCTTAACCTATTTCAGATCCTGCCCTAGGTTCAAGGGCTTGGGGCCGATTTCAGGCTGGTTCAGGGATTTCCAATGGTGGTGGTGAGAATCATCTTGGAACTCATCAATTATAAAATGTGCTTTTTCAAATTGATTGCATGGTATAACAAGCAACAGGGATCCTACCCCATGGGGTTATGATATACCTGCACTGGGATAGGTCATAGAGCTTTCTCCCACGTGGTGCTCTTTAGAAGTCTAAATTTTCCATTCTCAGAATTCCCAGCTAGCTTGCTCAACACCTGCTAGGGAGCTATCAACTTGGAGAAGATTGCTACCACAATCATCCCCTTTCTACTCCAATGGAAGATTTATAAGGTGGTCCAGTATTTAGACCTCTGGTTTCCCTTCCTATGTAAATGAAATTTCAACATCAATCACAAAATGGGAGATTTAACATGTCTAGGGGAAAAAAAAGAGGGGAAAAATGGTAGAAGGAAACTCACAAACAGCCCAGGTAAGGAGCTGTGGAAAAAACCATGAAAACTAGGCAGGAAAAGAATAGCATGGAGTATGAAAGAGAAAAACAGCACTGATTAATTGAAACAGTATAAAGGAGTTCCTTATTATTGCAGTCTTTTGACCTGAGTGGTAACCTTTTATGCATGAGAGGTAAATCTATTTTAA
This sequence comes from Candoia aspera, assembly GCF_035149785.1. Lineage (NCBI taxonomy): Eukaryota > Metazoa > Chordata > Lepidosauria > Squamata > Candoiidae > Candoia > Candoia aspera. The sequence continues at coordinate 146,944,841 of NC_086153.1, forward strand.
AATCTTTAGAACAAAGAGTGGTACTAAGTCTAACATTGGTTAAATGTGTCTACCAGTTGCATAAAAATACTGAGAGCAGTTTGGTCTAGTGGTTAAGGTTCTGGGCTAGAAACCAGGAGTCTCTGAGTTCTAGTCCTGCCTTAGGCATGAAAGCCGGCTGGGTGACCTTGGGCCAGTCCCTCTCTCTCAGCCCAACTCGGTGCAATGTAGACTAGCCTCTTCGTGGTGCACCCCGGGCAACGTGACTTGTCACGGCTAAATAGTCTACACATCTGGCTGCTGGACCTCACAAGGATTTCCCAGAAAGAAAAAAAGCAGCATTATCACTGAACTGCTATGCCATACGGTTAAATAAATAAATAATACTGCACACAGTCTACATTTTCTAATTTCTATTTTATGTTCATTCAGCTCCTATGATTATCTGTTTTTTTTCCTACTTTCTGTCACAATAAAAGGTTGGGATCAATTATCTCTCTTGTATTCGTAGATCATCAACTCACATTATTACAGTGAAAGAATGAGGAGGAGAGAAAGTTGGAGAAAAAATCTATTTATTCTAATAATTCTAATTGAAACCCATTACTTTTGGCAAAGCTAGTGCTAAGAAACAATCACTTATGGAAAAGAAAATATTGTATTTTGATGGTGAACAGGATGAATTCTAAGTTAAATGTTCCTTCAATGAGAAGGTCGAAATATTTTAAAATATATTTTTATCACTGGTTCTATTCTCTTATCACTAGGCTGGAAAGTTGTAAACCTGTGAAGACAGCTTGGAGATAGCACCAAATGTTTTCATGAAGGTGTTTCTTTTCATGAAGCAGTTTTTAACAGAAGATAAACCTTTGGTTGGTATTAGAAGGTAGAAATCTATGCAATGGTACCTGGCTAATCTCTCTGATACAAAAAGAACAAGCCAGGGCAGATGCCAGTGGAAGTTAAAGTCTACCTCACGTTCTAGGTTACATAGGTCTTGGCTGCATTTTCAATTTGCAGCACAAATTATAACATCTACTGCCTTCAGTTCCACCTCATGTTCTCCCCATTTTAGTCCACACACTCTGCTTATTCATCTCTGGAGACTACTTTGAAATCCCTCTGATTATATCAATTGTAACACAGCTGATCTTCAGCAAAGGATCGTTACCTTGTCGTGGTGCTGGAGCTTGAGCACCTCAATGATGCCATGAGCTAAACCGTGAAGGGCCACCCAAGACGGGAAGGTCATGACAGAGAGGTCAGACTAAATGTGATCCCTGGGGAAGGTAATGGCAACCCACCCCAGTATTCTTGCCGTGAAAACTAAATGGATCAGTACAACCAGAGATATGTCGGTATACCATCGGAAGATGAGACCCCCAGGTCGGAAGATGGTCAAAATGCTACTGGGGAGGAACAGAGGATGAGCTCAACTAGCCCCAGACGTGATGACGCAGCTAGCTCAAAGCCGAAAGGACGGCTAGCGGCCGACGGTGCTGGTGGTGAACGGCGAATCCGATGTTCTAAGGATCAACACACCATTGGAACCTGGAATGTAAGATCTATGAGCCAGGGCAAATTGGATGTGGTTATTGGTGAGATGTCAAGATTAAAGATAGACATTCTGGGCGTCAGTGAACTGAAATGGACTGGAATGGGCCACTTCACATCAAATGACCAACAGATCTACTACTGTGGACAAGAGGACCACAGAAGAAATGGAGTAGCCTTCATAATTAATAGTCAAGTGGCTAAAGCAGTGCTTGGATACAACCCAAAAAACGACAGAATGATCTCAATTCGAATTCAGGGCAAGCCATCTAACATCACAGTGATCCAAATATACGCCCCAACCACAAATGCTGAAGAAGCTGAAGTAGAGCAGTTCTATGAGGATCTGCAGCACCTACTGGACAACACGCCTAAAAGAGATGTTATTTTCATCACAGGAGACTGGAATGCTAAGGTGGGTAGTCAAATGACACCTGGAATTACAGGTAAGCATGGCCTGGGAGAACAAAATGAAGCAGGACATAGGCTGATAGAATTTTGCCAAGACAATTCACTCTGTATAACAAACACTCTCTTCCAACAACCTAAGAGATGGCTTTATACATGGACTTCACCAGATGGACAACACCGAAATCAGATTGATTACATCCTTTGCAGCCAAAGGTGGTGGACATCTGTACAGTCGGTAAAAACAAGGCCTGGAGCTGACTGTAGTTCAGATCACGAACTTCTTCTTGCACAATTTAGGATCAGACTAAAGAGATTAGGGAAGACCCACAGATCAGCTAGATATGAGCTCACTAATATTCCTAAAGAATATGCAGTGGAGGTGAAGAATAGATTTAAGGGACTGGACTTAGTAGATAGGGTCCCGGAAGAACTCTGGACAGAAGTTGGCAGCATTGTTCAGGAGGCGGCAACAAAATACATCCCAAAGAAAGAGAAAACCAAGAAGGCAAAATGGCTGTCTGCTGAGACACTAGAAGTAGCCCAAGAAAGAAGGAAAGCAAAAGGCAACAGTGATAGGGGGAGATATGCCCAATTAAATGCAAAATTCCAGAGGTTAGCCAGAAGAGATAAGGAATTATTTTTAAACAAGCAATGTGCGGAAGTGGAAGAAGACAATAGAATAGGAAGGACAAGAGACCTCTTCCAGAAAATTAGGAACATCGGAGGTAAATTCCAGGCAAAAATGGGTATGATCAAAAACAAAGATGGCAAGGACCTAACAGAAGCAGAAGAGATCAAGAAAAGGTGGCAAGAATATACAGAAGACCTGTATAGGAAGGATAACAATATCGGGGATAGCTTTGATGGTGTGGTCAGTGAGCTAGAGCCAGACATCCTGAAGAGTGAGGTTGAGTGGGCCTTAAGAAGCATTGCTAATAACAAGGCAGCAGGAGATGACGGCATCCCAGCTGAACTGTTCAAAATCTTGCAAGATGATGCTGTCAAGGTAATGCATGCTATATGCCAGCAAATTTGGAAAACACAAGAATGGCCATCAGATTGGAAAAAATCAACTTATATCCCCATACCAAAAAAGGGAAACACTAAAGAATGTTCAAACTATCGAACAGTGGCACTCATTTCACATGCCAGTAAGGTAATGCTCAAGATCCTGCAAGGTAGACTTCAGCAGTTCATGGAGCGAGAATTGCCAGATGTACAAGCTGGGTTTAGAAAAGGCAGAGGAACTAGAGACCAAATTGCCAATATCCGCTGGATAATGGAAAAAGCCAGGGAGTTTCAGAAAAACATCTATTTCTGTTTTATTGACTATTCTAAAGCCTTTGACTGTGTGGACCATAACAAATTGTGGCAAGTTCTTAGTGGTATGGGGATACCAAGTCATCTTGTATGCCTCCTGAAGAATCTGTATAACGACCAAGTAGCAACAGTAAGAACAGACCACGGAACAACGGACTGGTTTAAGATTGGGAAAGGAGTACGGCAGGGCTGTATACTCTCACCCTACCTATTCAACTTGTATGCAGAACACATCATGTGACAAGCTGGGCTTGAGGAATCCAAGGCTGGAGTTAAAATCACTGGAAGAAACATTAACAATCTCAGATATGCAGATGATACCACTTTGATGGCTGAAAGTGAAGAGGAACTGAGGAGCCTTATGATGAAGGTGAAAGAAGAAAGTGCAAAAGCTGGTTTGCAGCTAAACCTCAAAAAAACCAAGATTATGGCAACCAGCTTGATTGATAACTGGCAAATAGAGGGAGAAAATGTAGAAGCAGTGAAAGACTTTGTATTCCTAGGTGCAAAGATTACTGCAGATGCTGACTGCAGTCAGGAAATCAGAAGACGCTTAATCCTTGGGAGAAGAGCAATGACAAATCTCGATAAAATAGTTAAGAGCAGAGACATCACACTGACAACAAAGGCCCGCATAGTTAAAGCAATGGTGTTCCCCATAGTAACATATGGCTGCGAGAGCTGGACCATAAGGAAGGCTGAGCGAAGGAAGATCGATGCTTTTGAACTATGGTGTTGGAGGAAAATTCTGAGAGTGCCTTGGACTGCAAGAAGATCCAACCAGTCCATCCTCCAGGAAATAAAGCCAGACTGCTCACTTGGGGGAATGATATTAAAGGCAAAACTGAAATACTTTGGCCACATAATGAGAAGACAGGACACCCTGGAGAAGATGCTGATGCTAGGGAGAGTGGAAGGCAAAAGGAAGAGGGGCCGACCAAGGGCAAGATGGATGGATGATATTCTAGAGGTGACGGACTCGTCCCTGGGGGAGCTGGGGGTGTTGACAACCAACAGGAAGCTCTGGCGTGGGCTGGTCCATGAAGTCACGAAGAGTCGGAAGCGACTAAACGAATAAACAACAACAACAACACAGCTGATATACTCTGATTCCTTTAGCAAATCAGAATTATCTCCAACCTTTCTGTGTGAAGAAATGTCAAAGGAAATTACACAGGAGGTTTGGGGGAGACGCATGATGGTTTTAGATTTTAAATTTGGGATTTTTTTTTCTTAATATTGCTGGTTGTTTCTTTAAATATGGTTGAAAACTGATTTTATGAACTTGTTGCATGGGAAGGCTTCATTGAAAGGTGGATAAGTAATTCACCCCAGGTAGGAAAGAAGGAAGGAAACTGGGACAGAAATTTCATGTGATGGAGAGAGTAGTAAGTTAATCTGTAGACAAATTCAGGATGCAGAACTCCTGTTCATATACCCGAGGGACAAGAGCTAGGCTTCTCTGATGGCTGCAGCTGATGGTCACTGTTTTTCTACCTGCCACCACACCCCCACAATAAAATATAGCTTTCTGTAACAAAATAGCAAAAAGGGTGTGATGAGTATCCCCTACCTGACTGAATCACAGGCTATTGAAGCTTGTGCTTGTGTATTTCTCCTCCTGAAATGTTTAGATAGAAGCTGACCACCTGATTTAAAACATCTTGGTGAATTAATGGGATGAGCATACACGTTAGGTGCCATTGAGTGGACTTTGACTCCTGGGGTCTTCATCAGTAAATGTTTGTCATCTCAACCTGCCTTCAGGAATAACCTATAGCTCTTCCATGGATGCTCCAGTAATCTCTTTGAATCTATCCACTCACCTTTTCCATTGCCTTCCCTTTCTTTTGTATCCCGCAACCTTCCTAAGTACTGTATTGCACTGTATTATACATATACATATACATATACATATACATATACATATACATATACATATACATATACATATACATATACATATACATGTATATTCATTCTCCATCTTTTACTTGTAATACATGCTAAAACCTACTGGCTAAAGAAACTTACAGCAGTGCATGAATGCCTAGCAACACAGATGCTGATCATGAAATACCCCCACCAGGAAACAGCACCGTCCAACTACTGGCCAATAACCTGCCTCCCCACAACATAGAAAGTCATATCAGGCATCATAGCCACCAAGCTACAAGTACCACCAATGGATAAGACAGGTCCTAAAGAACCAGCTCAATGGGAAGAACAGGATCCATGCCATCAATGTGTATTCCCTGCCAGTCATCAGATATCCTGCCGGTATAGTGAGCTGGCCAAAGGAGGACATGGAGGCTGCCGATGTGAAGACCTGGAAGCTCCTCACAATGTTTGGAGGCCTCCACCCCAAGTCCAACACTCAGAGACTGTACACCAGCTGGAAAGAGGGAGGGCAGAGTCTGGTGCATGTCAAAGCCACTGTCCTGGATGAGACCCAGAGCATCCAGGAGTACATCAGTAAGATGGCACCCAAAGATGAGCTGCTGAGAGAATGCCTGAGGCAGCAGCAGACATGGAAGGAAGATCAAGCAGAGAAGTGCCATGGCAAGACAAGGCCCTGCATGGGATGTACCATCGACAGATAGCTGAGGTGGCTGACATTGGGAAATCCTACCAGTGGCTGGAAAGGGCTGGACTAAAAGACAGCACTGAGGCACTGATCGTAGCAGCACAAGAACAGGCACTAAGCACCAGATCCATAGAAGCAGGGGTCTACCACACTAGACAGGACCCGAGGTGCAGACTGTGCAGAGAGGCCTCAGAGACAGTCCAACACATAGTGGCAGGGTGTAAGATACAGGCAGGAACAGCATACGCTGAACGGCACAACCAAGTAGCTGGCGTTGTGTACAGGAACATCTGCTCAGTGTATGGGCTAGACCCTCCCAAGTCCAGATGGGAGATTCCGCAGAAGGTCATGGAGAATGACAGGGCTAAGATCCTGTGGGACTTCCAGATCCAGATGGACAGGCAGGTACTGACCAATCAACTGGACATTGTGGTAATAGACAGCGGTGGTGATAAATGTAGCGGTGCCAAGTGACAGCAACATCAGGAAGAAGGAGTATGAGAAGCTGGAGAAGTGCCAGAGCCTGAAGGAGGAACTAGGGAGGATGTGGGAAGTGAAGGCCAAAGTGGTCCCAGTGGTGGTAGGAGCACTCAGGGCTGTGACTCCCAAGCTGGGAGAGTGGCTCCAACAGATCCCAGGCACAACATCAGAGCTCTCTGTCCAGAAGAGTGCAGTGCTAGGAACAGCCAAGAGACTGCGCAGAACCCTCAAACTCCCAGGCCTCTGGCAGAGGACCCGAGGTTGAGGAAGACACGTACCACCCATAGGGATAAGATGGGAATTTTTTTCCATCATCCACTTGTAATATATGTTAAAAGTATGTGAATTTTGACTTACTGTTCAACTTCTCAGGGACGCAGCCAGCCTTTATTTTGCCCAGCACTGAATTACTGGTTCTTCCTGTAGTCCATGGTAGTGTTAGTAATCACATCCATAAATTCAATATATGTATCTTCTTTCTCTCACTCTTTCTCAGTGTTCAATTTCCAAATATATTTAAGAAAAAATAAGAGTTTCCCCTCTCCTTTAAAGATAGACTCATGTTTCCTTGCAAAGATCACTGTAGGTTAAGCTGTATGTTATATTCAAAACTCAAAACTTTTAAAAAATAAAACACTGGGATTGTATCATGGCTAACCTTAAACATTTTGCCTTCTCCTGACATCCTAATCTGGATCAGCAGCCTTGTGCCTGCAATTTATATTACCCAAAACTTCTATTAGTCTTATTATGGCAGTTTTTTGGCAACTTGAATTCCAGGCATAGTGGAATTTGAATTTGAGTCTCAGTGGAGCCAAGAGGGAAAACTCTCTAGTTCTGTATATTAGAGTCCTGATCAAGAGCTGTGATTACTTCTGAATAAAATTTAGACAAGTCTGTGTTTTAAAAATTATTTCATTTATATAGACACCCACTTGCTAAGTGAATAATATTTAGTTTTGCCCTCAAAAAAGCCATTCCTGTGCCTTGAAAATCCATTAGGATTTTCTGTTGGGGTTCTCCTTTGACTGTTTTTATTACCTGTGGTGTGGCAGCAAGCTATCAGGACAAATGTCTATGAAGCTTTGCCCAATCAGGGCTCCTTCAGATGTGTTTGGCTACAACTCTCAAGCTTCCCAACCAACATGCAGATTGGGAATTCTGTAGTTGCAGTCTAAACACATCTCAAGAGAATTAGATTGAGAAGGTCTTGCCCGTTTGGAACTGGCACCCTGGCTATGGAATACGCTATCCAGAAAGACTTTTCCTGAGCTTTTTAATCTTTGTGTGTGTGTGTTGTGCTTTTAAGCTATTTAGTGTGGATTCTTAATTGCGTTGACTGGGTTTTTTTTTGCAACAGTTCTTCTTTGTTGCCAAAAAATCTTGTTTGAGAATGCTTTATTATTATTTCAACTTATTTGTTGCTCTGAAATCTTTCAAGAGGACAGAATGAAAGAAAGCAAATATATGACTATTATTATTTATTTGAATTTATTATAGCTGCCCACTCCCATAGACTCTGGTCAGCTTACAAATACAGAAACAAACCAAAACAAACAAACAAAAAAAAAAATTAAAAAACAGTTAAAAACATGCAACCCCATAGGCAGCCCAGACTTAAACAATTAAACCAAATCAGGGCCCACTTAAACACATGAACCTCAGGCCTGAAGCCAATTTAGTAGCCTGCTAAAACCACTGAAATGGAGCAGAGCTTATAACACAGCTGAGAAGCTGGCACAGAAAAAGAATTATCTTAAAATAGTTTCAGTGAGCATGCCAGAGAAACACACGTTATTGCTCTTACACGTTCAGCCCTCCTGAGCATAAAGAATCACATGCTAAGACACATTAGGTTGAGATAAGTAAAAGGAATTTCTTACTGACTTTATTGTTGCTTCTGTTACATCCATCTTGGTGGAAAAGATGAGGTTGCTTTGTTCTTCTTTTCTTTCTAAATACTTAGTTTTGCCCTAAACTCTCAGCCCTACAGCTGCCAAGAGCTGCCTGGAAGAAAGGGGAATTCCAGGCCCACCACACGGTGCCCAGAATGGAGGAGAGCAGCACACATCCCTGTGCTTGCTTCTGGTGGAGAAGAAGGAAGAGCGAAAGAGGAAGTGGGAGTGGCAACAAACAGCTTCCTCAGAGTTGCATCGTGGGACAACTTAATTTACATGTTAATTCACATGCAAATGAGGCATGCTGGATTTGCCAGAACTTCCAACAAGACCTGAGACCAAAACCAGGTCTCACGTGCTTTTCAGAACCCCAGGGGAGATGCCACTGTCCGTATCTCTGGGGGGATGCTGTTCCAGAGGGCAGGGGCTGCGACAGAGAAGGCACTGCATTTTGAACCAGCGGAGGCTTCTGGATGGTCTTCAAGGGCAGCCCCGTGTACAGCACATTGCAATCATCTGCCATCTACAATTTTGTAGGGGCTTATTTACTTGTTTACAATCTGCTGCTTAATTTATTAGATACCTTTTTAAAAAATTGACTGTAAGCTTTTTAATCTAGCAAAGTTACTAGTACATTCAGTATGATCAGATGTGTTTGTACTCCAAATGAAGTTTCGCTATTTGCAGTGGGTTTTTTCTCACTGATAAGCAAACTAAAAATTGCAACCTTAAAATTGCAGCCCTAGTTAATACGGATTATTTTCCCATCTCAGGGGAAAGGGCACATTTATGGGATGTGAAGGCATCTATTGAGTTAGCCTGCTTTTGCTTAATAATGGTTATTTTATTGTATCTATAATATAATAGTAGTAGTAGTAATAAAAATGATGATAATAATAATTAAAAAAATGTAATTCACAGCACTGCACTATGTTCTGATTCAGCTACACTTTGTAGATCTCTCTATTTCTGGGAAGAATGATCGGAAGTGAAAATCTTTTAACAGTGAACAAATGATGTCTTGCAGTTGGAATCACTACTCATATGGGACTTTCATTTGCACTAACTGATAGAACTATCACTTTGATTAGAACTATCACAGTTCCCTACACAGGTATCTGGGTAGAAACAAAGTTGTGCTTTTCCATCTCAACTACACTTTGCATTACAGAACTATTCAATCAATCCTTTCTGTAAGAGCTGACCAATTTCCCACTTTGGACTTCAGCACATCAATATTCACCCTCACCTCTACAGTTGCCAGCTTTTGAAGAACTTTAGCTCATTCTGAGTTCCTTTTTTATCTCCTCAGCTTTATTGAAATGTCATGAACTTTACTTGGGTGAGACCATCTCACATTAGTTCCACTTTAATCATGCTTCTACCATAGTTTCCAAGTCATTTGCAGGAGAAAAAGCAGTTTTAAAATGAGAGATGTGGAAGTCTGGTATGGCATTAAGTTCAAGCAGAAAGATGCACCTCAAAAAGTCCTCTTTATTTTGTAGAGCAAGCCAGGAAGGTGGGTGATGCCAGATATGTTTCTTGGCCATATTTTGAGGTTCATCTAACTTTTTCTGGATTGACAGGGATGTTCTTGTTCGTAAGGACTGAACTGACACACTTAGAAGCCAGCAAACTGCAAGTAGCCCACCAACCTGATATGACAGCCCAGGAGCTTGACCCACTTCATAAAGTAAATTGAAGGAGATTATTGGATCATTAACTGAAGACAGAACCTCTTGAATGGTTTGTTACTTTTCCTGATGGATGCACACCTTGTGGGATCTCTTAAGATAACAAGCCAAATACAGTCTATCAACTTTGTGCTATTGCAAATCTGGTATGTGAACTGAACTTCAAGGCTGCCATGACTACTTGCTAGGCAAGTTTATTATTGGGGAATGGGAAAAGAAAAATCCATAAATTTTGACAATCCAAAGAAAATGAGTAGTTTCAAAATATTACTAAGAAATGTAACAGGCATGACAAATATATTTGTTTCTCTAAATAAACTTTTTTGACTAGATGAACCTCATACTCCCTTCCATCTCCACACTTCAGTGATTCTATTCTTATCTACTTGAATGCCATTTTAGATTTTCTCTGTCTTACCAAGCAAGTATTTTTTTTTTTAATCCATTCAGTCCTGTCCAATTCTCAGAGACTTCCTGGACAAGATCCTGCAGTTTCCTTGGCAAGGTTTTTCAGAGGTGGTTTGCCACTGCCTCCTTCCTAAGTCTGAGAGAAACTGACTGGCCCAAGGTCACCCAGCTGGCTTCATGCCCAAGGCAGGACTAGAACTCCCAGTCTCCTGGTCTCTAGCCTGGTGCCTTAACCACTACACCATACTGGCTCTCAAACAAACAATTACTTGACCAATATTGCCCTATTTTTCAATCCCATATCTGCAATAATTCTATCAAATTGAATGAAAGTAATACGAAAATGCAAACAAATTAATTAATTTAACCTCCTAGATTTGTTGGAGATTAATAAAGGAGCTCCAATATCCTTCTGGGATCTGGTCAAAACAGATCTGGAGATTCAATCAGAATCTCACTAAAACCTAATCTGATTAGTGGACATGCCATTAATTGTACGTCTGAACATACAAACTGATTAAAAACTACATGCCACATAAAATTTAAGTTTGTTCCCGGAATAACAGGAGAAAATGTCATATTCTAACAACGGCTTCTGGGAGAAGACATATTGCATTAGAAAAATAATTTGAGGAAAGAAATAATTTAAGGAAACAAGACCTGAGACACAAAGCAGAATGTTTAGATTTTTCTTTCTTTCCTTCATCCTGTTAGGGATTTGCAGTATGAAAAAATAAGGGACAGAAAAGATAAGGAGGGTGTGAAGTGAATGGAGAAATATTGAAAAGTAAACCCCATGCTGTGGGCCAAATTCACTGAACTTGCTTCAAAGAAGTGTAAATTACTTTTCTATGCCCAGAATGGCAAGGAAGATTTGGGTTCATTAAAATGAGTCACACAGTGACTTTTTCAACCAAAAGCTGTGAAAATATATAACTTCTCCATCTTCTGTTATTGTCATGTAAACAGTTTAAAACAATATTTGGAGCTAGAATATAGACTAATACCTTTTTTAAAAAACGATCTACTTTGAATTTTGGGCTGATTTTACTCGTTCCTTAAATTATACAAATGTGGAAGAGAAGGGATGTAAGCCTGAGTCACATTACTTGTGTTATTGCTGAAACAGGGACTTGTTAAAAGTCACTTATCCTTTATGTAAAGGAAAATCTGGGAACTACCTGAGCTCCATCCTTTACTTTTTTTTTTTTACTAGAACTCATGGTCTCCTAGTTTCTAGCCTGGTGCCTTAACTGCTACACCAACCTGGCTCTTTACTCTAGCTACCCCACAGTAACGAAAATCAAAGTCCATTGCCAATTTCTGCGAGGAGGTTAAAAAAAAATCTACTATAATTTTCAGTGGGAGCACCGTTGGCCCAAACACATCACCACACAGCCCAGACAGGGAATATTGACTAGTGGCCATAGATGCTTCTCTTTCTCCATTCAAGAGCCCACATCAAAATGCAGACCCTGTGCTATCTATAGGTTTCCAACCATTATTTGGAAACAATGTTGACCAAAATTGCCTGGAAATTGGATGGATGGATAAGTGGATAAACAAACAAGCAAGTACGCCAACAAATAAAGTTGGGGAGAGACAATGAGCATTTAGGGGAAAGCAATATACAACAAAAGCATATGTAATTTTTAAAGTGCACATTAGGAAATGGTGCATCCCAAACTCCATAGATTAGTGAAAATTGCATACAAAACGCTATGTTAGTAGAGAAAATTGAGAACACCAATGAATGCTAATTTTCCAGTTGTAATGTCGCTTTTCAAATTAAAAAAAAATCTTTAGATCCCCAGAACAATACATAAAATCTGGACACGGAGCAGATTCAGATTGATCCACACAACCCTAATTTATGTTTATGAGACTGAAAACAACCTGGTTGCTCAACTGATGATATAGTCCAAGTTCAGAAGGAAAAAAAGGGAACTCCCTTAGGCAATGAATTTCCTTTATTTTTCTAAGCCACTTACTGTATGTGGTTCAGTGAAGGGAAATCTACAAGTAAGTGGCAGAGGAGTGTAATGTTAACTATCCCCAACCTATGAAATCCAGATCAGGGCCCTAAATATTTTTCAGAATATAAACAAACACAGAAAGGATGCTGCTTACTATGAATATTATGTAATGTATAGTGTGACCCCAATAAAACATCAGTTCTGGAGAGAATCCATCAAAGGAACTTAGCGGAAGGCATTTGGAATTAGATGGTGTTGAAAAGGAGCATGAAATGTGGATGTCTTTCCTTTCCACATCATGATGCAGCTGTTTCTTACAGGTACGAGGTCTTCATCCTGGTGAATGTAGCAATGTATACTCTCCCTCGTTTCTTGGGGGAGAACTTCCTAGTTCTCTTTAATAGAAAGAAGGAGTTGAATGTGCAGCAAACCCAAACTGTGAGCCAGTTCTTCTCCCCCAAATATGAGGAAGGTAACCCAGGCAAGCCGTAACCCCGTATCCACATGGAAGCATATCTAATGCCCTTATTATGGGCAACTAACTGAAATGAACACATTCACATTTATAGACCCTTGAATTATGTTTCAAGGGAGGAGATAACTACATTGTCTATGCATGTGCAACCACTATCCATTACAGGAGAAACCCAGTGATGTATTTATTCATTATCATTATGGATGAAAAATTGTAGTAGTAAGAACCAGGCGACCAACCATTAACAGTACCATTATATCATCTGCAGTAACAATGATAAATGAGAGGGGATGATCCAGAAATATTAAGTGAAGTCTTGGGTTGAAAATGGTTTTAGATAGATTTTTGATGATCCACAGCAAGGTAGATCTCGTTATTGACAGTGTGATAATAAAGCAATTACTGGGAGTTTCATTTGCCCATAATTATGGGGAAAATTTACCTCTATGTGGATGTTAAACAATTGGGGCTAAAGCTTTCCTTGAAAGAAACTTGGAAGTTGCTTCCCACTTGATATTAAAATGCTCTTTCCTTTTTTTTTTTTTTTGGCTCATCATTAAATGTGTTGAATGCTGTGTTTTTATCTGGGGGGAATATGCAAGACCTGTAATATTTATCAACTGAACAGCTACCCATCTCAGGGCCATTTCTGTTATATGTATTATTTATTTCCTGGCCTTCCTCTCTCATCCTTCCGTGCAAATGTTTCCTTAACAATCATGATTAATAAAACATACAGTATCGCTATGAATGGGGTGAGCCCAGTTCCCAGCCGTAGTTATTTCTATGCAACTGTCACAGGAGAGAATTCATATTGCCCAAAATCACAGCAACAACAGCAACAGCAACAGTTCAACAACTTTTGTCTGGGCTGCAGCCATTTTTATTAATTACATGTTTTTGATGAATTTATTTCACTGCTGACTCTCCTAACCAATCCCTAAGGGATTTTGATGTTCCTGAATGGAACACTGCAGCAATTAAAAAGACATTATACCTGCCATTTTTAATAAGGAATACATACAAACTGCTCTACTCCCCTGCTCATTTTCTCTTTTGTGTTCTGTCTGATTATTCATCTAAAAAGAGAAGAGCAGAGCAGAGCTTAAAAGGTTTTATAAAGCTCTGCTTTATTTATCTAACAAGTAGCATCCATAACATAGTCATTTGAAAACCCAGAATACTAAAAATAGAAAGAATTATGAAAAGCAAGACCATGTTCCTAGGCATGTCTGCTCATCCGTTGTATGCAGGAACATCATTCCCAACTATTTGAGGCTGCAGCTTCAAAGGTCTAAAAAACAAAATCAACCAAGTTAAAAAACGGTTCAAATTACTAAAAAGTTACAGAAAAATTCAGCAGCAAAATCAAAATTTTGTTAACTCAAAAGGTTTTCAGAAAAGTGGCATCTTGAAGCCTGCAGGATGTGGTCAAAAAAAGTCATAATGGCATGACTGAAGCCCCACTCATTTTCATAGGCATCGCCTGGCAGATGTTTGTTCATACTGTACTGTGAGCAGTCACTATCCTGATTTTTTTTTACCACCCCCTGCAGACATTCCTATCTTAATGCCTAGGATAATGTTGTCTAGAGCCAACCCTAGAAAGCTGATAAGACACTAATGGAGCTGAATTAGAACTGGAGTTATGTTTTCTGGCGATCTTTACATAGCCTATTAAATCCAGGTGTTTATTTTACCAAAATGGTATGGCATGAGCCATACAGATCAAGACATACTGTAAGTCTCAAAGAAATGCTTGAATAATCTGATCCTTACAAATTCCAGTGAGAACCATTCAAATCTGCATCTCCCAGCCTTATTGCAAATTAGTAGTAAGACTAGTTATCCACCCACCCACTGTACTTTTTAAATAAAGTTAAGAAAAGTGCTGAAACACATTATTGAAACACATTTTAAAGTTAAGTATTAAAACATTTTTAAAATATGTAGAAGATGTATGTTTAGAAAAATGTAATGTGAAAGCCATTACCTTTGAAAGTCATGTTTAAATACATATTCAAATGCAAATTTTTGAGTAGGTAATGACAGCCATGATAATGATTTTGGCAGACAACTGTGAAAATGGAATGGTTGGAACAAAATATAATTGAATATATCCATAAATGACAGGGCCCAGAAATGGAACTATGACTTTCTGAAGTTATTTAAAGTCTGGTATTTGGTATTTGAGAATCCAGGAGCAATGCAAACTCTAGGAGTATTCCCCAAACAAGGCAGATGGTTCTTTAGGGAGAATGCAATCCACATAGGACATGTAAATCAACAACCATGATGTCAGCTCAAAGAACAATTGTGAAAACTGATCCTTAAAAATAAATACGTTTTTGATAGCCTGACAAAATTTTGTAACATTCTATTCAGAGTCAACATCTATTTCTGAGGACTGGAACAGAAGCAATCTGACTCCAGTATTTAAAAAGCACTTGAGGGGAAGTCAAGAAGATTATAGGACAATTAGTTTACAGTCTGTTCCATAAGTTAAGGAATAAAGAATTATTAAGAAAAGCAATCCTTGCTAAAAAGGACCCAAGATAGCTTCTACAAAGATAAGTCTTGCTTTACTGTCTAGATTTTTTTAGGGTCTCCAGAAACATCTTGATGGGTGATCCAATAGTCTTTGGATATTTGGACCTTCAAAACCATTTGACAAAGTTCCTTACTGAAGGGCACACTCAGTAGTTATGGGATGACAGATGTTCTCACAGATTGGAAACTGGCTGAAGAACAGAAAAAGAAAGAATGAATGCACTGATAATTTTCCAATTAAAATGATGTTCAAAATAGGGTGAAATGGCCAGATATGCAGATGATGCCAAATTGTTCAAGGTAGGAAAAAAAAAAAAGGATTGTGAAGACCTTTAAAAATATTCCTCCAAATTGGGTGAATGGGCATCAAAATGGGAAGCACAATTCAATATAAGCAAGCATTTACTATGGCCTGAAAACCCTCAAACTTAATGTATATTATTAATAGGCCTGACCCCAAAATGACTAATGAGCAAAGATATTTTAAGAGATATTCATTCATTCATTCATTCATTTTTCAGTATCTTCCAATGTATTACATTAAAATGCCATGGTATAATATTAGTAAGATGAAATAATACTGGAAAATATGCATGTAACCAAATATATAACAGTCATTGCAAAAACCAAATAAATAAATAAAACTGATAAATAAAATAAATAAATAGATGGAGACACAATTTAAATGCCCTTCTAACTCTTTTAAAAGAGATTTACAAGATTTCATTAATATGAGAACTGATCATATTTCAGGGGGAAGGCTATTATATATAAACCAGACACCACACTAGAAACCACACCAGAAAAGCAACTCCTGTGAGCCTCCATCCCCTTTAACGTGTGAAAGCGGGGTATCATTAGCGAATTCTCCTGGGTTGTCCACATTAGGTGAGTTGAGACTGGTTGGAGAAGATGGCCCTGTAGATACCTCAACGCCCAGCCAGGTAGGACTGTACAGTTTGTTTGTTTATCACATTTATATAGTGACCCATCTCACATAGTGATTCTGGGTGGCATACATAACGAAACAATCCAAACAGATAAAAACCAATTAAAAGTACAACCAAAATAAATTAAAGAGATAAACACACAGTCTGAGAATGTACAGTTGTTGCTTTTCTCAATTCCTTTGATAAATTGTTCCCTTGATGACATATAACTTTGATCAGCAGTTTAAAGTTACTAAACAAGTAACAAAACATTAATATTTTATTTCCACAGCCAAAACTCAAGCAGGTATTTGTAAGAGTATATCTAATTAACTGTTGGTGAGTACTTTGCACTCTCACATAACCTGTTATCCAGTTTTAACAGGATGCATTAAGTAATGTGTTGTTTTAAATTCTACTACCTGGCTTGCATTATTTAAAGTAAGGAAAAACAATAACCAAGTTTCTATTTTCTTTTGGTCTTATAAATTATTAAAATGTATTTAAATATAAATTATGTATTTAATCCATTGCGTACTTTTAATACAAACTCTCAAACAGCTGAGGATACCATTAAAAAGGCACTCTATTTCAATAGCCAAGGAGAGACAGCCTCATTCAATAAGCAATTGTTCATATATATACTGTGTGTGTATATATGTATATATATGTATATGTATATATATATATATATGTAGAGAGAGAGAGCATTTCAAAACCCTGCTCATCATCATCATCATTGTCATGTTCACTGTTTCAATGTAGTTTATACATCATAACGTTTCACATGCCATGGCGCTGACCCGCGTTTCTGTTTGGGAGGGAGCTGCTGTGAAACCTTGTACCAAGCTCTGTATCTAGGTCTATTTCAATGGAATGTGTTTGGGTTATGTGCTCTGCTCAAGAACTTTTCCCGCGGACGATCAGAAGCCGTTAGGAGCACCTGGGATTGTGAACTTGGGAAGATTCTACGGGGGGAGGGATCTCGTTTGTACTGAGGGTTTTTAGTTTGCATTTGGCACGCTTTTATCATTCTCAGCTTTCTCTGTGGTCCCGCACACTATTCTTTAATAAAACAGATATCTTTGTGATCCTGCTCATGAGTCTGATGGTGTTTTAGAATAGGCAACCATTACACATCGTCATCTTCTAAACATCCAATGAAGAGGCAAGCAAATGCCATGTGCAGAGTTCCTTACATATAAGTTCTGCTGGTTATAAATTCAGAATATTTAAGTTACCTGTAGCTCTGTGCTTTTTACTTTAAAGTCTTTTATTGAAAAAAAAACAATCAAACCACACCTAGAAATTCTGCTACTATAGTATGTTGCATATCATTTTAAGTTGCATAGTTGGTGCCACAGTCATGTTTCCACTGTGGCACTTGCCTGCATGCTGTGCCTTTGGAATGATTCTTCATCTCATCTAACCTTTTCATTTTAACATCTATGCCTCTGAGGCTATTCCTATAAAAATAATGGGGAGAAGTAAGATTTATAGATAACAAAAGACTAAGCTGTTGCGTTTCCTAATATAATACGAAATTGCTAATATAATGGATGAGATTCTTGGTAGTAAAGTGAACAGGTGAATAGTAATTTTCCTATTAATGACAATGAAGAGATTTTTCACAAACTCTTGTGGTCAGTCAGCATTTCACAGCAGCAAAGAAGGTAAAGATTCTCTCCATAAACAGCAACCTGAATTGCACTTGGCACTCGGAGGCCAGAGTTAAGCCAGAACAGGCCCAAAGCCCCAAGGTAACCTGCTTGAGTGGGAATATGGCAGCCAGCAACTGGGCCACTGCATTCTGAACTCTTGAAAGCAGTGGAGTGGTTTTTAAAGGGAGCCCCATGTAAAACTCATTGCAATAACTCAGGCGAACGGTGATAAAGGCCCTGTTGTGATGTCACGGTAGAAACTCAGTGGGGAAAAAATGGCAAATCCCATGCCTGGAATGATTTAGATAAAACTGAAAATAAAACAGCTGTGCCACCTCCACAGGGAGACTACTTTTTGAGTGCTGGGCACAGTTCTCTCCAAGGCACCTCTGCTCCTAAGAAGGAGAATCCCACATTGCAGTTTTTTTGTTTGTTTGTTTGAATTACTCCCACCCTGAAGCTGTTTACCTCCTTAGTATAGAAAATGTGAATAAACAGACGTTTTCCTCTTTCCCTTGTAGTGAGAGTGCTCCTTCATTCAAACTGAATGTGAAGTGGTTTAAGGCTGACAGAGTGAAGTTCTGCAGTCAGGATACTGTTTAACCATGGAATTCTCTGCTATCAGAAGTGGTGATGGTCACCAAGTTAAATGGACACATTTATTTTTTAAATAACTTCTACTAAAAGAAGATTCTACAAAGATTTACAAAACTACAGAAACAGAGAAGAAGAAATAGAAAATGACAGAAATTATAAAGGGTAAAAGAAAAAGTGAAGGATAACAAAAAAGAAAGAAAAAGGAAGATATCTAAAGAAGTGACTTCCAATCTTCTTTGCAGCAGTTACAAACATAGCAACTACAACCTCCGCCCTCCCATATTACTTATCATGATTCCGTTCTTCCCATAAACAAAATGTTTTAATCAATAAATCCTGAAATCACCACTTCATTTTTATCCATTTTCTGGAAAAAGTCCTTAAAGGGTTTCCAGTCTTTTATAAAAGTAGTTGTAGTTCCCTTCTTAATCACACAAGTCAGTTTCGCCTTTTCTGCAAACTCAGCCATCTTCACAATCCATTCCTCCATTACGGGTGTTTCCGTAGTCTTCCATCTTTGTGCGTATAACAGCCTCGCTGCAGTTACCATATATAAAACCAATCATCCATGAGCCTTTTCTAATTGACTGTCCATCAGTCTTAATAAGAAAAGTTCCAGTCACATCTGAATGTTAATTTTTAAACCTATCAGCATCACCATATGTATTTGTGTCCAGTGTCTTTTCACTTTTTCACAAGTCTGCCATGCATGATAAAATGTCGCTTCATCTTTTTCACATTTCAAACAGTAATTAGAAGTACACCTTTATACATCTTAGACAATTTCTCTGGTGCCATATACCAATGGCACATCATTTTTAACAAGTTTTGCTTTAAATCTTAACACAATGTGAATTTTTCAGACTTTTTAACCACATTCTCTCCCATTGATCCATTTGAATATTATAACCAAAATAACCAAAAAAGGGGTGAGCAAGAGGTGTGTCATGGGTCAGGGAGGGCACGCAAGGGTGTGAGGGGGTGCCTGAGAGGTGCAACAAGGGCCATGGAGGTGTGTGAGAGTGCAACACAGGTTGGGAAAGGTGCACAAGGGTGTGGCACAGGTTGGGGAGGGTGTGGGGGGGGGTGAGGGAGGGAAGGAAGGAAAGAATAGGGAGGGAGGGAGGGAGGGAGGGAGGAAGAGGGAGGGACAGAGGGAGGGAGGATTTCTGATGCTTCCTGCCAGTTTCCCACAAGGAAACTCAATGGGGAAGCCAGCAGAAAGTCAGAAGTCACCCCTGCTCCCACTGCTTTTTTGCCCACCCATGATTATTCTGTTTCTCTGTTTAGGTAAGGAAATATCTTGGAAATGATGACCCAATGGGTCATGGGTTGTCTAGTTGAGACCTCCTAAAGGGTTCTCCAAAATTAAAACTATATCATCAGTGAATGCCCTTATTTTGCATGAATGGACACATTTATGAATGGATGATAATCTGCTTATTGGTGGTTTGCTGTTTCCAGAATCATAGATAGGAGGCTTAAAATACTAGAAGCTAGTATTATTTTTCTACCCATATTTGTGAGCTTTCCAAATGCATCCAGTTCGCCACTGTGAGACAGAGAATGCTGAATTAGATGGGCTCTTGTCCTGATCCAACACGGCTCTTATATTCTTATGAAAAACATGTATTCCAAGAACATGTATGTTTATTTTCTTTGACATACATTATAAATGAAAAAGGGCAAATATTGAGTAGTTTATGCCTACCTCAGTAGACTAGTGCATCTACAGTATCTATACATCCATCCATCCATCTGCATACATACACACACACACTCAACTGTTTGGGTAAAACAGAAAGATAAATAAGAAAACTGTAGTTCAAAAATCTGGGGAGCATCAGGTTGTCTCTCCCTGTTCCAGAATTTTAACAACCTTTAAACTCCAGTTAGTTTCTAGGTTTGTGACTCAACTAAATTAATTAGGTTTTTTTTAAAAAATGCAAGAATCTGTATTTTTTTTCCTAAGAAAATTAATCAAATGTACATAATTTATAGGCATTGTAGGGGTGAATCTCTGTAATCAAAATGAATATCCCGCCGAGGATGTTATTTTTATTTCAAAATATTCCAATACTATTAATTGACAAAACTTTTAAATTATGGCAAAAAGACCTCTCAAAGTTCATTTGGCAAAGGAAAAGACCAAGGATTAGACTCAAATTAATGCAGGATGCTAAAGAACGAGGAGGCTGGGGTCTTCCGGATTTTAAATTATATTATGAATCATGTGGATTACTATGGGTAAAAGAATGGAATAGTTTATAAAATTATAGATTATTAAATCTAGAAGGCCATGACCTGAAATTTGGTTGGCATGGATTCCTATGGTATAACAAATTGAAAGTAAATAAAGCATTTAACAACCATTGTATTAGAAAGTTCCTTCTCAGAATTTGGGAAAAATATAAATCTATTTTAACACCCACTCTACCATTATGGATTTCCCTGCAAGAAGCATATAGTAGGAGAGAAAAAACAGGAATCTGCAAGTGGCTTAGATATTTGGATCTAATAAAATTTGAAGGGGCTACATATAAAATGAAGAGAAGAGAAGAATTGGAAAATGAAGGACATCCATGCCAATGGTTTTTGTACTTTCAATTAAAGGAACAATTTAAAACTGATGCCCAAAGTTTCAAATTTACAAAAGATCTAACCTGGTGGGATAACTTAGTTTATGGCAGCAATGACCATATGATTTCTAAAATATATAAAATGTTATTACAAATAAGAATGGCAAATGTACACATTAAACAATGTATGATTAAATGGGAGAGAAATTTTGGATATCACATTGACTACGATGTTTGGGAAAGAATGTGGACCAAAGGGCTGAAATTTACTTAAAATTACAATTTAAAAGATTTTTTTTATAAAATGATGTATATGTGGTACATCACTCTGGATAAAATATCCAAAATGTTTCAGAATACTTCAAATGTCTGCTGGAAGTGTAAAAAAGAAACAGGAACATTTTATCATATGTGGTGGACTTGTAAAAAGGCGAAAAAATTTTGGACATCTATACACAATATAATTTGCAAAATGTTGACTAAAGAAATAGATAGAACACCAGAACTCTATTTATTGGGCATCTTGGATAAGGATTTGGAACATAAACATGGAACACTTTTACGATATTTGATCACCGCAGCTAGAATTACATAAGCATCAAAGTGGAAGGAAGAACTGACCCCCTCAATGGAAGAATGGACATTTAAATCCCTGGATCTGGCGCAGATGGCAAAACTTACAGACCATTTAATGATAAAAATGTGGAAGATTTTCAAAATGATTGGACCCCTTTTTTCAACTATGTAGAATCGACCCAAAAATTAACATGAATGTGTAAAATATATAAATATAATATAAGATGTAAATATTATGTATTTGATTCATATAATTTTAATAGAATTGTAGAATTATTGAAACCAAATTAGCGAATGGTGAAAAGAAATTACTTAGTTAAGGTATAAAATTGTACTACTTAGGGAGTTGGAAATCCATTTCTTTTCTCTTAAACTTCTTTTTCTTCTTCTTCCTTCCCTTTTCCTTTTTTCTTTTCTCTTGTTTTTGTATTTTATGTCTATTGTTGATATGTCATTGTATGTCTGTATTATTTGTGTAAATAATTTAATAAAGACTATTTTTTAAAAAAAAATTATAGGCATTCTAATGTCTTGTTTTATCACTATAATTTTGTCCACTAATCTGTGTTTTATACTGACTGTATTTACAATAAATTTGAACCCAGCTTTCCATAATGTAGGGTTATTCAATTGCAAGTAAGCTGTAATATACATAATTTTCCACATACTTTCCCCCCAAATATGAGGTAGCCTTTATAAACTTCTAGTAAAGAATGAAGAATGGAGCTGCCTCCTCCATCCTCTTGATGTCTCTGCCAAGGAAGGCCACATTGGCAGATTATGACTTTTCAATTTACAAAAAATCCATGATGGATTGCTTTTGCATCCTGGACAATGACAATGCAAAACACAAGGTGTACCACATCTCTGACAGGCTTGTACACAAAACTGCTGGATTACCATTGTCTGATGAGTCAAAGGTCTAGCAGGACCTCTTTTTACTTTTAAAGCCAGCCCTCTGATGCTACATGTGCTTATTTTAATTATGCTGCTAAGAAATATTCAAGTGAACCAAATATGTAGGCAAACCATGATGCATCAAGTCATATTCAGAGGCAATCAGAGAAATCAGTCAAATGTTTGCTTAATGAATTTATTCATTCTTGAAACTTGATTGTACAAATTATATTCCTCATTTCAGGCAAAAGAAAGATGCCAGGTGACCCCAGGTATGTGATTAAGAACAGGTGGTATTCAAAATTCAAATGAGCTTCTCAGAATGATTAACCATCTACAGATTATATGCAAGCAAAAGAAAAAAGAAAAGCTGAGACAAATCATTATATTTTCTGAAATTGTGTCTTGCTTCCAAAAACAGATATTCAACTCATTAGAAAGAGATGGATATTACAATAGAGTTATAAATCTAAGATACTAGATAAATTTCCATAGATGGTATGCTGATCCTCATGTTTTTACCCTGCATTCACTCCGTAATACTAAAAACAAGCCTTACATAATGCTATAGCATGAAAAAGTACATATAGGACACTTGGATTCCATTTATAGCAACATTAAATTTGGTAATATTCTGATATTCAATTGTTAAAATAGTAGCATTCATTCTGATTCAGAAGCATAAGTCAATGGCAAGTTATCATCAAACACAAACACAAACACCACAAACACACTATAGTACATGTCCCACTAAACTATTCATATTTTGTTACTTCCTAAGACAATGTAGGAAAAGATATACTGACTACACAGTGAATGCTATCTAATACTCTATATACTGCATGTGTCAGTGATACCCATTTTAATCCTTTTGGGCTAAGGATTGCATTTTTTAATTTAGGATTACTTCAAGGGCTGCAGAGGACATGGTAGTGGGGAGTGTCATCATTGTAGTGGCTATGACTAAGTATATGGCTCTTTATTTTCCTGACCTTTTTGGGAGGGTGACTTTTATCTTTTACACAAAATAAATGGATCAGGTCTCTCAGTATGGAATCATACTGAATTGACTAAGATTCATAATATTGATAGAAGTTCATACTGAACCTTTCTAAAAAATATACATGTATCAAGACATTTTACTATATAACTTAGAAAAGAATGGATGCAGTTTGGGGTATGATATGTTGGCATCTCTTTATTTTTGCTCAGACCAAACCACTAGGTTACCATGGTAATTGAGTACTTCCTTAAGTATCGGCAGGGTGAAGAGGTCGAACTTAATTGTCCTCAGTTTGGGTGTTAATAGCTGCATTGCCTGGGGGAGGGCAGCTTGCCTGGGCTTGTTTAGTTTCACTTTTGCAGCCTCTCAGCTCGGTCCTCTCTGAGCATGGGTGAATGCACAGCTTGAAAATGTTTTTGTGCTTTCTGTAAATAAATTTATTTTTATAGAAATGCCTGGTGTGTGTGATTTTTCTGATCTCTCAGGCCAAATGATTTCCAGCACACTCTGACAGGTTATGGGCCCAGTAAGCAGCCCAGTAAAACCCCAGAGAGAGCAGAGAGATCAGCTCCACACCTCATGCACATTTTTAAAGGCAGGTAACAAAGACCTGTGAAGATTTTCTTTGGAGCCGCCTGGAGATTTTCCAGCTACTGCCGGTCTGCAGGACAAAGAAGCCAGCTGAGGTGACTTGCAAAAGAAGGAAGAAGCCATGGCTGCCTCCCAGCCCTCAGTGATGCCTCTTGAGCACCTATCAGAGACCAACTACTTGACTTGGGCCCTGAAGATGGAAATGTATCTTTGCAGAGAGAATCTTTGGCTGCCAATTGGTGAGCAAATGTCCCAAAATCCCAGTGCTGAATGGCTTAGACAGGATGAATGGGCTAGAGCCACCATTATCCTGGAAGTTGAGGACAATCAGCTAGTGCATGTGCGAGGTATGCAGTCTGCAAAGCACCTTTGGGATGCTTAGTGAGGCTTGTATGTAAAGGCAACAGCAGGGAGTAAAGTTACCCTGACAAAAAAGCTGTACAAAGCCTACCTAGCAGAAGGAGATAGCCTTCCTGATCACCTGCATCATATTCAGCAGCTGTTTATTGAGTTGCAGAAGAAAGGAATGGAATTTACACCTCTCACAAAATCCTATATCCAGCTGTCCTCATTGAATAGAATGTGGGACACACTGATTTGTGCCCTGAAGGCTATGCCTGAAGCAGACCTCACCCCATCATATGTTACACAGCACTTACTCGCTGAATGGGAGAAGAGAGAGGAAAGATCTCCCCCATCTCTTCTGGAAAGCTGCAGCACCAGAAAACAAGGGAAAAGGAAGGAAAAGAAGCTGAGGCAGCAGCACTAGCCAGCCAGCGATGTTTCAGCTGTGGTTCAGCTGGACATTTGCAGAAAGACTGTGCCTTGAGACCCAAGAGTAGGAAGACAGGGAAGAAGAACACAAGAGCAACACAGAAGAAGGCTCTTCAGACAACCCAAATTGCACAGGTTGCTGAGAAGGGTAATTCTGATGTACGGGTGTTAGATTCTGGGGCCAATTGTCATTTATGTAATTGTAAAAGCTCTTTTGTGTCACTGTCTAAAACAAACAAAGAGTATCTTTGGCTGATGGGTCTGTGACCAAAATTATGGGACAAGGTGACTTGTATTTATCCTGCTTGGGAGAAACTGTGAAAGGTGTGTTGTATGTTCCAAATCTACAGTCAAACCTTTTATCTGTGGCACAATTAGCTGCAACAGGGTGTGTCATAACATTGAAGAAAAATGGTCGTGAGATATGTAAAAATGGGAAATTGTGTGCTACTGGTCTGTTAAAAGACTCCTTGTACATTGTGCAAAATGCAAGGAAGCCAAGTTGCAAGGCTGCAATTGGCAACACTCCAACTCATGACCAATGTGTACACCTGATGCACAGGAGATTTGGTCATGCTAATTTCAGGTATATAGCACAAATGCCACAGCTGTGTGCTGACTTAAAGATAAAACAAATACTTAGATTGTGTAGCTTGCAAAGAGTGCAAAACACTAAAAGCTCCTGTGAGTAAGCACAGTGACTGAGTTACAACTAGACCTCTAGAAATTGTACACTCTGACATTATTGGTCCCTTTGCTCCATGTTATGGACAAGCAAGGTATGCAATGACCATCATTGACTATTTCTCAAGATACACATTTATCTACATCTTAAAACATAAAGATGAGGCATTTGAGAAATTTAAAGGGTTTGTGACATGGGCAAATGGAAAATTCCCTAGGCCTGTATCTGCACTCCAATGTGATAGAGGAGGAGAGTACCTCTCTCACAAATTTAAAAGGTTCCTAGCTGAAAAGGGGATAGAACAAATTCTTTCTAACCCTTACACCCCTCAGCAAAATGGTGTTGCTGAAAGAAAGGGCAGAACCTTGCAAAATGCAATGGAATGCATGCTTAAAGCTTCCAGGTTATCATTCAGATTTTGGGCAGAGGCAATGTCCACTGCCTGTTATGTGCGAAACAGACTGTATAACTGTGATTCAGGACACTCCATTCCATTTGTTTTATGGTGTGAAACCAAAGGTAAACCCTCTTAGGGTGTTTGGTAGTACTGCATGGGTTCATATTCCAAAACAACAGAGAAGGAAAGGAGGCCCCACAACAAAGAAAGCCATCTTTGTTGGCTATGAACAAAGCCAAAGGAGCTACAGGTTCATAGTGGGAGAGACATTGATAATTAGCAAAAGCGCTTCTTTTGCTGAGCAAAACTGGGGGAGATTAAATTCTCCAGTTGATCTGACCACCACAAGAGAACAGCAAGGACTTGCTGGTAGTGATCTTTTGCTGATGAGGACATTAAGCCAGAAAAGCAAACTGAAGATCTGTCTGATGAGACAGATGCTTCTCGGGAAAGTGATAGGAGTCAAAATTTAAGCCCTGTATTACCTCGCAGATCTCAGAGGAGTAATAAAGGTGTTCATCCATCACATTTTCAGGCTGAAACAGTAAAGGCTTTTCACATATTCACAGAACCTGAGTCCTTAGAACAAGTGAATGCTTTACCATCTGAGATTGCACAAAATTGGCATTCTGCCATGCAACAGGAGTTAGCATCCTTGAAAGAAAATAAAACATGGAAACTGGTGATTCTACCTCCCAATGAACGCTGCCTGGGTTGTAGGTGGGGTTTCAAACTAAAAAGGGATGCTGATGGAAGAATCCAAAAATATAAAGCAAGGTTGGTTGCAAAAGGGTTCATTCAAAGGAAAGATTTAGACTTTGATAAGACTTTTGCACCAGTTACTAAAGGTGAATCAATTAGATTACTGTTAAAAATTGCTGCATTCAAAGGAATGTCAGTTCATCACTATGACATTCAAACTGCATTTCTCTATGGTGATTTAGACCACAAATTATATATGCAGCAACCCCCTGGCTATGAAAAACAGGAGAATCTAGTCTGTGAACTGCAGAAATCAATCTATGGGTTAAAACAGTCTGCTAGATCCTGGAACCAAAAATTAGATGAAAAACTCCAGAATTTTGGTTTTGCAAAAGGAAAAGCAGATCCATGTGTATACATGAAGAAAGACAAACAAGGCTGTATGTATCTGTGCATTTATGTTGATGATTTGCTGCTGTTCACATCAACAGAAAAACAATGGCAAAATCTGAAGCCTGCAAGAATAGGACAAAACATATCAATATTAGATATCAATATATCAAAGACATGATAGCTAAAGGGGAAATAATGTTAAAATATTGTGAATCAAAAGACATGATTGCTGATATTTTAACCAAACCTCTTGCTCTACCAAGACATACAGAGTTGACAAAGAAAATTGGTTTGTGTCTTACTCCTTAGCAAAACAAAGGGGAGTGTTGGCATCTTTTTGTTTTTACTCGGACCAAGCCACTAGGTTACCATGGTAATTGAGTACTTCCTTAAGTATCGGCAGGGTGAAGAGGTCGAACTTAATTGTCCTCAGTTTGGGTGTTAATAGCTGCATTGCCTGGGGGAGGGTAGCTTGCCTGGGCTTGTTTAGTTTCACTTTTGCAGCCTCTCAGCTCGGTCCTCTCTGAGCACGTGTGAATGCACAGCTTGAAAATGTTTTTGTGCTTTCTGTAAATAAATTTATCTTTATAGAAATGCCTGGTGTGTGTGATTTTTCTGATCTCTCAGGCCAAACACTTTCCAGCACACTCTGACATAATATCCCTGGTTTTAGTACAGCCAACATCTTATAACAGCCATCCACATCTGGAGCATCCTCCAAGATTCTTCAAAGTTTAAGATGCTGAAAATACTTCGTTCAAGAACCTCCACATCTACAGTGATCACTGGGCTCCTGGCAACAAGAATGCAAAAGAGCCATGACCTAGGCAGGGTTATGGGTTATATGGGTTATATACAGCCAGAATTGGTACATAGGAATGATAAAGAAAGCAATGTAAACCATACTGTGACCTGGACAGCCGGAATGTATCATCTAATAACAACATGGGGTGACCTGACTATGGTCTGGCTCAGTGCCTCTGAATTGTACATTCCTGTGAGAGCTCCAAGCCTGCCCCCTTGTACTGATACTAGTATCTGCTGACATAAATAAGGTCCTTTATTGAACCCATGTAGCATCTCCTTTCATACCAGGGAAAGAGCGAAAATCTGGTTTCCTTCCCCTTCAAATTGTCAGGCTGTTCCTCTGTTCTCTCTAATACACATTTCAGAACCATAAGGAAAGGTAGGATATTATTTGCCCTCCACACACACTTTCCTCTGTTTTCCATTCAGGACGAGGTGCAAGCAACTAAGGAGGGTTTTGCAGATCCACCCTCTCTCTTTCTGCAGCTCTCCGAAGCGCTGAATTTCTGATCTCTTGGGGGAGAATCCCACTGTGCTCCTGAAATTCTCCAAACCGCCTCAATTCACTCTAGGAATTACATGTCATATCATTACAATTTTATGTATGCTTTTAAATTGGTTTTCTTTACGCCATTTTATTGTAATTTTACTATCCAACCCTTTTATTGTTGTGATCATTGTGTGTGTGCATGTGTG
The DNA here is from genome assembly GCF_035149785.1 of Candoia aspera. Lineage (NCBI taxonomy): Eukaryota > Metazoa > Chordata > Lepidosauria > Squamata > Candoiidae > Candoia > Candoia aspera. The sequence continues at coordinate 146,973,460 of NC_086153.1, forward strand.
TATCATAAAAAAAAGGCTCAGCTTTGGCTAGCCCACTGCTTATCTTCCATTGTGACTTCACAGCTCCATAGCCTACATCATCTTTCAAGGCCTTTTATGGCCAACTTCCTGTTGCAGGATATTGTTTTTGTGCTGATGTTGCATTTCTCTTCCATTTCTTGGCTACTTGGCCTTTTGGATGGTTGTATGTCATCTACTTTTTACCTCCTCCTTAGCAAATGCCTGTTGGTGACCTTGAGGTGAGAGGAATTTTTATAGATTGCTGTTTCCTTTCTGCTGTGCCCTTTTGCTATTCTCAGTGGATCTGCACTGATGGGAGCAAGCTTTCCTTCCTGCTTTGATCTCATCAAGGCTGGACTGTAGTTCTTAAAATACACTGATGCAAAGGGATGCAAGGCTATCTCTATTCTCCATAAATTCAGGTAAAAGCTAGACAAGAGCCTAGGTGGCATTTCCATACAATCTGGCTCTTTTCCCTCTACTGATTCAGAGAATGAGTTATTTTATTAAAGACTTCTGGGCCCTGTGTTATCTGTCTGCATAGGTGTACTGGTAATCTCTTTGTAGCTATGGGTTGGATCCAGAAGTCCTATGAACAGAGTTAAACTCATGGCAGTGCTGGTTATGGAAAGAGGACATGCCAGCAATGCAACAGGAGCTGAAAGGAGAATAAAAGAAAACGGTATCTTTTGTGAACATCAACCTCCATTAAATCACTGGCCTTGCTGGAACTGAATAGTGCCTCTGCATCCATGGGAACGCTGTTCTTTATGCAAGCTGTTATGGTGGAAGCTAGAAGGATCAGCTTTTAGAGTGTTTTCTCTTCCAGTGAAGAAGACCTGAGCTGCTGGTGTAAATATTCTGGGCATCTGGCTATGAAAACTCATATGCAGAAATTACATCTTCCAGCACGCATTGGCCTAGTAACCTCAAGATTTGTATAAAATGAGGTAGGTTTGGTGGGGGAGGGCTGTTAGCCAAAGTGCTAGGTAAAATGGAACAAGAAATTGCTTTCATTAAAAGCATATTTTTGATCTACCTCCTACCAATACAATCACAGCTTCTCTTCCTCACCCAAATGCTGCAAAAAAATATTTTTATATTGGAAGAGACTTTTGAACTTTTTAAAACAGGGAAGACAAAACACTTTCAAAGAGCTGATTAAATAATGGAAATCCATTGAAAACCACAGAGTAGCCTCCGTATTTGATGTGATCCATGGCTTGCAGGAGACAGACAGACATCAGTCAGCTTCATTATGATTCCAGAAAGTAAAGCTTTTTGTTCCAAATGGAAAAATTAATTGGTTGCTAACTCACTTTGATGACATTTTGGTGCGCCTATGCAATATATTGTTCCATGTGATATTTAGATGGTCCTTTGCAAGACATCTTTGAAGCTGTCGTTTGGAGCTGACAAATTTCACATTGCTCTGCATAGACAAACAAATGTACTCATTCTTATAATTATAACATTGCAGGCAGGAGGGCAATGTAAACAAATGAAATCTAGGAAGTGAAAAGAAGCCTGTTAAATATGGAGCAATTACTGTATAGGTAGAGAACAATGCAGCAGTATGGAAGGTCTTTCTCACAGTTTGCAGTGGTGCAGCTAGGTCATTTTGTAAGCTCCCCTTTCAATTGCCATGTTGTTTCTCTTCCTTTTTGAAGCATTCAGCCACCTTTTCTCTTCATTATCCAACATTCTATTTTTTTAACAACTGCTTTTATGTTCCCATTAAATTAGAGAAGAAAAGACTTTGTATTTTAAGGTCACTTAAAATGCCTGATTTGAAAGAAGTAGCATTTCATTGTAGAGAACGCTACCTTTTATTAACAAAATAATAAAATGTGCATAGATACTTATCTACTTATCTACTTATCTGGCCAGCTAGCTTCTAATAATAAATCTTTCAAAAATGGCTTTGGTGAGCAGATCCAGCCTCATGACCTTCAGGCTGCTTCATGTTGTTGTTGTTCAGTCGCTAAGTTGTGTCCGACCCTTCGTGATCCCATGGACCATAGCACACCAGGCCTTTCTGTCCTCCACTGGCTCCTTCAGTTTACTCAAATTCATGTTGCCTTCAGTCTTTCCTAGCATCAGGGTCTTCTCCAATGAGTCCTCTCTTTGGATTACATGGCCAATGTATTTGAACTTCAGCTTCAGTATCTGTCCTTTCAGTGAACAGTCAGCGATGATTTCCTGTAGGATAGACTGATTTGACCTCCTTGCAGTCCAAGGGATTCTTCTCCAGCACCACAGTTGAAAACATCAATTATTTGGTGCTCAGCCTTCCTTATGGTCCAGCTCTCACATCCATACATCACTACTGGGAAAACCATAGCTTTGGTTATACGGACCTTTGTTGGCAAAGTGATGTCTCTGCTTTTTAATATGCTGTCTAGGTTTGCCATAGCTTTCCTCCCAAGGAACAAGCGTCTTTTAATTTCATGGCTGCAGTCACCGTCTACGGTGATCTTAGAGCCCAAGAAAATAAAATCTGTCACTGCTTCCATTTCTTCCCCTTCTGTTTGCCAGGAAGTGATGGGGCCAGATGCCATGATCTTAGTTTTTTTAATGTTGAGTTTCAAGCCAGCTTTTGTACTCTCTTTCACCCTCATCAAGAGGCTCTTTAGTTCCTCTTCACTTTCTGCCATTAGGGTGGTATCGTCTGCATATCTGAGGTTGTTGATATTTCTCCCGGAAATCTTAATTCCAGCTTATAATTCATCCAGCCCTGCTGCTTCATACCAACCCAGATATCACCCCACCCTGATGCCATTCTGGAAGGCCTTAAAGACCTAGTTGGTCTCCTAGGACTTGGGCCAAGGTGGATGGAGTCCCTTGTTGGGTGTATTTGGGACATGTTTTTATGTCAAATAGCTGGATTCCCATCTTGTTTATCTATTTTATATTATGTTTTTTTCTTCTTTTTATTCCATTGTGAGCTGCCAGTGTCACTCTGGAATGGGGAAGTGCCCATATTGAATAAAATAAAAATAAACATTAATGGTTGGCTTGTTAGATACTCCCCTCACTACTTGTCACTCTTTGGATGTTCTTTGAGCTCTTCCCCCACCTAGATTTCAGATTCTTAGATTTTAATCCCAAAGCCTCAGCCTAGGTATACCCCTGCATTTCAAACAAATATTCACATATTGTCTTGGTGTTCTGTCATGAAGCCATTCTTTCCAGTAATATAATAAAAACCAGTCACATTTCTGAACTAATGCCTCCAGTTGCAAAGTTTGAGGGTACATTCCTTGGTTAATGACAGTTGAATTGTTGCTATTTAGTTTATTCCTAATTCATAAACTAAGGGGTTTCACTAAGATCATATTCAAACTGATTAGCCCTTTGAGGGCTCACCCAGAAGAGCCCTGAACCAACAGGAAATAGGCAACCTCTATATTTCAGTAACAATGTAAATAAATGAATAATCAACCAACCAACCAACCGACCAACCAACCAACTCCTGGTTATCTATGTCATGCATGGAATAAATTATGAAAGATACATGGTGGTCTGGATTTAAATGAATCTAAAATAGATCCATCAGTACTATGGAGACCAGATTGTCATGACAGATTACAGTCTTACTGATTTCATTGTGTCTATTCTAAATGTGATGCTTCCTGCATATAACCTGGGGTAGTGAAAAAAGGCCTGTTCTGAACCATGAGAACACAAGTCATAGGTTGAACTTCAAAAGATTCATCTCGAGTATCCCATTTTCCATGAATCTTTTTTTTTCACTGAGGGCACACAAACATGAGCATACAGCCTTCTGTTATTCTCCACATTGCTGGATCAAAATCAAGGACCAGTTATGAATTTTATGGGGTTTTTTTCAGAAAACTTCCCTACCTTTCCAATGTTGTTTGTGCTCGCTATAGTTCAGCTCATTTTAATTAGTCTGCAGTGTACTTCTATTTTACAAATATTAATACCCATCTGCCTGTATTTTCTTCAGTATTGCATGTTTTGATTGCCAGCTGATGTTAATAAGGTTAATAAAAGAAAAAAATACTTTATTGCATATGTTACAAAAATTATTTCATGTACACTTTTCATCCTTGGAGAATAATAAATCACTGGAAACTCTCAATTACACTATGGATGTTTGCATAGCAGACTTATTAACCTCAGTGGAAACAAGATAATTCAAAGGATAGCAAGGGCAAATATGGATGGAAAATGCTAGGAATCTGCATATCAGAATATGGTCTACTTTATTGTCCCCATTAGTAGGGCAGTTCTTTGGTATGTTGGGTATTTAATCAATTTAAAAAAAAATCTTTTTAAAATGCATTCATTTTTATTCATAACTTTTCCCAAGACATGGAGTGTTTCCTGAATGTATTGAGTAGTAAGGTAAATTCACTGAGAAACTCTTTTTAAATGCAGAGTTCCAAGATCCCTTTCTTAATGTAAGTTTTTCCAAGAATGGCTTTTACAATGTATTTTTGTATAGAATCGTAGAGTTGAAAGGTACCACTGAGGTCATCTAATCCAACCACCTGCTCAGTGCAAGATCTACTACAACTTCTCTGACAGATGACTATGTAGCCTCTTTCTGACAACCTTTAGTGAAAGAAAACTCACCATGTCATGTGGAAAGCTGATTTTACATTATTATCTCTTTTTCTACAAAGACTACTGAAGCTGTTTCTGTTCATCTTCATTTCTCACAACCATATTGTGACCCTGTGTGTATAGATCTTTGGAAGATCATGGAAGGACAGCTCTCTATACTTTGTTGGAATCCATCATGATAGCTCTTACAAATCTGCTCCAGAGGTATCCATGCCAATTTTCAAACTTATGAATAGAAAATTTTAAAAGAAAGCAGAGTCTGGAGAAAGCACTCCAACTAAAAACCAAGACACCATACAATGAGTCTATCGCCCATTCTAATCCAAGGACTGTTGAGGCCTTGAGGGCTTGTTTAAATAATGGCAGGGTGGAGGGCCATACAAATCTCAGGGGAGAAGTTGTTTCAGAAAGCAGGCACCATAATAGAGAAGACCCACTTTCTAAGGTCCCAACAGATTACATTAGATAATTGATGGGATCTGGAGCAGGCAAACTCTGTCAGAATGTATGGGATGGGCAGAAACTACAGGGGATAAACAGTTCCTTAAATAACCAGGCCCAATGCCATGAAGGGCTTTATGAGTGGTAGCCAGGACCTTGGATTGTGCCCAGAAGCCTACTGGTCACCAGTTCAGTTTCTGAAGCAGAGGTATTACACAGGAGTACTGTAGCATGCCTGCAACTGTCAGTGCTGGTACAGTCTGGACCAGCTGTAGTTTCCAAGTGATCTTCAAGGGCAGCCACATGTAGAGCACACTGCAATAATCCAGACCTGAGGTGACCAAAATGTGACTGTTTTAAGGGCCTCTCGACCCAGCATAGATGCAACAGATATGCTAGGTGAACCTGTGCAAAAGCCTTCCTGGTTGCATCTGCCACCTGCTGCTCAAGCAGGAGCTGTAAATCCAAGAAGATCCCCAAATTGTGTACCAGTCCTGAAGGGGAAAGTGCAACCCCATTCAGAGCTAGACATGGAACCACTCCAGGCTCAGGTGGTCCACACATCCACAGCCACACAGTCTTGTCAGAATTGAGCCTAAACCTGTTCTTCATCATCCAGACCCACATAGCCTCCAACCAGTGGGACCAAACCTTGACAGCATGACCTGTTTGGCACAAGGGCAAGATGTGTAACTGGCTATCATCAATGATACCAGACCTCAAACTGACAGATGACCTCACCCAGAGACCACATGTAGATGATAAATTCCTAGATGAATCCTGTGTCTATACCACAGCCATTCATACATGACACAAGTTTCCTTTAAAAACACATATTATTTACAGCTATCAGATGCAAAAATCCAGAAGACCACTAGATGGTGGTGGAAATATTCAAGAAAACTCCTAACTGACCCTTTGCTGCCATGTAGTGGGTCTGTGGATTTTTGCAGCCTGGAGTTGGTAGCTATACTCTGCTTTGTATTTAAATTCAGAAACAAATTGATTGTGATCATCATGTCAGTTTTACCCCAATCATACAATTTTGTATAATTCATATACACTGTTTACTGGTCTAATACTCTAGAAACATTGTTTCTATACCTCTCTATATATCATTATATATCTATATATCATTGGACCATGGTAATCAAATGAGAGATATCTAAGTGAAAATCTGTAGTTCGTCATGCATTAAGTACGGTATCTGCACATAGACCAACTCAGTCATTACAATTCTGGGGACAGTTTTGGCCATAGTTTTCCTATTTCATGAGTTAAACTATACCACTGTCACTGCATGTGGCTAAAACTATACTTGCCAGGAAGTATATCTATGCTATAGAAATAACAACAGAGGTAGGGGCTAGAGGTAAAAGTATAGATTTAAGGAACAATCATATGAAATGAAGAGCAACTTCAACGTTTCAATACTTTGGGACAAGACATCAGTGAACAACACTGAGGTTTGGAAGCTGCAAGTTTAGGTGGACGGATTCAGTGAGGAACCATAGCAAGACTTAAGTAAGACCATTAGTTTCAACAGCCCCTCTGAGCTATGACCAAGGAGGGAATTGCATGGAAGGCAAGCAGCCACACTAGCAACAACACTCCAGTGGTGTCAATCTTCACTGCATTGATTCAATTCAGTGCAGCTTCAACAATTCAATGCCTTGAAAAACAATGAACAAGGATCTGGACTCTTCTGAATATGTAAAAATATGATCTGCTCGTTCAAATTGATTTGATTATTTCCCAAACAAACTGATTTGATGGATTGATTGAGCCCAATTCACACGGATCTAAAGGATATCTCTGAATAACATTAGATATAGCACTGCTAATAATTCAAAACTCTAATCACCAAGTTCAGTACCTCACACATGGGAGCATTATAATCCACAACAGGTTTTGTGTTGTGCTTTTGTTGTAAATTATTTCACCTGGGATCCATTTAGTATTGGGCTTGCTGTTTACTGTTGTTTATTCATTCAGTCGCTTCCGACCCTTCATGACTTCATGGACCAGCCCACGCCAGAGCTTCCTGTCAGTCGTCAACACCCCCAGCTCCCCCAGGGATGAGTCCATCACCTCTAGAATATCATCCATCCACCTTGCCCTTGGTCGGCCCCTCTTCCTTTTGCCTTGCACTCTCCCTAGCATCAACATCTTCTCCAGGCTGTCCTGTCTTCTCATTATGTGGCCAAAGTATTTCAGTTTTGCCTTGAATATCATTCCCTCAAGGGAGCAGTCTGGCTTTATTTCCTGGAGGATGGACTGGTTTGATCTTCTTGCAGTCCAAGGCGCTCTCAGAATTTTCCTCCAACACCACGGTTCAAAAGCATCGATCTTCCTTCTCTCAGCCTTCCTTATGGTCCAGTTCTCGCAGCCATATGTTACTATGGGGAACACCATTGCTTTAACTATGCGGACCTTTGTGCGATGTCTCTGCTCTTAACTATTTTACCGAGATTTGTCATTGCTCTTCTCCCAAGGATTAAGCGTCTTCTGATTTCCTGACTGTAGTCAGCATCTGCCGTAATCGTTGCACCTAGAAATACAAAGTCTTTCACTGCCTCTACATTTTCTCCCTCTATTTGCCAGTAATCAATCAAGCTGGTTGCCATAATCTTGTTTTTTTTGAGGTTTAGCTGCAAGCCAGCTTTTGCACTCTTTGCTGTTTAGTAACAGCAGAATATTTATTCAGGATCTTTCTGTCTACATGTTGGAGAGCAGTCCTTTATATTTTAACCACCTTGTAAAACAGATTCTTCCCCCATTAATCCTTTCTACAGGTATGCCTGAAGATCTTCAGTTTCCAGGATTCAGGCAAAGTCATTAAACTCATGATGCAATTTATTGGTTAAAGACTAATGTGAACTTCTCCAATAGGGCCTCCAGGTCTGTTGGTGTAGAGTTCCAGAATCCTCAGTCAGTGTGACTAGCCAGCTCTGGGAAAACTGGCTTAAGAACTTAATTGAAATAAATAATAATTTTTAAAATGTGTGTCATTTTCTGTGTGTAGCTTGGGTTGCAGTCATGTGTGTATCCATAAATGAGTGCATGTGTATAATCTATAGAGACATCAGGCTAGAACCTGGGAGAGTTCTAGACCTGCCTTGGGCACAAAGCCAGCTGGCTGACCTTGGGCCAGTCCCTCTTTCTCAACTCTGGGAAGGAGGCAATGGCAAACCACTTCTGAAAAACCTTGCCAAGGAAACTGCAAGGATGCGTCCAGGCAGTCTCTGAGAATCGGACACAATTGAACGGAATATACTGTGTATGTGCGTGTGTGTACACACACAGAGAGAGAGAGAGAGAGAGAGGAAAGGGTTGCTTATTTACAGGGCGAGAGTATTAAACTGTATTCCTCTGTACACCACATGTGCAGAAAGGAGAAGGGAAGGAAGTAGACAAGTGGGCAATCTATGTTGTTATTTGATATGACACTAGAATGGCTTTTTGCAGTGTAAATTACAATACACAATTTCATTTTCTATTTTTTAAAAATATAGCAATTATTTGAAGTTTGGAGCTTGAGAATACCACTGCAAATGTGATTTTTTAATATATTTAATCTTACAATAAATACCAATGTTGGAACACAGTAATCAGATTTGACAAGAGTGAGTGATACTACTTTTATTTATGCAGAGACAAAATAACTATATTTTGTTTCAGAGTTTAGAATATATATCCTCCGTTTAGGATACTTCTAACTTTTAAAGCTTAATACTTCAAATATATAGTTGTGCTGTTGGCAACTGATGGTCTATAACTTTCTCCCTGAAATTCTACTATATTTTTACAGACACCCCTCCTGCCCTCTGCATTCCTCAGTTCCTTTTATTGATTTTTTGCAGTCCTTGGGGCTGGCACTGTTGAAACAAACCGCACTGTAATTTTTCATTTTGGGCTTGCTTTTATTACTTTACCAGACTCTCTGGCTCGGTTATTGCATTTGTGCATCATTTTGAAGTTTACATCCTCTTTAATTGCATTTTTATTTTTATTATTTTTTTCTTCTTCGAATTATGTCAGGAATATAGCCTTGGGCAGGATTTTAAGGAATACATGTTTTTTTTTTCTTCAAAAGAAGCCAGCGAACTGGCAAATAGTACTATCATATACATGTTTACTCAGTAGTAAGTGATATTGAATGGGCTTCACTTCTAATCTTCCATTTGGTGACTAGGCTGCATAGGATTATAATGAACTGCATTACCATATTAATTTCTTTTTACCAATAGAAGAGAGTATCTGTAGCTCAGGGCTGAACTGTGGAGTCCTGGGTGCTCTCTGAGCTTGGGTGTTCACTGGGAGACGTTTCATTATCTGACTAGGTAACATCATCAGCGCACTGAAGATGTTTCCTAGTCAGCAATGAAATGTCTGCAAGCAAACACCCAAGCTCAGAGAGCACCCAGGACTCCACTATTTTCTTCTTACCCAGGGCAGTGGATTATTGGGGGGCGGGGGGGACAGGGAGCTGTTATTGCTTGTCTTTGAATGATAATAGTATTCCTCCCTCCTCCAAGTCTGCATCCTGTGATGGGGACGATTCCACTTCTTCTCAGAGTCAGGGACAATGAGGCACTATGCACAACAAGACAAGACAACAAGACAACAAGACAGGACAACAAGACAACAAGTTAGCACCAGGACCACTAGAGAGGAAGTTATAGGCACCTTTTTGTAATTTGTAGTCCATCCACAGTAGGTGTGGTTGATATTTCATAGCCCCTTCTGTAATGCCCTGTGAAAAGAAAGGGGATAGTCAAATTACCACTTGTATGTATGTATGTATGTATGTATGAATCAATCAGTCATGAATGGTTTCCTAAACATGCTTGGTGAAGATGCCAGGAATTTCAAAATGCATGGAAATATGTGTTCGTTCACAAGGTACAACTAAACTGTAACAGGGTCAGACATTGGTATTTTTGCATTCAGTGCATTCAACCTGCCCTTAGTTTGACTGGGAACCAACAGATTTTCAGAGATAACCAGGAAAAAAGGACACACCTTTTCAAAAAAAAAATTCTATCAACAATTATATTTATCTAGCTGGCTGGTTGCAAGCCTAGCTAGTTAGCACATGCAGGTATGTGCATGCACACACACACACACCAAAATTAGAAAATGTACCCTTTATCACTATATGAATGAGGAAATGAGAAGTTTTAAGTTAACAGGGCAGAAATGGCTTTTCCAAATGTATCCACCAATTCTGTACACAGAGAAACTGGGTGGGTTTTTTTTTTCCTCCTGAGTTTCTTCAGAGAAAGGAAAACATTCTTCAAAATTCCTTAAGAGCAGGGCTTTCCTTGTGTGGTAACAGTAGTACCATTATTGAAAATGCAATGGGAGAAGTTCCTACCTATTTCCCTCCTTTGAATTAGAGGAAATCTAACCCTAACTCAGAAAGACAGAACATTTACAAGCACACTCTCCAATCACTTCACAACTAAACAAGTGCAGGAATGCCACATCCCATCCTTAGGAAATTTTCCAGAATTCTCTTGAATTACTTGAAAGGAGGGTTCATCAGACTGGTTAAAAAAAAAGTTTGCACCTCTCCTGTTGTGACCTCATCACGAGCCTTCCTCCTCTACGTAGTCCAAGTGATTAGCACTAGGGACAGATGAGGAATGTGCCAACTGGGAGTGGAAAGGAAATGAATGAGTGGAAAGGGGTGGGGGGGAAGGAAATGGAATCTCCACAGGCCACATACGGAAGTCTGTGAGCTGTCAAATTGGGCTTAGTAATGAGATTTGAATTTCCAGGTAGAAAGACAGATTGAACATAAGACAAACACTACTGGAAGCTGAGTCAGGTAGGTAAGTAGAGAGACAAATGAAAGATGGAGTGTGTATATGTGTTGCTTTTGATTTAGATTTCTCTCATGACAATCTCAGGTCTAGTTTGATAAGTGCTAATGAGTCACATGCCCCTCCTCCTGGTCCTCCACCTCTTCTGCTGCTGGAGATGCAGTTCAGGGCAAAATAGTGGCTTGCTCAACTTCCCTACAAAGTTGCTACGAAGGATGGAAACGAATGACAGGCTGTGGTGAGTTGTGGGCAACGCTCAGAGCATCAGCTAGAGAAGATTAGCTGGGAAATATGACAGAAGAGTTGATTGTGTACTGGCCTTGATTCCTCCTGCTAGGTGAAGACTCCTTGAATATATGACACCTCAATCGGGTCTTATACTTGTCTTCTCCAGCTTCAGTGGGGCCTGTTCCAAGATATGTGGCAGAGTGAAAAACTTGTGCTTTCCATATGTTGCTGAAACACTGTATTACCAACAGTTGCAGCCAGCATAGATAATGGTGATGACGGCTGGGACTTGTAGTTCAGCAACATATAAGGGACCATTGATTCCCCAAGCAGACTGCTTTTTTGTAGAGATCTTTGGATTTTCTGGGAAGGGTGTGCATGGGCAAATTTTAATACAACCCCCCCCCCAAAGTTCTGTTAACTAGCTCTTCTTTTTAAAAAAAGCATTATTGCATCATGAAAATGTGATTTATCATCTGTTTGTCCCATGCTGATCTAATTAAGTCCGAAAGGTGATTTTTGCTTTTGAACATCTGTCTTTCGCTTGCAAATTCTTCATGCTCTGCTGACTGGATTATGCTTTGCATTATTTCAATGTCCACAATTGTGACAAAAAATGGAAGAGTGCTCAGATGAAGTGGGGATCTGAAGTCAGAAGCAGTAGTTCATTAAAAAAAAAATGTAATAGCATATGACAGCTCCATCTCTGAATAAATTGTTGGCTGTGGTTTTGGAGGTCTGAGTTTGTTGCTGAGTGGAGTGGCCCTTTCTTCTTTTATCTGTAACCCAAGGGCAGTGAGAGAAATGTTACAAAAATAGTAGTGCTAATCAGTGGCTTTTGCCATTTTTGAAAATACAGTGCCTTGATTGTCAGAGGAAGCATCTCACAACAATAGTTAACTATGGATTCATCAACAAGGTAGAAACATCTTTTCTGACCTAATGCCCTCTAATTACATCAGCTCACTAGGAATTCTGGGGATTGTAGTCTTAACACAACCAGGGGCATCACCCTAACATGCTCTGGATGCACTTTATTAAAGAGAATTAGCCCCTGGTGAATGAACTCCTGTCCTTGCTCTGACAAAAAAATATGTTTGTATATTCAGAAAATCCCATCCACACTGGCTTCACTCAAAAATGTCTGTACCAAAAAGCAGGTCTTATGTATGCACATACAACTTCCTTCTGTAGATATAAGGAGAGCAATATCAGCATGGTTATCCAGAATGCTCAATTATTGAGGGCATCAAGTATTAAATATAAAAATGTTGCTCTAGACTTCATCAGTTTCTGACATAAACTGGGGAAGCAGCTTCTGTCAAAAGTATCAACCTGTCATATTCATAATACACTGGGAATATGGGATGTGTATCTTGCGCATCTGTTCCAGAATGTGTATGTTGTCCACGACTAATGATAGCTGATGCTATCTCTATTTAAAGTGGCTTCATTTAAAGAATTGGAGCAGAAGGCTAATACTTTAATTACATTGAAAAGAACGATAATCTCTTCCACCCTGCTTTGTATGAAGAATATGCCCTAGTTCCACAATATGTCTGCATTTTTAAAGGTGGGAATGTCCTCCTTTTGCTTCTGTTCTTGATATGGTGGTAGATGATCTGCCCATTCATATTCTGACTTCCTTTGGGGGCTTCATTAGATTATCTCAGTTTTTTACAGAAATGGTTAACGGTGGGAGTGTGTCTCTTTTTTCTTTTTTTCCTGACTGTACACTGTTGGATAGACTCAGTTTTCTCAATTGCTAGTAGTTACAACTAGCAGGTTCAGCATGAGCAGGAAGGAAAAAGAATAAAAAGGACAATGTTGAGGGCTTTGAGGCACTACATAGAAAAAAGAAATTAAGGTTTACCAACCTGAGATGCAAAGAGTAAATCTGGAGGCTCCTACATGTTTATTTGTTTGTTTATTTATTGTTAACATTTATATGGCTGCCCATCTCACACAGGGTGACTCTGGGTGGCATACAACAATGAGATAAAAACAATGAATTAATAAGAACAATCATTTTAAAAAATAAAATGATTATTAAAATTTTTATCACAAAATTATAAAATCACTATACAATATACCAACCCTGTGGAGACAGCGAGAATGTCTGTTATAGGGGAGCCGTCTAAGAAGGTCTCCCGTTCCTGAGGACCCCCAAGCCTGACAACACAACAGCTTGAGGGACTTCCTAAATGATAGCAGGGAAGGATCTAGCCTAATTTCACCAGGGAGAATGTCCAACAAGGAGGGAGCCATGGCAGAGAAGGCCCACCTCCTGGGACCCACTAAATGCAAGTCCCTGGTGGATGGAACCTGTAACAGGATGGAACCTGTTTGATCTAATGGGATGGGCTGATGTAATCAGGGAGAGGCAGTCCCTCAGATGTTAGTGTTTGTTAGTGTTAGGGTAAACATGTTAGAGTTTGACTATGGGATGAGATGTTTAGAGTAAAGGACTCTGGACAAAACTTGCAATCAGGGTCAAAAACTAACCAAGCGTCAAAGCTGAAGAACATGTTGGAAATCATAACTGTATCGGAGATCAGAATGAATCAACCAGAGCTCAGTGAGAACGTTTCAGTGTAGTGGCTAGTTTGGATGAGGTGAATTTGTCCAGCATCTGGTGTTACCAAGGTCTAAGAAGTAAGCCAGTAATGCAATGTGCAATAGTTCAGCCAGATGAGCCAGTTGCAGACAAACCCTGAGCCTTCTGTTTTGAGACTTAGCGGCTACTGACACTCTGTTAAGTATAGTATCCTTTTCCCTCAATGCAAGTAAATGATCCAGATGTTCTATAATAACAACTAATCAAAAAATCAATCAATCAGTAAACAGTGGGTGGTAAATCTCTTACAAATCCTGAAAGTAGAAAGACCAATGATCTGTTTTGTAGGTAGGTTTTCCCAAGTCACAATAGGAATATTCCAATATAAAACACAACTAACCTTGGTTTGATTTGGTAGGAAACTAATGGACAAGTGCCATTTAAAGGTGCTGTAGTCATCATCTCAACAGATGTACTGTTTGCCAATACTAAGCTGAACAAAAACATTTTCCAGTGCTCCACTGAAGGGTTACTCACATGTGTTGCCTTTGTATCATGATATGATTATAATCCTACAATAATCAGATACTTAATCAGTGGACATTGTAGGAGGAAAGCTGTGTTGGTTTGGGGTAGAGGATTCTGGTAGCAGCTATTCAGACTAACTAATTTTATTAAAAGGCATAAACTTTTGTGAACTATATCTGATGAAGTGAGATGTAGTTCAAAACCTTCTGCCTTTTAATAAAATTGGCTAATAGACTGAACAGTTAATTTCTACTGTAATCTTGTGGAGATAGGACAAGAATACAGACCAATGTATAATAATGGTTAAGGTATTGGATAAGGACTGGAGTGACTTAAATTCAGATCCAGCTTCAACCATGGAAATTCATTGGGTGATTCTGGCCAAGCCAGGATTGTTGTTGTGGAGATACAATGAAGGATGTTCCTCATGCAAGCCAACTTAGGCTGCTAGAGGAAAGGCAGGATATAAATCCAATAAATATGGCTATGAATATAGCTATGCATGCAATAAGATTAATAATAAGGCTATTCAGGCATGATATTATCCATTGAAAAGGCCATCCTCATGTATACAAAGAAACATATAGGGCCAAGTCATGCATGTCTATCAACTGACAACTGATGACATATAAACATGTGTATATCCTCAGGTGCCTGACTTTTCAGTGAAATCCATCACATTTACCTTAATCTTAATTAATTATTGTAGGGTTTTTTGTTTTTTGTTTTTTGTTATTGTTGTTATCCGTATTTGGTGTTTTTAAGCTGTGTTACCTGCCCAGAGTTCCTGTTGTGAGACGGGTGGCCATACAAATTGAATTAGGCAAATAAATAAACAAACAAACAAACAGTTACTGGTCAGTTATTACAGGAGCCCCTGGTAAGACAAAGATTAAATGCTGATCAGGCAGTCAAGATTTATGCCAACCCTTCATATTTCTAAAGTAAATCTGATACAGAATTTCATTCAATTTGGAACCTGTTTTTGTGCTATAACTGTATATAAAAGCCTGTACCACATCCAAAATTTGGGTTTCTCTTAAAATAAAGCCTATAATTGTTTGGATGAAAACTTCTGTAATTCTGTTACAATCTTGTTTTTACATGGATTTTAATAATGACTGGTTGTTCTTTAAAACAATCTAGCATATTCAGCTACTTAAATCAATTAATGAAATATTGATAATTTTAACCTAATCCTGTGATGCTTGTAAATTCTCCAAGTATCTACTTTGTGTTTTAGTTTTTCTTAATTGCCTTTTTTCCATTTTTGGTTTGTGTGTGTGTGATGATGATGAGGCAAGCCATAATGTTGATGTTACTGAAGGTATTCCATAACTGTTATGACAGTGGAGCTTTCTGCTTGTCCACAGCCACCTGCAAAATCCATTATCTCTGAGCATGTCTGATGACAAGAAACATAATTATTTGGGGTGGTTAGCAAATATAGTAACTAAAACTAAATAAATAAATGCCCCATTCTGATCGTGAGACATCACTCTGGGGCATTAACAATCCATTTTATTTGTAGATCATATGGTGGACCACTTTTGGTTTCCTTTTAAAAAGGGTATTTTCCAGAAGCGGTTCCTATCTCTGGTTTACTGAAATTTTGAGCAGCAACATTTACTGCTCTTCTTAATAAGCCAATTTCAGGGGCTTGAAGCTCAATTTCTTTACTGCAGCATACGCAGAGATAGCAGCAGCATTAAAGCTCACCTCAAGGTAAAGTTATGTTAAGCTGTAATTAACCATTTTATAGCAGATCATAATTGTTTTTCCTTGAAGGGAGAAAATATTTTGATTTCTGCAATAATTATAGGAAAGCAACACAGTTAGCAATGTCAGTGAGCTGACGCAGCATATAGGGGTTTTGATCAAACTGAAAATACTTGTAGTTAAATTCTGCTGTATGCCTTAGAGTGTTTTAACGATTAGTGGCAATCAAGATTTCTCTTATGAAGGAATTATAGAATGAATCAATGATCAGACATTCAACGTGGAAGGACACATATCCTCATTTGTTGGCTTCCTTGCTTCTATTCCTTCTTTTTTGAGATGCTTATGCCATTATCTCAAATCTATTTAAGTCCAGTTCATGTGCCATTTGAGGACACTGTAATGCAGAAACCAGTTAACCCAAATGCCCATCCATCCATCAGCTTGTAGTAAACTGTGGGGAAACAAGCATGCATGGGATCCCTCATCTCCAGCACCTAATTTAGGGGGTCTATTGTTTGATTATCCTGGGCCCCACATATGGAGAGGGTCTCATCAAATATGGTTGAGCTTTTGAGATGGATTGATACATTTCATCTAACGACCATTGGAGGGAAGCCAAGAGTTTGACTTTCTGGTATCTGTTTGCTGACATCAAATGGTGGCCTGGATTTGTTGCAGCCAGTTCGGGAAGTCTTACTCTACTCAGAAGATCTCACAGAAGGAAAACAACAACTCAGGAGAGAATCAGAGTGTCCACTTTATGCCAGAGAACATTCTCCCTAATTTGTGAAAGGCGCCTCTAGAGTGCTACTCTCCCCAAACAGCATGGAGAATTAACACTGTCTTAAAGAGTGAGCTGCTACTAGGAGAAACCCAGTCTGTTCAATTTGCTCTGTGCTTTGTCCCTAAGTCTACTTATCAGTAGAGTTTGGAATTGTGGAAGTCAGTCTGATCAGATTGGGTAAACTTATGCCTGTATTTCTTCAATACAACCTCTGTTTCTACTAAATATAAATTCAACTAATGGGGACAAGCGCTGATGATTTACTTCATGATGCAGTCTCAAAGAACAGGTCCCAAACGTATGAGGAGTTCAGAAGATGCTTACAAATTTGTTCCAAATTAGTCCTGTATAGCAATCAGCCAGCACATGCAAAAGCTAAAATTTCATCCTCCATCTCTACAAGCATATGCATCTTTAGCATTAAGCTCCTGCCTATAAGCACATTCAGCTGCAGTCAGGAACTCTGAAAAGGAAGAGTTCCTGCATACAGGGGGATTTACAAGCTCATCTTTCTGTTAGAATTTTCCTTATCAGGTTCATTTCTGAGCCAGGATCAAAGACAGGCAGTTGCATGAAATTAAATTCCATATTCTTCACACAGGAGTAAAAGCAATGACAGCAAGCTGTTGGGTGGGTGGCCGCCCAGGACCCCCTTCCTACGGCACATTATATAGATTCCATTCAACTTCTCCTTCAGAATACCACCCCTTACTCAGTTACCCATACTCCACCTTAACCTTATTCCATATTAGGAATTTCCTTCCTTCCCTTTATCATCATTCCATATAAGGGACTTCCTTCCATCCTTGCTAGGGCACCTTGACCATTATTAAACAATGTCTTTCCTCTGGAGAAGCCATCCTTGGAATGTACACCTGATCTTGTTTCTATGGGCACAGCTATCTATCAAGGCCTGCTAGAAAGGAAGAGGAAGAAAGTCAACAAAATTCTTCTAGGAAATATAACACAGCTTCAGGGCCATAATACAAGTGCAAAGGTCTCTAATATATGGGCACTAAATATAAAATATATGCAAATGAAATATATTCATATTTAAGTTCTATATATGTAAAATCGTCTATCATTTCCACAATATTTTTTAGCCAGATCTTTTAGAATTTTTGCTTCTTGTGTTGCTGGGTTTGCTACTTTTGGTAACTGATGGGTTTATCTTTTCTGTGGCTTAGTTTTACAGTTTTATAAGCCACTGGGATTGGAAGGCACACAGGATTGTTAAATGAATAGATAAATAAATATTTTCTGTCCTTATTGCTAAAGGCAGCAGAATATAAAAAGCGGCCAAGTATGCAAAGTTGTGAAGAGCCTGCCACTTTTTGCCCTTGTGTGAGAATCATGGCTTGATAACAGCTGTAAGTTATTTCTAAACAGTTCTGAACTGAACACAGGACCCTGGGCAACCATGAGCATTTCTAAACATACTGTCAAAAATTAACCCCAAAACTCTTAAGTGGAAGCAGTCATTTCCCTAGCTTCTGGAGCAGAACAAAGGAAATTAAAATCATCTACAAATGCAGAATAAATGCTTGGTATTTGCATGCAAATGAAACTACCAAGTATCCTGTTTTGATTCCAAGATCTGCATATTCTTTTACAACGGCAGTGCAAGGCTATTTTAAAATGGAACAGAGGATCTCCTCTCTCTCTTCCTCTCTCTCTTTTTTTTAAGCCAACCTAATTATAGATTTGGAAAGAGAGAGGGGAAAAGTGCCCTGGGAAAGTGCAGGCTGCTGAACAAATGATGCCATTTCCACATAACTGATTCTTGTAGGAAATAATGAGCTATTGGAGATGAGAAAGAGAGGAACCAGTAATGCAGTTCTAGTGCATATGAGCTAGTACAATACAATGCACTTCAACTTTATTACTTGACGTTGACAACAAGCATTTTCATCTCACCAAAGATGGGATAAATATGTTCCATCCTTGGAACGGGAACCTTTGCCCAAGGTTTGTTTTCCCAGTGGGAGGTGCCTCTATAAGTGCTTCACTGGCAGAAAAACAGCGAAGAAGAAAAATAATTATTCAGTAGTGAAAATCACGCAGTCATGAGTGTTTCCAGAATCTGGCACCTATTTGTCTCTTCTATTTGGGCAAAACCTTTGAACATATCAACCTTGGAAGGATGCTTTGCTGTTTCTAAGCAGGAAGCCTTCTGGCCTGGAGAGAGGAAGTGAACCTTGGCTGGATTTTGCATTTTTTGTCCGATCCCATTAAATGGGCAAATATTGCAGGATACTTTTTCTTTGAAGAGCAAACACTCATGCATCCACTCACACACACACACACACACACACACCATGCAATACACAAAAATAATTTTGGAAACTTCTCTGAGCTTCTGAATTGGTTTTGGCATGCAGGACAATAAAAACCCAAAGTTCATTTAGATGAGTAAAGTAATAGTAAAGCCCCCTTCAAGTTGAGTTTAGCATCCTTGCAGTTTTCTTGGCAGCAATACAGAAGTTGGTTGGCACTTCCTTCTTTCAAGATGCTTTTGCATCTTCCCAGACCTGTACAGTATTCCCTGGAGACATTTTGTCCCAATCTGACTCAGCCCAGACCAGACTGGCTACCTCCTTAGGGAAGCAGAACGTTAAACAGTTCTACAGACCCAGGCCTATAGTTCTCCTGTGGTTGATTATAGAATGAACAAACGTTACCTATATGTAATGGCTATCTCTGTGTCAGGCCCAGCCCAAGAACAATGAGGAGTCAGTGCACTCAGAACTCCAGTTCTTTGTTTGCTCTCACCATACAGACAGAATCTTGCCGGACTAAAGCTATCCTAACTAACCTTGGGGGAAATAACCTGGGAGACTCTAGGGTGGGGCTACTCAAACTCTCTTTGTCTCCCTGCCAAGGCTCTCCAGACTGCGAGTCCTCTTATCTCCTTGGAATGAGCTCCCTCCTTCCTGAGAACCCACGGCAGCTCCGAAATCCACCATACTTTGTTTCTGTTTCCATTCTCTGTTCTGTCCAACTATCAACTGCTTTTTCTTCTCTTAGCCTCACGTCACCCTTCTAATTTCTCTCATTTTCTGGCTGCCTTCCTTAGTGGCAATTAATGCTTTATTTGCATTCTAATAGGATAACAACCCCCCCTTCATCATCGCAATAAAAAGAGAACGATACTAGAATCAAAACTACATATATTAGGAGACGTTGCATATAAAAACTCCAGGTGTGAGGTTAGGTTACACCAGACCCTACCCCCCCCTCCCAGCTTCCAACTGCTAGGATACATTGGAAAGATAAAGAGCATCATGCCCCAGGGGCAATAGGATGCTCCTTAGTGAAGCAAAGAAACAATACAGTTTGCCTTAATAAAGCACTTTGTATCACCTTCAGGTCTCCCCTGTCTCAGGCACCTGTGTCTCCAAACCCAAAAGAGGTCTTTCTGCTGGCACTATGAAGCCTCTTCCAGCCTTGGCAGGGCCCCCTGGAGAAGGTAGAAAGGAGAACTCTGCCATGGCGCTCCCCTCAGCATTCTCCAGCCAGGTCAGCCCTCCCAGGTAAACCAGACAGGAAACACAACCAGATGAGCTAATTCTACTTTACTGAAAGGTGACATTAACAGAATCTTGCAAGTCTGAAAGTACAAACCTCCCACTGTCCCTATTTACTGCCTGAGTAGTTAGGGCAGGTACTTCCTAAGTTTCTTTTCTGGCCATTTTTCTGTTGCGGGCTCCTTTCTCCTTTATCTGATCCTTCCCCAGGCAGTATCTCTTCCCCAAGGTCACCCTCACATTCCATCACAAGCCAATGCCAAGAGTGGCTTCTGCAGAGGTGCTATGCTGAAGGTGGGCTATGCAGCAGACCAAAATGAAGCTATGCGATCCCTTTGTTCTTAAGACAAAGGGCTCTGTTGCATTGGGGGGCAGCTTTGAAGGAGTGTCTTACTTGAACCTTTGTTGAAGGAAAAGGCTCTTTTGAAATCCTGCATAGTGCTGGAGGCCCCACCGTGTTATGCTCTAGATATCATAAGGTGGAACTCACGATATCACAATGCCTACAGCAGATGAGCATGAAGTGTGTCCTATCTTTGTGCTCAGGACCTAATCAGGCTTATTTTTGTTAGGACAGCTCAGAAGCTTTGCATAGGTACCATATTTAAAATGTTTTGTTCTTCATTGAATACCCATCTTTCTGTCTGGTTCCAACCAATGGTCTAATAAGGAGAGACTCACAGAGTCTTTTCCCTATATACTACCCCTGCCCCAAAGTGCTGAGTGTAGAGCTTGGGGCTTAGTGTGGAGGCAAAAGAGGTATGAGCCTTAGTGTGGTTTTGCTTTTTTTCCATTCATGGAATTTGGACACATAATAATGTGGGCTATTATCTTCATAAAAACATATGGCTCATGTTTATAGCTCTGTTCAATAATCCTTGCCTCCAAGTAACAGACACATATTTGGGGGGGGGGGAGGAGTAAACTGAACAGTTAAATAAATAAATAGCCATGCTCAAGCAATACAGCAATTAATTAGAAAAAATGATTTCCTAACTCATAAATCAGCTTCCATGTCTCACTGGAGCATATATTGATTTCCTTCAGCTTTCCTTCTGGTCAAGCTGAAAAGATAATTTTTAATGCTGGTTTAAAAATCCAATCTTTTGGACTGATGGGCCTTCTGCCCTGTGTGATTTTTAATAGTGCAAATGATTTTTAGGGAATAGCATAGTTAGTGGGATAGAAGGAACCAGCGGGTTGTACTGTGGGCATCTCCTCAGTCAGAGTGAGGTAGACTTGCTGGCAACAGCTCTAGGAAGTCATCCTAGGATAGGGTTGTGGGTGCCTGAAGCTACTGATGCTGTCACTTCATTGTGACAAGGATTCTGCCTCATTGCTAGTTATAGAAATAAGACTCAACTATCACTTGAGCTGATTGTGTAGTTGGAGTAGAAGGGAAACAACAGATTCTTTTTCACCTCAGGTAGTCAAATGTCTTGCACTGGTTCGGCATCTCCTGGACCAGGAATAGGCAGCCTAAAGTATGCCTCTCAGATTAATGTCAGCTATGCCTTGTCCTAAGCTCCAATGGCAGCAATATTATGCAGCAGCAGTAAAAATGAGGCATCAATTATTGCAAGGTCTCCCACAGTTATAATCTAGCCTATGTATTATCCATTCTAATGTTGGTATGTAATTTTGTATAATCTTGTTGCAGTTTGCAGGTTTTAGTTGTATCTTATGTTTCTGGCCTTTGGCTGTAATAATAAAAAATGTACAAGGGATAAGAGCTGGTAAGAGCTTTTCTGCTGCCTGCTGCCTTGAGGAGAGACAAAAGAGGATATGAGAAGAAGAAAAAATAGGTGTCATAGAAAGAATGAGTGCTCTCCCCTTGCCTGAAACTCTGCCCCCTCCTTTCTTCATCTATGCTCATCTTGTAGCCCCAACAATTGGCCTGAGGTTGGTCATTTCTGTCCTCCTTCTAGATTATAATTCAAGGCACATAATAGTATGAAGGATGGGCCCATATTGTTTGGGGAATTCACTGTGGGTTTTTTAACAAAATAAAAACCAGTATATAAAGTTTTAATAACATCAGTAAAGTACAATTCAATGAATATGCAGTCTTTCCATCTGTGTTGCCTTCGATCTGTTTGGAAAAGTCGGTTGTGTGGGCGTTGAGCCCTCTTCAGTTTAGCAAATGTGTTGGCAGTCACATGACAGTCTGGAGTCAGAACAGCAGATTGACTGACACAGTACAGCAAAAGAACGTGTCAGGCATCTCTTCCTCCAAGCTGGCTTATGACTAATGAAGCTGGGGTAGTTCTGATGGTCAGGAAAGAGCTTGGCCCTAAAAGCGTTGCATTCCCTAGGACCATTTCCCAAGATCTGGGGAGAAGAAAGGAAAAACCAGCATCTCTTTGCTCATTTTAACAAGTCTAGTGTAGAGAATGGAGACTTGTCTTGGTTAATACTTCTCTTTCAGGTATATAGCTATAGAATCTGGGGGTTTCGATCTGAAATACTAATAATGTGGCACAAGAATTTAAATATGTATGTATGAAAGTGAGTGGATCCCAATATAAAATAGGGCTGGGAACAAAAATCTTTGATGGTAATACAGAGTGTCATTTCATATGGAAGGGAGAACAATTACAGGACATCACCTCTTTTTCATTTAAAACAAAAGACCTGAAAAAATAAAACCTCTCATTAGAAGGAGGACTGAGAAAAGAGAAGCTGCTCCAAATGTCGGCCGCTTAACAGAGACTTGTTAGATATTGTGTGTTTTCATTACTCTGTTTATTTTTGCTGTGACTCATTCACTTGTTGGCTAGGCAAGGTTTTACTTATGCAAGAAGGTCCTCTGCACATGAATCCTACCCACCATCATTTCCTACACTGCAGGAACCGGTCAGGAACATTAATAACGTATTAACTTTACAGTAATGATAGATACTTATGTAAAGCCGGGGTGTGTGTGAAGAAATCTTCGAAAAATATTTCTTAAAAGCATTTATGGGAGGCGTACTAGATTTTAAACCAGCCTTCCCTAGCCTGATAATTTACAGTTTTACTGGAAATGCAGCTCTAAGAATTCCCAGCCAGCAACACCAATAACCACTGTGCCAGATGCAAACATTGTACTGTATGTTGTAGTCCTCATACAGTATATTTGAAGGGAGAAAAGTACAAAGACTCCACTGAATGGCTGAAGCTGGTGGACTTGGATGTGCTTCAGTCGTAGGAAGAGATAGAGCTCTTTCATGATCACGATTCCAAAACACCAGATAAAATTACTGGAAGTTTTTAAAATTCATTTTGTTTTTATTATTTTTATTTTTAAGTTTTATGATTGAGTAAGCATTGTACAGAAGTGAAAGATCAAAAACAGAGATGCAAGGACTTTGGGACTTCCTGTGGGGACATGGTGGACTGAACAGCTGTGCCCATGGGATCAGTGGGCAGAACTGACAATGCGGCAGCTTTTTGGGGCTCAGGCAGGTTTTTCTTGAAGCCCAGGAGTGTTTTTCTGGAAAAAAGAAAACACCTGGAATCACCCCATCTGTCCTTCAGACAGCTGCTTGCAGCCAGAAGATCACACACCGCAGAAGTTCGTGTTTGACTGGTAAGAGCAGCCGGGTGGCAGGGATGTCACCATTTCCAAGTCATGCTGTAGCCTTAAAGGGTCACTAAGACCAGACACCCCCTTTCTAAATCACCCAATTTAGATTTCTTTTAAGTACGTGTACCCTAAGAGAGGCCTTCTTCAGCAAGGAGAAGCGGGTTCTCTTGGTGCTTATTGTTATTTTGGGGATTATTTTTTAATGTTTTGGACTTTGTTTTCCATCCAAATAATAAGGAGGATTGAGAGTAAATAATTGTCTCCCTGTTATTATTTCTGGACTAAATTTGAAGCCATTAGCATTTTCCTATACGTTGAATTGGCTGTTTTGAACTTTAAGTTTTCTGCTTCTACTTTCCCTGGGGAACTGTCTGCATATCTCACTTTTGCTTATGTAAACACATTTCAGAATTCTTTTGTATCTTCAACTTTCACTGGTTAAGCTCCTGAGGGCATCACAATCTACTGTTTGAGACATGGAGGATTTTAAACAGACTTTCTCTGACTTCCAACAAGATTTTAAACAGATTCTTTCTGACTCCTACAAAGTTTTTATGCAAGACATTCAGGACATTGTGGAAAACATTAGGTCTAAAATGTGTCATCTGGTTGGGGATGTTGGGGATGAAATTGAGGAATTAAACAATGACAGAAATGTCTCTTCTAAGAGTAAGATTAGGACTTCTGTGAAATGCTGGATGAAGATCGGATAGTCGAGTTGGAGAAATTTAAGGGAGAGAGCGAGTTGCAAGCCACAAATGAAATTGATCTTCTGCTGAAACACCATGGAAAAGAAGGGGTTATTATGTATGGGAGGTCTCCTGAAGAGAAGTCAGAGTTTTTGAGGGGGGCAGTTGGGCTGTTTGATTTTTTTAAGGAACAAGCTCTGTGCACATTGTGGGGATATGTAAATGCTCTGGTTTATTGGGATAAGGGTTTGTCATGAGTACAGATGCTGAGCAGGAGGGGGCCCCTATCCAGGGGGAAAATGCATGCGTAGTTTAGAAGCTTTGAATCTTCCTTTGAAGAAACTCAGAGCAGGCCTGCCTTAGATTTCTGGGTTTTATCTGTGAGGGTTTTCCCTTGGCCTTTCAGTTTAGCAGGATTTTCTGTCTAGTCGAGTAGAACAATAAACACTAGAGACCTTACCAACCGTCTCAGCATGGTTCTTCGATCCAAGTTAGGACATCATTCCTGTTAAACTCAAACTCCCATCAAAAGAGGGAGGAAGAAAAAATTTGGGCAGAATGTCTTCAGAAACTCAAGAACTACAACAAGCTATACAACGATTAGCAGCAGCCTTGCAACAGCACCAACAGCAAGCAGATCTTCAGGTCGACACTTTACAGACAGCTATGCCTCAACAGTTACAACAACTAGCACCAGTTGTACCCCAACCAGTGCCAGCAGCAGCAGCTCTGCCAGTAGTTTAGAGATCACAGGGCAGCTTGCCGAAGAAGTCTGGGGGAGAAGCTGGACAGCTAAGAACCTTCCTCACTCAGTGCACTATGTTTTTTGACAGCAGGCTGGCAGAGTTCCCAACAGACTGAACCAGAGTGACTTGTATTTTAAGCCTGCTGAAAGGACCAGCAGCAAAGTGGGCCATTCCAATGGTGGAAAACAACAACCCAATCCCCAGTGAATTTGGGGGAAGGTTCTGAGCTCACTTGGACAACCTGATCAGAGAAGTCACTGCCAGCAGGAAATTCAGAAACTCAGGAAAGGCAACAAGAGAGTGGGGAATTATATTGCCGATTTCAAACTGTTAGCACAGGATCTGGACTGGAACAAGAGTGCCTTGAAAGATCAATTTAAACAGGGGCTGGATGAGGAAATTAAGAGTGAACTGGTGCACCAAGGCACCCCAGCTACATTAGAAGGTTTATATCAGCTGTCTGTGGTCATAAACGCCAGACTTGAAGAATTACAGCAGCTACAACCTGGGAGAGGCAGAGGCTTCAGAGCGATGCTTCCAGGATTTCCAGCTCTCCCGGAAGCATCTGCTTACCCAGGAACAGAGGAGCCGATGCAGATTGGAGCATCAAAGAGGCTTACTTCCGAAGCTGAGAGACGGAGATGGTGGGAGAGAGCCCTCTGTTTTCACTGTGGAGCCCCAGGGCATATGGTGAGCGCTTGCCCAGCAAGAAGCCAAGCATATCAAGCAAGAGCACCAGGGCAAGCAGCAGAGCAGAGACCAGCTCCCGCCTTTACTTCCAACCAGAGAACTCTGTTGGTCTCCCTCCCCAGAGCTCAGCAGGGAGACCATCAATCAATTTCAAAGAGCTCATTCCAGAGATTCCAAGCAGATCTTTTTCTGCATATCGGTCCCAGTAAACCTAAACTCAGAGCACCAAGTCAAGCTAGAGGCTCTCATTGATTGCAGTGCAACCTCTAACTTCATAGATGTACAGACAGTGCAGAACCTGAATATCCTAACCATGGAATTGCCACATCCCATAGAAGTCGAGACCATCAATGGCCAGCCCCTCAAGGCTGGTCCAATTCTAAGATCCACAGAATCAGTGCAACTAATGACCAGAGATCATAGTGAGTGGATTCAACTTTATGTCACAGCATCACTCCAAGTACGTATAATCCTGGGCATGCCTTGGCTGAAATGGAATGTGAATCTGGAGGGGAGGGTGATGTCATGAGTACTGATGGTGAACAGGAGGGGGCCCCTATCCAGGGGGAAAAATGCATGCATAGTTTGCAAGAACTGAGCAAGAAACTCAGAGCAGGCCTGCCTTAGATTTCTGGGTTTTATCTGTGAGGGTTTTCCCTCGGCCTTTCAGTTTAGCAGGATTTTCTGTCTGGTTAAGTAGAACGATAAACGCTAGAGACCTGACTAACCATCTCAGCATGGTTCTTTGATCCAAGATAGGACAGGGTTTAAGAATATTTATCTGGATTGCTTTTGGGGTTTGGCTGATTTCATTTATCTTTAACAATTTGGATTAAGATTGTTAAGGTATAATAAAAAATAATAAATGTCTGGTTTTGGGTTTAATATGATTAGGATTATTAAAATTGTTGTATTATTGAGTACAATGGCAAACAATTTATATGTTTTTTAGTTTGATATTTATTATAGTAGACAGGAATGTATAGACTAGTAGTAGGAAGGAAATAATTAAATAAATGTTATCTTTGGCGGGGGGAGTTGATTAGGAGGTTTATATATCTTTTTTTCTTTTTTTCTTTTTCCTTTTAATATAAGGGGAGGGAGTAACTGTATTTAGTGATTTTTATAATGTGCCAATGGAATGATTTCTAGAAATAATGTGATTTTGGTTTAATATAGAGTAAGGGATTGATTATGGAAATTGCTGTATAACCTTGCTGTTGAAAGTCAGAAGTCACCCCTTTTTGTAATTTTGCAAAAATTTCTCTTGTGTTTCTACACTTTTTTTAGTTTTTTGTTTATTTGTTGTAGGTTTTTTTTTTCTGTAGCTTTTATCTTTACTTGAAACTTAATAATTTTTTTTGGCATAAAATTCTTATAAAATAAAATTCTTATAAAAAACAGATGCAAGAAGATCTAGTACAGTATACTAAAAAAAAAAATGTAAAAAGAACCATTCAATAGCACACTCTCTCCCTTCCTTTTGTTTTTCTTTTTCCCAGGCACTAGCTGCTACTTAGATATTTATGCTTTGCTTTAAACTTGAATGGTTATTGCTCATATCTATTTGAATCATTTGTTTCCAGTAGTTTTTAAATCAGTTTCTCTCTTTCCTTCAAAAGCCATATTCTAAATGTCTTAGCTTGTCTAGCTGTGTAATATGTTGTGTGTAAGGGAGCTATTCCTGCTTAAGTTTAGTTAGATTTATATTGTGAATATATACAGTCAATTTCTCCTTTGCCACATATTCTCCAATTTTGGTCTCCCAATCTTGTATCATTGGCAGGGTTTCTCTTTTCCAATGTTATGCCAAGTTTATTCTTGCCGCTGTCACCATATAACTCAATAAATTGTGATATTTTTCATTTATGCCTTCTGGAATCATTCCTAATAGAAATGTTTGTGGTTTCAATTCAAATTTTATTTTCAAAGTTCCCGGAATATTTTGGTCTATTTCTTTCCAGCACTTTAGATTTTTTTTGCATGACTACCATATATGATAGAATGTTCCTTCTTTGTAATGGCATTTCCAGCATTTATTGTTACATGATTTGCCCATCTTGGCAATCATTGACAGAATTATATACTATTTATAAAAGATTTTATAACAATTTTCCCTTAAATTATAATTTGGAGTAAATTTTATTGAATCCCCCCACCCATAACTCTTCCCATTGACTCTGTGATTACTTCTTTAAAATTTTGCATCCATTTTATCATGCAAGTGTTTATGTGTTCTGTCTCCATATTGTATTTCAGTAACAATTTATAGATACAACCTAATAAGTGATCTTGGTTGTGAATATATTTTTCAAATTCTGTCATCTTTCTCAAGGTCTCTTCCTTTTAAAGATCACCTCTATCTTTCCAGTTATTTGCAAATAACCATGGTAGGTTCTTTCCTTCATGGAACAATTCTTGTGCCTTTAATCTGTTTCCTGAATCCAAATATATCATATTGACATATGTGATTACATCTTTCTTATTGTAGTTGTCCTAAGATTAAAAAGCATTTAATAGTGATACTAATGGTGAGCTTGCTATACAAACCTTGTCTTACAATATGTCCCTTCAGATTCTTTTCTTCTTCTGTTTCTGTGTACCATAGATATCCATGAAGTCCATTAGCTAGCCATGCTCCTTCTATAACTGATGTTCTACTATTCAGAAATTTTATCCATTCTGTTATCCATGACAGACAATTTGCTTTGTAATACAGTCTATGGAAATACTAATCTGCCTCTTTCTTCTGACCCTTGCAAGATTTTGAATCTTACTCATTGTTCCCCATTCCATATACTGTAAATCTATTGATTGTTCTTTGTCAATCCTGCAATATTTCATTAAATCTTTTATTATTTCACACCAGTCTTTTTTTTCCCATGAAGTCTTCTTCTTAAGATGTTAAATGCCTTGTCACTATCTTAGTTTTCTTTTCATTAGTTTTGTATCCAGAAAGGAAGCCAAAATCTTTTATGATTTTAATCAGCTGTCATATAGAGCTTTGTGGTTGCCTAATTGCAGGGACTAGTTGTGGTTGCGCAACTTTGTGTTGTGTGCCAGTTATGCCCTTTCCTGGACCGAGAGGCCCTCTGAATGGTCACTCATGCTCTGCTCATCTCCCATATGGATTACTGTAATGTGCTCTACATGGGGCTACCCTTGAAGAATATCTGGAAGCTACAGCTGGTCCAGAATACAGCCGTGCAGACAATCTTGGGTGTCCCAAGATTTGCACATATAACACCTTTGTTGCATGAGCTGCACTGGGTCCCAGTATGCTTCTGGGTCCAATTCAAGGTGTTGGTCATCACTTTTAAAGCCCTACATGGCATGGGACCAGGATATCTGAGGGACCGTCTCATCCCTATTACATTGACCCGCCCCATCCGGTCATGCAGGGAGGGCATGTTACGGACTCCATCTATAAAAGAATTCCATCTAGCGGGGTCTTGGAAGCATGCCTTCTCTGCAGTATCTCCCACCCTTTGGAACATCCTTCCCCCAGAGGTGAGACAACCCATCACTCCTGGACTTTTGAAAAAGATTAAAGATCTGGTTTTGTCTGCAGGCTTGGAATGGGAGGGGGAATAATTACACCTGGGGATGGCTAGCTCTGTAAAGTGATTCTGAGGGGCCTATTACACTCAAGGACTGATTAAGATCTTTTCTCCATGTAGATTTTATTATATTTGTATTTTTACTGCATTTTGTATTGTAATGGCTTTGAATTTTAATCCTGTTTTATTGTAAGCTACCCAGAGTCCCCTTCTAGGGGAGAGATGGGTGGTGAATAAATTTATAAAATAAATAAATAAATAAAAATAATTGTTAATACTATATCATTTGCATAGCATTTCATCAGGAGTTTTCTTTTTTTTTTTAATTCCAAGGAATTACTAAAACTGAGACTCCATTCATTCTCAACCCCATACCAAGTTTGCCTTTCTCTTTCCCTTTCTCCTCCTTTCCATGATTTTAATTAGACCTCTCCAAATGCAATTTACTAAACATGGCAATGATACTGCTATATAATTATAAAACAAACATTTTTTTAAAAAAAACCTATCTTTTCTAGATGTAGTAAGTATCGCCACATTTAAAATGTTGGTCCATATAGCCAGAAAATGCTTGCTTGTTTTCCTTTTTCAATACATACAATCAATACTATGCTGAATACAGAGGACTTTGGTCTGATTTCCCATGACTCTTAAGATCTTATGGCCAAAATTCAGGGAAGAACATTCTCTGATTCTGGAGAGAA
The DNA here is from genome assembly GCF_035149785.1 of Candoia aspera. NCBI lineage: Eukaryota > Metazoa > Chordata > Lepidosauria > Squamata > Candoiidae > Candoia > Candoia aspera. Next base: position 147,003,631 of record NC_086153.1, read on the forward strand.
TAATGCACTGCCTTCGTATTAGTACCCATACCTATACACAGGGTTACGTATTCCAAAGAAAAGTGGCAGACCTTATGCAAACAGGGCACCTCTCTGCTATTATTAAAGCAACCCGACTTTTTTTCAGCTTTCCACCCACCCTGGAAAAAGATGTAACTGTTATAGGTGTTGCTTTCCTGTCCTGTTTCACAGACTGACTCAGAATCTGAATACAATTTACATTTATTAAAATCTGAACAACAATAATTAGAAGCTCAATATTAAATAAATTGGAACTTATTAATTAATGATTAGGAAACTGAAGATCTATATGGAAATTGGAATACAACAAAAATTGATTAATAAAACTAAGGTAGTTAATTCTGAGATAAATTGATTCTCAAAAGTCAATCGGAAATTGACTTTTTCCTATTATTTAATGAAAAATAATCATTAGCAAACAGGAAATTACGTTTAAGGATCAAATCAATTGATGGTGCAGTGCTGAATTATCAATTGGATCAATTTAGTAGAAGTCATTAACTCAAGGCAATCACCGGCAGCTAGGAATGGATTGCACTACGTTGAATCAGAGGCAGAGGAACATCCGGTTAACTGATTAGAAAACGGGATTGATCTGTGGTATGACAGGAAGAGTTGAAACGAATAACTGTGAGGTAATGACAGTGGCGATTTTGAAGGAACTGGATAAGTATACAGAAGCTGAGGCGGATATTTACTCCTAATTGTTTTGACTATGAAGTCAGATATGTCAGTGCTGAAATTACATCGCAATTAAGGTTTTGAAGGCAAATGTATGGCCGTGACAGCTGAGGTAATTTTTAAGGGATTGCCGAATTAAAGTCTGATGCGCTGGAAGAAGTGGGCGATTGGATGTTATCCGTTACCGGTAGACCGGATGTACCCATATCAATAGGATTTTCTGAGTCCAGCAACTGTTCAGGAAGAGGTGAGGTGAATTCGCAAGGCTGCAGAGAGGCACGGTTGTCTCCAGCGCCCCTCCTGCAGCTTTCATAGTCCGCAAGACCGCACCGTCAACTGAGCCAGCCGGGCTTCTCGTTGCTCGGCTCTCCTTAACAACCGCTTGGCTTTGCGGTTTTTCCAGGCTGCCCTCTCCACTCTCTGACTCAGTCTCAATCCTAACATTTCCTTTGAATGAATGGATTCTGTAAAGAATTATCTTGAAGGCATTTTTATTTGAGATTTTTCTAAATGCCTGGAAAAATGTCAGACTGCTTTAATGGATTACAGAGGTGCTCTGCTCTGTTCTCACTCTCAGGAGGTCCAAAATGTCTCCTAAATCATGTTTAAAATGTGCATTCTGCTAGTAGATTGTTCATGTAAACCAGGATTACTGATTTCAAAACACAACTGGCCATGTTTCTTTATTATAGATTGGGAATAAACTTTGCCCCAGAATTCCAAGGGAATGGCAAGAGAGTCAGGTCCACACAAGTAATTTCCTTCTGTCCAGGCTTTAATGAGCCTTTGTTCAGAGAGCAGAGGCACATGGGCATTGCATGAACTTATTAATGGCAAAGTATATCAATGTAAATTGAACATTTACAGCCATTTTAAATCCAACCTCTCATGAATCTTCATAGTAGCAATGAAGAAAAGCAACTCCCCCTCAGCTTTAATTATCCCCCCAGTCATTATAACATTTTGGAAATCTTCAGCATCTCTGGAGTCTATTTGAGAAACAGAAACTGCAGCCTCTGTAGATTTGTAGCCCATGAGTAAGTACTGCAAAATTCACTTGCAAGATCTCTTGTGGCTTAGTTTAGAAAAGCAGAAAGATCTTTTGTGTTCATTGAAGTTCTTGATGGAAATTTATACACGTTTAATGATAAGAAGATGCAGCACCCTACCCCTAAATTCATTAATATTGAGAAAGACTCCTCTGGAATTAGAGCTAGTTTGCATATAGAGGCAAGAGGAACTCTAATGGCAGGAGCACCAGTTCATGCATTGGAGATCTACAACTCCCAGGACCATCAGTCAGCATGGCCAAAGTAAAGGATGGTAGAAATTGTAATTCACCATCCACAGAATGGCCACCTCCCACTGTCAATTCATACCTCTGTGCCTAAAATGGAATTTCTTATTAGAATTAAACTAGGCAGAACATAATCTATGTTCAGTGCTGTTCTGCTCATCCCTAGATGCAAGAAAAGATGCCTGGAGGTCACATTTGCAATGGGAGGGGGTGAGTACAGAGTGATATTGTCCATTCCTACCTTCCAGAAATGGTTGCTGGCCCATTCTGGTGACAGAGCAGCTAGGCAGTGTAGACGTGCTCCTTGGATGAACTGGGAATGAAAGCCAGTTTGAGATAATGGTGAAGGTGCTGGCCTAGAAACCAGGAGACTGTGAGGTCTAGGCCTCCCTTGAACATGAAAGCCACTGGGTGACTTTGGGTCAGTCCCTCTCTCTCAGACCAACCTACCTCACAGGAAAATAGGAGGTGGGAATATTAGATATGTTCACTACCTTGAGTTATATCTAAAAAAGGCAGGATAAAAATATCATCATCATCATTGTAATCACCAATAATATTATTAAACAACAACATCTGCTTATCCCATGTCCTTGGGAAGGACTCAACTGGTGGACAAAAATGCCAGATCCAGGCTAAACATCTGGCTGACTGGCTGACCAACCATAATAATGTAATATTTAGCCTTGAGAAGAAATGCCCTCTGGAATGAGATTCCCCCTGAGAACTCCTGGTGTTTTGAAGGGGCTTGAAGACCTGGCTCTTCTCCCAGGCCTTTGGCGAGGATGACTGAAGCTCCCTTTGATTGTCTGGTCTTTTTCTTTTTACCATTTCTGTCCAGTTTCTGTCATCTTCACCATGTTTGCCATCCTTTATTCTTTTATTTTTGGCTGTCACTGTATTTTTTAAAAAATGTTTTTACTTGTGAGATGCCCAGATGCCATTTGTGGCATACAAACATTTATTTTTTAAAAAATGTCTTCTGATAGCACTCTTCAAATCCCTGAAAGGATGCATACAGAACATCAGAACCTATTTTTTTATAATCCTTGTGCACAGGACCAAAGATAATGGATTTAAGTGACGCTAAGGCAGGCTCTGATAGTTTGTTAGAAAAACCTTAAAACCTTACTACCAATAAGAGCAGTTCACCAATGAAGCCAGTTACCTCTAGGCTTACCTTCCACTTTCCAGCAACCAACAGAGGCTGGACAACCATACATCAGGAATAATTTAATCTGGACTCTGGCACAGAGCAAGCCTTCTACCTTTATAAGTCTAAGATTCTGGCAACTTCTTTTTTTTACAAATGCCATTATTGCAAACTATATGCAAGGAAATAAGCTTTTTTTTTTTCTATTTTTAAACCTGTATCAGCATAACTGGGCTGTAAATTTTATTTTCATCCTACTTTGCTTCTTAAAATATTCTTAACATAGAATATTTTCAAGTGGAATATCAGAACAAAAAGTATCTGGCCACATTTTTCTTTTCAGTCCTGCCCTTTCTAGATAAATTTGTCCTTTTGACATTTTGCTTGGGGCAATCGCAACTTCTTTTTCTTTGCTGTAGTGTCCCTCACATTATCACAGGTAAGGCTCACGCTTCTGGTACATTTACAATATAACTGTCATGTGTGTTTCAGGTACATGTGTGATGAATCTGCTTGCTTGAGCTTGATGATATGAAAAAGAGCCACAGCTATCAACACAAAGAGAAATAAGTGAGAAAATAGACATAGGGGTAGACGCTGCTTCCTTAGGAAATGTAGAGAGGTCAAGAATAGGCCCATTGAGACATGAGAGCCAAAACTTTGATACAAATTAATCAATGATTTCTAAATAGTGTGCTTTCCCAAAGAGACAAATAAAATAACTTTCTTATATAACTTTCCCAAAAATTTGATTTGGCATCAACTGAATCTATGGACTATTGCAATAAAGATTTTCTCTATAATCACAGTTTTACAGACTACCATGACAGATAAATCTATGCCAGATCAGTGTCATTTGTCATATTTTACCTATAACTTCATACCATTTCTATGTTTATCTGTTTATTACTTTTAAGAAAAGTCCTGTCAGAATAATATATTAAGAATAATTGAATCTGTATTACATACTTAAGGAATATACAGAATGGTATCACAGCTGTCTGAACTGAAAGAAAATATTTTCCCCCAAGCATGAATCCATAGAGTCCTCATTAGCAAACTTTATTAAGCAGAATATAGGAGTATTAGAACAACTCCAAGAAATGAACTGTTTTCTCTTTGGAACCAAAATATAACTGTGTATATTAGAGGGAGGGGACTTTTCTGAGTCTTTTTCTCACAGTTTTTTAACAGTGAGAAGGTGGGTCTTTCCTCAGATGTGGGGTCTGGGCAGCTGTGGGTTGTACTGGAAAAACAGTCACTTGAATCTTTATTAGTCTGAGAACTAACTCTACCGACAGCATTCAGAGAAATGTTGGACAGATGTCTAAGTTTCTCATTACACCTCAGCTCCATTAGGGCATTCAGCACATTAGGACTTTAGTTCTGAAAAGAAAAAGAAAAAATAATCCCAGTAATTGAATTTGTCAAGCATCTCCTTTTAAACATTTCTTTTACTGATGGTCTTTCCATTCTTATAATCAAATCTATGGTTGAGCTGATGGTTGGCTTGCCTCCTGGGGCCATTACATATAAATATGGCCAGATGGAATAGCTCAGAAGAAACACTGTAACAAAGTTTCTCTCACTTAGAGAATGGTAATATCCTTGGCCTTGATCCTCTGGACATCCAATCACATGTTTTGCTAGTAGTTCTTATCAACAGCATTTGCAGGGAGGGCAAGAGGGGTTGGGTGAAGAAAGCCCTGCCATCATACAAGCCCTGCCCCAATGGGGTGGAGCTTGTGGCACGGCACTGCAACATCGCTTTCATCACGCTGACAAAACCAGTGAAAGCCTGAGGATACTGCTGGTCCTTATCTAACATTTGACAGAATTTATAGTCCCTTTTCATGTCTATTTAGCATTTTTGGTTTCCTTGTTGGAAGAAATGACCCAACAGGGTCATGGAAGGAAAAAGGGATTTTGTAAAAATGCCTGCCTTTGAGATCTTCAGCAATAAATCATCCACTGGACTGTAGTAATACGTAGTTATGTATATTCTAAATGCATTTTGTTTTCTGGTACAAAATCATAAAATGTTTGATTTTTCTAAGACTCCTTTATGCACCTCACCTTTCTCCCCACCCCTTTTTTTCTATACATTTTCTGTAAAACTCTTCAATGGAATTGTGGCAGAAAACAGTACTATGTACAGCCAAGCCACTGCTGTTCAAAAATGCTTTGAGTGCTTGAATTCAAAATATATTTTCTTCAACTCATGAATGAATCTATTTCTCTCATCTATGCAGTTATGTATGGTTCTATCTGTAAGTGTCTTATAGTACATTTCCACATTAATCTGTAATTTAAAAAGAAAAAAAAAACGTTCAAAATGTGCATCTGTTGAAACTGTGGAGAACCACATCTCAAGGTCTGGAACAAGGCAAGATAAAATGTATAGTGACTTCCAATCTCCATAATAGTCTCAGGGGTCCCAGATTAGATCATACCATTAACTTATGATGTCCAGATTGTTCATGTGTCCCTTCCTGGCCATTTTTTCTCCTTGCAACTGCTTCACTGCTTCACAAGAAGGGAAGAGTAGAATGTGGTTTTCTCCAACAGATAGAGATTGACCTTCTAATCGGGTGGGTGGTGATATAAATTTGAAAAACAAATAAATAAATAAATGAAATTTTAACATTGCCAGCTTCCTCCAAGACGGAAATGTAAGCATCATTCTCCTAATTGCATTTGAAAGCAATCCACAAAGTTCTCTGCAGATTTTATGGCATATTTATTAGTGAGTATACATTCTTTCTACTTTTAACTGAACGATATAGCCATTTTACTGACTGAAATGTATTTCCAGGCAGGCAGCAGCACAATTAACAAGGATAATAAAGACGATGGATCATTTTTCAGTGAATAGGGCCCATTTAAAAGATCTACAGTTATTTATCACCCTCTGCACTTGTCCACCAACCTTTAATAATAGTTTTGGGACAAATTCTTGCATGCTGATTGCTTCCTAAAAGGAAAAAAAAATCCTTTCACCAACCAAACAGACCTCCCTGGTAAATTGACCATTTATTCTTTGACAAAATAATTTCAAGAAAATATGCAGCCAGACGAGAGCACATTAATCGCCTTTACCTGAAGGAATCTCCAAACACAAGTCCTGTAAAGACGATGGATTTACATTTGCTTAGTCTTAAAACAAGTGCCTGCTCAGATTGCAATGCCAACCTGGTAAATAAAACAGGTGGCTTGCAGTCCTCTTTTGCTTCCTGACAGGGGAAAAGCTTGAAGGCAGCTCTGACAATTGTGGCTTTTCCAGGGGTTCCTGTTTGCATGCTGGCAGGCAGAAAAGTCTATGTGCTTGTGAACTGGCTTCCATTAGGAGAATAAACAAACCTCGGGTGGTAAATGATCTGCCAATCAAATGCACTGAGCCAATAAGAGAGCAGCTGGGCTTCTTCACACAATCGGCAGACAAAAAGTTTCACTCAGCACTTTCTCAAGTTGGTCCATCTATTCAGCCAGAGTTAGAAAATTATCTTAGGGATATAGTGCAAGGTACTCTGTTTATCAGACTCATTGCCATTCACCAAAAACTTCTGTTGCATTCTGTTCTGTTCTATTCTTTTATTTGTTCTTGCTTATCGTGATCTTTGAATGTGTGAATGGATTTGCATAGTGTTTTGAAATCTAATAGACTTCTAGAATCCAAACTGGTAAATTCAAATCAATTACTTTCCAATGAAACCTTTGAACTGCACAACCCTATCCATCACTGCAGGCCAAGAGAAATGGAAAAAGGCATATATTGGTGTGAATCTGGGCTTAAGGCAGCTGCTACTGCATTCCACCGATACTCACAAGCTCTTCTCTTCTTATTTGCCAGCCAGTGGAACCCTACTGTGGCTTTTTCCAGAACCATTCTCACTCTTAGACCTACTTTGCCATTCCTGATAGGCTGAGAACTATGGCTCCAGAGTGCTCTGTTGATTAACTGGCATCGCATTATCCCTTCCTTGTGCCAAATTAATCTTACCCTAATGACTCAGAGACCATCGCTGCTGCCTCTGAGGTAAAGCCCCCTCTGAGGTGAAGCCCATGCCTTCTCTCTGCCAGAATCCAAGGTTATGGGCCATGCACTAGCTGATCTCTATGCCTGAAGTCTCCAACTCTGATCAGCTGCTATTGATACTTTCGCCCAGCCTCAGACTGAACCAGAGCTCATCTTCATATGTTGGTCTGTCCAGCCAATGACTAGCAAATATCTACACCCAGTTAAAGCACAGCTTAAAATGCCTGGCAGGGGGGTTGGGTGATGGGTGAGCCAAACAACGGGTTGGTGAAATCCTGCCATTATAATAAACCTCTATTCTTCTCTTGTAAAATAGTATCACTTAGAAAATTCTGACAACTTAGTTGTTCTCCTGAGAATGCTCAGACATTGAACAGAGTGTGGGAAGGTATGCCAGAATAACAATAAGTAGATATGAGTGGGTAATTAAATGCCCACAAACCACTATTTTATAGTAGTTAATATAGCATCTTTAGCTGAAAAACGGTCTCTGTCTCCAATAATTAAAATCGAAAAGCTGAATCATTCAAGCACCTTCCAAGCATTAGGTGAGACGCCTACATAGCTAGAGAACAATTGATAAACTTAATCATTGCTATTGTTATACAGGGTTCTCTGCTCTTTCTTTAGATTGTTAAAAACAACAATGGGAAAAGATGCCTTTTTTCTAATTAACTAGAAGATGTTCTGGGAAATATTGCTTACCACTAATTAAAGAAGAAAGGGCAGCTCCCTAATAGGCAGTACAAAAACCTTGATGGTGGAAGAAAGGGGTTGTGAACAGATCAACAGAATGTGTTTTCCTTTGGGATCACTTACTGAGCTATAGTACATAAAGAAAGATCTGTAATCTATAATGGTGTTACTTGTTTTTACTGTAGCCTTTATATTTTAATACTTTTTTCTTTAAATCAAGTATGCATTAGTTAACACTGACAGAACTTCAATAAAATCCATACAGAAGACTTTGTGGGATATTGTTGAAGTTTGATGCATTTTGATTCATTGTAGGGACTACCACATGGCTGATCATATCACCCTAAATCTATGGAAAAGTTATTATTATACAGGACTTTCCCTACCATTAGGCAAAGTAAGGTGGTTGACTTAAGCAGAAGATCTTAGGGTTAACCATGAGACATTAAAGAACTGAACTATGGTACTTCTGGCCTCTCCTAAGCTACCTTCCTGCCGTCAGGAATGTACTCCCATTGCCACACCAAAGAAAGACTAAATTATCACTTGGATTGGTTTTTGTATGTGGAGTAGGGGAGATGTAGTATATTATCCTTCACCACAGGAAGTAAACAGCTTGAGGTGTGCATGGTTGTACAAATCACATTCGTTGCTCAATTATCCTGTTGATAGCTCTGCTGGCAATACCAATACTTTATTGATGAAAAAAAAACTAAATTGGTTTAATGGTGCATCAGAACATGTTGACATGATAAGGACATCAGACATGTTGATATGTTAATACATCTGAACTTATTGACACATTGGGTGCAATGGAGCTGCTGTAACTATATTTTTAGATATCCTTCTATTTTAGCATTGTTTTATACCTGTAATATATTGGCATGTTTTAACATGCTATGAAACAATTTATATTGGGAGAAATAACCATGAAAGACAATCCATAGAAAAATAAATTAAAAGATCTATGAAAGTCTCAAATGAAAGAAGAGCTGGAAAGTTAGTGTTTTTATCCCATTATACTGATGTTTGCATGAAAAGGTTGAATGCACATTAGCACATTTTAATAGGTAGAGAATGCATGCAGAACATGGCTTCTAGCATTTTTTCTAGCCCCTTTTCCAGCAGTGGCTGTAGGAGGCATCCGCCTTATCTTCTGTGTAATGAAATAATGTGTTGTGTCTGTGTCTGCATGTTTCTTCTTTCTCCACATGTGTGCGTACACTGGGAAGCACAGGGCAGGCTACCTACATTCCATTCTGGGTTACCTGACCAGGAAGAAAAGGCAAAGGGCTTAGAATGGAGCAATCACCAACATTCAGAGTCACTACCCAGTTGCCTCTGCCATAGGGAAGCATTGCTCATTAAAGCATGCCCATGCAAAACCCCTTGTCAGCAGAAGCAGCAAAAAAACTGTAATGCGCTCATTTGGGACAGAACCAGCGATACATCTTTCCCCATGTAAGATAAAGGGGCAGATAGATCAATATACTGTATGGATCTCAGACAGGTCTGCTAGTCTTTTGAAAGACTGCTGAACATGGATTTAGAATTCCTTCAGAGTAGGCTGGGGGGTGAGACAAAGGCTGCATTGTGTGGGCCCACCCTCTTAAAATGGTTAGTGGGGTACCTTCAAGCTGCAGATAGCAGGACATGAGGATGAGCCATCAGATTATGACAAAATGTATTTATGGAACATCATTGTTCATTCACTCACTCACTTACACACTTACACTTCTAGCCTGCTTGCATTTTGAGATCCTTTCTTGTAGGATAGTCTGGCCCATACATTTTCTAAAGGTTAGAGAAATATTCTGCTTCTGATCTTACATAAACTTATTGGCTCAGAAGTAACCTGGAAAATAATATATTCCTGATTTTCTTTTTTTTAAAAATATCCAATTGTTGTAAATTAAAACTGGTCCCAAATGAGGCTCTCAGGCTGCCTACCTGTGCAAGTTACCAGAATCATATGATCTCTGAACGGAAAGATTTACGCTGGTTGTCAGTTGTCTGCTGGACACAGTTTAAGGTGCTGGTGCTGACCTTTAAAACCCTCTATGCTTAAGGCTGGACTATTTGAAGGATGACTCTCCCACCATGACTCTGTTCAGCTGGATCAGTAGGAGAGGGCTTCCTGAAGCGTCTGCTTCCAGAAACCCATCTGTTTGAAATGTGGGAGAGGTCTTGTTTTGTGTGCCCCCCACCCAGGCTATGGAATGAATTTCCCAAGAAAGTAGATTCTACCCCCGCTTTCCAGTCCATACAAGAATAATAAAAACAGATTTCATTCCACAAGCCTTTAACTGGTAATTTTTTTAATGGTATAGATTTTAATTTCTGCTTTTATTTTCTGAGATGGATTTTCATTGCATAGATTTACTGTTCTGTTTTATTCTGTATTGTGTAGTTTTTAATTCCTGTAAGCCACCTTGAGAGAGGTGAATTCAATAAAAAAAGAGAGAGAGAGAATTCAGTAAAAAATAAAACATATTTTCAGGGACAACCTGACATTTTTACAAAAATGGTATTCAGTTGCATTCTGAATTTTGGAACTCATTTCTTTTTGGTGACATCACTTCTGTAACCAGATGCAGCGTCTTCTTTGACAAGAGACCTTGGATGTTTATTTGGTGTATCTATTTTATTAGTAATGCATGAGTATGCTCCCTCAGACAGAAAGATGAGATGAGAATTAGCACTGAATTTAGATCCCACTCATGTCACTTTACAGATTGTCTAGTTTATATGCGTTGCTTTAACCTTTCCCCTGCTTTCTGGACAATGTCATAAAATCCAAGGTAACACCAGGTTTGAGGAAGTCTTAGACAAATCCTCTCTTAGGTTTGGCCCTGGGTCTCCTCCTTCCCCAGCAGTGAGCAAGGATTCCTCCCCTTCCCCTCCTTTAGACAACCACCAGCCTACAACAGGAAACAATGACACTTGGCTAATCAAGATGCAGCTCTAGACATTTGGAATGAAGGATTTCTAGCAGAACCAATCAATCACTGCATCAGTAGCATGTAGCCATTGAGGGCACTACAGTAACAAGCATGCAGAAATGGGATGAGAGATGCCACAGGAAGGCATTAAGCAGATAAGAGTGGGCTACTGTTTCACTACCCCCACCCTGGCCTATCCACTTGGCCACAACACTGCCAGTGCCAGAAGGTAAATAGTTCCCTTCCCTCATCCTTGATGGCCTTGTACAGATATTAGCAGTTCTAATAAAGCCATTCTTGATTAATTTTAAAGATATGTACCTTGCTGTTCCATCAAATGATCTGTACAAGCAAAAGGTAGTAATAGAATAAGCTCTCTCACATTTAAGATGGTTGAGTCTGCAAACTGTAAGAAGCAAAGCATTTTGTTAATCATGAATTATTGAACAAACCACCACTGGCTGGGCTCATACAACATGGTGAGCTATTACTACAGTTTGCACACCTTGGGGGTTGGGTTCAAATGACTCCTATGCCACAGAAAAAGGGTGACATTCTGACTTAGCACCAAGTGTGATTCAGGCCAATGAGTATTAGATTGGGACTGCAGATAACTGCGTTGAAAGGGAATTGGTGGACATGGGACCATGCATGTTGTTTCAAGATTCTGGAGGAACAATATAAAGTAATAGTAACGAGCCTTCGTTCTGATTTTCTTCTGAACAGGCTTGCTATTAGTTTGCAGTCCCAATTTAATTAGCATTGGATTCATCTGTTCTCCCCCCTCTCTCTCTCACACTCACACACACACACACAGAGATGGGAAGAGGAAAAAGGAAATTCTCTACAACTGCTTTCTTTGGGGCCAATGGATGGGTTAATGCTAATTTTTCCCTTGTCCTGATATCCTTTCTAGCAAATAGTTTCACCTCCAGCCACTGCTGCTTCCTGGAGAATGTCTGAAAGCTTAATTAGCATTGGATTCAACTGTTCTTCCCACCCCTGTGACACACACACACACACACACACACCTACACCTGCTTCATGGGGAATGACTGAAAGCTTACATGCACCATCACTTCAAAATAAGAAATGAGATTTTGGTTGACAATTTGCTGAGAAAGTTCAACTTTTGTTTCCTAAGTTACACGCTGAGGATTTCAGAATTAACTTGATTTACCTGGAGTCTCTCTGCATTTACAAATATCTCAGCTTGGAAGTCTGTTTCACCTGTTCCTTATGCCTAGCAGAAGGTGAAGCACTAAAGTGAAAAAAGCCATCTTCCCCCCTGAAACACCTGAAATCATAGCCAGATTCTTTTGAAAACCTAGAAACTCTTGTTAGAAGAAACTTGTTGGTGCAGATTGTTTGTGAATTAAGGTACATCTACCCTGTACTAGCCTGTATTTGATTTTAAGTGAACAAGAAAAGAAATGTTGATTCTAAATGAAACAGACACAATAATCTACCAGCATGGATTCTTTTGAAAATACTGGCTCTTGGCAAGCATGGTGGCTGACTGCCTTCCTGCATTTGGCCTTGGGATATCCATCTTAGGCAGGGAGTTTGAAATGAAAGCAGACATCAGGCCTGGATTTAATAAATAAGAGAGGCAAGGAGGTCACACTTCAGTTCAGGACAGCGTAATTACCTCCCACAGGATGGTAACAAATCTAGTCACCCACTCTCTCAGTGGAAAGTCTAAAGCTATGCTTAACTTCCTTATTATTCATACCCTTCCTCCAGTCCCATATCAACACAGCCCTGTAACTTGCTTTACATAAAGGCTGGAAAGAGAAAAGAGAAGGCCATATTCCTACAGCTACATTCCAAAGAAATCATAATGTGTAAGAGGGGAAAAAACTGCAAAGCATGTCTCGGTCTGCCATGACATTTTCACAGAAGCATCTCCCAGATTTCTGTTCAGTTATCAAAGAATAATGTCAGATGACATGTAATCTTTTTATGGGAGGAGGAGAACCTCACACCCATGCTAATCCTTTCCATCTTGGCTAATGGAAGGCAGGCATTATGACATCCATTTCCCCCATATTTTCATCTTCTTAAATGTACATTCTGAGGTGACATGACAGCTCATTTCATAGGTATTTTCTTACAAGTGAAAGGGAATGGCACTTTCATCCTATTACCACCACCACCAAAAAAAAAAAAAAATGCATTTCTCCATCTCAGAGTTGGATACAGTGTTGATATATTTCAGCATCAGAAAAACTTAAAACACTTTTTAGGCTGCTACCAGCAGTGGGTAAGGAAACTGCCCCTCCAGAGTTGTTTGACTCCAATTCCATCAGCCACAGCCAGAATGTTTCTAGACCTGGGGTTATTAGTCAACTATGACTGGTAGGCTCAGGTGCTACACCCTTTCTTGAAAGCAGGGATTCAAAAAGTGTACCCCAGAAGCCACAGGTAGCTTGCAAGCATTCCTTTTATGATTCCCACAGTTTCCTAGAGTGGATGGTGCCAAATGTTTAGGCCTTTTACCTGGCATTTTGGGGAGGGGTGGGGGCTTACACTTTCTAGTTGGTGGGATTTTTCTGCGCTGCAGTTGTGTGATACTGTAATTTTTACATTTATTATATTAAAAAAAAATTCCCATAACAAATATCTCTTGCTAGTTATGTAAAGTAAAGGGAAAGGGGAGAGATTTGAGTAGAGCTGAGAATGAGGAGAGGCAGTAGAAGGAGCATCAGATTTCCTTAAAGACCTTCCATCTCTCTACTTCCATAATTCAAAACAAAGACAGCAATGTAACACCAGTGGCTATCAATATGTCCAATAAAAAAAATTATAGATCCTGTGCATAGAAGGTATTTCTCTCTATTGTTCCAGAATGCAAGAGAGAGAATAATTGTCTTAAGTTTCCTGAAGGGGACCTCGGATGAATGTTAGCAGGGAAAAAGTCAGATTGGTAGTAGCAGTAAGACAGGGAAATAAATTACTCCAGGAAGTAGAAGATTGAATGTGCTCAGGCAGATGCTAGACAGACACTGGTCAGGGTTGCTTTAATTTGGATTGCTGCATTGAATAAGGATTTTGTGGCATACGGGACATGGTCCCTGCACTAAATGAGGGCTCAGTGACCTAAATGCCCTTTCCACTTTTGTGATTCTAAATTTAATAAGCAGATTGGTATTTACATTTTTCCATTTATTGTATAGAATGTACAACATTTAAAAATAACCTCCGTAAAAACATTACTTAAAATGTTTTCTGCAGTTTTTTGAGCACGTCAGGAGGTACATAGATGGAGGTGACCCTGCTGACCTTGCACACCTGGACTTCCAAAAAAATTCTTCCCCAACATTCCTCATCAAAAGCTCTTGAGAAAGTTAGCAGTCATGGGATAAAACCTATCCTTCTATGGGCTGTTAGTTAAAAACTAAAGCAAAGGTTGTAGAATGGAGAATAAGAAATGAAGTCCATTAAGGATCTATGTTGGGACTGGTGGTTTTTCACTTGTTTGTAAATGTAGTAAACTTCGAGGTCATTAGTGAGTTGGCTAAATCTGTGGATGATACCAAACTATTCAGGGTTGTGAAAACCAAAAGGGACTGTGAAGAGCTCCAGTTTAAAGAGCTCTTTAACCAGGGTTAATGATCAGCCTAATGACAAACATGGTTCAAAGTAAATGTGAAGAATGCAAACATGGACAACCCTGCTCCCCAATAATTTCACCTCCAAACCTGATGGGGTCTGAAATGTATATAACTAACCAGCAAGTTCTTGGATTCATAATGGATAGCTCAGTGAGGACATGAAGTGAGTGTGGGAGAGCTCTGGGGGAAAAAAAACACATTCCATAGTAGAGATTCTTAGAATTGATTGAAAATAAAGCTCCCAACAGGATAATGCCTTTCCAGATCCATGGTCTGTCCTCATCTGGAACAATGGATATACAGTCCTGATCCCCACATTTGAAATGGGATATAATGTATGAAGAGAGTGTAGAAAATTCCAGCAGCCAAAATGATAGAGGGTTCTGTGGCATATGGGATTTGTGGCCAGGCTGGTTGGAGGTACATAGTAAAAGCCTTCACCATCTCTGCCTTGGTGAAGCAATTGTCCTCTTAAAGGCAAACACATACATAGCTGCACATGACCCCACAGTCACACTGTGACAGGCTCAAACATCTGCTCTATGAGAAAAGGCTCAAACAGTTGAGACTTCTTAACTTGGGGAAAAACAGGTAACTGATTTGGGATTTGTTTGAGGTTTATAAAATCATGGCTGGTAGAGAGAAAATGGATAGGAAGAAGGTTAGACAAAGCTAGAAGGAGGTTTTAGAATAAACAAAATATGTCTTTATACAGCACATAATTAACTTGTGGAATTTGTTACCACAAGAAGTGGTGTTTCCATAATAGTTGATTGAGGGCAATCATTCCATTATGAGCCTTTAACAGAAAAAAAAAAGTATTACCAGCCATTTTATCATAAGAATTATGTTAAATCCGAAGTGTCAATTTCTCAAGTGAGGAAAAATCAAATTTAAATGTTATGCCCAGTAAGTGGTACATACTTGGGATTGTTTCCATTCCAGTACCTCCTTGAGGTTAAGAAATAGGCCCAATAATACTGTTTAAAATCAAGAGAATAAAACTGTCATCATCCTAAGAGAGATGTACCTTTAACAAGGAGATCCTGGTTATCATTCCTTCCATTAAAAATAATAATTAATTTGTCAATCTGTTTAAAACATTTATGGTGAAGGTTGCTCTCAAAATATGTATTGGTCTTGCCACAAAATTCATTTCTACATTAGTTCTTCCCCACAAATTTAGAAATATTTTCATTCACCCCTTAGTATCCTCTTTCATCTAGGTAGTGGCTCTTCCATATCTGGGACATTGTTCTGGATGGGGTTGCACTGCCCCAGACAGACCCGGTGCGTCATCTGGGGGTCCTCCTGGACTCACGGCTCCTGCTGAAAGAGCAGGTGGCAGCCGTGGCCAGGAGAGCCTTTGCGCAGCTATGTGTGGTGCACCAGTTACGCCCTTTGAACAATCACTCATGCCCTTGTTATCACTCAGGAGGCCCTTTGAACAGTCACTCATGCCCTTGTTATCTCTCATATAGACTATTGCAATGAACTCTACATGGGGCTACCCTTGAAGAGTATCCAGAAGCTATAGCTGGTCCAGAATGTAGCCATGCAGGCTGTTTTTGGTGCCCCTAGAAGGGCACATATAACACTGTTGCTGTGCGAGCTGCATTGGGTACCAGTTTGCTTCCGGGTCCAATTCAAGGTTATCACCTTTAAAGCCCTACATGACATGGGACCAAGTTACCTGAGGGACTGCCTCTTTCCCATTACATCAGCCCATCCCACCCGATCATGAAGAGAGGGCATGTTGCAGACCCCATTGGTAAGAGAACTTCGTTTGGCCAGGAAGTCCTGGGTCCAGGAAGTGGGCCTTCTCTGCAGTAGCTCCCACCCTGTGGAATATGCTGCCCCTGGAGGTGAGGTTGGCCCCATCGCTCCTGCCCTTCCAGAGGAGTCTGAAGACCTGGCTCTGCCGCCTTGTTTGGGGCGGAGAAGGGAGTAGCTCCGCTTGGGGATGGCTGGTATCTTAGACCACTCCTCCCACGTACGAGCTGTATCAGATTTTTCTGCCACTTGGACTTTATTCTTATTTTTACTCTTATTTTTATATTTATTTATTAAGAGTAATATTATATTTATATATTGTATTTTTATTGTATGTTTGTTGTTTTAATTGATTATTATACTGTAAACTGCCCAGAGTCCCCCAATGAGAGGAGATGGGTGGGGACAAAATAAATAAATAAATAGATAAATAAATAAATAAAACATTTTGAACTGTTCTTATTGACTAAACCGGATATTTTCCAGGGGACACTAATCCCTAGTTATTAAATAAAACCTTCTGTACAATTAAAACAAAAATCCCTACATCCTTCAGAACCTTCTTGCCAACTGGCATAATATTTGACCTGCCCCAATTTACTGTCTACCCAGAATATTTACCATATACTGTTCAACATCTACAAATTTAGGTACAGATTGTTCCTATTGCTTGATTTGTGTTTATGTTTTTGTAGATATGTTGAAATGTATCAATTATCAAGAGCTGAATACTAAAATTGACTTTAACGGGACTAATGTGGAATGACAGGATTGAAATGAGCATTTCATCGATCCAGGAATGTTGTTTTCTTTATTTTCTCCCTGCTCGGAAAGCTACATACTTTAAATAGGTATCTGAAAAGTTCCTGACAACTTATTTTGGCACTTCACACTGTCTGCCACATTCAGACAATTTTTGAGTGCATTTGTTGAAAAGCTGGATCAAAATTAATGCTATCCTAAAACAAAGTATTCTTCTTTTTAATTAGATCTGACAGTGAGTTATTCAGTTACTAAGCAACCTGCTGGGTTTCAGTTCTGTTTGTTGAAGTGTTATAATGTACCACATGGGATGATACATATCTGACATGTAATTTACCTGGATTTCTCTAAACCAAGGAGTGGGAGAAATACTTATTAACAAACTAATCATCTTCAAATATCATATATTGAATTCATGATGCAATCAAGCCCCTTGTTTTATTCTGAAGGGAGATTATTTATTCAGTTTCTAGGAAAGAAGGAAGGAGGCATAACATAAACTTTATTACTTTATCTTAGAGAAGTAGGTAGGTAGGAAGGGAAGAGAATCTGCACACAAACGTTCGGATGGAGAAAGACTTAATGTGAATCAAGCAAGATTAATTTGTACAAATCCAACACATGTATGGATAGCTTCCCTAAGGGTTGGATATGCAAGAGAGCAGCTGGCTTACAGAAACATCAGGTGATTCAAAAAGGGCCTGCCCTGTTCTTTGACAGCATGAGGCAGCTGCTGCAGGTGGCAGATTTCATTATTATTAAAACGCCAGCAAAGAGCTAGTTACTCATTTGGCCATTATTGTGTTTTTACTATCAAAGATGGGAAAGTGGGTTTGTGGGATTTTGTGCCTTATGTATAACTTGGCTGATTTTGAATCCTTACTGACTTGGGTGAATGAGAGGTGCGATATTCAGGTAACAAAACGTCTTGGGCCGCTTCTGAATTAATAGTTCAAAGCCAGATCAGATGGACAGATTCTAACTGCAGTTCAGGGAGTTTGGATGCAAACAGGATATTAAAAACTGAAACTATCTGAGATTTAAAAAAAAAAAAAAATCTAATGATTTGCTACAGAGCTTCTGGTTAGATTAGAAGGCAATTGCCAGCATAGTAACTGCTGGAGTCCCAGAGCTGGTAGAACATAATTCTTATAAGACTGAGCTATGATTTGAAAGCTTCCCCACATCTTGCATTTACAAGATGGTTTTAGGCAAGCCCCTCCCCCTTAATATCATATATTGAAGTCATGGTATAATGCAATAAGTCAGTGATTATACCGGCCTGCCTTCCAAGCTGATAGTAATGATCATCTGTGAACTGCCTTAACGTCTAAAAGTTTTATGTAAAGGAACATAGTAGAAGCTTTATTTGAGGGGGCTCTTTGATACCCATCAATCAAACGATGAGGTTGAAAAAATTATACTGCAAGAAAGATGGACTAGGAAAGCATAAGAGCATAAAGTAATGCTTGAAATGCAGTCCCCTTTCAATGCCAGCAAGGCTTGCTAATGGGATAATAATACTGTGTATCACCCAAGACAGTCACCACCTGGAACAGTGATGTTATTGTGTAAAATTGCATACATGCCATTCCTCAAATGAATGCATTGTGCTGTTTGCCTGGGTTGCAAAAGCTTTCATTAGATTATCCAAGTTTTATTTATTTATTTATCAAATTTGTCACCGCCCATCTCCTCCCACCAGAGGAACTCTGGGCAGCTTACAACAATAATAAAACAATAAAGATACAATAAAATTACAATATATAAAAAAATTGTTGTTTATTCATTCAGTCGCTTCCGACTCTTCGTGACTTCATGGACCAGCCCACGCCAGAGCTTCCTGTTGGTCGTCAACACCCCCAGCTCCCCCAGGGACGAGTCCGTCACCTCTAGAATATCATCTATCCATCTTGCCCTTGGTCAACCCCTCTTCCTTTTCCCCTCCACGCTCCCTAGCATCAGCATCTTCTCCAGGGTGTCCTGTCTTCTCATTATGTGGCCAGAGTATTTCAGTTTTGCCTTTAATATCATTCCCTCAAGGGAGCAGTCTGGCTTTATTTCCTGGAGGATGGACTGGTTTGATCTTCTTGCAGTCCAAGGCACTCTCAGAATTTTCCTCCAACACCACAGTTCAAAAGCATCGATCTTCCTTCGCTCAGCCTTCCTTATGGTCCAGTTCTTGCAGCCGTATGTTACTACGGGGAACACCATTGCTTTAACAATGCGGACCTTTGTTGTCAGTGTGATGTCTCTGCTCTTAACTATTTTATCGAGATTTGTCATTGCTCTTCTCCCAAGGATTAAACGTCTTCTGATTTCCTGACTGCAGTCAGCATCTGCAGTAATCTTCGCACCTAGAAATACAAAGTCTTTCACTGCTTCTACATTTTCTCCCTCTATTTGCCAGTTATCAATCAAGCTGGTTGCCATAATCTTGGTTTTTTTGAGGTTTAGCTGCAAGCCAGCTTTTGCACTTTCTTCTTTCACCTTGATCATAAGGCTCCTCAGTTCCTCTTCGCTTTCAGCCATCAAAGTGGTATCATCTGCATATCTGAGATTGTTAATGTTTCTTCCAGTGATTTTAACTCCAGCCTTGGATTCCTCAAGCCCAGCATGTCGCATGATGTGTTCTGCGTACAAGTTGAATAGGTAGGGTGAGAGCATACAGCCCTGCCGTACTCCTTTCCCAATCTTAAACCAGTCTGTTGTTCCGTGGTCTGTTCTTACTGTTGCTACTTGGTCAGTATACAGATTCTTCAGGAGGCATACAAGATGACTTGGTATCCCCATACCGCTAAGAACTTGCCACAATGTGTTATGGTGCACACAGTCAGAGTCAATAAAACAGAAATAGATGTTTTTCCGAAACTCCCTGGCTTTTTCCATTATCCAGCGGATATTGGCAATTTGGCCCCTAGTTCCTCTGCCTTTTCTAAACCCAGCTTGTGCATCTGGCAATTCTCACTCCGTGAATTGCTGAAGTCTACCTTGCAGGATCTTGAGCATTACCTTACTGGCATGTGAAATGAGTGCCACTGTTCAATAGTTTGAACATGCTTTAGTGTTTCCCTTTTTTGGTATGGGGATATAAGTTGATTTTTTCCAGTCTGATGGCCATTCTTGTGTTTTCCAAATTTGCTGGCATATAACATGCATTACCTTGACAGCATCATCTTGCAAGATTTTGAACAGTTCAGCTGGGATGCCGTCGTCTCCTGCTGCCTTGTTATTAGCAATGCTTCTTAAGGCCCATTCAACCTCACTCTTCAGGATGTCTGGCTCTAGCTCACTGACCACACCGTCAAAGCTATCCCCAATATTGTTATCCTTCCTATACAGGTCTTCTGTATATTCTTGCCACCTTTTCTTGATCTCTTCTTCTTCTGCTAGGTCCTTGCCATCTTTGTTTTTGATCATACCTATTATGGCCTGGAATTTACCTCCAATGTTTCTAATTTTCTGGAAGAAGTCTCTTGTCCTTCCTATTCTATTGTCTTCTTCCACTTCCGTGCATTGTTTGTTTAAAAATAATTCCTTATCTCTTCTGGCTAACCTCTGGAATTTTGCATTTAATTTACCAACTGTATAGATGTCCACCACCTTTGGCTGCAAAGGATGTAGTTAATCTGGTTTCGGTGTTGTCCATCTGGGGAAGTCCATGTATAAAGCTGTCTCTTAGGTTCTTGGAAGAGAGTGTTTGTTATGCAGAGTGAGTTGTCTTGGCAAAATTCTATCAGCCTATGTCTTGCTTCATTTTGTTCTCCCAGGCCATGCTTACCTGTAATTCCAGGTGTCATTTGATTGCCCACCTTAGCATTCCAGTCTCCCGTGATGAAAACAACATCTCTTTTAGGCGTGTTGTCCAGTAGGTGCTGCAGATCCTCATAGAACTGCTCTACTTCAGCTTCTTCAGCATCTGTGGTTGGGGCATATATTTGGATCACTGTGATGTTAGATGGCTTGCCCTGAATTCGAATTGAGATCATTCTGTCATGTTTTGGATTGTATCCAAGCACTGCTTTAGCCACTTTACTATTGATTATGAAGTCTACTCCATTTCTTCTGTGGTCCTCTTGTCCACAGTAGTAGATCTGGTGGTCATTTGATGTGAAGTGGCCCATTCCAGTCCATTTCAGTTCGCTGATGCCCAAAATGTCTATCTTTAATCTTGACATCTCACCAATAACCACATCCAATTTGCCCTGGCTCATAGATCTTACATTCCAGGTTCCAATGGCGTGTTGATCCTTAGAAGAGCAGATTTGCCGTTCAGCACCAGCACCGTTGGCCGCTAGCCATCCTTTCGGCTTTGAGCTAGCTGTGTCATCATGTCTGGGGCTATTTGAACTCATCCTCTGTTCCTCCCCAGTAGCATTTTGACCATCTTCCAACCTGGGGGTCTCATCTTCCGATGGTATACCGACATATCTCTGGTTGTACTGATCCATTTAGTTTTCATGGCAAGAATACTGGGGTGGGTTGCCATTACCTTCCCCAGGGATCGCATTTAGTCTGACCTCTCTGTCATGACCTTCCCGTCTTGGGTGGCCCTTCACAGTTTAGCTCATGGCATCATTGAGGTGCTCAAGCTCCAGCACCACAGCAAGGTAATGATCCTTTGCTGAAGTATATAAAAATACAGTATCTAAAAAGCAGTTACAAGTAAACAATAGTTATAGGTACAAATAAAATCCAGTGGCAGATAATAACTCATTCCTTGTATGCAGTGAGCACCCTAGGGCACTAGCCATCCCCAAACATGATGACTCCCCTCCCAGCCCCAAGCCAGGTGGCAGAGCCAGGTCTTCAAATTCCTTCAGAAGGCCAGGAGCGAGGGGGCCTGTCTCACCTCTGGGGGCAAGATGTTCCACAGGGTGGGAGCTACTGCAGAGAAGGCCTGCCTTGTGAACCCTGCCAGATAGAATTCTCGTACTGACGGGGTCCGCAACATGCCCTCTCTGCATGATCGGGTGGGATGGGCTGATGTAATGGGGAAGAGGCTGTCCCTCACGTAGCTTGGCCCCATGCCATGTAGGGCTTTAAAGGTGATAACCAACACCTTGAATTGGACCCAGAAGCAAACTGGTACCCAATGCAGCTTGCACAGCAGCGGTGTTACATGTGCCCTTCTAGGGGCACCTAAGATAGCCTGTGCGGCTGCATTCTGGACCAGCTGTAGTTTCCAGATACTCTTCAAGGGTAGCCCCATGTAGAGTGCATTGCAATAGTCTATATGGGAGATAACAAGGGCATGAGTGACTGTTCGAAGGGCCTCTCGGTCCAGGAAAGGGCATAACTGGTGCACAACTGGCCAGTTTTCATCAGATTATCCTAGTGCCAATTTGAAATATATACTATAGACCATATCTACTCAATCCAGCATAAGCTTAATGATGAGTGGACACATGGCACTGGGAAAGACAGGGTGGGATTTCTTCTAGTTGGAACAATGCCTGATGTCTTTGAACCTCAATTGTGCTTATGCATCTGTAAAATCAGAGTTACAATATTTTGTCTCAGTAATAATCTGTAATAATCTCACAGGAGTGTAAAGGTAACAAATAAGGGCACAATTCCAACCCTTTTAGCTTCCATACATTTTACTCTGAAAAATGTTAAAGTATCTCCCATTAAAATTAACTGGGGATGGGGTCAAGATAGTGAACTTTGCCTAGATTGTATGCTGTAAATGGATCACCATAAAATATTCCACTAAGCTTTCAGGACTCTGCTTGCTTACTAAGACATAAAACCTTTGAGTCCAGTGGGACAGAGATGCCTTCAATTAGATTCTACTTGTGAAGATCAGTTGCTGTACTTCTCAGAAGTACAAGATGCTCCAATTACGTCTCTGTCCAGGTAGAGCAGCACAGATTTCATATTCAAAGTTCTTCCCTTTGGCTAATTCACTGGTGTTTTCTAATTTTTTTCAAAATTTTCTCAATTTCATCATCCTCATTTGTTCTAGTCAATCATGCTTGCAGCTTGAAGGGCATCTCATTTAGAATGGGGCAGAACTCTGGTAGATGAGCAGAGCATTGTTGCTTGGGAATTTATTAGGTTGTTTAAATAGCTTTTCAGTGTGGTCCACATCAGAACCCCACCTAGGTGGTTTGTTTATTTACTGCAACTCCTTATGTCACTTCAATTGAGCCCATTTAATGTATCTGGAACATCAATCTTGTTCTCCACTTCGCTGTGTCAATTAGGAATCGCAATGTCACTCAAATGGCCTGTGAAGAGTAAAGTTAATCAAGTTACTTGATTGAGAATCTGCCAGTGGTATAACCTGTTATTTTACCATTCTGCTGCAATATTGAAGAAATGACAAAAAAGGACCACAAATTGGTAACTGCAACATCACAGGCCCCTCGTAAGTTGAAGTGCTCTTTCATATGGTCTGTGTTAAAAGCGAGTCCCAGGAAAATGGAAATGTACACTTATCATTAGCCCGGCCTGCTTCACAGAGGAATGGGGCTCCAGATCTATCTCTCTGGCAATGCTCTTTATTTCAGTTCATTTACGGCAAGGAGATGTACAGTCCTTTGCTAGGGTGATTGATGATTCAGTTGGGGTAGGCCAGTTCCGGGCCATTGCCCCAATGTCACTTTTGATAAATTATCTTTTGTGCCTCTGTTTCTTTGCTGTCATGAATGTTGTGAGCTGGGGTTTTTTTCTTCCAGCATAATTTGCCTGTGAAAGAAAAGAAAGCAACCCAAATATATTACATTTATGTTCCCTGCTCTGTCTGATTACCAAAGGGTGCCCTTGTGACAACAAGGAAAGTTAGCAGTTATGACATGGAATTCTTTTCTCCATCAGCATTGAAGCCTAATGCAAACAACAACAAAATCATAATAACTTCATCCATTGCTGCTCACGAACTTTCCTTGCCTGGTCTTCTAAATTACTTCTAAAAGTAATTATGGTATCACCATTTTAATTATAATGAAATACGTTTCTCTTGGAAATGTGATGCCGGCCACTAGTGTAAATGGCTTTTGAAAGGATTGGATTAATTAAGGCTGTCAGTGATAAAAGAATTCTTTTTTTTTTTTTACTTACTACCTCCATTTTGATGGAAGAATCAACAAGTAAAAATGAAACAATTTTTTTTATCTTAAATGCTTTTGGGCAAATTGAAAGTGGTTTCAGATACATTGGCATGTTATGGTTCTGGAAACAAAGGCTTTATCTTCTTTTCTTAGAACAAAATAGCTCCATTATTATTTTTCATTAACACTCCAGAACCAAAATAGTCTTTAAATAAACATTTTTTCCTTAACTGTACTTTCTATCAATGAAATTTTGCCCCTTCCTAAATAGACTTTCCATACTTAATTGTACCATCGCAAAGTCTATCCAGTTTAAACAGGAGATTAGTCAACTCCAAACTAGTTGATTATCTCCTGTTTAAACTGGATAGACTTTGCAGTGGTAAAATTAAGTACGGAGAGTCTATTGATCAGTGGTTTCTACACATGAAGAGCCCACAACATCAGTCAGCTTCTAACTATGCCAGAAACAAATAGCAGAGGGGAAATTCTAAATTCTTGGTGGAAAGTCATACCTACAAGACCTATTTTAAACCAAAGGAGTTCAACTGTTGATCACAAGCCCATAGGCAGCCCCCACAAGCCACAGTATAGCTCCCCAAGTCCTTCTAAAACTGGTTATCAAAGAGTAATTTTCTATGGCAACAATAACAATAAACAATAAACCTACCAACTGTACTTAATTTAAAATCAAAACTCATGTTTGTCCTGGTTCCACACACTTCTTTATCCTCCTTTCTAGAGTATGGCCCTAACAGCACACCACAAAAAGGCTCATGGACCAAAAAAAATTGTACACCATTGCTGCAAATCTTCCTAATGGTATTCAGAGCTGGTTGACCAACTACACATAAGCACTCCCAACTTATAAAATTCCCTCATCAGGGAGATACTCATTTTATGTGTTCCAAATTACAGAAGTTAAGCCACATTTTGAACTGAAAGGGAGAAATGTGGTCCAGGTTATGCATTGCAGCTCATATGAAACACCAGGAAACTGCCTTTGCAGCCACAGAAAAATCCTGGGAAAATATGTTTGGTCTAAGATGCAATCACCTGTGCTCTGAATCATATTTCTCCTTTGGGTCTAAAATGCTGCAGAGCCTTAGTAAAACTCTCCAGCTGGACAAATGTGGAGGGGGTACTGCCAGAAGCTTCAGTTTAGCTAATGGCTACCTACTGTGATTATTTTTCCCTGGGAACTCTTGGAAGAAAGGGTCTGCCAAGGAGATTTTAAATTACTTCTCATCCTAGTTTGTAACAACAGAGAAGAGGACTAGACCAGTGTTTCTCAACCTCAGCAATTTTAAGATGTGGGGACTTCAACTCCCATAATTCCCCAGCCAGCATGCTGGGAGTTGAAGTCCACACATCTTAAAATTGCTGAGGCTGAGAAGCACTGGACTAGACTTTCTTTTCAATTCCCCCTTTTGTGGGGAAGTGAAGAGCTCTTGCTGTCCTGCTTAGCCAACTTGAAAGAGCCACATTTCTCCCAGCTTGTGAGGCTTGCCACATTCTAAAGCAACTTTCCTCATCTTGGGACTCCCCAGCCCACTGTTGCTCAACCTTGGCAGCTTTAAGACATGTGGACTTCACTGCTTCCACAATAGCTTATATTGGATAGCAGCTATCCAGAAAAAGTCTATATGAAACCGGCTTCCTTTGATCCAGTGTTTCTCAACCTTGGCAACTTCAAGCTGTGTGGACTTCAACTCCCAGAATTCCCTAGCCAGCATGTTAAAGTTGCCAAGTGTGTTGCCTAGTGTGTCCCTAGCCACACATGTTAAAGTTGCCAAGGTTGAGGAACGCTGCTTTGATCATATTTAATTGGAGTTATCATATTAATCAGCCCTGTTACAAATGCATGGTAAGTCCATCAGCATCCATGAATTTCATGTCACATGTCTTTCCCATGATCTGTTTCCATACAGGTACATTGGGTGTCATGAATTATACACTTAAAATATTTGTTGATTTTGTTTTAATTAACTATTCTATTACTTTATACAGAATAAATTCTAGGCTGGCTGGACTACAATGCCGCTAGTCATCTACTGAGGTTTTAAATATATATTATCCTGTTAAGGTTAAGTTTTACTCTGTAGCTATCATTCTGCCTGCCCTTTGTCTAAGGCAATGCTTCTCAACCTCAGCAACTTTGAGATGTGTGGACTTCAATCCCCAGAATTCCCCAGCCAGCATGGCTGGCTGGGGAATTCTGTGAGTTGGAATCCACACATCTTAAAGTTGCTGAGGTTGAGAAACACTGGTCTAAGAGATTGCTCATCTTCTGCCTTTCCTCCCAGGCCCCCACAAATGGAGCACATGCTCATTCAATTGTTCTTCTGGTAGGACATAGCTAGCTAGGAGCTAGGCTTTGCCCATTGCCATAATATATTTCCTGTAAATAAGCCCCCTTGCTGTTATACAGTACTTATAAACCTTGCTTATAAACCATTGTTTATAAGTTACTTATGAGTGCTTAGTTTAGATTCCTGACCCAGGAAACATTCACATGCACAGACCGAACACTTTAACCTTCAACAGTTATGAGAGTCTCCAAGTTAAGGTGAAGAACGTTGGAATTATCAGGGATCAACTCAGCATTGTCTCATAAGCATAAGGGGGTCGCTCTAGCAAATCGTATCTCTATTATGCTTGTGGGATGTCACATGGGTCACCTGACTTCCTCTTCCTCCTCCTTCTTGGGCTTGGGGGATTAACAGTCTCCATTACCCTTCTGGCAGACTTGCAAGCAGGGTGGGGTGGGGTGGGGTGGCTGCAGAATGCAGCTCCTTGCCCTTTCTATTCCACATAGAAAGTGTCTACAAAAACCAGTGATGATTAAGTGCTTTCTACTATGAATCTACTTGTATCCAGATCTACTGAATAAAAATAAACTATCTCTATTTTTCTTTATCTAACTACAGTGTGGAGACTGAATTTATTTCTGAACATAATTAAGCTTAATGTGCAGTCTCCTTTTTTGGTTCATGCTTCTACTCTGCAAGATTGCTGTTAGCTGCTTGGAGTTCTTTCATTAACCTTTAAAAACTCCATCAAAGAACTGGCTGCTGCTTATTTATTTATGGTTTGGGTTTAGGTTTATTTATTTATTTATTTGTCAAATTTTATCACCGTCCATCTCCCCCCTAAGGAGGGGCTCTGGGAGGTTAGTTTAGTTTAGTTTAGTTAGTTTAGTTTAGATTTTTCATGTGTAGGGCTCAGAGCAGTGTATCTTTTCCAGATAGGCTCTTATCCAGGAATTCACCATAAGATGTTCAGTTTCAGGAAACCTGATGCATCACATGTCTTTAGTCCATAATCCCCCTCTTTTCATTATTCCAAGAAATAAGGCTTTAGGAAACTTTGCCACGTTAGCACATCATTGAATGCACATGAGAAATAGTTATGATTATATTGTTGGCTTATATATTTTTAATTATGTTCTAATGTGCTCTGGGATTTGTGTTTTGTTTTGTTTTTGGTTTGGTATTTTATTTTTTAGGCCTTAATTGCTTTGAGCGCTCCCATTGGATAAGTGAGTTCTAATAAATGTGAATCTAATAAATTAAATAAAATGAATCTAGAATTTAGAAGAAAGTGACTCTAATAGATAGGTGAGTAATGGCTATTTACAAAATGGTGTCTGCTTGAGGAAATAATCCAGTTTGGTCCCGCTCCTGATTCTGACTCAACTCAGAAATGTTGAATTCAAGCCAGTACAAATATCCCAGTGCAAAAAGTAGACTCAGAAGCTGAGTTTATGTAATAGTGTAAATCTAATTGGTTCTATCCTGTTAATGATTGCTTTTTAAAAAGTCTAAATGAAAATCAAATACATTTTTGTGTGCACAATTTCATCTGCAAAAATTATATCTGGATTAGCAAAATAGAATTGTTATGTTTTAAAAGTGCTGGTTTCTGTCACTAAGTCTACAGTTGGAGAGATTAGCTTTTAATTCCAAAACTATATTAAGGTCATGCTATGCAATTTGCCCAAGGCCCAATGGAAGAAATAACCTTATCTCTCCTGTGTACTTTGGCTTCATCTTTGGAGTTACTAAGCTAAGGCAATTCACAGAAATGAAGTGATAAGTCGCTCTTGCCAAGTATTTTGTAAGTGTGTGTGACTCAGTGTG
The DNA here is from genome assembly GCF_035149785.1 of Candoia aspera. Lineage (NCBI taxonomy): Eukaryota > Metazoa > Chordata > Lepidosauria > Squamata > Candoiidae > Candoia > Candoia aspera. The sequence continues at coordinate 147,031,809 of NC_086153.1, forward strand.
GTACAAGATAACAGCTACCATAGACCTATTCCAAATTTCCTCTTCTTGACAAGCATCTCCAGATGTCCCTCTTCTTCAGCAAATGTCTCCAGATGCCCATGAATGAAACAGATTTTGTAGATATATTTGAATCTAACTTCAGGCCTAGCTTTGACATAGAAAAATTGCCTGGGTCATCCTGTGAGATGACCAAGAGAGGTATGAAAGATAATCCTCATACTTTCATTTGGCTTTTGATCCCAATGATCATAATATCCTTCTGCACAGGTTGTCTGAATTGATACAGGGGAACATTATATTGCAATTGTTCTATTTGTACTTAAAGGCTGACTTTAGGAGGGAATGAATACAAATTGCTGCTTTGCTGCTTGACAGCCATGTCTTATGGTTCTTCAATGCTCAGTTTTATTTCTATGCTATTCAACATCAATGTGAAATTGTGGATGAGATCATCCAGACCAGCCTTTCTCAACCTTTTGACTCTGGAGGAACCCTTTAAATGTTTTTAGGCCTAGGGGAACCTCTGCACATTTAGGCTCAAATGTAGGCCAGACATTACAAAACTATTGTATTTGTTTCATGGGTAGGCCTGTATATATGCATTAACGGTATTCTTAAACTGAAAATAGAGAATGAAATTTACCGCTTTAATGTGAAGTTGCCCAAATTTGAATTAAAAAAAGAAAAGATCTCCCAGAGAACCCCTAGTGACCTCTTGTGGAACCCTAGGGTTCCACCAAACCCTGGTTAAGAAACCCTGATCCAGACATTTGGATTGATATTTCAAGTTCTATAATTCCTTTTAATTTAATTGTGATGGCTCAGTGGATGCTTTGAAATAGTGATGAGTTGTGACAATGGAATGGATGAAGACCAAGAAATCAAGAAAGGGAGGTTCATTTCAGTCAGGATGGAGGTGTGGCTGATAGGTGGCTCTTCTGAGCAGTTGAGCAATGTTCATCTTGTTCCCTTAGGATTAGATTTTCAAAGTGGGAGTACTTCTAGATATATCACATGCAGTAGAAGCACAGCAGGATTTGGTATTTTAAATCACGGTTGATTAGCCAAGGTTGATATATTAGCTACTAATAGCTAATAAATTGAAGCAAAAATAATCCCATAGTAATCTGAATATCCATAGTCTATCTTTGAGATCACTACTGAATCTTAAGATAGTAAGACTGTTAAATAAGATAGTCTGCATTACTGTTATCATAACACTGCTTTTCCTTTCACATAATAGGAAAAAAAAAACATCTTAACATTACGAACAGTTCGATAACAAAACCAATTATCCAGAGAGGTGATATGCTCCCTTTAACTGGAGACGAGAAGGCTATTTATCTGGATTGTCTGGGATACTTCAGTTTGGATTTTGGCACTGAAAAGGGGGTTGGACTAATTGGCCTTTCAACTCTTATGATTCTATGGTATCACATTAAATGCTTTTTCATTCACAGAGTCTGTTTCTAAGTGTGATTCAGAGTCCCGGTTTAATTTTAAAGTCCCAAATGGCCAGGGTCCAGACCTCCTGAAGGCCTGCCTCCACATGTGCTTGTCCAGATTGAACAGCTGTCTTCACAGTCAGGCATCGCCATCAGAGGTGGTTTGCTGGGGACTACCATTGGAAATGTCTTTGGAAGAGCTATGGATTATCTTTGGGGACAGGTCTAGACTATATTTGCATCTGTCCATATAGACACCAGGAGTCGGATCTGACATAATGGTGTCTATCTAATTGTCCGGTTGGACTGTTACTCAGACTTGAAGGCTAGCAGGCAAAGATGGAAGGAAATATGTAGCTTCTTGATAAGGTAGTTTTATTACAATTACTAGAAAGGCCATAATTAGAGCAGAAAACCAGCAACTACTAACCATGTCTCAAACCATATATTTGTATGTCCCCAGATTCAAATCTTGACTTGCTTTTCCTCACCTCTGAATCCTACCTGTCTGTGAGCTGCTAGTTTCTCAATGGATGAGGCAATTGCTATCTGTGCATTATTATTTTAATGGGCCTATCTGCTTTCAGCCTCTTTGCCTGGGTCTTTCTTGTCCTTATACCTGTCGGTGGTGGCTGAGGAGGAATGCCCTCCTCAGAGATTCTCCCACTGCCTATATTATGGTCCTATTGGTCTGAGACAATGAATGAACTGTTGAAAATTGTTTCAAGTGTTTTTAAACAATCAGCATTTAAATTTCTTACCGTGGGTATTGTTTCACAAATTTTGGAACACCGCCCCCCACCCTGGAGTATGTTACACTACATATTGAAGAGAAAGAACATGCACAAAGTGAACTAATAATGAAGTCTTCTCCCAGCTGTTCTGCTACTATAGAAATCACTTTGGGTGTTCAACTGGTGCTGGCAGATGCCTCCCCTTATCATAGCAGAATATGTCTTGACAAAAAATGGACAGAAACAGCTTCCTCTCTTTATTTTCTAAATCTGCTACTGTACACAATTAATTGTGAGTGCAACAATTGTGATTGAGTCTGGTTTTATAATTTCCAGGCAATTAGGGTTGAGGCAATTGGATTCAGGACCAGAGCTAACTTGCTGTCTGGCGCTGAACAAATGGTACCCCACAGCCATCCAAGTCAAGATACATACTAGCCAGAATCAGGCAACTTATTTTGGCACTTGAGGCTGAAAAACTCACAAGTGCCACTTCCCCTCCCTCACAATAAAACAGTTACCAATGACTTCTTGCTAGTTTTTCTTGGTAGTCCAAATGTGCCTTGTTCTACAACTTGATAAGGTTGACTCTGCCTGAGGAGAAGTTTAATCAGTTTGAGACTGAAGTTACTGACCCTTCCCAGATTAACAGGTTCCTTTGTGTGTTTCTCAGGATTTTGCAATGCAGTTTTCAGCTAAAACATTGAGTATAAAAATAAGTATTAAGGAAAGCTACATGCAAAAGGTATACATACATACATACATACATACATATTTATTTATTTGTTTGTTTATCTATCAAATTTGTCACCGCCCATCTCCGACCAGAGGGACTCTGGGTGGTTTACAATATAAAACAATGAATATATAATAAAATTCCAATAAAATACGCTCTAAAACAATTTCTCAACTACCATTAGAGGAAACATTTGGAAAGAGAAAATTGCATGCTTATGAACAAATGAATACGTATGAAAATGTGTACGTGTCGGGTTCCCCCTCCAGGTACTTCTGGAGATCCAGACTCTGCAGACACTGATCCCTTATTCAGGACCTGGATTCTCAACTGAAGGTTCATGGATGCAACTTTCCAAGGTAACGGATATTTCATTGCTCTCTTTGACACCATGGGAGCAGCTGAGGGATGCTCTTCGGCCTGAGAACCACTGGCTCCTGACCTGCCAAATTCATTGACGGAAGATTAGCAAAAGCTGTAAATGAAAATCAGTGCAAATGTTCATTTAAAAAGTAAAAATACATAATATGGATAGAACTAACTCATAATTAGACCATGACAGGATAAGGAGATATTATTTCACATCTACCTGACATCAGATTTCCCAAGAAATGGATCAGAATTTTGATCCAGCTAGGCAGGTCCATAGGGTAGGCTACCATAGAAGCTAAGACCAATTCATAAGATGGGGATGATAGTCTGGTACTTTAAACATTGGCATTTTTACTCTGACAATGTTGAATCTCCTGCTTTAATAGCAAACATTCTATTTTAATAGCAAAAGGCAATATAAAAGTGCCAGCAGGGTTTTTACAGACAGAAAGTTGGTAAATCTGAAGCAAATATCAAAAGTATTTTTCATGCTATGAATTTAATTGATCTTCCATAGTTAGATTATAAAAATATTATTTGAGCTGCCTGTAAGGGTCCTGGGTAAAACGGAAGAATGTTTTAAAAAATTACATATTGCAGTACTATAATGTATATAATTAGGCAGTTATCTCATTTTAAGCTTTTTCACTGCAGTATACATTTTTTAAAAAGTATTCCGAAGTAAGATGTCAGATGTGATTCCTAATGTAGGATTTGCCTGTGTGTGTGAGTGCATGCCTTCAAGTCCCTGCAGCTTTCTTGGAAGGTTTTGCAGAAGGGTTTACCATTGCCTGCTTCCCAGGGCTGAGAGGGAGGGACTGGCCCAAGGTCACCCAGCTGGCTTCATGCCTGAGGCCAGACTAGAACTCATGGTCTCTCCTACACCAGATTGGCTCTTGAATGTAGGAATAATGCAATGCTTGTTGTTGTTGTTCCTGATTTTCTGGCACACATAATTTTATAATTGTGCAGTTGCTGAACCACTCCTCTGAACAAAGGATCATCTCTAGATGGTAGCCTTCCAAAATTCATATCCCAAGTTAAATTCATCCTTACAAAACAGGTCCTGCTGGAGGTCAGTTCAATCTGATCAGGTCATCCAAAGTATTAAGTGATCAGTTTAAACTCCTTGGTAGCCATTCCCACATGCCTAGAAACATCTTCCCATCCTTGGACTTGGGGCAAATCTGCTTAGTTTTCTAGCCGTTGGTGAAGAGCAAAGACCATATCTTGCTGTAAACTGCTGTAAGTATAGTTATAAAATTAAAGTTTAGGTAGTTGAATCAATAAAGTATGTTTTATTTTAATTTAAAGTGTAGTTGACCATTTCTGCCTCCTTTCTCTGGAACTTCAATTAATATAGTGAATTAGAAATTGGAGTTGATTTAGTCTTCATCTGCCTACCCCATACTTGTGGGTATGCTTATCGGGTTCCTGAGGAAAGGGAAAGAAAGTAGGGGACTATCCTCCTTTAGACTTTAGGCCTGTGACCTCTTGGCTTCAGGCTGAGGTTTGACAGTGGCAGTAAATGACACATGTGGTGGCGGCAGTATGTCTACTTTGCAAATATATAACAAACAGGGCCTAGCAGCCCAGCCCACTTGGCAAGATTGCAGATGGCCCCCCCTCAAGTTGCCCTAATAGTCAATATCTACAAGAAAGTTGATTACAAACTGCACATCATCACCCTACAGTACAAGATCGCCGCATCTCTTAGTAGATAACTTGATTATCCAATTTCAGTTATTCATTCTGTAATGGTGTTCATTATTGTTAGCTGCCAGAGTGCTGAAGCAAAGGGATCGGCAAACACTTTTTTTTCCTTTTGCACGTGAGCAATATTCACTTCTGTCTCAAAAATGAGTATGAAGCTGTACCTCTTTTCCTACTGTTTGCATCTCTTCCATCTCCTATTTCTGATCCATTCCTAATTTTACACTTCCCCCTTTAAGAAAGTAGGGTAGATTATATGCTCTGTGCCAGTCAGCTAGGATGAATTTCCAGCAGCTTCACTTCTAATAGGGAAATCACCATTTGAAACTATATTGAGCTTGATTAGGACTAGGTAACTCTGCCTCATAAACTGCATTTGTCTCCTTGACTTTGGTTTTTTTTTGTGGTTCCCGGAAGTCCAGCAGTGATCCCCTGGAAAATCAGCAATGTGACTTCCTGAGCTTTCCTGAACCTCCCCTAAGATTAAAACAACTACTTTTCCTTTAGACATTTCCCCCGAGCAAATAAACCAAACATAGTTCTAGGCTGCAAAAATCTAGAGGGTAGCAAAGAGCTAGAGAAAACAGGGCAGGGATCGAGTTAGTCCAGGTCTGGCAGATTGATTTGGCTGCATAATTACATGATAAAGCCAATCCAAGAAAGAGAGAAAGAAAGGAATACTGTACTTCCTGCTCTTGCTTTTCACAGCACCAAATGTGGAGTGTTTTTCAAAGAAGAGGAAAGCTTTAATCCATGCCTTTTGTCTCAGCCAGGAGTGAGTACAGATTTCCTCCAAGCATGTATCTCTCTAATCCTACCATGAAAATGTGGAACAGTATTTCAGGCAGTACAAAGAGAGAAGGGTGGGAATGCAATTTTCTTCGCACCTGTGCATGGCTATTGCTCCTGTGGTGATTGCTTGCAAGTTTTTAAAGGAAAGGAACAAGTCTGCCTTGAAATCATGAGTGAAGGTGTACTGGCTAATCTCCTGAGACTAGCATCACAAGTCTCTGAAGTGTATCTCCAACCAGATACAGCTCTGTCATCTCCTGTTCTGAGATAGCTGTCTGACCGCTGGATCCTACTAGTAAATTCAGCTTAATGTGTGCTGTTCCTACTACATGTTCCTCAGGACTGGAACAATAATAATTGTCCCCAGCTAATGTGCTTTCAGCTTATTGGGACAATCATTTCTAACTGTGATCTACCCTAGAGACTCTCAGGGGATATTCTGTTTCTGTCTTTTCTCAGCTGTGAAGTCATTTCTGTTCTTCTTCTCTACCATTTGTGCTGGCTAATTAGCTAGTTTGATTGCTTTTGGTTGATGACAATAATGGCTTGAACATTTTTCTGGGCTAACTGGAATCCTACCCTTGTAGACTGTTCAAGATGTTCTAAGGGAAGGCTAGATAGCCTGTCTCCCTTTTTATTAGCAGACATGTTGTTGAAGCAAGCAACTCCCAAATACCAACTGTTATTTATGGAGAGAAAGTTTGCTAGAATGTCAGTCTTGTCACTGAAAGGGGAATCTGTACACAGGCTGAACAGAGTGGCCTCAATTTTATCCTGGGAGCTCTCACAGCACCAGGCCTTCCATTTTACAATATAATCTCCTTAATCTGAAAATAGATGTATTTTTATCATCTTAGTAGAAACCCAGGATACAGATATATGAAAATGAGGAAGAGAAATTGGTTTTTCCCCTTGAATCCTCTTCCCACTATCATCACCTCTTTAGATATTTCAATTTTCAGTTATATATATAGGGAGAAAAATAAATGGTCTCAACATGACATTTACTTGGTGTGACCAAACCACCAACCATTGTTCTAAATTGTTGAAGTACAAGAAGACAACCTACAGTTCTAGGGCATTTGCAGCCCTTTATAGATTTGAAAGGCTTCTACCAACAATCTGGTCCATCTCTGCTAAGAGCGATGTGTTTCTTGTTCATGAGCCTGCTACACTGGAGAAAAAAAGGAGAGGCAGGAATAAGGAAGTAGAGTATCAATAAAGAGAAAATGCATGGCTTCATCCACTATTGGCTCTGATCCCTTGAGCTCCTCCTTCTAATGTCATATGCAGAAGAGATAGTGGCCTCAACTGCAGACAAGATTCCCCCATCCCTGCAAAGGCGCTATGACTTTCTCTCAAGAATGATAAAGCTGAGAATTGATCACTTAATCGCATTTAATCTCAGCTTCAAATATAGCTTGGTGATGGGTTTCAGTGAACACTAGAGGCAGTGTATTGGAGAAGGATTTATTGTACCAGGGCAAGATGACCTACACGCCTGATATTATGCAATTAATACTTTGAGGCATGCTGAAAGACCACAGTTAGGCTTGAATTAAGATCAACATCCAGGTTCCTGTTCTTTGTTAACAGTTCTGAGATGGCTAGGGAGAGGGCTTTTTCAGTACAGAACTCAGAGAGTTATAAGAATGTAAAGTGTCCTTGACTTGACTTCTTAGGATTTTACCCATGCAGCTTCCTTGGCAGCGTGACAGAATTGGATGGCCATTGCCTTCTTCCAGGATACCTTTCAACATCTGTCTATAGCAACAGCCTTGCCTTCCCATCCAAAGATTAACCAGGGCCAGTCTGGTTTATTTTCCCAGGACAGCTGAGAACTATACACAGTTCTATATAAGTGTTTTTTTTTTTATAAAAAGAAGGGAAAAAAAGCTCTGAAGATACTTTTATAGCATCCTAGGTTTGATTTATTATTTTATTACACAATTATTAAATTAATGCTTTTTTTTAAGTTACTTTGTCATTGTTGCTAGAAAATATTATTTTAAGTCACTGGTGAACTACCAGGTGAAGACAGTTTTAAATGATGAAACAAAAGTTAGCTTGCAACAGGTGTGAATGCAACATATTCCTTATTGTCCATTAGACATTACTGTAAAGAGCTCAGCAAACTCCCAACAGAACACTTTTGGGAAAGCATCCACACGCTTTTGCTGAATTTGTGATAGAGAGGAAAACTGTGCTGAATAGCTATGTTGCTGCTATCAGCCCACCCTTTGTCTGTCCACTCCTCACACCTGCACATTTAGCTGAATGTATGAAAGGGGTTTCATACATTATACCTACAGCATAGCACAATTCCATTCACCCTTTCTTGAAAGATGCAGATACTCTGGGTGTGGCCAGAATGGGGCACTATTCTCAGCTGTATGGATGGTTGATGTAGCTCCTTTAACCTTACCCATTCCATGAGTAGGTAAAGAAGGTTTATGGAAAACATATATATGGCAGTTGAAACATTGAACATGCTGGAGGTCTTCATGCAACTCACTTTCCTTCTGTCTTTTGTACCTCTACCAATAAGATGGATCTTTTAATGTTGGCTTCTCAATATTCCTTATAGTAATCTTAAGGGGAAAAGGGTTTCTTTTCCAAAATAACATTTTCAGCTAAAATTGTACCATTTAATGCATCTGCTGAGCAATACACATATTTTGCTCTTTTTTTGCCTAATGCCCAGTTTTTTGCCTTTTTGTACACTGTTTTCACCAATATATGTATACTTCTATCCACATTTCATATAGCAAGCATTGGCAAAGCTTGATAAAATGCAAATACTGATGAAAAATTGCCTTTCAATTCATTCGTCAAGAAATGCAATTTAAATAGGTGCACATTATGAAGTCAATCAAACAAATGTCTCCCTTGTCTCCACCTACATCACTGAGAACTGTGAGTTTATAAATAGCCACATCCTTGATAACTGTCTAAAGCTTTTTGGAGGTTGGCCTGGATGCAAGTGGAGTTAAAATGACTCTATGAAATTCATTAAGTCTTAAATATTCATTGGCAACAGTGAATGCATCTTAGCATTCAACATATGAACACCATGATAATTTCTATTTAATGCACACAATTGCTGATGAGGTAGCCACCACTATAATTTCCTGTTTGTGCTTTGCATAGCATTTCATTTGAAATTTATGCACACCCCTTAGGAAATTTTAAAGCAAGTAAAGTGACCTACTGGTATCTGCTCTGCATCTGCAACAGATTACCTAAGTTGTCACCAATATTAATAATGGGTGTTTGTCATTTTGCTGGAGTCTGCCCCTGTCAAACTTCAATATTAAATTAATATTTCTTAGAGTTTACCCCCATGATTATCATGTTTAGAATGATTAGAAAATGAGGGATAAAACTCTGCAACTATTAGCATGTGAGAAATGAGATTTGCTTTGTCACTGACAAAGAAGTCACCAAGTAAGCCGGCATTTATCAGACATATATTCATCAATCTAGATGACCCTTTTGAATGATTTAGTGTACTGGAACATTCATTATCATTCAGGAAAAGTAGAGTAAGAAACGAACAGAAAGCAGTCCTCCTCCTTTCTTTTTTAAAGGTGGTTGCCTAATATTTGGATGCATTCTGTTCAATAATGAATGATATCTTCCATCAATCAAATAAATAATTTATTTATGAAACAGAGAAGAGTATGAGATTGACTTGAGTACATAAGTACATTGAGACTGAATTTATGTGCTAAGGGCAGGCATACGTAGGAATTTTTTTTTTTTCCTGTTTTGGAGAAATTATGGGGACTGGATCTAACAGGGCAACTTCCAGGATGGGGTAAATGCACAGGGAAGAAAAAAATGAAGAAGCAGCAGAAGCAGCAGCAGCAGCAGAATAATAGTAGCATTATCCACCGTGTGAGTAACTTCCTGTATTATTTAAGTGATGTCATTCCACCCACAGCTTCTATATAGTATATATGCCACTGCAAATATTGTGTGCAGTATACACTATAGTGTAGACTACAGATAATCCTCATTTAGCAACCGCAACTGGGACTGGCAACTCGGTCATTAAGCAAAGTGGTTGCTATGTGAAAAATCATTTGATCATGACTGTACTTACACTTTTACTTCAGCTTTCCTTTGCTTTACAGAATCAAAAGGATACAGCCCCAAAGAGCCAGGTGGGCCCAAATGGCCAGGAAGGTTTCTGGAACTCGACTCACAAGGAAGCCGGGCAAAAGGGCAAATCTTATAGCCCTTTCCCCCACTCCCTTGCCCTTGGGAATGCTCACCCCAACTCTGGGATAAGAATTGATGTTTGTATTTACATTCATTAGAGAGGAGGAGATTACAAGAAAGTAACCAGGCACACAATAGGGAATACACATAGAAAGGAATGTGCTAGCACCAGTGTTTGCCTAGCACATTCACAGCTACCGGCCGCCAGCTGCTTAGGAGGCAAAAGGAAGCCTTTAGTGTGAAACTGATTAGGGTCTTGCCACTTACAGACAGCAGCTGGGAGCTGGCCCAGGGTTCTAATCTAAAACTAAAGGTCACAGAGCTGAGCTTGTTAACTTGTGGTTAGCACTTTCTAGGGAAGTGCTGCACTAGGGAGAAAAGCAGCTCAGGAAGAGGTAGCTTGTTTAAGCAATGGCTTTGCCTGTGAGGGGGCAGAAAAAGGGTTAAAAATGGGCCAGGCACAGAACAACATGATACCACACAAACTGAATGTAATGGTGAACATGACTGTGTCCTGTCCCAGGCAATACACCAGGGAGGCAGCTGCAAACTTTGCTGAGGAACTCATGAAGCAAACAAACAGGCGGCAAAGGAAGCGTGAGCACAAATGCATACATACTACAGGAACAAGCCCCCCAAAGACCAGTGAGCTTGCCTTAAGAGAGTTCCAAGTTCAAAACAAGAGTAGTCAAGCAAAGTCCAAGGGTCCAGACGTTGTAGGAGGTCACGAGGTTTCCAATCATGAGTCAAGGCACATGGAGTCTGGGTAAACAGACAGCTGTTTCCAATGACCAGTCTGGCTTGCAGTTTCCTTTAAATAGGGGCACACCTGGGTGGAGCTTATTTAGGAGGGTGGGGCTGCTTTCTCATGAGTAGCCTCACTGACCTCCACTGTTCCTCCCTCCTTGCTCTTGGGCTGGGAAGGGGTGGCAACTCCACATCCTCACTGAGCAGCAGCAGCAGCACCCAACCCTTCTGCTAGCTGGCCAGACCCGCCTCCCCCGCCTGCCCAGGTGGCCGTTTGTCTGGCACCCGTGTCGCTGCCTGCTTGCCCTCCAAGGCTGTCCCAGGGCCCGGCTGCCCTTCCTCATCCTCCAACTCGGACTCTGAGCCCCCCATGACAGACTGAGAGACTTGCTGCAAATGTCATAAATGCAGGCATTGGTTGCAAAGTTACGTTTTCATCACTGTCATAAATGTGAATGGTCTCTATCCAAGGCAGTCACTAAAGGAGGACTAACTATCTCTGAAGAGATCATTTTCACATGTATAATTGCTTATAAGTAACTTGGGTTCCACATGGGGGAAAAAGGATCATGGCTTTGCATGCTTCGATGTCAATGGGCCTACAAGAGGGTTAGTATAATAACTTTCTTTGATAAAATCCTGGAAAGGAGAGGCTGAAGAGCTTAACTGTATTGCAAAGTTATGATTCCCTGAAATTAACCCATCAGGGGGTTTGAAGAAACCTCCAGTCTTGAAATCCCAAACAGGCTCCTAAACCAATACTGCATTAAGCCCCTTACTGCTACACGTAGCTTGGTGGGTCATAAGCCACGTAGGCCTTAGCTATCAGCCTGCAGATGAGGCACAATAACAGCAATGAAGGTAAGAAAAGCCTGCAGGACATGACTTCTAGGATGCTTTCTAACCCATTCATCAGCAGTAGGGAAAAGAGGCACCTGCATTTTCTTCTGTGTAATGGAGAAACTCATTGCACTTTTGTGTATGTTGTTACTGTTCTTTCCCTTGTGTTGCTTCCGTGTGTTTGGGGTATGTGTGCACGTGGAAGTACAGGATGTGCTGTGCTTGCTTCAGACCAGGGTATGGACGGGAGCATAGAATGAAGCAGTTGGTAGCACTTCAAACCACAGCTGTTCATTGTATAGGAGGAACATTTTTGGAAGGTTTTTTCCAACTTAATCATTCTTCTGCTGGCTTCCCCCCAACCCAACCCAACCCAACCCTCAAATCAGGTCCCATTCTGTTCAGTTTTCAGAGGGTTACCCTGCTGACAGGCAGACCCCTGACCACCATACCTAATTTATTTCTAATGTTTGGTTGGGCTGGGGAAATTTAAATGCATCTTTACCTTTTAATGATGGGACTTTGATAACAAAGAAATACGCTTTTTTAAGGGCACAGGTTACTGATTTCTTCTTTAAACTATTCTTTCTTTTTCCTACCTGAAAAGGAAAGTGGGGAGAACTTTGCTCCACTCCCTCATCGCCCACCCAAAAGAAGAGTGCCCTTTAATGCAAACAATAGCCAGCAGCGTCTGCTTTGAGAAGAGCAGAAAATCATTCTCTCCCCACTTCCCTCACCCCAGGCCTTTCAGGGCAAGCTGGATTCTTCCTTAGGGGGGGCTTTTCTGCACTTCGACATCATTGATGAGACCAAGATCATCTGATCACCACTGTACCCTTAGGTGACCAGAAAGTATCTACATATGCTCTGAGATGCTTACGCCAGTTCTGAAATAATGTTTAGAGACTTCACTTTGAACTTGAAGCCTGGAAGATAAAACCTGCACTTTCAAAACTGTTATTGCAGGCAAGAGATTTAATTGGGTTTATATATATCATAGCTGCTCTCCTCATGGTTTCTGTGGTCCATTTCACAATCTAGAGAGGAAATTACCTTCCATTTCTCTTCACCATCAGAAAGATTTCCTTTGATTTCCTGCTTCCAAAGATCTATTTCTTCAAAAGGAAAGGAACCCTAACAAATACTAAGTAGACAAGCTATGAATCAACTTCATGTCCTGAACTCCCTTTTTCATTTTTATAAAATTTATAAATGTTTTATAAATTTTGTAAGTATTTCATTTTTAAAGACTGGCTCCTCCACAGTAGAGTAAAAAAAAATAAGGTAATGCTATTTAGTCTGCAGCCTTGCAGTCAAAGGCTGTAATATTTACTCAGATGTAAGGTTTCCTTTCTTCCATAATTGGACTGTGGGAATCCAGAAAGCACCTAGATGGAAGCAAAGATAGCTTTTGCTGCCATCCATCCCCATGCTGGCTGGGGAGTTTTGGGAGCTGAAGTCTGCACATCTTAGAGTTGCCAAATCTGAGAAACCCTGATCCAGGGTCTTACACCCCAAATGTGGTAGGCCTACTAATATACAGGTGGGGCCAACTTCAGGTATCTGGGATGGTTCAGGGCTCACTCAATGTTTTGGGGAGCTCATCATTTCCATTTTTGTAGGCTTCAGCAAATCTGTTCTAGAGTTTCCATGACTTTAAGAAAGAAAAGTTGAAGGCCATATTTACCCCAAGGGGGTACACATTGTCAACAGAGACTTTGTTGGGAGAAAGGATGGACTTTTGAACAAAGAGTCTGTGTTGAAAAGACAACTGGGTTGTTGCTCTGTCTCCTCTCTCTCTCTCATTTATTATTTGTGTAGTGTTTATTAATTTTATTATACTACCAATTACTGAAGTGTTTACTGCATTTAGCAAAGAACAGTTGCTCACAAAATGAAAGCTTCCATATCACCCACTTCAGGTGGCTACAGTATTATATGTCACACATTATCTCAAGCACAGGAAGATGAGGTAATGGAATTAGAGTATTAACCTATTTTATTTATTTAGGAGTTCTGTGTCCTACCTTTCCTTGTGGAGCTCAAGGTATTAGCATTCCCTCCTCCATTTTTTGTTAATATGTTTTCTACTACAGATTTTTCCATTGGGGCGTTGTTGATGCAACACGACGGGAAAGGGTGCCTCAAGCCATGTGCCTACTTGTCCCGCAAGTTCTCTGAGACTGAGCGACGTTGGCATGTATGGGAAAAGGAGGCATTCGCAGTAAAAGCCGCGTTGGAAGCTTGGCGGCATCTATTAGAAGGGGCAAATCACCCCTTTGAGGTGTGGACTGATCATAAAAATTTGGAGGCTCTTAGCACCCCTCGAAAACTGAGCCCGAAACAAGTTCGTTGGGCTCAATTTTTTAATCGGTTCAATTTTCATTTGAAGTTTATTCCGGGGAAAAAGAATTTCCTGGCTGATGCGTTGTCAAGGCAACCTCAGGACTCGGGGGCAGCGCCAGATGTGGTTAGCACCCTGTGGACAGCGCCCCAATTGGGTATGCAGGCTGTGACACGTAGCCAAACGCGCGCGCAGCAGCCACCCGCTGCGGACGCCGCCCAGCCGAGCGCTTTGTCAATTCCTTCCCAGTTGCAACAAAAGTTTCTAAAAGAACTGAAAACAGATACTTGGTTGCTGGCAAATAAAAACAATGTTACTTTTGACCGAGGCTTCGCTTGGAAATCCGATCGCCTCTACGTCCCTGAAAGCCTCAGAAAAAAGGTTTTACTCCGTTCACACGATGACAAACTGGCAGGTCACTTCGGTTTTGTAAAAACCTTGCACCTTGTTAGGAGGCAGTTCTGGTGGCCCACATTGCGTAAGGATGTCAAAGACTATATTGCCTCCTGCACTGTTTGTGCGATGTCTAAGCGCAAGGTGGGGAAGCCCCAAGGACTGCTGCAGCCGGTGGCTGCCCCTTCGTGCCCCTGGGATGAAATCTCTATGGACTTTATTGTTGAATTACCACCCAGTCAACGCAAAACTGTCATTTGGGTGGTCAAAGACTATTTCTCAAAACAAGCCCACTTCATCCCTTGCGTGTCCATTCCGTCGGCACGTCAATTGGCCCGCCTGTTTCTAGTACACGTGTACAGGCTACACGGATGTCCTTCCCGCTTAATTTCGGACAGGGGCACACAATTTACTTCCCAATTTTGGCGGGCGTTCCTCAAATTGTTGGGAACGAAACAAGCCCTGTCCACGGCTTGGCACCCCCAGACGGATGGGGCCACAGAGGCTCTGAATTCTACTCTAGAGCAATACCTTCGAGCTTTTGTGAATTACCAGCAGGACAATTGGGTAGACCTCCTCCCTTTTGCCGAAGTGGCTTACAACAATGCAGTGCATCAAAGCACCGGCCAAACCCCATTTCGAGTGGCTCAAGGTAAAGACTTTGTACCTATCCCTGACCTACCGCAGCCTTCGGGTGGATCGGCCACTCCGGGTGATTGGGCGTCGCAACTGGCAGACTCCTGGCCAATGATTCAAAAGGCACTAGCTGAGGCACAATTGGATTACAAACAGTATGCTGATCGGAAGCGCGCTCCTCAGCCGCCGTTTCAAGTAGGGGACTCGGTTTACCTTTCCACCAAGTTCATAAAGTCCTCACAACCTTCCAAGAAGCTGGCGCCCAAATTTGTGGGTCCTTTCCCAATTACTGCTCAAATTAACCCGGTGACTTTTAAACTTGATTTGCCTCATAACCTCAAACGCTTACACCCTGTTTTTCATTGCAGTTTGCTCAAACTGACTATTCCTTCTGATCGCTGGCATCGCCAACCTCCACCTCCAACCTCCATCATGATTGATGGTCAGCAACACTTTGAAGTTAAAGAAATTTTGGACTCTAGACGCCTTCGCAATACGTTGCAATACCTAGTTCGTTGGAAACATTTCCCTCATCCGGAGTGGGTCGCTGCACCAGATGTGGCTTCCCCTATCCTAGTGGCCCGTTTCCACTCTGCTTATCCCACTAAGCCGGGTCCCTAGGAGTATTTTTAGGGGGGCAGTATGTCATGTTCGCCGTTTCAATGTCTTTGATACATCGTAACGTTTCGCATGTCATTAGCAGGTTGCGTGTTTCATCTTTCTCCGGAGGATGGGCGTACTTATGTTTTGGCTTCGCTCTGGAATGTATTTGTGTTATCTACTGCGCTCAAGGTTACTTTCCCAGGCTAGCAACTCTGACGATTGCTTGCACCTGTGCCGGGCGGGGCTGTTACGAGGGAGGCGGGATACGTTTGTACCAAGGGTTTAAGTTTGTATTTGGCGCGCTTTTGCTCATTCTCAGCTTTCTCTGTATTTGCTTTTAGTTCCTTAATAAATCAGATTTCATATAGCAGCCTCTTGTGAGTCTGAGTATTTGGGCTAGGGCAATCATTACACTGTCCCTTACATGTGACAAGATCATGTGGTTGCAGCTGCCATCCTGACTTTTTTGACTCACACCCTCCAAGGCAGCTGACTTGAGATGTGTAAAAAGCCTTGTGCTTGTCTTAGCATACATAAAAGACTGTAAAGGTTAAGGACGATGACCTTGATGGAGATATACAAGCACCATTGGCAGAGCGATTAAGGGATAAAACATATCTTAAGGTCACAACAGACAGATAATATTTGGAAGAGGCTCAGACAGACACCTCCCTAATTCACCTAAGTATAAGAAGGGGGAGGAGGGACAGCACAATCAGACTTGCAAGATCCTGTTGTTATAGCCAATCTCAATAAAATAGTTTTAGCCTTCCTGTGGCATTGATTTCCTGGTCTGGTCTACCTGGTGGGGCTGATGAAAACAAAACAAAACTGCTCAGTTGTATAACAAAGAAAGGTTGATCCTTGGAGATGAGTTAAGAGGGCAACTAAAAAGATTACAGTGCTGGGGGCTACGAAGCGGGAAGAGCTGCTACTTTTCTGGTTGATCTCTAGTAGAGGAGTAAGAAGTCATTAGTAGAAAACCCTGTTGATGCTGAAAATGCCAGGAAGAAAACTCAGTTGAGCCTAAAGATGCAGTGAAGGCTCTATGAGTGGGAATGCTGAGGATTTCTTTTCTTTTCAAAAACAAGCCTTTCAGATTTCTTGCTGCTAGGGAAAGCATCTGGCAGCCGCTGGGTTCGCCCTGGCTCTCCTTTCAGCTGCTAAAATTCCTCTTATCAGTTCCTGAAAAAAATTATAGTGTTAAAAATAAAGTGTCTTATTTGAAGAGTGTTAATTGAACATGGTGGGGAGGAGTATCCCAAAGGGATATGCAGGATCAGACTTGTGGGAAGCAGGTGAACAGCTAAAATCAAGAGAAATGCAAACACGATAAAATACATCAAGTGTAAAGGAGAAAAGTAGGGAGGAGGGGAGAAGAGGAGATGGTGGGGAAAAGAGGTGCAGTTTCAGGAATTTGAGAGAATAACCATGATGAAATAAATAGATGCATGCAGAGTCTCAAAATTAATATGCTTAGCGTCTGCTTTCTCAGCCTACAATAATCATTAGGAACAACATGCCTGAGCATTTCTTTTGCCATATGCAAAATGTAAATATACCAATTACCAAGTTACTTTAAATGCATTTTATTATTACTCTTTTTACCCCTTCTCCATATATTGGCACATACAAGTCTTTCAGCTGCAGATGATCATGATCATGATCATGATCTGGTAATAATGGCTCAGGACAGTTGCTGGTGAAAATGCTACATTAAATGGAAAGCGGGATGCCAGTATATTGTAGACTTTTTCAGATAATTGTTCCCACTGTTGCCACACGTGCCAGCAGGTTGGCCCAAGACTGTTTGCTGCACAAGATGGTGCCAACTCAGGTACAGAAGCTGAATGGGGTGGCCGCTGAATCCTATTTGACCCCAAATGATGGGCTGACATTTTCCATTGCATCTGAGGTCAAGAGGCTAGTTGAGTAGGAGAGTGATTGGCACTTAAGGCAAGAGGTATGCCCAGGACCAAATTAAGGCCAACTGGTACCCTAAGCATAGCCCAACAGTGGTGTCCCTCAGCCCTTCCATTGCTTAAATGAAAAACATTAAGGGTCAAACTTTTGAACTTTACTCACTCACCATGCCAAAGAAAAAAAACTTTTAACAATGCAGATTAAAGCTGAACATGGCAGATAAGGACAATTACAAACAAACAAACAAAAAACCTGACCCAAATCAAGTATGGCAGTGAAAGAGTTAAGGACATGATAACTAGAGGAAAAAACTCTGTGGTGCCCCCCTTTCCTTGGTGCCCTAAGCACAACATATTTTGCTTAATGGTTAATCCACAGCTGGGTATGCCCATCTTCCAATCTTACATTTCTTCTCCCTATCCCCTATTAACTGCCACCTGAGCAATTGTGGAAGAACCGGGTTACCAGTTTTTGATTGGCTGCACTTTGCACTTTCCTTAGTCACTTCACAGGACTTTCCTTTTGCTTCCTGAAGTTCTGTTAATATGTTTTCTACTACAGATTAAGGTTACTATGGTAACTAATCATTTTGGCCGGGTGAAGAGGTTGAATTTAATTGTCCCCTTTTCAATTGTTAATTTTTGCACCTGGGGGGAAGAACTTGCCTGGACTTGTTTTAGTTTCAGTTTCTCTTCTGTGTAGGCATGTAGAGAGTTAAGCAGCTCTCACTGAGAGCCTGTAAGAATGCAAGAGCCTTTAAATATGTTTGTTTTCTGTAAATAAAATTATTTTTATAGAAATGCCTGGTGTGTGACTTTTCTGATCTCTCCTGGGCCAAAGGCTTTCCTAGCAATCTGCCAACAAGTTCTTTAAAAGAACAAGAGAACAGAAAGGATTGCTCATCTGCGCTTGACCACTTAAAGAAAGATTATTGTGGTAGGAAACAATTGGCTACATACTGTAATTCAAAACAATGAGATTTTCATTCTTATTGATAAGCCTTTGTATCTCAAAGAAATGCAAAAGAAAACAAATGTAATATTAAAGTACTTTTTTCCGTGCCTGATATATGTCATGATTTCTATTGTATGGTTATGTGTGTAAGACCTTGGGTGCCACTGTTTTGCTGCTGCTTTAAATGTTTTGAAATATTTCATAGGCTTTTTTTTTCTCTGTGCACTGTCTTCAGGCCTTATCTGCAATTTCTGAAAGCCCTGTTGTCAAGAAAGAACCAACCAGGATGTTTAGATGAATTCATCTCACATATTGGGAGAGACTGTGGCCACATGACGTGAAGTGGTCATGACCTTTGGTGGAAACTGTTCACTGGATACCTGGATGGCAAGGGAGGGGAGGAATGGGTGGGGTCAGCACATATAGAATTGGGATTTCCCTGCACATTTTTAAAAAGTATGTGAATGATTATCTGAACCCATTAAAAAGATTTGAAAAGGCAACAAAATATGATAGAAATGGTTAGATGACAAATAGTTACTGTCTATAACTGGAGCTTTTATGAAGTCCTGGAATGTTCACAAACACTCTGAATGGTAAGAGGGAAAAGGTGAGCATCAGGGGAGTAGAGACATAAAGGATGCGGTGCTGGGTGGTAGGAAAGGATGTGGAGAAATTCATTGGCCATGTGCCTTCTGCTTCTCTGAGGGCTTTTGATTTTACCATTTCTGATCATGGCAATTGAGGAAAATAAATTGAACTTTAAGAAAGCATCTCATCACATGAGTATAAACTAGTTGGAATATCTTTACCACCAATTTCCATGGGCTCTAGTTATCTAGGGATCTGTTTTCAAGAAGGCAAAACATACACTGAAGATGATTCTTATTTGGAACAGTTGGCTCATAGCTTTTCTGGATGCATTAGATTTTTGAAATCTGTTTGTAAAGGCTTTGGGATAAAAAAATAGAGACATTTCCTGCACTGTCAGAAAATATTGATCTCTACCGGAATTGCTTGCAATGATCTGCT
Organism: Candoia aspera; assembly: GCF_035149785.1. Lineage (NCBI taxonomy): Eukaryota > Metazoa > Chordata > Lepidosauria > Squamata > Candoiidae > Candoia > Candoia aspera. The sequence goes on from NC_086153.1 coordinate 147,051,300, forward strand.
CCCAAGACTTACAAGAGAAGATTTGCAGAGCTTTCTAGTTGGGACCCTGCAGGGTTGCTCCATGGAGTTTAGCAAATGTCCATTCAATGATCATTTTCTCATTCTGGATTCTCTTTTTTTAAAGAAGTCAGAGACAACCAAGCTCAGAGAGCACCAAGGACTCCATGGAATTAAAGACATTTGACATTTGCCTTTTAAAGTCTAAAGTCTCAAAGGGCATTACTTATGTTGTAAATAGCCTGGGAAAATATAATCAAATAGGTGAAATGAGGTAAAGGCAGATGTCCTCCTACCCAGGTTTTATGTCCACAGTTGAAAAAAGGGTCATCTAAAGTTGCCGTTACTTAGAGCAGCATTTCTTAACCTTGACAACTTTAAGGTGTGTGGACTTCAACTCCCAGACTTCTGGCATGCTGGCTGGGGAATTCTGGGAGTTGAAGTCCACACATCTTAAAGTTGTCAAGGTTGAGAAAAGCTGTTTTCAAGTACTGTCCTATCTGGCACAGCCCCCAAATTAGCCTGAGGTAAAAGAGCAGAAAGTGCTTTAGCAGCAGCATTATCTACAAGCATCATATACCAAAGCAATTACCCAGGTTGTGCATGTTAAAATAACATCATCAACAACATTGTTTTTCTTTCTTATAGCTGGTAGGAACAGACTGATTGATTGATTGATTGAAGGGATGTATTTCATGTGCCATAATTCTAGGCAGCTCACGGGAACAGTGATAAGAACATAAAACGATCATAAAAACAAAACAAAACAAATTAAAAACCCCAACTCCTGTCACCATAAAACAACACTCCACAATACATAAAACTCAATCCAGTCTGTAGGTAGTGTTGTATCCCAGCTACCATATATTAAATACATGCACATTTGCCTATGCAAAAGAATAATTTTGTGACTGATTATGATTTTGAACAAGTTACTCTTTGTATAAAGAATGAAGCTGCATAGAATACTTAACTGATTGGAACTAGTACGCCAGTTTCTCTTGCTTCACTTATGTGCTAGATAATGAGGCTGCATCATCTAAGCACAGCACCCACCCATCCATTTCAGCAGGAGCGTTAGGGTCTATTAGGCAGCAGGGAAGTGGGGGCTCTCATCAAAACTAGATGAGAGAAAATTTTGAATATAAATATTATTAAGCAACTTCAAAGTATAAATGTCAGGATGTCCAGTAATGCTGGAGCCCAAGAAAATATTTACAGTAGCAAAGTATATCATGCAGACATTCATACATTTGTCTTCCAAATATATGGACGAAGTTTTGCAAACTTTAATCACATTTTGTAAAACTGAAAAGATATGTAAATACTTTGGACTGAGATACTCAATAGAATGGATCAGATCATTGATTATATATTCTTCTGGATAGAATCTGTGTTTGAAACAACCTTCTTTACAATCAGACCTGAAGATGGCCCATCAATTTTAAATGACAAAAATGGAGCCTGAACTAATCTGAAATTAAATAACTCCACTGCCATATTCTTTCTATAAAGGAGGAAAGGTTGGGATCAAATTTTTCAAACAATGTAATTCATCACCTGTCTATAGATCCCTGATTGTTTTGTCTGCAGTATAAACTAGGGCTGTGCGGTGCTTGAAGGCACAGAGATGCTTCAGGATGTTCCATCTCTTTACAGCTCTTTAAAGCAGCTGCCTCTTCCCTGGATTACACAGCTGCCTTCCACAACTGCAGTGCTATCCTTGGCAAAGATGCATTTGGTTTACAGAGTTGCAGACTGAGGATACATTTGTGTCCCCACCCACCCTGTGGTCCCCTTTCCCCTCCATATCTGAAGTGCTGCATAGTCCTAGTGTAAATCCTGCATCTGGATTTTTTGCTTTCCTCACCTTCTGAAATATGGCAAGTGGTGGCCAAGGGAAGAGAGTGGCCCAGTGATGGGATCTGCTCAGCACAGCGGTACTAGATTTTCTGTTTGTCTGGCACTGGGTGAAATCTGACTAGAAATGTGTGCATCTGTTTTTCTGCTGAATGGTATTTGGATTTATACCATGATACGTTTTATTGTTTCAGTCAGAGCTTAGCCCATGAAAAATACACACAGAAACAAATCAATATAATAATGCAGAATTACAATTCCAAGCCCTGGAAAAGATCATGCTGATACTGCTGTTTTAAAATTGTGTAATGTTTGGTATTTATGGTTTTTTAAAATGCTTTAAAATATCATACTGCTCCAAAGGTCTCTAGAATGAAGAATGACTTATATATTTTAGTAATAATAGTAATAATCACAATGAATATCATTTAGCTGAGCTTTCTAGAGTGGCTAAAAGCTTATTTGGTGTGGGTAGGACTTGGAAACAATGGCTTGAAGCTTTGAAGGTCATTGACTTTGTTTAGCAATTTATTGTTTTATTGTTGTATTTTAGAATCTGTCTTGAGATTTTTTTTCTAGAAATGTGGCATAATTTTTTTTAAATAGGTACTGTTACTAATACCAGTACAATGATAACTATTGTGACTACTACTGATGATAATGATCTGATGGCTAAAAAAACAGGATTACATTAGCATTATTTGAGCATGTGGGTTTTTTTCCCCAAAGGATGAAAGATGTGTGTGTGTGTGGGGGGGTGGGTTGTATTCTAAACCTATCCTCATTTCCTAATCTTTCATTAAAGAGGAACTGCATTTCCTAATTAACTACATACTAGCTGTGTCAAAGTTCTGTTAACAAAAGCTGAAAGTTAATAGTGGTTCATTATTTCCCCAGCTATCAAATTCTGTCCCCTAGGGAATATTTAACTAGAAGCAACCATTTAAATTTTGCCTGCTTGAATGTTAAGAACTCACACCCAATCAGAAATTCTGGATATACAGACTGTCTGAGCATTAGAAAAATACATACAGACTCTGGGAAATGTCTTATAAAATTGAGGAACAGTAAGCGCATCCCTTAAAGCAATATTGAATATTTCTTGCCTGCATTTCAGTAGACACGTTGCAAATGCTTACCGTGCTCAGTCCTGAGACAAGCTTACATGTTCTTATGACACAGGGACCTTGTCAGTTGGGTCCCCAGGGAAAAGACAATCCTGAGCACCACAGCACACAATCATCAATGTCTGGGTCAAAGGGGGAATGGGCATTTTCACTGTCCTCCCACTTGCCATAAAGCTACAGTTTCTGGATTTCCTCCTCCCACATGCAATGAAAAAACTCATCTGAGATTAGTTAATCAAGGTCAGGAGGGAAATACCTGGGCAAGAGTTAACTTTGTCGACTCTCTTCTCTGTAATCTGGAAACACTGCTGCCTGGGGGAACTAGCTTAGGCAGAGCTGTTTGGGGGTAAAGCTAAATTCATCTAGCCCACCTACAGTGACTACGTTTAGCTAGTCAGAACGTACGCTACTCTTCCTTTGACCCGGTCAATCATGCCATGGAAACAAGGCCACTGTTCACCTCAAAAAAAGCAGCATTTATTGCAACTCCAGGCTCTTCCTGGACTAGGAGACTGAGACGTTATCTCAGGCTGACATTTTGCACTCATCCATGGCCCCAACCTCCTCAAATAATTCTGATGGTTAATGGGGCAATGAATTGGCCTGGAAAATTGCTGAACCGTATCACAATTTTGGGAAGCCTAGCTCCATTTGCTTTATTAGACTACTCCCAAGGATCACTCAGTATCATATCTTCTGGGGCTTTTTATGGGAAATCATGACATTTTAAGAGGTGTGTGAATAACCTATCACTTAGTCACATAGACACAACTCTTCATCATTCAGAGCAGAACTTACTCTGAATGACACCATTTTTATTTCATCCTTTTCCCTTCTCTGCACAGTATCACCAATTTGGTCACCATTCACATTTACTAATCTCTGATGAAAAAAAGATGTAGTTTTTCAACCCCCCACCTATTTTGCGAAATCTTGTGGCTGGTAAGATGTATGTTAAATTGAATAAGGAGTTCGGCATTCATTTCACTTATATTTTGGTAGCACTGTTTTGCTTTCTGCAAATCCTGAAAGAATTTAATGCTCATATTGCCATCCTTGAAATTAAAGCTTACAGTCAGGGTAAAGTATATTATATATTTTTCCTAATTATAATGTGCTGCTGCTGTTGTTGAAACCAGCTGGTATTTCCATTTGACGTCTGTCAGCAATATTGCTTTTGTGCTGTTTTGGGCAAAATATATTTTGACATATTTCAAATGAATTGGACGGACTCACAAGATGGCATCTGAATGGTATCTGGAGTTTTCTTTAAAGAGCATCTCTTCCTCCCTACCACACTGAGATCAGAGATCATCAGTGACTTATTCATGGCAGTAGAAGTTGGCAGTGGCATGTGTGTGGTTGAAAGGGGAAGTGGTGGAATAATAAGCATAATATCACACAGTCACACACATAATGAGAAGGAAGGAGGGAGAGAGGGAGGGAAAGTTCTGTTACAACACTGCCATTATTAGTTTAGGAAGAACTGTATCAAATAAATGTAGATTTTCTGGAGGGAAAACAGGTGTAAATCAGTTAAAACATTTGTCTGGGAGCTGGCAGTTTATCACTTAGGTGATGATCCTTTTATATTTTTACTTTGCTGGGTGAAACATGAAACCATTTGGCATGACAGAATGACAAAAGATTAGTTCTTTTATCTGACATCTCCAGTCTCTCTGCTCTGAGGACTCAGATATATTTAACATTTGTGATTAACATCCACAAATCCCAAATCCCAATATTTAATTGGGATAATATTTAGGCACTCAGTAGCAGTTTGTACATTTAGTAAGGGAAGCTTTTTGATCATTATTGTGATCATCATCATTACCTCACAATAACCTGTACCAAATACAGATGATCCCTCTCTTAGAAGGGAATAACTATAATGCTTCACAGTTTCTATTTTGTATGGAACACTTTATGGAAACAAAGTGCTTTGTTTTATTTTTTTTAATCCAGCACCTTGCTTGTCCTGGATATCTTTGCAAAGACCAAGCTGGAAATCATTTTGTTGCAAAATAAAACAATTTAAAGCTATATCTTCCACCAAATCAGGCTGATATCAGCTGGGTGCTTTGAGAAGAATTAAATATCTTGGTGCTCTAATACCTCACAGTATTTATTTATTTAATTTTTATCCCGCCTTTACTATTTTTATAAATAACTCAAGGCAGGGAACATACCTCATACTCCTTCCTCCTCCTATTTTCCCCACAACAGCAACCCTGTGAGGTTTGTTGGGCTGAGCGAGAGGGACTGGCCCAAGGTCACCCAGCCAGCTTTCACACCTAAGGTGGGACTAGAACTCACCATCTCCTGGTTTCTAGCCTGTTGTCTTAACCACTAGACCAAACTGCCTCTCCTGAATCCATAACTTTTCAGAATGTTAGAGCAGAGATCTATGTTTGAAAGTTCCTCCTGTTCTGTTTTTTAATTTACATTTATACATGCAACTCAAGTAGATGAGCCTGTCATTTTTCTGACCTGAAGTCCTTTCTATCCTGTTTCCACATCAGTTTGCGATTCTGGTTTCTTAAAAGAGTTAGCATGGACATTTCTATATGCATTTTTATATCTGTATGCATTTCCCCTCAATATTTTCCTCTTTCACCTGTTTAATAGCACAAGTTTGTGTATGCATTTTCCCCTAATAAGTACATTTATTTTTATATATTAATTGCTTCTTGGGAAAATGTGAATATCAGTCCTGTACTTTTTCTTTTCTTTTCATGAATCAGCTTGGGAAATGTGAATTGGATAGCAGTTTCTCCCATTCCCCCCAACATAATTCTCCCCCTATAATTCCATAAATAAATTATCTCATTACAGAGAAAGCTAGTCTGGAACCTTTATATTAAAAGAGGCAGACAGTCTTTAATGATGCAGTTACATTCTCTGATGGAATGCACAGCACATTTCAGTTTCATATTAATATCTCTCTCATACAATGGCAGGGTCAGAATTAGAAATATTTATGTGTGTGTGTGTATAGATATAGATACATATATCTGAATAACTCTTTGGCCCAGAAAAGGCTCCCTGAGATAAGTTAGAATTTAAAACTGCACAACAGTTGAATACCTTAAAACAATGCAAAGCCAACAGGTTTCGCCATAATGATATTTGTAATCTTTTCTGTTCTGATCAATCTCAGGCAAAATGGTGCTGGTGCTGGTGCTTCTCTGTTTGGAAATGGACAGGACTGTCAGTGAAATTACTGTTTCTCAAAGTTGGCAATTTTAAGATGCGTGGACTTCAACTCCCAGAATTTCAAAGCCAGTGCTGGCTGGGGAATTCTGGGAATTGAAGTCCACACATCTTAAAGTTGCCAAGATTGAGAAACACTGAGTTAAGTCTTACTTCACCATTGGGGATGAGCTGCATTCTTCAGTTGTCTAGGGCAGCAGGCCTGTCAAAGAATCACAACTAGCTATGGGGCACAGTCTTACTATTCAAGATAGGGGATCAGCCAGCAGCCTTGGAAAAATTAGAGAATTGCTGCTGGTAGTCCTAATATCTACTACTTGGAGTAGCTGCCTCACTCTCTCTTCTACTGGAATCCTAACAGGATACTACCAGGTCCAGCTTCTTTATAAAATATGCATCAGGCTTAGCAGATCCACAGATCATCCTAACCTTAGTTCCCCTTTCAGCTAAGCAGAGAAGGGGACTCTGTCTTCATGAAAGCTCTTCCTGTTATGATGGCCCTTAATTACCAAATGTGCCCTGTGGCTACAACAAAGGAAAGGCCTGAAAGAACACAGTCGTCCAATGGTTCCATTGAGGCAAACTGCTGTTTGTCTTGTCCTTTCCTAAGTTGGGTCTCGCTCAGTAGCCAGTTCACTGGTCCAGGAAAGACACTGTTAACTTTATAAAGAATTGGAAAACTTCCAAATGGCCCAGTTGTCTGCTCTGACTATTGATATGAAACAGGGCTTGAACAGGCTTTTCTGAACACTTGCATTATGGAAACTGACATTTTTATTGCTCTGTGAAATTTGCAAGGAACCAGCAGCCAAGCAGAAATTGCCCTCCAGGCCAATTAAATGATTCCAGAAATGTCTCACCTGATCTGGGCTCAACTGTTAGCCAGTATCTGAGGGACTTTCCCTGCCTCTTACCATGCTATTTCTGCATAGGGGGCCTTTATTTAACCTTGCTGGGAATGTAAGAAGTGAAGGGCAGGGGACACAGTGGGTATCATGCTCCTCGATCAAATGTTTCCAGAACATCTTATTGGACTCGCATCCATCTTGCAGCAACCCGTGTCCACCTGCGAGTCGCCCAGCAGGGAGGGGGAGCATGGTTGGAGTGTGAATCACCTTGTTTGGGCTAGCTGCTCTTTGCACCAAGGTCATTGGCAGAGGACCGTTACAGCCATCTGCTGGCATGAGAAGGAGGGGCACATACCTAAAGGGGCAGTGGGGGGGAAATTGAAGTTACTGTGATTTTAAATTGTAGAAACGCGCAGGAAATTCCGTTCACAACTTTTTCTCTGTGCTCAAAGCTACGCTTCATTAAAATAGATTTATAAGCAGAAGCTTATGAGTCGTAACTGGATGAATGCACGAGTGTTCCAGTCATCACAGTGGGCCTGGAACACCCTTCATGGCTCAACAAGCCACCTGGTGAAGGACAGTGTGGTGACCTGCAGTGAACTGTAATGGCAGCTTACAAGGGCCAGTTCCTTATTTGTACAAAGCTTGGAGGTTATGGCAGGCAAGAACAATTTCAGCTGCACAGGTGGCTGATGAATTGGCAGATCAGAAGCAATGTTTGGTCATACCCTTCAAATCTGAATTGATGCCTTTACCTCCCTGTGCTTCTGGTTTCTTGCATACTTGAACACTGCAATGGTTTTGTCATCATGCTTACCTGTAATGTGATTTGATTTAATAGATGGTATAAACCCACCACTGTGGTTTGTAGTCCAGGGCTTCAGTCTTAGCTTGCTGTGCAGACCCAGCCAATGGTGATTTATTCAAGCATGCTTGAACTATGGATGCAAGGAACAGTGTTTACTCCTGCATAACTTTGTCCTGAATGACCTAATCACATTTATAGATCCTTATACATAGTAATACATACAGGTGGGTTATTTTAATCCCTCTCTTTGAAAAACTCTTGAAAAGCCAACAGTGGATGTGTATATCTATCTAGGACAGAATAAAACTTTCCTTTTATGAGCCCATTCTTCAAAGAGAGTTGGTCAAAATGCCGTTACGATGCTCTGCAGCACTGAAAAGTGATCCATCTTTGCTTTGTACCTTTAACCAGGCCAGGTACCCTGTTCATTATTTCCTTCTAAACAAAATCTTGTGGAGAGCTACCTTTGAAAGCCCCCTTTATCTTCATTAAAGTGTCATGCAAGCTGACAAAAACTTTGTCATTGAATTCCAGCAGTTCTGTTAGCCTAACAAGTTCTGAAAGTTTGCAGAAAGAAGCAGTATTTGTAGAAACCCCAGAACAGAGTAAATGATTCCTTAGCTGGCTTCTTCTCAAGGGTATCTTTATGGCTCTGCTACTCTGAAATTGAGAAAAATCAAAGGAGACGACCAGACTGGCTTTTCTCCCTACCACTTCCCAGAAGAAATACATGGTTTCAGGTTGTGAAAAAGAACAAATTATCAATGATAAAATGAAGGCTTGTAGGTCATGCAAGCTCTTGGGCAGGAGACGGGGAGCACAGCAATGCTCTTGAAACATAGAATTGATAGCTTCCCCCCTTTCTCCATGTTTGAATTCAAGTGTAACTAAATATGGGAAGTTTTCTGGGAGCTGGTCCCTAACCACTGTTCTTGGAAGGACTGGAAGTGAAAAGATCTGCAGAGTACTAGGAAAGAAGCAAAACCCAGCTCTGTGTGGGTGGGTGGTTTCTGCCTTTATCATCTGCAAATTCACACAATTCTGTTTACTAATTTCTCAAATGGTAACGTCCCCACCAGGGTTTTCATAAAAAACTTCAGTTGTGTCATCTGATACAGGAATAACATTATTGTTTTAAAAACCATATTTTAGGTTTTTGAATCATAGGATTAAAAGACATCTTGGAAATCTAGTCCAACCACCTTCCCAGGGCAGGACTTCTCATGCCATCCTAGACAAATGGATGCTGAAAACCTCCAGTGATGGAGCAGGCTGTTTCAGCTCTTAATAGCACTCCCGGTCAGGAAATTCCTCCTTGTTTCAAGTCTGGGTTACTTTCTTTAAGGTTTCACTGACTAGGTCTAGTCCTACCACCTGGCACTATGAAGAACAAATCCATACCCTCTTCCATGTGACGGTTCTTTAAATATTGGAAGACTGCTATCATGTCTCCCCTTAGCCTTCTCTTCTTCAGGTTAAACATACCCAGTTTCCTTAACAATTGATTAATTAATTGTTAAGAGAGCTTTTTTGTTGTTGTTGTTGTTGTTAATAGAGAGCCAGTTTGGTTTAGTGGTTAAGGCTCCAGGCTAGAAACCAGGAGACCATGAGTTCTAGTCCCGCCTTAGGCATGAAAGCTGGCTGGGTGACCTTGGACCAGTCCCTCTCGCTCAGCCCAGCCCACCTCCCAGGGTGGTTGGTGGGGGGGAAAACCGGAGGAGGAAGGAGTATTTGGTATGTTTGCCACCTTGAGTTATTTATAAAAATAATAAAGGTGGGATAGAAAATAAATAAAAATCATTCATTCATTCAATGTTTTTAAAAAAACTGCCCAATAGCTGAAACTCTCTGGGTGGTTTACAATAAAACACACCAAATAATAAATATAATACAATAGAACACACTATAAATGCAGTTTGAATAAAAACGGAGACAATAAAATGCAAAATAAACTAGGCAGCTGTAAGGCTTTCACTCAAAACTAAAACTGGGTGAATCAAAATACAATTTAAAAGCCAGTTTAAAAGCCTGAGAAAATAAGTAAGATATTCATCTGGCAATGAAATGATGCTAATGTGGATGCCAGTCAAGCCTCTCTGGGGAGGCAATTCCATACATGGGGTGCCACCACTGAACAAATTGTATCCTTCCAGAAGTATGTCCCTATCATAAGTTCCATCCCACCAGGATTGTGGGTTCACTATTGCTGATTTATAGGTCCCAGCATCCCTTACCACTGACCCCTGATTGGGACTACTTAAGCTTATACTTCATCAACATTTGGAGGGATGTTGATGCTAGATTTCTACCTCCCTTCTAAAACAGTAGGACCACAACACTTTTTTTAAAAAAATTCTAGGAGAAAAGCTTTAGACTAAATATTAGGAAGACCTCCTTGATGATAGAGCAGGAGCGAACAGTCCATAACTTGCTTGCTCTTTCACTATTCCCGTAGTGCAATTCTGATATTTTGGTTTTTGATATTATGCCCCTCCCCACAGGATGGAAAATGTCAATGGCATTGCTTGACACAAGGTTTGTGAATTTTCTCTTTTTAAACTGTTGCCTCTGGTCTTTTATGCTGTAGAGGTAGATTTCCTCTATCAGCAAAAAGAGGGCAGAATGAAATCATCTTTGATAATCAGGTTCCTCCACTATGATTCCTAACTCATAATTTCGTGTGAATAGACTGGGGCTCACATACCACTTAATGAAGATCCCAAATATAATGTATGGTGGCCAAAGCATTTCAGGAAAGTGAATCTAATTCTGTATTTAGATATGTCGAGTCCTTTGACTGGTGAGTGAATAAACAGAATACAACAAAATCAGCTGACTTATTTCATGTCTAATATTTGCAATCTTTTAAACAATTATGGAACTACCTTTTAAGAAAATAATTTTGAGACGAAAGCACAAACATTGCCGCAATGAGTGGGATAGGCAACTTTAATTCATTATGATATTTATTCTGGAATAAATGAAGAACTTTCCTCCCAGGCATAATAATATCTGCAGCTAGTTGGGAAAGGAGGAGGAATAGACATTCTCAGTCAGTCTGTACCTCTCTCTCACACACAACACACCCTCTTCCTTACTAGCAACCTTGATTGTGGAGCTAGTGCCAAATTCCCACAATTCTCCCTGGGCATAAACATTATCCTTTTTTTATTAATACTGACATTACTTTGTGATGAAGTCTGCCAGCCACTTCCATCTGCCATATCCACCACTGATCACCAGTTTAAGCTTTCCCAATTTAGGAGAGAAATGGAATTATTTTTCATTGCCGTCTGCCCATGCGACTGGCAGCCACATCAACAGCTCCATCTGCTCTTTCTGTTCAGATTAATCCAACCAGATTTGTATTTTCAGGAGCCTCTTTTGGAAGGAAGGAAGGAAGGAAGGAAGGAAGGAAGGAAGGAAGGAAGGAAGGAAGGACAATATATAAGCAATATAAATATTTCATTCATCTGTGGAGTTCCCATAGTTTTTTCACTATTTGAACATATAAACACATTAAACAATTTTGTGTATATATGGAGAGGAGAGAGATGACAGTGGTCCCTGTGTATTGTTAATGTAATTCCCTTTTCTTTTTTTTTCTTTTTTCTTTTGCTTACAAACAGGGATGTCAGAGCTCCTAAATCACTGAACCGACAGTACACTCTGTAGTATACTGGGCTAGAGGCAACAAAATAAGATGTCGACACATACATCTTCCAATTGTCACCTTGCATCACACTACATTTTTTGAACAGGGCAGAACAGTGGCAGTTCCTCCCACGGTTGAAGGCTGCAATTGAGGTTTCATTACAGCCTCGATTCCTCCCCTTTTCCTTTGCCTCCCATTCCTTGTTTTCAGGGTCCATCCCCACCACTTCATTTTGTTTTTAAATTGCTAAGTTATTTCTCCGGCCAATGTATTGGATCCTACCACAGAGGAAGCCTAAAATAAACTGGAATGCAAATTCAATTTTCATTTTTTTTCTACACCGTTCCAAAAATATTAACATATGCTATTTTCAGAGCTCCAGCCAACAATGGGGAAAAACAATCCACAAACAAAACAAAACAAAACCAGAAAGTTAATCACACCAAAATAGACCAAGCCAGTGTTACTATACTATTCTAAGACTGAGTTGCTGCCTAGGAACAATGTTGTGATTATTGAAAAAGCTTGTTTATTCTTATTTTAACCAGAGAGCAGAAGGCTTAGGAATGTTGGGGGCCTGAGGCCAAGTCTAGATATTGCAATGGCTGTATGACTGTCGCTGCAAATTGGTGCCCATCTTCTCAACTCCAGCCCTGGCCTGCTGACTTTTTTCTAATGCTACAACACTCAGCATCATTCATCCTTGGCTGGTGGTGGTAGCAACCCAGTATTACCAAGACCAAAAGAGAAGGAGAAATAGGTGCGTTGCTTTGGGCAAATGCTCTGCACCTGTTTTAATTGTTACTCAGTGTAATGTTTGCCCTAGCCCCAAATACTCAGACTCACAAGAGGCTGCTAAATGAAATCTGATTTATTTAGAGTACTAAAGACAGATACAGAGAAAGCTGAGAATGAGCAAAAGCGCGCCAAATACAAACTTAAACCCTTGGTGCAAACGTATCCCGCCTCCCTCGTAACAGCCCCGCCCGACACAGGTGCTAGCAATCGTCAGAGTTGCTAGCCTGGGAAAGTAACCTTGAGTGCAGTAGATAATACAAATACATTCCAAAGCAAAGCCAAAAGATAACCGTTCCCATCCTCCCGAGAAAGATGAAACACGCATCCAATTAATGACATGCGAAACGTTACGATGCATCAAAGACATTGAAACGGCGAACATGACATACCGCCCTCCTAAAAATACACTTAGGGACCCGGCTTTGTGGGATAAGCAGAGTGGAAGCGGGCCACCAAAACAGGGGAAGCTACATCTGGTGCAGCGACCCACTCAGGATGAGGGAAATGTTTCCAACGAACTAAGTATTGCAAAGAATTGCGAAGGCGTCTAGAGTCCAGAATTTCTTTAACTTCGAAGTGTTGCTGACCATCAATCATGATGGGGGTGGGAGGTGGAGGTTGACTATGCCAGCGGTCAGAAGGAATAGTCGGTTTGAGTAAGCTGCAATGAAAAACAGGGTGTAAGCGTTTAAGGTTATGAGGCAAGTCAAGTTTAAAAGTCACAGGGTTAATCTGAGCGATAATCGGGAAAGGACCCACAAACTTCGGCGCAAGTTTCTTTGAAGGTTGGGATGACTTGATAAACTTTGTTGAAAGGTACACAGAGTCCCCCACTTGGAATGCCGGTTGGGGGGCCCGCTTCCGATCAGCATACAGTTTATAATCTGCTTGTGCATCTGCCAATGCCTTTTGAATCATTGGCCAGGAGTCAGCCAGTTGTGTTGTCCAATCATCTGGAGTGACTGCACCAGCCGGAGGTTGTGGGAGATCAGAGATAGGTACAAAGTCCTTACCCAGGGCTACCCGAAAGGGGGTTTGGCCAGTGCTTTGATGCACTGCATTGTTGTAAGCCACTTCAGCAAATGGTAGGAGGTCTACCCAATTGTCCTGTTGGTAATTCACAAAAGCTCGAAGGTACTGTTCTAGAGTCGAGTTAAGCGCCTCAGTGGCCCCGTCCGTCTGAGGATGCCAAGCTGTGGATAGAGCTTGTTTCGTGCCTAACAGCTTGAGAAACGCCCGCCAAAATTGCGAGGTAAATTGTGTACCTCTGTCCGAAATCAAGCGGGAGGGACATCCGTGCAACCTGTACACGTGTACAAGGAATAGGCGAGCCAATTGACGGGCCGACGGAATGGACACGCAAGGGATGAAGTGAGCCTGTTTGGAGAAATAGTCTTTGACCACCCAAATGACCGTTTTGCGTTGGCTGGGCGGGAGCTCGACAATAAAGTCCATGGAGATTTCCTCCCAAGGGGAAGAAGGGGCTGCCACCGGTTGCAGCAGTCCTTGGGGCTTGCCCACCTTGCGCTTGGACATTGCACAAACAGTGCAGGAGGCAATGTATTCTTTGACATCTTTACGTAATGTGGGCCACCAGAACTGCCTCCGAACGAGGTGCAAGGTTTTTACAAACCCGAAGTGACCTGCAAGTTTGTCATCGTGTGAACGTAGTAACACATCTTTTCTGAGGCTTTCAGGGACGTAGAGGCGGTCGGATTTCCAAGCAAAGCCTCTGTCAAAAGTAACATTGTCTTTATTTGCAAGCAACCAAGTATCCGTTTTTAGTTCTTTTAGAAACTTTTGTTGCAACTGGGAGGGAATTGACAAAGGACTTGGCTGAACAGCGCTTGTAGTGGGCGGCTGCTGCGCGCGCGTTTGGCTTCGCGTCACAGCCTGCATGCCCAATTGGGGTGCCGTCCATAGGGTGCTTACCACATCTGGCGCTGCCCCAGAGTCCTGAGGTTGCCGTGACAAGGCATCAGCCAAGAAGTTCTTTTTCCCTGGAATAAATTTAAACTGAAAATTGAATCGGTTGAAAAATTGAGCCCAACGAACCTGTTTGGGGCTCAGTTTTCGAGGGGTACTAAGAGCCTCCAAGTTTTTATGGTCAGTCCATACTTCAAAGGGATGATTTGCCCCTTCCAACAGATGCCGCCAGGCTTCTAATGCAGCTTTTACTGCAAATGCCTCCTTCTCCCAAACATGCCAACGCCTTTCAGTCTCAGAGAATTTGCGGGATAAATAGGCACAGGGCTTGAGGCATCCTGCCTCATCCTTCTGCATTAACAATGCCCCAATAGAATAATCGGAAGCATCTGCCTGTACAACAAACGGCTTGGCGGGATCAGGATGCTGTAAAATTGGCTCTTTGACAAAAGCTGCTTTCAGGCGCTCAAACGCCGTTTGACAAGCAGGCGTCCACCTCAACAGCGCTCCGGGATTCTTGACTCTCCTCGTATCTCCCACCCCTTTGGTTCGCAGCAGCTCAGTTAGGGGCAAGGCAATCTCAGCGAATCCCCTTATGAACAATCTGTAATAGTTGCTGAACCCCAAAAAACTTTGAAGTTGCCTGCGGGTGCGGGGACTCTCCCAGTCCATGATAGCCTGCACCTTGGCAGGGTCCATTTCTATGCCTTTATCTGAAATTCTATACCCCAAGTAGTCAATTTGGGTCTGATGAAAGGCACATTTCGACAGCTTAGCATACAATTCAGCCGACCGGAGTTTACACAATACTTGCTTTACCAGAGCTACATGCTCTTTCATGGTTTCAGTATAAATCAATACATCATCCAAATACACAAGTACACCTTTGAACAGATGTTCATGCAAAACCTCATTGATTAATTGCATAAATACCCCAGGGGCCCCAGCCAACCCAAACGGCAACACCTTATACTGGAAAGCTCCCAACGGGCAATTGAATGCGGTTTTCCACTCATCCCCCTCCTTGATCCGTACACGATAGTAGGCTTCTCTTAAATCAAGCTTAGAGAAGATCTTGCCCTTGGCCAGATGTGACAACATGTCCTTTATCAATGGCAAGGGATATTTGTTGGAAATTGAGACGGCATTTAATCCGCGGAAATCCGTACAAAGTCTCAATGTCCCGTCCTTTTTTGGGCGAAAAAGAACCGGCGCCCCCACTGGTGAATTTGCCGGCTCAATAAATCCGCGCGCCAGATTTTTGTCCACAAATTCCCTCAACAGAGTCAGTTCCTTCTGCGTCATGGAATAAATTTTTGGTTTAGGCAATTGGGTGTTGGGCAACAGTTCTATGGCACAGTCCGTCTTTCGATGGGGGGGCAACTGATCGGCTTCCTTTTCACCGAATACATCAGCAAACATCCAGTACTCGGCCGGCAATCCTTCCAGAGGAGAGGCCGGGTAAGGCGGAGTCGCAGCTGCCGCCACCCCCACCATCTCCTCTGGGGTACCCTTACCCTCGGCCGCTTGATAAAACCCATCCCTAAACGTGATAGTTCGGTAGACCCAGTTTATGTGGGGGTTTTGCTGCACCAACCAGGGTACCCCCAACACCACCAATGGCCCCCCAACCGGGGCCACCACAAAAGACAGCCCTTCCTGGTGACTGCCCAGTTGCAAGGCTACACGCCCTGTAAAATGGGTGACCGGTTGGCCCCCTGCCACGGACCCATCCAGCTGAGTAAAAGCGATGGGTCGCTGTAAAGGGAACGTGGGGAGCTCCAAAGCCGCCACCACGTCGGGGTGCATCAGGCAGCGGGAACACCCTGAATCAATCATGGCCCATACTTCCAGAGTCTTGGATTGGGAGCCCAATTTCGATTTCACCATGAGTATGCGGTAAGTGCCACTCACCGATGGAGGCTCGCGCCCATCCTCTACCACCTGCCCAGCGGCGCCCTTTAGAGCAGGTGGCTGGCGTTTCCCGCCGGCTGCGGGATTTCGGTCTCCCCCTCAATTTCGAAGAACATTACATCGTCTCCCTCGGTTTCAGCCACCGCAGCTTTTTGCTTCCTCGGCAATGCAGGGGACTTTGCTGGCGGTTTTCCGGGCCGTTCCTCCACCTTTGCCTTCGGGCATGCTGCCACTCTATGCCCCTCCTTACCACATCTCAGGCACAAGCCTTTTGCGTACCGCTTCTCCCGCTCCTCGTCCCAGGGTCGTTGTCCCGGTTTCCCCCCGGTGGTCAATGGGCGGCTGGGCTTCACCTCCCGCCCCGACTTGGCGGTCCTCTGCTGGGCAAAGATCTCCTGTGCATGTTCAGCCCTCCCCGCCAGCAGGATCCACTCATACAGCATGTATGGGTCGTCCCTCCCCAGGGACCAGCGCAGCACCTCTGTATTCAAGCCATCCTTGAAGAGCTCGATAATGGTGGCTTGGGACCAGTCATCCACCTTCCCAGCTAGCGCTTTAAACTCCAAAGCATAATCGGCCACTGATCTGAACCCCTGCTGGAGTTCCTTCAGGGCTCGCTTTGCTCTCTCCTTTGCTAAGGGGTCCTCGAAGTGTTGCTTCAACGCCCAGAGGAACTCCTCGAGACTTTCCAGTTCGGGCGCCTCCGACTGGCACATCTGGACATACCAGTCTGCCGCCCTCCCCTTCAGTTTGGTGGCAATGGTGATGATCCTTGCCTTTTCCGATTGGAAAAACGCCCCCCATTCTTCCATATAGGCTTTCGCGTTCGTCAGGAAGAACGAGAGTTTGGTCGGGTCCCCATCAAACTTGACAGGGAAGTCTCGCATGCCGCCTCCCGCCGCGCTGCGCCCCACCACCGGTGCTGCCGCGGCTTGTGTTCCCCTGGCTTGGGGCGGCACGGGGCCCCGGGGCGATCGCCCTGGCGATGCTGCGATTTCCATCCGGACCGACTGGTCCCCTTCGCGCCTCCGCACCACCCGTCGCCGTTCCGGGGACAGCCCCTGGGAAGAGGGGGTTGAATGCCTTTGGCTTGATTCTTCGCGGACCTCTCGCAACGAGGTCACATCCAAGCTCAGCTGTTTCAATATAGCCTCCAACGAATCCATTTTGGACTCCAACACTCGGATCCGATCCGGAGTGGGTGAGCCCTCCGTTGGCTGCACCTGCACCACGTTGGGGGACAATGGGTATCTCTGCCTCCAGGAGGGACCCCCCGCTGCCGTGGCATCTCCTTGGGTCGTATCCCAGGTGAGCAGCTCGCCCGGAGAATTTACGGTGGTTTCTGGGGCCGTTTTCAGCCCCCCGGCTTCACTCTCCGACTCGGAGCTCGCCTCCTCTCGGATGGCTGACAGCTCCCCACCTTGGGGCGGTCGGCCGGACTGCCTCACAGTCGAGTCCGGTTCCCCTTCCTCCATCATCATGATGTCGGGTTCAGTCATCGCGGGCTCTCTCCCTCACAGGGTTAGACGCTTGTCTTTCCTGGACAGGGGCCAGCGGAGTTAGGAACTTAGATTCTCAGCTTTATGTAATGTTTGCCCTAGCCCCAAATACTCAGACTCACAAGAGGCTGCTAAATGAAATCTGATTTATTTAGAGTACTAAAGACAGATACAGAGAAAGCTGAGAATGAGCAAAAGCGCGCCAAATACAAACTTAAACCCTTGGTGCAAACGTATCCCGCCTCCCTCGTAACAGCCCCGCCCGACACAGGTGCTAGCAATCGTCAGAGTTGCTAGCCTGGGAAAGTAACCTTGAGTGCAGTAGATAATACAAATACATTCCAAAGCAAAGCCAAAAGATAACCGTTCCCATCCTCCCGAGAAAGATGAAACACGCATCCAATTAATGACATGCGAAACGTTACGATGCATCAAAGACATTGAAACGGCGAACATGACACTCAGCAAAATATCAGAATGTAACCCAACAGTGACCATCTCTACTGTATTTAGAAAAAGAAAAGCAGACTGATTTCACAGTGCACTCACACAACTGTTCCTCGTCTGTATCCGTAATCCTGGGGGCAACTTTCTGTCTCCAAAGTTCAGGAGACTCTTCTAAGTTTTTTGCTTCCTTACTTTAAAATAAAACTAGGGCTACATGCTTTAATTAGCTCAGTTAAAAGAGTGATCAGCAAAAGGTGTAATGGATTAATCAGTGGGGACTGATCTTAATATGTGAAGGCAGTTTACTGAGATGAAGAGTTAAAAGTGTGTGTCTTTACTTTTGAGAGCCATTTTCACTGTGATGTAGCTTCATAACAATAAAAATACAGAGGTGACTGTCTGTCTAAAAATATGGGATAGTTTATTCTGTCTTATTTACTGCTTAGCTTTTATTGTTATTGTACAGGTAGTCCTTGCTTAGCAGCTGCCTTGTTTAGCAACTGTTTTCAGTTACAACAGTGATGAAAAAGTAACTTTGCCACCAATCCTCACATTTGTGACTTTTGCAGGTCTGTAAAGCAAAGGAAAATTGAAGTAAGATCGTAAGCACAGTTGTGGTTTCACTTAGCGACTGCTTCACTTAATGCCTGAGTTTCCAGTCACAATTGTGTAAACAAGGACTATCTGTATTGTAAACCACCCTGAGTCACAGGAAGTAAGATGGCATATAAACAAGTAAGTAAATAATATTGCAGCTTAAGGGACATGCTGTTAATGAATTAAAAGAGGCAGCAGTGATCATAATACAGCAACTACAGTACCAGGTAGTATCCATTGCTTGTAATAATGAAGTATAATTGGTTACCAAATCCCATCTCGGAAAATGACTGAAGAATTATGGAACTACATTTTTTAGAAACACTCCCACTTTCATCTAAACATATTATGGCTTAGAGCATAGTTGCAGAAAGTAAGCTTTCTAAGAGAAGCTTTGAAAAGACTTGGGATTTATATACAACGTCCTGCAAGCTAAACCAAGGAAGCCCATGGTCAAGAGTGGGCATTAGGATAATGGGAAAATATTGGGCAGGGCAAGTTCTTTCTGTTGTGTTTGTGCAGCAGAATTGTGATCAGAAACTGGAAGTTAACACTGAGAAGTCCTTGTCCTCAATTCCTAACATACTGAGTTATTAAGATTGGCTTTCCTTTCATCATTTAATATGCCCAATCCAGACTGATAACTCTGTATTACAGTCTATGAAATGACTGGTGTAGCCTTGAGTCATATGTTGTATAAAGCCATGGTTTTAGCCATAGTTACACACTAAACTAGCAGGCAGAATAAAGAGGAGATGGTGCAGAACATGTTTCTTAAATAACAGTTTCATTGCTTAGCTCCTGGTGGTCTGTCTCCAAAACGGATTGAAACATCTCCAAAGCAGTTTATGAGATAACTTGAAAAAAAGGCATAAGGCAAACATTCTTAGGTGCATGCCTCCTGGGCTCAATGAGAATTGCTCTTTTATGGCCAAAGTTGGATTAATTTAGGACAACAATTTGCGAGTGAGCTGACATAATTGCCAACAAAGTGATGGGGTAAGAAATGATTTTCTTGGTTTCTCATTTTATTTTAACAGCTGGGTGAGAATGGGAAGACTCTGTGCAAAGTTCTGCCTCACATTTCTACCTATTCCGCTTTAAAGAATAATAAAGCATCCCTAGGAGACGGGCATTTGTTCATGCTGCAAGGTCAAATGGTTTCTTGGACTTTATTAACTAAATAGATGAAAATATTCTGTAACACTGGGAAACCCTGAATTCAGGGAAGAGGAAAAGGCGTAGACTCTACCTGCAATATTTCCTCCTTCATTTTGAAATATTTATCCCATTTTTTCAAAGACCACATTTCTTGCCTTTAAAAGGATTTGCGGGGTGGGGGTTAAGAAGCCAGATTCTCATAAAGACAACAAGCATCTATCTGGTCTTTACGGAATTTGCTTTCTGACAGCTGCACAGTGGAGTTGCCAGGGAGCATCTGCAACCCAACTTGAAATGGTCCTTCGGGGATTGAAGATCTACAGTGTAATTCACCCAGGCAGTGTTGTGACTCACATAATGTACCTGCTTCATTTAGCCAAACACATGCAAATGGGTCTTGAAAACAAAAACTGACATGGCTGGAACACTGAGAAGAGACAAGCTCTACGCACCTTGGGAAGCTGATCAAAACCCTCCTGTTGATAGGGGTGGGCTTTATACTATGTTGTACTGTCAGAGGAATTCAGAGTACAAAAGCTGCCTGACAATGGCATATGGAAGAACATGGTGTTGTTTTGTGTGTCCCCTTTCTCCAGTGGGACTAATATACTTAATGTTCAGTGCCCTTGCTCTAATAAGACAAGCACAAGGGTTCAAATTTTAAATCAACGGAAAGTAATCCTGCGCTGTCTGAAGGACAGAAATGGGGAGGGTTGGGGCAAGAGAGAGTGATGATTTAGGGCTAACTCCAATCTATAGAGAAACTACCCAACCATCTAAAATGACCCAATGCAAGGAGGATGCTGCATTATACCCCCAAACTTTTGTAAATTCCAAGCTGGCCCAAGTATCCAGCTACCCCTCACTCTCATTTCACCTTCTTGCAAAATTATCAAAGTAAACCTTCCCAAATTATGAATGTCCTTATATGCTAAGCTTTATTTATTCAATTTATATCCCATCTTCCTATTCAACTCAACACTCAAGGTGGCAGAGTTTGCTTTTAAAAAATACAAGGCAACACAAAAGATGACTATGACCATGAAAGATAAAGGTATGCATGTCAGCTGTTTTAAAGGTGGGGGCCCTTGTGGCCATTTCCAACTCCCATGGTTATACACTGAAAAACCTAGGAGTCATACCTGTCCCAAATGCCAAATAAAATAGGGCTCTGAAATCTGCCTACTTTGCAGATCTTTATGTCTAACACAGTCTTTAAACATATCACAAGTATGGATGTGAAAGAAATCTTTCTTTGAGATTTGAGATTAAAATGCCATGACCTGCCAAAGGGGATTCTAACACAGAGCACAGCAACAAACGGTCTGCTACCACCTGCCATTCTTTACTAAAAGATTTACACGTGTTATTGTATTGTAGAGGAATATAAAACTCAGCATATTTTAAACAGATTGTGTAAAAGTGTCTATTTGGGAAAACAAAGCAATTCTTACAGTTGGGCAGAAAAATAGTAAAGTTTAGTGGAACATACAAACCATAAGTAAATGTATGGACAAAAAAGCCTATTCAAGTTCAGTTGCATAGGTTATATAAAGCGAATATAAATTATGCTGTGTATAGTTATGTTGACAATCCATATCCTAGTGACTGATTTTCTCCATTTCCTAATTTGAGAAAATACTCTTTCTAGACCAAATCTGGACTGATTTGAAAAACATAAAATTAATCCCTGATGGGACTGTTTATTGCAGCAAATGGTTCCAAAAAGCTCCAGAAATAGATGAATCTCAATTTAATACAGATGACTTCTGAGGACTCCAAATGAGAAACTGTCCTTAATAAGCAAAGCAAGGGGAAGTACTCTAAATTTGCAAAGACTGGGTGAGCCAGGAGTAGGGAAGTATTAAAAGCCACATTCCATTTAGATCAGCCTGGTGTCCTCGGCCAGGGGTTAAGAATTTGCCCACCCCTGGACCCTTCTCCATCCAGCCACATGGCTGATGATCCTGACACTGATCTCAAAGATCAGATTTGGGGGGGACTGTCTGGCTGTGTGCCTCCAATCAATCAGACTGGGATCAACCCTTTGACAATAAAAAGAAATCCTTTTAAAAGTCTGTCTAGACCATCAGGTACATTTAAACAGGACAGTTGGTGTGTAATACCTCTTCCAAGCCTTGCCAAACTCCAAATAGTCTGCTCTTGCCTCCCCCTCACTTGTATTTCTTCTGTCTGAAGACAAAATGTACTGCAGAGCAAATAAAAAGGGGGGGGGGACAGGGAAAAGAGGGTGGGGGAGGAAAAAAGCCCCTGACAGCATAAAAACTATTGCCCAAGCTCTCAGCCAGCCACCAAACATGCATGGGGACAATTGAAGCATATGGGCTCCTCTGTGCTCTTGTCAGCTGGCCATGGAGCTAGACCAGCGAGAGTCACGCGCCATGATAGATCCAAGCAAGATGCCAAGGCGGTCCCTCCCATTCACTAGGAAATGTCGGACAATACAAGGCCAGGCAGCAATCGAGCTGGTCCCTCTGCAGTGTTCACTCAGAGAGCATAATTCTTCAGAGCTGTAGGAAGACTTGTCACTTGTCCAACGCAGCATACACCAAGCATAATGTGCTATTTGCCTGCTACAGTTTGCCTGGCCAAAAAGTAAATTAGAGCCTGCACAATACACACAAGTAATTTTTTCCTCCCCTACAGCAATTTCACTAAAAGGTCTAGTCTAATTCGTTCAAATAATGGCTGCATCTGTGCTTTCATCTTCCAAAATGGTTTCCAAGGAGCCCTCCCTATATTATTTCATTTTCTTTTGCTTCCTTTCTGGTGTACTTCTCTTTTTGCCTTTTTTCTCATTTCTTTCTCTTGCCCTTTCTTCCTAGGACATTTTTGTGAGTATCTGTGTACAATCACATCAGGTCTTTCACAAACGTTGAGTGCTGAGTTGTATGTGCTATGTTCAAAATGGAGGTGGAGGGGGGGAGCTTTCCTTTTTCCAGCACTCATCTGGAGCTTATATGAGTTCTTTAAAGTCCATTTGGCATTTTTCTTCTATAGTGGCCTATTTCATGGGGAAAAAAACTATTCTCCAACAGGCCTTTCCCATCACCTTCACACAAGAAATAGCTGGTCCTCTCACATTGCAATGGCATAATAAAGGAGAATCTTCAGTGGTGAAACTCCAGTTTCATATGGATATAAAAAAAAATCTCCCCAATTTTATTGCTAGCCTCTCCAGGTGAGTTTGGAAGAACCCATTTCTAAAGTCCTAAAGAGCCAAATTAAATAACTTGAATCATAATTGGTATAACCAGGAAATTCAAGGGTCCTGAAAATACTGTGGACACCCAAGAAAACAAACAAATGGACCATTGAACAAATCAACCCAGAGTTCTCACTTGAGGCATAAATGATGAAGTTCAAATTATTCTACTTTGGACACATTATGTAAAGACCTAGCTCTCTGGAGAAAGCTTTTAGACTGGGAAAGGTAGAAGAAAAGAGAAGAAGAGGGTGGCCAGCAGCAAAGTGGGTAGACTCAGTTATGGTGGCAATGGGAAGACTGTTGGAAGAGCAGAAGGACCAGGTTAGGCACTGGTCATCATGGAGAAAATCTATCTATGTGGTTGCTAAGAGTCAACAACAACTTTATGGCACTTAATCAGTCAACCTAAGACCTAAACGCTGTAAGTATCTTCGCAGACCATGAGTGCCCCTCCCCCACTCCAAATTGCCAGTGAATGGTGATTTTTATGTGACCAAATGGAATTTTTTAAAACTACATGGAAGCTACTAAATTTACTTCAATTTAATCAAGTTACTTTCTTGTACCAGCTTGTCCTTTTGTGTGTTGCCTTAGGTTCAGTCACATTTTGGGGTGCACTCTCAGGATCTCATTTAAGTGGCCCTTGACCTCCTAAAAGTTGTGAACTTTTGATTTTGGAAATAGGTGAAACTCAAAAGTTGGGCATAGGGATATCACTACCCATTCCTCTCTTCAACAGCTGTCATGCAAGAGAGGCAGAACTTTTCAGATTTGTTCCAGAGCCAAATTAAGGATGGGCTTAAATTACATGGATGTAGATTTTGACTGGATATCCAAAAAAAAAAAAAATCCAGTAGTATGGGCTTTTCAATAATGGAACAGATTTTCTCAGAAGGCAGCAGACTCTCCTTTGCTGGAGGTATTTAAACAAAGGCTGGCCATGTGTCTTGGATGCCATATTGTTGGTTTCTTGCACTCAGCAGGGGGTTGGGCCAGATGATCTTCAAGATTCCTTCCAAACTTTATGTGACATGATTCCTCTCTGACATCCATTGACCAATATCACTTTTCACTACTAGTGTTACCCTCTTAAAACAGTGTATCCCCTTTAATTTGCTCCTTTAGGCATTTGTGTAATCTTCAAGGCATCTTGAGGGAGGGGGAAAAAAGAGGAGAGAAAGGATATTTTTGTCAATACTTATCTTTATTTATTTTAGCAGTTTATATCCTTTTTATTTCCAAAAGACTCTGGGTAATTTGTTTTATTTATTTATTCAATTTATATAGCCGCCCATCTCAGACCAGTGACCAATGATCTCCAGAGATCCTGGAGATACACATTTCAGAGAGATGGAGGGGTTTGCCAAACTGCCAGTGTTGAGATTTGACTCCCCCTCCCATTTGTTTTAATATTTGAAAATCCACTTGCTGTAAAAACAGCTTTGGCAACATAGGAACAGAGTATAAGCCTGGTTATTTGAGGGACACCCATCTCCCATTGTTTCTACTCATCCGAGAAGAGCTGGCAGAGTTGGCGCACGCTGGGTCCCCTCAATTAAGCAATGCCGTCTCTGAGAAGCATGCCTTCACTGTCATGGCACCCACTCTCTGAAACAAGATCCCTCCAGAGGTCCGTGTGCCTCCCACCCTGATGGCATTCAGGAAGGCCTTGAAGCCCTGGCTGTTTTTCCAGGCCTTGGGGTGGATGTGGCTTATCTTGTGTGTTTTTTTATATTGTTCCTTGTTTTCTATTGTGGGCCACCTGATTCCAAAATGACTTTGGGTGGCTCACCATATCTTACAAGCAACAATAATCATCTCATTAAATAAATAAATGAATAAATAAATCATTGCCTGCCGTCTGTCCTACATATCCTCATTTTAGGAGTGCCACTGAACTTCCTGAATTAAGCCCTGAAATGCTGGCCTCAGTTTTCAAATGTGGCAATGAGCTAGGAGAGACTGTTTTAGGAAATGCACATGTGCACACTCACATGTGTGGGCTCCTTATCCAGCTGACTGTGAGTGAAAATTTTGTAAACATTTACTAACTAGAATAATATGTTGATTCTTTCTGGAGTGGAGTGCTACAACTTCAAAAATAGCTTGCCTTGCACAAAGAGAAGAAGAATCTTATAATGAAGAATCCATAGTGAATCAGTTAGCAGCATGTAAATTAAAATTGGGAAGAAGAAAGCAGAAATAGAACACAGAATGAGATTTTTTTTCTCTCAGTTGATACGGTTTATACTTGCTGGGACTTTTTCCTGTGAATTTTTTATGATTACATTTCCTCATTATAAGTACAGAAGCACATCTCTCTTTGTGATAGATAATAACCACTTTCTTTTTCCTCCCTGCTGAAAACTGCTTGAATCAGTTTAATGTTACAGCAAAGCAAACTTTTCACTCTTTCCATTTCTGAGCATCAAAATTACAGGAGACTCTAGCTGAGAAGTGCCAGCAAGAGAATTCCACATAAGGCACTGATGGCTGTATTAATGCTATTTACATCTGTGGTTACGATGTCTCATTAAAATAGCTGCAATACCCAGTGGTGCTTTCAGAGACTGACTGCAGAGCCAAAGACCAGGATCATATGCAGATTAGCAAACAGGAGGGCCCCTGCATTTTGAAGTAAGCAAAATAATGCAAATTATTTCAGTAACTTTTGGGTGGCTGAAGACCTCACTTTACATGTTACAGATTTGTTAGATTTATGTCCCACCTTTTTGGTTGAACTCGCAGCTCAAGGTGACATACAGAACACTTCTTCCTCCATTTTACCCCCACAACAGTAACCCTTTGAGGTGGGTTGGGCTGAGAGAGAGTAACTGGCCCAAAGTCACCCAGTGACCTTCCATGGTTAAGGGTGGAATAGAATCTGGATCTCCCCATTCACAGTCCTACAACTTCATCACAATGCTTCACCCAAGATTGTTGTATCAGTGCTGGTACAAAGGAGCCAGCTTAGGATTGTTATCCCAAGGTTTTGGGGTAGTCTTGAAAGCTAGATTCACCATATAGTAGGGCTTATGCTACAGTTTTCATCTGCTCCTGCCTCAAAGTGGCAGGATTCTGCCCCAATATTTTAAACAGTCATGGTCAGAGGAGGCTTAGGGGCCAAATGGGACCTGGATGGCACAATACTATGACATGTCTATAATCCACACATAATCTTTGATTGGCTGAGATCACACCCTCCTGTGGGAGAAAGCACACAGAAGCAGTTCATTTGTGAAAAATATATGGAACGCTGAAAAGCTGGGGTTCTTCAAGGATACAGTTTAGACTGTAGCATGATAGTATTTCATTATTATTTTTTTAATGGGGGCCAGTTTGATGTAGTGGTTAAGGCACCAGGCTGGAAACCAGGAGTCTGTGAGTTCTAGTACCGCCTTAGGCACAAAGCCATCTGGGTGACCTTGGGCCAGTCCCTCTTTCTCAGCCCTGGAAGAAGGCAAGGGCAAACCACTTCTGAAAAAAACCTTGCCAAGAAAACTGCAGGGATTTGTCCAGGCAGTCTCTGAGAATCAGACATGATTGAATGGATTAAATAATAATAATAATAATAATAATAATAATAATAATAATAATAATAATAGGGCTGGAGTTTCAGATAGCATATGCCTATTTTCCTCATTTATTAAATAAATAAATAAATAACGGATTCGTCTCTTTAGCACAATGCTGGGGCTTCTTCCCCCAAACAGGCTGGATTCATAGAGTGCTCAGTAGCCCTGCACTGATTTTTAGTGAAATTTGATTTTCACTGCGAATACTGCTATTCGGAAGATGACAAAATAGTCCATGAAACCCCCTGCACCTTCCGTTCTTCCACAATCTTGTTTTCATGCTTGTTCCCTGCCAATGTTTCTCTGATTTCTGTCTCTTTCAAGTCATTTTATTTTTTTACTTGAAACTATATTTTCTGTGATCTTCTTTGGCTTCACTACTCTAAATTTATGAATATGCTACTGCACATCAGAGTCTGCTTTTTTGAAAAAAAAATCTTGGCTGTGTGCTGATGTGTGTAGATTCCTAATTCTAAATCAACTGCAGGATTTTTTTTAAAAAATAAACCTTTTTTGCATGTTATGTGCTAATCCACATCTGAACATGTTTAAAATTCTAATAAAAAATAATAAATACTTTACCAATACAGATAAACACCTGGGTTAGAAAGAAAAATCTGGAAAGCACAGCTACTCTTTCATGTCATTTTAGTAGTATTCAGTGAGGATTTACCACAATGTAAAAAATGCAGGAATTTTTTCTTAAGGCAGTGAAAAGTTTGTCTGGGGATTTAGAACTGTAGAAAAGAGGAGGGTGATCCTGCCTGCACCTCATAACACAGTGCTTTTCAAAACATTATTGTTTCTATCTTATATATGTAGCTATGCTCAGGTTTTGCCAGTCATAGAAAGTAAGAAAAGAGAGATGGGGTGGGGGGGAACAACCTGAAGAGATCAAGAATCTGGAATGTATTTGTCTTGTGTTGCTAGCTATTTCTTATGAGCTTAAAAAGTTATAGCTGGGCATGTGTTTTTTTGTTTCCTTCCTTTTAACCAATTTCACAATCCAATGAGCCAGCCTCACGCTTATCTTGTGGCTCAGCACCTTAGACATAAACTCCTAACGTGGCACTCTGTCAAATGGCTGCAGATAATCT
Source organism: Candoia aspera (assembly GCF_035149785.1). Taxonomy (NCBI): domain Eukaryota; kingdom Metazoa; phylum Chordata; class Lepidosauria; order Squamata; family Candoiidae; genus Candoia; species Candoia aspera. The sequence goes on from NC_086153.1 coordinate 147,079,054, forward strand.
AAGCACTATATGTAATATCCCCAGCTTTCTCTGCCTGTAATATCCACAAACAATTACAAGGCAGTGAAGCATGGTGCTCTTGGATGATGCTACACTGGTTGCCTCTGGTCAAGCTGGGCTTTTCCAAAGACCCTGCTTATGAGATCCCTCTCAAGTACTTTCCAAAACTTTGCTCAATACAATGGGTGAGTCATATCGTAAAATCCCTTTTCCCTCATTTGGCAGCATTCTTCCCATGCTGTCCTGGATATACGCCCACTTCCACACACATCCATGAACACCCCTGCGCTCCTGTTCATCTCTTCCCAACCCATCTCTCTGCTTGGTTTCTTCCCATGCCATTTATCTTCCAAGCAGCTTTCCCCTTGTTGCAGACCAAATTGCTTCCTTTCCCTCTTGATGTCATGTTTATTTGCTGGCACATTTTCACCTGCCATACTCACCTTTTTACCCATCTAGTCCACCACACCGTCAGGGTATGCAAGTAGGAGATCAAAGGCCAACTTCAATTAATTATTTCTTTGAGTCTGTGCAATAGAGAAGAGCTGGAGATCAGAAAAGAAAAAAGAAAAAACATGTCTCTCTCTGCCCCCCCCCCCCATTCCTTTATCCAGATCTAAAGTTCACTTCCTACTTTTAGGAAGTGCTATGGAGATGATGAGTGTTTAGTAGAGTTTTTAGTTTTGTGACTGGTATTAGCAGGCGAGAGGGCTTTCCTTCACTTTGGGATTATAGCAATTGTAGATCTTGATATCCAGAGGGAGATGGGTTGGGGAAGACTGATTTAAGAAGTTATTTTGCTGATGTTTGGATTTTTTCATTAATGCCAGCCAACAATTTTTTTTTAATTAAAAATGTTAAATGAAATCTCCTCACCCCCCCACCTAGCTAGTCTTTTTGTCTTCTATAATTATGCTAAAATGATTCCACGTAGGTGATTTCAGAAACTCATCAGTGAGATGGGTGGCCATATAAATTGAATTAAATACACAAATAAGTCCCAATGATAGATCATATGCCTAATAGGGGTAATGGAACCACATCTAACAGCAAAGAAAGAAGCAGATTCAATTCTTGGCATCGCTACTTCCATAGATGAGGCTGCAAGCAATGAAAAAGTTCTCTTGGAGAATACTCCCAAGTGGAACAGAAATTGCAGTGGGCTTGATATTGTCTATCAGCTGGACTTATAGACATCTTTCTATGTGGTTCAATCCATGGAATATTTACCTGTGGATATGTCTTGGTTTAGTCTGGGATACATAATACTAGAAAAGAGATATCGAAATACAATAATATGACCGTGTCATTGGTGAAATCCAACAATACTAAAGTTTAGTGGTACAGTCTCTTTTGAATTGAGCTTGAATCTTTTGACTATTTGGAGCAACAGTGCAGAAATGTCTGGCCGTTGCCTTCTTCCTGAACATATGTTTTTCTTCCCAATCTAACCTACAGACCTTGTGGTCTCCCTGCTTAATACTAACCAAGTTTTTGGGAACAGCCAAGGTTGGCTGAATACTGCTCCTTATCTGGGCTTGAATACAATTATAAAAACAAGCATCATGCTCTTGGTAACTCTATCTGCAAAGAAAAATGCTTTGTACAAATAAACCAGCTACGATGAAGCTGGGTAAAAATCAAGCTACTGAGTAATGATGCAGAGATTGGACTGACATACCCACCTTAGTGCAAGCCCAGTACTAGTGGGGATATGATGCAGGGGGCTCATCCAAGAATGGCCACAAATCCAAGATTTAAATTACCCAATGTCCCTGTAAAGGGCTGTACAGAGCAATATAGAGTTGTGATTGAAGATGCTGTTCGCTCTTTCCTACTCAAGAAACCAGCATATTCAATAAGGGTTCCAGAAAGCTGATGGCCCTACATAGCTCTCACATATCTGCCCCTGAACCACTAGAGCTAAACCTGCACAATGTAAAAGGAGTGAGGACGAAATACCCAGACAGTCCAGACAGTTAGCTCCTCTTTTCTTACCTGCACGTAGGGCATGCTTGTGCTTCTTTTCTTTTTTTGAAGAATGATGGTCCTTTCTGTACCTTCTTGGCTGCAGAGAGAAAAATAGCTTCTTTAAGGTCTATGCTTGGCTGCCGTTGTCGCTGTTGTTATATATTGTAGACCGTATAGAGCTTTTGGTAACGATATGCAACTATTACCACGTTTGAGTCGTTCCTGGACTTTTGGCTGCTCTGACTAAAATACTTCAGTCATTCTAATATGTCCATTAAAGGAACTGTTAAGAGTTTGGCAATTAAGTGATTCTACTTAAATGATTCCACTGAGTCACAAAATCAATAAACTTACATCATTGCTTATAAAATTCTGCTGTGTTGCATTGCAATCTTTGTGTCTTAATTGCTTAATCTGTTTTTTTTTCCCCATTTAAAGCAATAATCCAAATCTTCTGGTAGCGTACAACTAATGTAAGATTTTATGCTGATTTCCAGTTCTGCACCATTTTGTGTCTTGCTGCTATCTAAACAAATGTTAGCAATGCCTTGTGCTTGTTTTTTTCCTTTCCTTTCAGTAGCATCAGTAAAAAATGATAGCAGAACCCTTGCTTGTAATTTTATTTTTACACTCAGAGAAATCATTTCCGAAATGTTCATATACTTGGACAATTCCACCATAAATGCAAATAAGTTCCCTTCTCATGGCTTTATTTTAGATAATTAAGGGAAATATTATTATGCATATAGCTTAGTTTGATTGGTCAATATATTATTCTTATGTGTTATTTGTATGTATCTTCTGTATATTATTTTTAAGTTTTGTAGAAAAGATTTGAGAGGTTAATTATATCAGTTTCCATTGTTCAGGGTTTATATTTCCAATAAAATCCTTTCCCCACACCAATGAAAGGTTCTTAGATGCCATTGTTCCATCAGCGACTATTTTGTAAATGGTGAATCCAAAGCTGTGGATTTTTATGGTAATAAGAGTTCATGGGTCAACCCTTGTTCAGACTCACGTCCTTAATCTTCAAACTATATATGAACTGAGGGGCAAATCCTCATGTTCTGATGTGGTTTCAAGGCCCAAAACTTTTTCTTCTGGTATTGATGAACTGAATATGTCAGAGTCAGTAGAAGAAACTGGGTTCTTCATTTTTTCAGCACAAAATAACAGGTAGTTTTAAAAAGTCCAGCTCTCCTGTTTGTTCAGGGACATTCCAAAGGAATCTTTAGACATAAATTGTCCATGCTTTCAATTCAGCATACTACTGCATTCCATCTGCAGCATACATGTTGCCAGATGTCAACACTATCTCCAGTTTTGGAGTCTGGTTTTGCTGAGTTTCCCAGCATTGTAGGGTATTCCAAATGTACCATGATATGCTTTGTGCTGTTACAAATATTCTTGAACTGAGTGGACTATGCAGAGTAGATCTGGTGTTTTCTTTCCCAAATACATTTGGAAATGTTTGGAAACTGTGAAACAGTTATCTTATGCCTCCTAATCAAGTGGCCTTTTACAGTGACATCTAAATATCTACACAGCTGGAAAGGCAGCATCAACATTAAATTGCTTTGCCAACTTTTCTTTATGTTTTCAAAACATTTTAAAATAATTCATCTAAGCAGTAATCCTGAAGGAATTATTTGCTGGGTTCAGTTGTATTGTGGTTCCCAAAATATCAGGATTAATCTCTTGATGTTTTGCGGTGACATTTATTTCAAATAATGCATCTTGTCTGAACAGCAGGCGGCAGAGAAATGAAAAGTAGCTATTTTTGCCACAATTCTATCTTCCTGTACCTTCAATTCATTCAGGCCTTCCCATTAAAGCACCATCTTCCATAACTGCAATAACAGCACTGGAGTTAACGTTACCCATTTTCTTTTTCGTACAGATGTTAGTTGTTGTAAGTCACTACTATTGTTTGCTTCCTTTTATTCCTGTGCACAGCATCAATATTTGGCTTAAACACACAGAGGAGCCAGGAAAACACAAAGAGGAAACAGGAAAAAAAGGGAAACACAGCAGGAATGGATACAAATGTATGGATTAGGAAATACTGCCAGACTGTCTATATTCAGAAATTCAATTTCAAATGTTTATATAACTGAATTGTGAAGGAGTTGAGTCAGGAGGAAAAAAAGGCAAGGCAACAGGGGGATGAAAAAGGAAATGAACTCTCCTCCTGTCATCACCCCAAACAAAACTCTCTCAGGAATAAGCCAGTAAATAGACAGAAGTATGCAAAATGGATGGCACAGGCCAGAAATGATGATCAGCAGGAGGTAGGGAAGGTCAGTAGCACCACAGAGCAGCAGCAGCAGCAGCAGCAGCACAGATCTCAAGAACAGCAAAAGTGTGGTAAGAAGGGCCATGAAACAAGAGGGAGGGCCCTTGCCCAGTCTGCCGCCTTGAGCAGGTACTTGTCATGTTCACTGATTCAATGTAGTTTATACATCGTAATGTTTCACATGCCATGGCGCTGATGCGCATTTCTGTTTGGGAGGGAGCTGCTGTGAGACCTTGTACCAAGCTCTGTATGTGAAATCAGTACAATGGAATGTGTTTGGGTTATGTTATCTGCTCAAGGCCTTTTCCCGCAGACCATCAGAAGCTGTTAGGAGCACCTGGGATTGTGGACTTGAGAAGATTCTACGGGGGGAGGGATTTCGTTTGCACCAAAGGTTTTTAGTTTGAATTTGGTGCGCTTTCATCATTCTCAGCTTTCTTTGTGATCCTGCATACTGTTCTTTAATAAATCAGATATCTTTGAATTCCTACTTATGAGTCTGATGGTGTTTTAGAATAGGCAACCTTTACAGTACTTTATTGTTTTATGTGAGGGGCTAGAAATATAAAAAGACAGACACATTGCAATGTATGAGAGAGAACATCTGCAAGAGATAGACCAAGAATCAGAGGTTCTTGGGGCAGAAGGATCATTTATGTCAACAACCAACAACCACTCAGCTTCAAGACCATGAATCACAGGCACAGAGTCCTTGGAAATGTGGGATAGGTGGAAAAAAGCAAAGGGTGAGTATAAGCAGGAACCATACCCTCATGGTGAGCAAGGGCAATCAACTGTTTAATGTCAGTTTGATCTAGTTGCAGTAAAGATTCTTAAGTAGACTGTGTCATATGCTTGAAAGATTTTGGCTACGTTTGAACATAGCAGCCTGGTTAAGCTGTGTACAGCTATCAAATCTTGGTTGAGTCCTGGTCCAGAGAGGCTGCCAACTCCTCAGCAATGGCACTTTCTAAACTGTAAAAATCTAATAATGGCTAAGCTATTACTACTACTTCATTGTATCCAATATCTGGCACAGGATGTTGGATGTTCTCTGCTAAACAAGACTAGAAAGATGTGAGTAGCTTCTGGAACCACTAAAGGTCTTCCCTCCTTCCCTCCCTTGATCTTTCAAAGCAAAAAGTTAAGAGACCTTGTGAAGACTATTAAGAGTGTCCAAAGCTGAGCATGGATGCTGGTTACGCATCCATGCTGGGAAGTGTTTTATTTTTCAGCAGCATTAAGGAAGTGGTTGCCTTCTTCCAGGGTATTAGAAACACAGCCTAAAATTAGGAGAAATTATCTGTGTAGATGCTTTACACCAGAATGTGGTGACTAGTTGGGGATACATATGGAAGAAAGGAAGCTTTTTGGCAAAACTATTCTGAGAAGAAACTAGTATAAAGCCTAACAATTGTTTTAATAAGAGAAGTTGTAATTAAAACATGTTAAGATTTGTGCATGAAAAAAAAGGAATAAAGAGCATAGAAATCAAATATGACCAGCTAATTGTTTGCGAGTATCTTGACAAGACTTGGAAATTCCTTATATACAATATACTTTCATTTTGGAATGGCATGTTTAGTTGAAAAGCGAACTTTTTCCCCCTCATACATTTAACCTCATCCTAGATTTGCTGAGAGGCAGATGGATGTGTGGGGTGGGGGTAGTCATGGTAACTTCAAGGTTGTCTCCTTTTGGGTAAACATATATGAATTCAGAGCTGCTTAGTAACTGCAAAGTATTTAAATTTTAATAGCCCTGAAAAATTCCTCTTTCACTTACTCAGAATGCCCAAATGAATATAAAATAAATATTTGAAGTAACACACACAAACATTGTGCATCCTCTATCATTCCCCAAATATTGCTGGCTTTCTAACAGCTGCAGAGAAAGATTTAGCAAACAAAAATACCCCCCTGCCACACACACACTAATTCTTATTTGCTATGCATGAACTCAATGCACACACACAAACAAATTAAAAACACTGAACTGTAAAAAAAGGTATGTGGCTGTTAACCTTGTTATCCACCTTGGCCAACTTTTATAAGATCTAAAAGAATGGGCTTAGAAATTCTGAATGACAATGCTTTGCTCATTGCAGATACCAATGTGATCTCTGCATGGCTAAAAACAGAGCCTTAGCTTCATAAAAGATTCATGTGGCCTTAACAGAGTTGCGCTCTTAAACTGCTAGAAAGGAAGTCCTGTCCTGTAAATTCAAAACTCTCCCTAGATATCTTTGTTCCAGGTGTACCTGCCTATATGAAGTACAACATACATTAACCACACAGCTCGGCAGCTGTTTAAAATCCACAATGTATTTTCTTCTGTTGAAGCTCAGGAGTATTCGCTGTGAGTGTGGCAGTGCACTGCAGGTGCTCTCAAATTTTTTGGACTAAAGAAATTCCAGGGAAGGTCCTACAGTTTTTTTTTTCCCCTTTTGGGATGTGGACATAATAGAGGAAGGGTCATCACCAACCTTTTCAGCATGATTAAATTTTCCTTATATACCCCTCAATGTCATAAAATTGGGGCTGCTAATAAGCATAGTCCAATTAATTCAATCAATCAATTAATTAATTAATTGTGGGCACCCAAGAACAAAGATCTGCCACCACTGAGCTGCTGTGTATGACTTTGGATTAAGTATTACAGTAAAAAAAAAAAAAGCCTGTTTTCTTCACATACACATTCACACCAACTTAAAGCAACATTTTAATTATCTCTTTTTTAACCATTCCCAGCTCTATGTTGTTCACTACTTGCTGACCACATCACCACAACATAGATCTGTAAAACAGAGCTACACTATTAGGCATTTCCTTTTTCAGCCCTGCCTAGTAATCCTGAGAATGAATTTGCCAATGTTTTCATCAAGCTGTCTATTACAATTCCGCAATCCCTGTCCTGTTTGGTCACTGTCAGCTCAGATCCGATCAGGGTAGTGATGAAATAAGGATTTGGCCTGCAGTGTATATCTATTTAAGCTGAACTGTGTTGGCCAGTAAGCCTGTGCCTCTGATTCTGGAAAGTCTTGCAATCCATTTTTGTCTTTACTCCTGTGAATCCTTTAATGCTACAGTGAGTTCAGTCACTATGTTCAGTTCCAACTCTGAAACAATAGAAGAAGAAACAATCATAGAGAGATCAGATATAGAGACCATGGAATATAGCCAAACAAAGCTGAACTTTATAATTTTCTTGACTAGAGGTTTCTCTGGTTCTGAACCATAAAGAACATTATCACCACCACAGGAGGTACAGTCATGTGTGTATCATGGAAGGGCAGAGTTTTAAGACTAATTTCCTTCTGAGTTCTTACTACTCTTCATTATAACTGTTGATTTATTCCAACTGTCATCTTCTTCTGTCCACTAATTGAATTATAAGACAACAGATCCCCTTAATCTGTGAGTGCTAAGTCCATTCAGGAAACTTTGGTAAAAGAAGAATGTCACAAGCTTTTTGAAAGTTCAGGCCTACAATAGCTATCATATCATCCCTATCCAAATATATCTCCAAAGGGTTAGTTACATTTTCATAATGGTCTTTTAGAACAAAATGTATGATAACAGGGGATATGGATTTACAGTATGAAATGCCCATAAACATATGGAGAGTTGTTTAAATTCCAACATAGCAATGCTATGTTCAGGCTTGGAAACATGAAAGAACATTTGAAACTAGGAAAAGATGGATAGGTGCTTCCGGTTTCAGGAGATGACTTGTTGAATGTTTGTGTGTTTTGTGATAGCAAAACAATCTGATGACGTTTTGATGATTTTAGAAGTTGTAATGTTGATATGATATTGATAAGTTTTAGCTTTTTATTTTTGTGCATCTCCCAGAGTCCAATGGAGTTGGGCAACCAATACATTTAAATAAATAAATATATTCAAAATGTAGAAAAAGAATGTGAGCCATCAAAAATAAAAAGAAGTAATTGAAGGTTGAGCCTTGAACAGGCTTAGATGTTGGTAAGGTAGATGAGAAACTATATGGGCTTTATTTGTTCCTTTGGCTAAGTGTAGAAGGTTTCCTTCCTTCCTTCCTTCCTTCCTTCCTTCCTTCCTTCCTTCCTTCCTTCCTTCCTTCCTTCCTTCCTTTTTCTTTAATTTATTTTCTATCCCACCGTTATTATTTTTAGAAATAACTCAAGGTGGGGAACATACCTGATACTCCTTCCTCCTCCTATTTTCCCCACAACAACAACCCTGTGATGTGGGTTGGGCTGAGAGAGACTGGCCCAAGGTCCCCCAGCCAGCTTTCATGCCTAAGGTGGTCCTACCTTGTAGGACCACAGTCAGCAACTTTTCAGATATTGGGTACCACTAATGGTAGTGCAGGTACTTCCTGATAAATTTTAAAAATCATCCAAAATCTTGCCTGATCAAAAAATATTTGGCAAATTCAAATTCTCACAGATCACAAGATTTCAGGTCACATTTTCTTTAAAAAATGAGGGGGGGAGGATTGTCTGCAGATGCTATCTTGGATGTGGCATATCTCCTGGGGTTCCTGGGATATGTTGCCAACCAAGATTGAGAGTGTTTTAATAAGTGAAGTCAGCCAACAGCTATATAAATACAAAACTAAATATGAATTGTTCTATGGATGAGCCTAAGCTAAAATAATATATAAAAATAAACATACGTAAAACTTTATTTGGGATGGTAATATAAAATGTAAGGAGTATATGTCTTTGTTACAACTTACTGTGTAAGAAAAGACAATTTTAAAAATCCAACAAGATACAGTTTGTCACTTTTTCTTTAATAACTATTCTTCACATACATCTTCTTCTTTTTTTTGTTAAATTAGGAAACATTTTCTATTTCTCTTTGTTTTGGTTTCTATAAAAATATATTTTGGGACTGGGAATGTATGTATGTATGTATGTATGTATGTTAATAAAGTACACCTGTGTAGGTTGCATGTGCTAAGTAGTTTCTTAGCAAGCATTAATCAAGTCAATACACAAGGATATCAAGTTCCTGACAACATTAAGGAAGAATTTCAGCAAATGCCTGGGAATTCTTATCAAAAAAGCACTTGAGGGAAATCAGAGAAAGTGAGGAGATAATGCGACATTAGCAGTATGCTGAATTAGAAAGGGTGACTGAAAGTTGAATGAAGACTAATGAAAAATGTCCTGTCTTATGGATGGGTTCAAACGTTCAAGCGGTCTCTCCGGTGAACCCACCATTTATGGGAAAATCTTTTAACCTATATATAATTCACAAAGACATCTGTATACAAGAACCTTGGGGGCAGATAATGGTGTGTGGCAGAGTGCTAAAACCAAGCAAAGTACTGAAGCACCCAAGCAGTCTTGGGGGAATAAAACAGAAAGAAAACTAAAACTTTCAATTTAGCAAATGATGATTTCTAATGCCTGCTTGTAGCGGGCTAAACATGAAAATAAATGTGATTTCAGGAAGATGTAACATTTATTCCGAATGTATCTGCAGCGAAGGAAACAAAAGAAAGGGGTAAAAACATTAGTCATTCTTCAGTTTTTTTTTTCCTCCGGTTTTAGATCTGGATGGTGACATCAGAATGAGCATCACTGAAAAACATCATTGGCTAATGAGATAGAGCTCTGGACTGAGAGAATAGTTCAACCATTCCCATAATTATCTACTATGAGTAATTGTGGGAGTCCTTCTTTTCTCCTTGCCTACAACATTCAGAGGCAGTGATGGAGACTGAAGGTAAATCTGCAAGCAACTGTTACTTCTAACTAGCTACTGAATGGGTGAGAATTCTTTTTCTTCTGTTGCAAGCCACATCCTGTTAAGGGCAGTATCTCAATCGTGAACTAAATTCTCTGCACTTCAGCTACTCTTCTCCTTTCCCTCATATGACAGCCTTTAACAAACTCCCCCATCCATCTTATGAGTATTATACATACCTAACATCTCTTAAAAGGCCATCCTTAGACCCAATCATGTTAGACCACTTCCGTCCGGTCTCTGACCTCCCGTCTTTTTAGAGAAGGTTCTTAAGTAGGTGGTAGGTGCTTAGCTTCAGAGGACCCTGGATGAATCAGAGTTTCAGGGTTCAGTCTGGGCTACAGCATTGGGACAGCTTTGGTTGCACTCATGAATGACTTACGAATGGCTTTGTTTGAATACAATTATTTTTGTGGAAATGCCCAGTGTCTTCTTTCTGATTTCTTGGGCCAAACACTTTCCAGCACTCTGCACAAACTCTAACAGTTTCTACATCCTTCAGTTGAGTAATCTTCCAAACTCACTATTGATGCAAATGTTCAGATTGATTAAATCATTCTACCTTAAAAAAAATGAGTCAATTGTCTTTATTTATTTATTTATTTTATTTGTCTCTTCCCATTGGGGGACACTGGGGGGTTTACAATAATTGATTAAAACAACAACCATACAATAAACTTAGATTATACAAATATAAAATTACTCAAATAAATATAAATAAGAATAAAAAAGTAAAAAACAAGTCCAAGTGGCAATCTAAAACAGTCCATATGTGGGAGGAGGGGTCTATAGTAGCCATCCCCATGTAGATCTATTCCCCTCTCTGCCCCAAGCAAGGTGGCAGAGCCAAGTCTTCAGACTCCTCTGGAAGGCCAGGAGCGATGGGGCAAACCTCACTTCTGGGGGCAGTGTGTTCCACAGGGTGGGAGCTACTGCAGAGAAGGCCCACCTCTTGGACCCCACCAAACTGAACTCTCTTACAGAAGTGGTCTGCAGCATGCCCTCTCTGCACAATTGGGTGGGACGGGCTGATGTAATGGGGAAGAGGCAGTCCCTCGGGTAGCCTGCCCCCATGCCATGTAGGGCTTTAAAGGTGATAACCAACACCTTGAATTGGATCCGGAAGAAAACTAGTACTCAGTGCAGCTTGTGCAGCAGCGGTATTACATGTGCCCATGTGGCTGCATTCTGGACCAGCTGGAGCTTCCAGATACTTTTCAAGGGTAGCCCCATGTAGAGTGCATTGCAATAGTCTATATGGGAGATAACAAGGGCATGACTGACCGTTTGAAGGGCCTCCTGATCCAGGAAGGGGCATAACTGGTGCACAGCACATAGCTGCACAAAGGCTCTCCTGGCCAAAGCTGCCACCTGCTCTTCGAGCAGGAGCCGTGAGTCCAGGAGGACCCCCAAGTTACGCACCGGGTCTGTCTGGGGCAGTGCAACCCCATCCAGAACCAAAGATGACAACGTCCCAGATACAGAAGAACCATTAACCCACAGCCACTCGGTCTTACCAGGGATCAGTTGAAGCCTGTTGTTCCCCATCCAGGCCGCCACAGCCCCCAGACACTGTGAGAGGGCAGTCACAGCATCACTTACCTCACCCGGGATGGAGATGTAAAATTGAGTATCTTCAGCATATTGATGATACCTCACCCTATGGTGACGGATGATCTTACCCAGTGGTTTCATGTAGATGTTGAAAAGGAGCGGAGAGAGTACTGAACCCTGCAGCATCCCACAAAGGAGGGGCCAAGGGTTGGATCTCTCATTCCCAATCACCAATTGGGACTGGCCCTGGAGGAAGGAGGTAAACTAGCGTAAAACCACGCCGCCCACCCACAACTCCCTGAGCCACCCCAAAAGGATACCATGGTTGATGGCATCAAAAGCTGCTGAGAGATCAAGAAGAGTGAGGATGGATGCACTTCTACCATCCCGCTCCCTCCATAAATCATCCATATGTGTGAACAATGCCATTTCTGTCCCATAACCAGGCCTGAATCCTGACTGAAAGGGGTCCAGATAATCTACTTCATCCAGAATCCTCTGGAGCTGCAAAGCCACCACTTTCTCAACCACTTTCCCCAAAAAGGGAAGGTGGGAGACTGGACGAAAATTGTCCAGAACAGTAGGGTCCAGCGATGGCTTCTTGAGGAGGGGGTGCACCAATGCCTCTTTAAAGGCAGCTGGGAACACCCCCTCTCCCAGACATGTATTAACCATCACCTGGACCCAACCATATGCCACCTCCTGGGCTGCTTTTACTAGCCAGGAGGGGCACAGGTCTAGATTGCATGTGGTGGCATTTACTGTCTGTAGGATCCTGTCCACTTCCTCAGGTCGAACAGGATCAAACTGCTCCCAGATAACTGGGTAAGCCCATTCCCCTGGTATCTCTCCAGACCAACTGTCATGCCTGGAGTCTAACTTGGAGTGGATCCAAGCGATTTTGTCCTGCAGATGCTCAGCAAATTCCTCTGCATGGCCCTGTAGGTGGGTCACAGAAGGTATTGAGTAATCTTAAACAGGGCTGTCAGGTGGCATTCTGTGGATGCAATAAGAGTGGAGAAGTATTGATGCTTCACTGCTTTTATTGCCACAAGGTAGACCTTAATAGCGGCTCTAACCTGTGTTCGGTCAAATTCAATCTTTGTCTTCATCCAGCGGCACTCCAGGTATCTCTTAATCCTCTTCAAAACCCTCAGCTCCTCTGTGAAACATGGAGAGTGCCGGGTTCAGTGGGACAAGAAAGGTCGCACAGGCACGATCCTGTCCAAGGCACCAGCTGCCTCCCTATTTCAGGCTGCAACTAGGGCCTCTGCTGGACCATGCAGCAGATCCTCGGGTATAACCCCCAGCTCCCTCTGAAACCCTACCAGGTCCATCAGTCTCCAGGGTTGGACCAATCAAATGGGTACTGCCTCCCTGTGGAGGGGGGTGGCACAAGAGAATATCAGGGCCACCAGGGCATGATCTGACCATGACAAAGGGGACAGCTGTAACTCTCCCCCCAGATCACATTGCCACTGCCCCAATAAGAAAACCAAGTCTGGGATGAGGCCACTGTCTTGAGTCAGGTCCCAAATTATCTGGGACAGGCCCATGGCAACTCCCAAGCCACCTCCGAGGCACACCCCAGGGATGGCAGGTTAAAGTCCCCCAGAACCATAAACCTGGGGAACTCCACCACCAGCCCCGAGACAGCCTCGAGCAGCTCAGGCAGGGAGGTTGCTACGCAGCCTGGAGGCTGGTACAGTAGCAACACTCCCAACTGTTCTCAGGAACCCAATTTGAATAACAGGGTCTCACAACTGGCCAGTTGTGGAGCAGCACCCCTGAAGGCCACCAGAGACTCTTGGATGACAACTGCTACCCCTCTTCCCCTGCCCTGGGATCTCGGCTGATGCCATACTGTAAACCTGGCTGGGCACATTTCCAAAAGGGGCATCCCCCCTTTGGGGCACAGCCAGGCCTTGGTAATACACACCATGTCTGCCCCCTCCTCAGTAATTAAATCACATATGAGGGGGGCTTTGTTATTAACTGACCTGGCATTGAGAAGCAACAGGACCAGGGCCCCTTTGGATCTGCTGACCAGGACCTGGGTCAGAGTACAGAGGGCTGGAACATGCCACCAGTAACAAACACCAGGGGTGACTTCCCCGAAGATGGCCTGCCCTCCAGCTCCCACCATAACATCCCCTACCCATCACCACCTCAATAATGTGCCCCACCCTACAGCCCCCAGTGACTCCTAATCCATTAGCCCCCACTCCTGGACCTCTGGAGTCTCTGGCTCAAAATAGGGCTCCCTCCATTCATTCATAAATCCTCACTCACGGTCAATCACCCACAGAGTGATGGTAGGCCCTCCAACACACCAGCTCTCACTCTTGGCACCATCAGAGCCCAACCATCACCCCCCACATTCACTATGCCCCCCTCAAACTCTCTCACTGCTCAACTGGGGGGCCAGTCATTCATTCCTCACCCACGTCTCTCACTCAGGGGGTGAATGCTCTTTTACACAATGACACACTCCCAGACTCCCCCACCCTTGTCTCTCACCCTGGGGAAGAATTTCTCACTCACTGTGGAGGGGCCCTAACAATTTCCTGCTGTCTCAGGGGCAGTTGGGAGGGGATGGGCAGGTTCTTATTCCTAAACTCCCCACTCCTCACCAGCAAGGTCTGCCACACTGAGGCCAATGGTCAGCCCACTTTATTGGGGGCCAATTCCACCCCCCAGGCCTGTAGTATCACTAGCCTGGTCCCCCTAGGCCGGTCCGCTGATCCACCACGCCACTGGTTCACTGCACTGCCAAACTTCTCTGTCGCAGCCTGAAACCCCTCTGCCTCATTGAGGCTCACTGAGGCCTTTGCCACCAGAGTTCACATCGCTGGCCAAAAAGGGGTCAAGAGATGGTCCCCAAAAGCCCCAAGCCCACAAAGTGATGCTACCCAGGTCACTCTGCCAAGGGTCCCCGCAGGGCGGAGGTCCTCCAGAGACCATCGTGTTGCCGGCCCAGTCCACTGCTGCACTGCCAGCCTAGTCCACTGCCAGTCCGGTCCGCTGCCACGCTGCTGGCCTGGTCTATGTATATAAAACCATATCATTTTTTTTTCCCCTTAATGTTTTGCTGGTACATGCAACTTAATAACTATTGAGATCAAAAATCAATGTTCAGTGTCTTAATGCAGCTATGCGTTCAGTTACTTCCAAATATTGTTTTGTAGCTATATACGTATGTATACATTAAGAAAATTCTAAGAAAAAAAAATCTTGATGCAATCGTATTGCATTTCTTTGTTTGGTCGAACTACAATTAAGATTCACAAAGGTGGCTGGAAAGGAAATCTGGAAAACTTGTAAAAGTTGTAATTTAAAAAATTTAATCAGTTTTACTTTTGCAACAACTACAAACTCCAAAAATCCAGAAACAAATTTAGATGAGGATCATTTTAGAGGTATCCCTAAATACCTGACAGCTGTTGTTGTTACTGCTGCTCTTATGCCAACATATCTGCCTGCAAGGCATTTTGTAAATGTTAAATACTTGGCTATTTTTCTACTCCTGAAGAGCTATTTATAGGCATGCAAAATGGTATTTGATTATTAATAAAAAGAAAGACAAGAGTCATTGTTGACAGTAGTACAACTCATAATCTGAAGAGCAGGCATTCTTCAGGCAAACAAATTAACATTTAAAATGTAATCAAATTCATTTTGTCCTTCTTCATTCTTATTAAATTGGTAATAAAAGGGCATATCTCCACTGGTATAACTTCTAAATTACTTCTTATTCATCAGTAATATCTTCCAATGATTCCCACCTGAATGAATGAATGAATAAATATATACTCAAGTAGTTTACATTTAAAAGATTACATTTCTGAATAAAGTTGAAGAAGTTACTGAATTCAACTAATTCTCAATCCACATGGGCTGCACTGAAGTTGATCGATCCCTCTGAGATACTCCTAAGTATTTTTGTGTTGAGAGAATAATTCCCATTTGGGTTCATTCCCCCAAGTGTCAAACAGAGGAGGCTGAAGGACCTAAGTAATATGCCAACTGTTGTAAAAGGGGGGCAGTGGCAATATTTATGTATTTTTAAATGCAATTACCAATTAAAATGTTAATTTTAATATTTTAACATTATTAAAGAGTAAATTCAAATTTTAAAATTATTGAAGGAGGAGGAAGGAGCATTGCGTATGTTACTACCTTGATTTGACCATATACAGTGGGAATAATAATAATAATAATAATAATAATAATAATAATAGGAAAAACTCCCATGTTAGAATTAAATATTTTAAAAATGGAAATTTACATAACTGTCCTGAACCTCTGGTCCTTCTAAATCATAATTATGTGCTTAGACTGGTAGTGGCTCTTTAGATATTCCAAATATAGTGTGGGATTTTACAAGACTAAGGATTGAATATAGGTGCCCCTCCATGCTAAAGGGCTCTTCTGCCCCCAAGATACAGCACTTTACATTTATCTTCCCTTCAGAAAAGACTTAATGTTCACATCCCACCAATGGAAAACCACAGAGCTGGAGTCTGAAGAGCATTTCCATGCACCACTTCCATTTAGCACTTAGTACAACAGATACAGTAATTCTCCAAAGGGTTCTCTGCTTTTTAAGCTTCTCAGGAAGCAGAAGGTGATCTGATAGGAAAGAGGCTTGAAAAGAATATTGTATTCTGACTTACATATGCATGTCCTCTCTTGACACTGGAGTACATTCCTGCTCCTATCAACTGGTGCTGCAAGATGGCAAGGTGGTATCACTCAGAATATTGGCTTTCATAATTTATATTTACCTTCATAATGCACCTTCAGTCAAAAAACAACTTATTTTGGTCACTGATCAGAACTATAAAAACAAAGACATAAAAAATATATCACAAGCACATAATCCCAGCAATTTCAACAAATTTCAAAACCTGCCCTCATGTTTTATTTATTCATCAGCAAATAAAATCATCCAATAGAACAGAATATCTGCAGCTCAGGGTTGAATTATGGAGTCCTTGGTGCTCTCTGAGCTTGGGTGTTTGCTTGCAGACGTTTCATCACCCAATTAGGTAACATCATCAGTGGGAGTGAGTGTGGGGTTTGCTCCCTGTTTATATACAGTAGCTTGCCCTGCTAGTGTTGGTGAGGGTGTGGCTTTTCCTTAAGAGAAGAACAGCCATGTTAGTTTATGATGGCAAAAAATTAGGAGTCTGGTAGCATCTTTTCCAACTAAAAAAATTATTAAAAGGCATAACTTTTGTGAGCTGCAGCTCACTTCATCAGATGCATAAACGGCTAGACTGATATGGGATTTGAATTTGGGTGAGGTGGGGGCGGGGGAAAGGATGGGGAAGATGAGTTGGTCATGCAGATGCAGATTACATTTGAGGCAGATTACAAGCACCTTACCAATTAGCAGTTGTAATGTGTTCAAAACCCACTGTGTTTGCTGAGACCTTCTGAGATTGCCTGAAACATTTTGAACCAATTTCTTGCTTGATGGTGCTGTTAAAGTCCTGCTTTTCCAAAACAGTCATCTTGTGGTCTGCCATGGAGTGTCCTAGGAGACTGAAATGCTCTGATATTACTTTGACCTTATACTAGTGTACAGCCTGGCTATAGATGATCGATCTGGTGGTGTGTTCTGGATGGAAGCCGGAAACATGTAAGTATACAGAATATGGCAATCTGTAGGTTTCCTATATAATGTTGTGTTTATATGTCCATTGTGTAGTTTTGCAGTGACATCAAGGAAGTAGACTTGTTCTGTAGATAAGTCTAGGCTGAGTTTGATGGTGGGGAGGAAGTTGTTGAAATCATTAATTATGAGTTTAATTTTCATGGGTCCAGGTGATGAAAATGTCATCAATGGATCTCAAGTAAAGGAGGGGTTTCAGGGGCTGAGAGCTAAAAAAAGTGTTTTAGCCATGAAGATATTGGCATATTGAAGAGCTATGGTTGTGCCCATGGCTTTGTCACTGAACTGCAGGTACAGTGTTACAGGCCCACACGTTACAGGTACCTTATAGTGTGCATAGTATTATATGAGTATAATGGAGTGCACCCATAACTACTCTTGCTGCCACATTCCGGAACAACTCTAGCTTCTGAGTGGTCTTCAAGGGCAGCCCTATGCAGAGCATGTTGCGCTAAGTGAAGGGATCCAGAATGCACCCACGCTGCTCAAATGTACCAGATGGGCAGAAACAATTGGAAACAGGCACTCCTTGGACTGATCATGCCTCACTCTATGCCATGAAAGCCTTTATAAGTGATGAGCAGCACCTAGAATCGCACCCGGAAGCCAACTGGTAACCAATGCAGCTTGCAAAGTTGCATTACTCATGGGTGTAATGAGATGTGCCCATTTGTGCTCACCCTGCTGCATTTTAAACCAGCTGTAGCTTCTGTATGGTCTTCAAGGGCCAGCCCTGTGTAAAGCACAATTCAGCAGTCCAGTTGTTTGATCTAGGTATCTCTTACGTTTTTAGCTGAAGTAAGATCATAAGCACAGTTGCATTTTCACTTAGCAACCACATCACTTAATGAAGGAGCTGCAGGTCCCAACTGTGGGCTCTAAATGACAACTACCTGTAATAATCTAGTTCACTCTGTTCCCCCCACCTCACGTACAACTTCAGATCAAACAGTTTCAAATGAAATATCAGCTTACTACTGATTGTCTGGCTGGAACTCACATCCTGATCCAACATAACATGTCTCTGTGTGCTTATTGTGTTGTGTGTGCGTGTGTTGTGCATATTGCTTTTGTTTGGTTATGGCTCGGCGTGTTATGCATACTCAACTATTTGTAAATAATGATTTATGGCTTAGCATCAGTCAAGCCAATTGTAGTTGATTGAAAAAAAATCCAAAAGTCATGGCTTAGTGTGATGTGTGAACACAACCTCTAGCCATCTCTGCATACAGTAGTAAAACTAATTTTGATCAGATGTTTAAAATCTTTGTTTCAGATGAAACCACAACAAAAATCATTCAAAGCAAGCATATAGTTGCTGGAATTAAAGGGAAAATCACCTAAATGCCCAACAAGTCTTCCATAAAAAATAGACTCCTGCTTTATTAAAATCAATGTAATAGCGTTACTTGATGGTCTCCAGTCTATTAACCATCATTATGAGCCACAAGGTTTAATGGCCAGCTCTGTATATATTGCTGTGAACAACAGTCAGGAATTACAATATGTGGTCTAAAAAACATTGCAAGTTTGGACAACCCCTTATAAAGTAAAAACTGCACAGAAGAAAAGCTATTGGCAGACTGAAACTCCATGGAATTCATTTTTGGGGCCATGTTAACACAATGCTCCTCTGGTGATTTTAATGCTGCATGAGAACTACTGTAAAACAAATGCCCAAGGCTGGAGATGTAGCTCAAATAATCTAGTTTAAGGCACGTGCACATATATACACATACTGTTTCTGCCATGTCCACTGCTCACAAAGAAACAACTAAACCAGACCTATAGAAGCAGAGAAGCTCAAATATTTCATGCTCTGCATTCCTGAGCAAACTTTCCAGCTCGGTGCCCTCTAGTTGTTTCAGATTATCAAGTCTACTGTGCTCTGCAAAACCCTAAGGATGCTCCTGGAGGCACCAACAGCACTTCCATAGCATGGGCTGCAAAGCGTAGGCAGCTCATTCTAAAGTGCCAAGTCTTTTGACCGTTAGTTTTGCCTCCGTTCTTAGCCTTATGAAGGGAACTCACATTTGCAATTGTTGCTTCTTTGTTTTTATATTTGGAGAGCTAAGCAACTCTAAATTGCTCAGAATTCAGAGCAACTCTAAACGAGCAGAAATAAATAAATTAGAAACGGGGGAAAAAATTCATTCAGAGCAATGGGAAAACAAGGAAGGGTTTTTTTTTTTAAAAAAGTACTCTTTCTCTTCCCCCTCCCATCTCTCCCCTAAAGGTACAATGTGAATCTTATTGGGATTGACTAGAAGTGATCCTGATTTGTATCTGCAGTGCCTTGGATATTTACTTCAAATCCAATGGATTGTGGGGTTGCAAGGCTCTGTAATTCCCAGAGATGATAATGGGGAGGGCACTTGAAATCATGGGAGTATAAGGTTAGGAAGACATGTCTGACATCTATGCCTGAAGTATGATTTTAAGAAAATGTCCATCATCCTTTATGAACATTTAATTTTGTTCTTTGTATAATCACATGTCTCTGAAGTTTGAGGAACATGAGGATAATAAATTCATGACTGGCTGTGATAGAGAAAATTGAAGCAAAAGATGTAGTGTCTTTGGGTCAACATATTCAACAACTAAACATTCTCAGGATGAAACAGCTTATCAGAAAATAGAAGTACAGGGCTGAAAGGCCAAAGCCCTGATCTGATAGGAGAAAAGACCATTTACACGTTAGCAGGTTCACTATACACCAGAAGGAGTCTGTGGCATTTAAACCCACCTTGGGACCTTTCTAGGCACATCTTTAATGGCTGTGGCTAGACATGCAATACTGACCTGTCAAAAACTGACCCTGAACCTATGCAATCCAGATCATGTTATATTACAGGCAAAGAGCACATAAACAGCCAAAAAGTACTAATAGTAGAAAGAGCTCCAAAGGATGCACGATGGCCAGATGGGTGATTATTTAAGTGCAACATGAGGACATTACAGAGCATAGAGGAAAGCAAAGGGTTCTAAAGTATTAGCACGTTCAATTTTTCCCCTTTGGTATCCTCTAATCTATCAGTTTAGAGTTTAAAATGCTTTGCAGACAAAATCCTTACAAGGCAGGTTTTTTGTAATTTTCATTTTATAAAGGGATGCTCATTGAATAATGATGCACAATGGCTGGTTTCAAATAATGTTTACTTAAAGAACTTAAAATGGGGCATAATCATGTATTTATTTAATGTATTATTTTTGCTCACTGTTTAATAAAATGCAATTCTCTAAACTACATACAGAATCCAAAATATGAGCAATTGTTTTTTTTTAAATATAGTCATTAATAATAAGAGCTAAATCCAAGATGAAGAGCTGAAACAAATGTCAGTATTAAAAACAAAACAAAACAAAACAGAGCAGCTAAAGCCAAAGGAATGAAAATGAAAACTAGACAGTGACCATTAGCAAAGGAAAGAAGAAAACAATAATGGAAACCTAATCCCTTTGCCTGGTTTCAGAAGGACATTATGGGGCACCAGATGAGCCTCTCTTGGAAAGAACACTGTTGAGATGGGCAGGCTTCTGTCTCTAGCCTCCAGCAATTGAGTGAGATGAAAATGGTAATTTTAGCAAATGCAACAGTCTAGTAAAACTCATCATATCAAGCAATTGTAGTGCTGGCTGTTCATACAATGCATTTCTAAGTTATCATCTTAAACAAAAATTATCATTTGATTTTATCCAGCTACTTCCCTTGGGCAATATATTTTTCATTCTGGATGAAATAAAAATGGAAAAACAAACTCTGTTCTATCTATTCTCCCTCTCTCTCATCTATCTTACCTGTGCCTTTCTGTTGATGGGCTTAATACAAGGATGATAGAAAATAGCATAATATTAAAACTTGCAATACTCACCCTAGAAGTCTAGAAAAGTACAGTCTGGCAAGAATTTTACCACATGCTGATATAAATTATACAATGCATAAGTCAGGGAACCGAGCTCTCCCAAATCCAGTACAAATCTCTAAGAATAATACGTAGTGCTAGAACTTCAAATATTATTTTGGAACATATTTCAATTTCTGTTGCTACAGTGAAAACAATGATATTGATGATATGAAAAGATTCTGCTAGAGAGAAGTTTATGTTTAGCCTCCGGTTTCATATCGGCTCAGTTGTAACATTAATTGTGTTAATAATTCTTTCACTGAAGATATTTGGAGTTTGCTTAAATCACCGAGGAAAGACAATTAGGGAGACTAATCGTATTGAAGAAAACAGTAATTAGACATTTTCTTATTTCCTCCACTTCTGTTTTATTATATTTGTCTTTATTGGATAGTTTGAAGCGGTGTGATAAAAGGAAAATATTCTAAATTTGGGGGCATAATATGTTTTGCAACAGATAATTGGAATTCTCACTAGCCATTTATCTCCTTGTGGAATTTACCTTAATAGAAAGTATTTTAGTTTTCTGGAGCTCATTCTGCAAAATCATATAAATGAATGTCAGAATGTCAGATAAACTTCAAATCACTGTTTTCTAAACTCACTTCCTCCGTGTTCAGATTGGAGACTATTTTACAAGGAAGTTAGGTGTTGAAGTGCAAGAAATTTGGGCAAGCCTCCATCTTGCTGACAACTGCACCTATTTACAAAATAAATTGAATTTCAGTAACTTTTGGGCACTGGCTATTGTTACATGCTTGTTTTCTCAATTTATATATTGGCAGACCATTTTATGCATGCATAAAATCAAATTAATGCATTACAAGAAAAGGTGTACAGAAATGCAGATATGGGAAGGAAGATAGGTGCATAACATTGCAAACATTTTTCAGGGCCTTTCTCCTCGTGCCATGCGTATTGGAGCCACCTCTCTCCATGAATAATTGTTTAACTGCATTTTTAAAAGAACAGGCAACCTGGCAGCTCAGGCTTCCATGTGCCAATGAATATCCCTTTCATTGCCTGTTAGGCTGTCTAATGTAAATGTTAATTTTTTAAATGTCTAAACAGTAAGAGAGAATCTGCCATCTGGAAGCTATCAATCACTTGCAGACGCTTTATTTACCAGAATGCCTCTCATCCCACTTAGGCATTTCTTAAAACTTTTGGGTAACTCTAGCATAGTCCATTGCTTGGAAATGTATCTACAGCCCCCCCCCCCCCAAAAAAACAACCTCAAAAGCAATGATGGAGAATTTCTGTAGGGTTGTAGGGTTGGGGTGGAGAGCAGGGAGCATTCTCACTGCTTTGCCTTCTTGCAACCTGCAGCACTCCAAACCGCAGCTGCACTTTAAAGAGGTCATCCTCCTTCATGGCAGCCATTCTCTCAATACACCCACAGTATACTTTCAAAGGTCCACATGTGCTTACATCTTCCTCAAATTATCTATCCTTGATTTAGGAGAAAATGCATAGACAAATATGCATATTGAGAGAAACACTAAAAAGACTTGCATGTGTGTGCGTGAGACCCAGTGTGTAGGTAGTCTTGATGCCTGGCGGCTGTCTGGACAAGTCCCCACAATTTTCTTGCAAGATTTTTGGAAGTGGTGTGCCATGGCCTTCTTCCCAGATCTCCCCCCTCCTCTTTTCAGACTTCTAGCCCTATGGCTGTCTTGTGTTCAGCGGAACTCCCCACTCCTGGGCCATTGTGACAACGGCGAAGGTAATCAAGGCTCTGGCCAGAGGTGAAAGCCAGCATGTTTCCTGAGAATGCAATAGCACCAGACCTTTCTGATTGCTCGGCAGCAGTCATCTGTATTCTCCTCCGGAGCCCTGACTACTGAACGGTTCTAGTCTGTCTCTCCAACTTATCTCTCATATGCTCACAAATTGTCAATTACACCTGGTAACTTTTCCACAGCTGTAGGCATAATTAAAAAACCGAAGATGCACAATATGACTTAATGGCTTCCCTCTAATGTAGATTAAATTCGATTGATGGGAATGCTTGATATACTTAATTGTTTGTCTCATAAGCTGCCATAAAAGCTCAATAAAACGCTAACTATTGAAAGTGCATAATCATACTGGACGGGAAAAACTGGCAGT
Source organism: Candoia aspera (assembly GCF_035149785.1). NCBI lineage: Eukaryota > Metazoa > Chordata > Lepidosauria > Squamata > Candoiidae > Candoia > Candoia aspera. The sequence continues at coordinate 147,102,316 of NC_086153.1, forward strand.
GGAGGGAAGAAATTGTATTTACCATTTTAATTCTACTCAGATTCATTGCTGATGGGAGAACAGACCTGGAATAGATGATCTGTGCATGGTCTCTAATGCTTCCCTTTATCTTCACCTTATTAAAGAAACTCTGGAGCACACCTGCTAAGAAAGCACATTGCTTCTGCCTTGAATTCATTTCATCAAAAGCAACTGTGGACAGTGGGAAGGTCAGCATGTTGCTGCCAACAGCACTAGGAATAATAAATTCTTTGTGCCATATGGCAGTGGAGTAATAAGCAAATGTATTCTCGCTTCTCCCAATTTGTGCTCCTTTGACTGATACTCATCACTCTGTCCATCTTCATGCTTAGCATGGGTACATCTAAGATGAATGAAGCATTTTTCATCAGATAAGTGTCACAAAAACAGCATTCTTACCATCATTATCTCATTCAATTCCTTCATTCCTGATCCTTTGAAAATGATGGCCCAGCGACTGAAGGCTCCTTCAAAAAACAGCCAGCAGTGGGAGGCATAACAGCTTAGAACACAGCAGTAAATCACCCTATTGACCCAGTTCTGACATCCACACCATCAGAAATCCACCATTCTTAGCAAGGTAATTCTCCCTGCAAGAAGACACAGTGCATGGTGACCTTGAAGAAGAAAAGATGCAAAAAGCATTGTGTATCTCTTTCATAGAAGGACCTCAGATCCAAGTCTTCATAAAGTGGTGGCCACTGTGGGATAGGCCCTCTAAAGAACATTTTCAAGTATAAGAATGAAATACTTGCTATGCACTTTATGATACTATTGAGCAGTTCATACTCTGTGGTTCTAAAATCAGCCAGCACTCTTTTATCACTTTATTTATATATTGGTGGACTCTTTTCTTCAATTGTGCCTTTTAAAGTGATCCATTAAAGTGGGCATGTCCTTTCTACTATATACATAAGTCTTCCAAAATTAGCATACAGGTTTTGACCGCTATCACTGCACCATAAAGATGAAACTGTTTTCATCTTTATGGTGCACAACGTTTTTCCCTGTTGTGGAAAAATGCCCACTTAAAATAGGAACCAAAGTGTTTGGAGATAGATGCAACAACATATTCTTTATTGGCATTCACAGCTACAGTGCTGTGGATCTGATAGCATGACTTTACTGTGGGCTGACATGGGACCTCTACATTCAGTTCTTCTAAGGAGACTCCAAGCTGGCCCTTTCTACTGATAGCACCTTCTAACATAAACAATGTATTTATTGTACTCATATATTGACTCTCTTTACACCACAGAAAAAGACAACAACCTGATTTTGTTAATCTGTCTCCTTCCCTTCCGAGGTCATCTAGCAACTCCAGTTTGCCTGCTCTGCCTACTACATACTTCAGCACCATGTATGTTAGGCAAATATTAGTAGTCCTTCCAACAGTGCTCCTATATTTACTCTCCATAGAAAACTTTGCATGGGTTATAAAAAGGAAAGGGTGCAACTGGTACACAAGATGCAGTTGTGCAAAGCCTCCCCTGACTACAGCTTCCACCCACACTTTGAACAAGAGCTGTTGGTCCAGGATTGCACATCAAGTCTGAACAGGGCCAGAACCAAAGATGGAAACACTCCAGTTGTTAGGGTACCATAGCTAAGGATACCATAGCTGATGATATCAAAGGCAGCTAAGAGTTCAAGGAGAGCCAGGATGGATGCACCACCACCATCTCAGTCTTCCCATGGGCCATTGACAAGTGTGACCAAACCCATGTCAGTATTATAGCCCCGTCTGAACCCCAACTGGAAAAGGTTCAGATAATCTGCTTCCTCCAGGGCCCTCTGGAGTTGGAGGCCATATGGCAATTTATCTAACTTGCAAAATAAAAAGCTGCTCTGTTAATCAAGATCCCCAGAAGAATCAATGGGAAGGCCTGTTACTTACCCAGCAGCAATGTATTTAATTAGTTATCTGAAATAGCCCCAAACAGTAACTTTCACATTTTATTCAGTATAGTTTACATCTCCCACATTTATGATCCTTACGCTGGATCTCATTAATAGTGTGAAATCTAACAGAGGTGTTGAATAATAATAAATGTTATTTAGACAGATAACAGCACTGTTTTTTAAAGACTAAAATAGGAGATGTTTTTATAGTTTTCAAATAAATAATTTAAGTATTCAGGACTCTAGGACTACCTGAGAATGCAGAGGTGGCACTACCTTCCATGGTCTGTTCAGCTATCGCAGTATGTGAGCTGCTCACCAGATGATCTAGGAAAAACTCTTTCTCAGCATCCCTGTTGTTCTACCTGCTGTGGCTTCAGCCAACCTCTGCTGTTGGGGTCAGTCTCTCTTTTCACTGATCAATCTGATCTGTTCTCATTTTGGGAGTTTTTGAGTATCAGTGCTTTTGAACTTTGGTGTTGGAGAAGACTCCTGAAAATACCATGGAGAGCCAAGAAAACAAACAAAGGATCATCAAACAAATCATCCCAGAGTTCTTACTCAAGGCACAAATGACCAGGCTTAAATTGTCCTACTTCAGACACATTACACAAAGACCTAGTTCTCTGGAAAAGTCTATAATATTAGGAAAGGTGGAAGGAAAGAGAAGAAGAGGATGACCAGTAGCAAAGTGGATGAACTCTAGCAGCAGTGGGTACACCGTTGTAAGAGTTGAGGATCAGGTTAGGGACAGATCATCACTGAGAAAAACTATCTGTGTGGTTGCTAAGAGTTGACAATGACAATACATCATCAACATCTTCTTCTTCATCATCATCTTACATCTCAACTTTTGCCCCTGGAAGTGGTTGCAATTTGTGAAATTGTCTAAAGGGGAAATTAGATGAAAGAGAAAACATCTAAGTTTGAAGACAGCTTTTGGAAGATGAACATATATTTATTAAAAGGCAGCCCTTTAAATTGGTTTATATGGAAGCATGAAGTCTTCCCTTAAATATTTACAACATGATAATGCTGTTTTTTGTACGATAATAACTTGCTCTCGGGGAGAGGGATTTCCTATCATTTTAATGTTTAGAATCTTTTCTTGCTACCAAATCTGAATCAATCCCTTTCACTCAAGCCTGAATTAGTTATTTCATTCTACTCCAATACTGATGAAGTTGCTGCTCTTTAGAGGAGCTTGATGAACTCATAAATCAAAGTTCAGTATATGCATTACATTCTACTTAGACAATCATTATTACAGTAATTCATTCTGCTAATTTCCTTGGAGAACAAGATCTTTTGATCCAAAGACATTAATAGATTTGTTGTGGTTTGTTCATTCTCCATCCCATCCCAGATTGACTATTCTTACCACTGACTAAATGTAAATTGATTGAATTTAAAAACCAGTCAGGTTTCTTTCTTCTGGCTTAGTATCTTTCTGGAGAATTTAAAGTATGATGGAGCAAGTGGTACTTTAAGAATCTTTTAAAACACCTTTTTGAATTATTTAACTTATAAGGAAGTCAGAATCAGATACAGTTTTCTTCAACTACTGTGTAAATTCTTTGTCCAAGTTAGAAAACCATAAGTCATTGTACAATTTCTAGATTTCTAGACTGCAGCTGTAGGAAAGAAGAGACCCAAGTTCAAGCTATCCCTGTCTATAGATTAATCTATAGTATTAAGTTTGTGAAATGCTATCAACAGAAGTAAAAGTGAAAGTGAAAGTGAAGTGAACAGGTACAACTCAGTACCTTGAAGGATTTACTGTAGGTATTTTATGTATTGAGGCAGACTTAGAAATTAGAGCTATAATTCAAATCCAGAAATAATACATGTCAGATTAGTGGAATGGTGAGGAAGACCATGAGAAAATGGCTTGTATGCCTAATCAATCTGCTATCCAAAGAACATTGTCCAAACTGATGGGCAGCTTCAAGGCCCTTAAATTGCATATGGTTCTTAATCTCTAAACATAAACAAAACTTCAAACAGAAGATGCTTTCAGAGCACGGAGTACCCTCTGTCAACCTTTCAGTGGGTGACAGTGGTCAGACTAAACTGGATGCAGGGAGCCATGTCTCCAGGTTAGGAAAATCTTGCTGGTGATGGAATGATTCTCTATCCATGTCATGCCAATTTCTGAAGTTATGAAATGTGAATTGATTAAGGATGGTGCTTGGTTTGGAAGCTGGTTTATTAAGCTTTTTGACTATGAGTATTCAGGGTGGGAAGAGTTGCTGGACTGTGCTCTTAACATTCATGGAAGGCTGTTTTTTTCATTTCCCCCTGAACGCCAAGCATGGAGGTTACATCTCATTATACATTTCCTGTTGTTTTATTCATTAAATCTAATTTGCCCTTTAATTTTAAGAGGGTCTACCTTCCCAATCACAGATTCAGAATGGTCATCAATTAGTGCTAATACTAATTCAGTTCTATTATTAATGTTAATTCTCCCACATTCAGTCTGTCAGCTGGAGTCCTATTAATCCCTGATTTGTACCAGCACTGCAACCATACTGAAAACCATTTTTCCATCAAAAAGTGGCTGCAACTTGCAGATTTATATGCACAACTGCCTACATAAACACAGTTTCATTAAGCCAAAAGAAGTTACAACTCTCAGCCAAATGGCTGAGTAAAAGTACTCATTTATTTTCAGGAAAGGAGATTACTTCCCTCAGCTTGCTTAAATGAATCCATTTGGCTTAGCAAATAAAGGTCACTTACATAGAGTATTATCCTCCTTGTATGTAACTAAAATATCTATGGTTTAGCCCAACATCCCCCAAGTTGGTGCTTTCTGAATGTGTTCGGGCTACCATTCATAGATTTCCCAAGACTGGTCCAATGTGTTTAGAGTACTCCAGTCTTGGGCTCACTAATTACACAATCAGAGCAGATCTTAATATGATTAATAAATTATAGTTGCCCATTTAATGTTGCTGAGAAATGTAACCACTAGTTTCTTTGCACTGATGTGCTTAAACAGTTTACAAAATCACCATAAATATAAGCTTGAAGAAGTGGTAGTTAATTATCATTAGAGCTGTGTAGAATCAGGTCATTCTCTTTCTTTACAACTATTTATTGTGGCACTATAGACAAGGAAAGTTATTTTGGCCTTCATTAATAGCAGCAGTGTTGGGAAATGAAAATTTGTCTTTTTTTCTAGTCCCATCACCAGCAGATTAGCAGAAGATTCATATTTATGCATAGAATTTGTATATTGTTCATATGTCCATGAACATCGAAGTCATGTTTACAGACATTGTCCAGTCAGCCTTCCAAATATAAAATAACACTTGAAAAGTAGCCATTTATCTTTTTTTTAAAAAATAAAATTAAATGGCAGAAATGGTCCGATTAATTTTGCATAAAAAGAGAGCATAAGTGAGCATGGTTGGGATGCTGTGCAATATATGATAAAAAGTGCATGCTTCAAGGTTAAAATAGTGTCCTTGCAGTCTGAAAGATAAGAAAATCCTGGAAGAAAGTTTCAGACTCTGATTATGAATTACATTCTTTCCCAGGAAGGACTATGGAAGGGTAACAAAAATTCTTCAGCCCATACGATATAGGCTGAAGCTAGCTAGCTAGCTAGCTAGATAGATAGATAGATAGCCCCCAGTGCCCAGGGATAAATAATAACCCAAAATACAAAAATAACAATAGAGCTCATCTACCCAACTGTCCCAAACACCAGAGAAACAGCCAGGCCTTCAATGCCTTGCTAACAGGATTGGGGCCATCCAAATCTCTGGAAAGATGCTGTTCCATTGGCCAGGCATTGCCACTGAGAAGGCACAACTCTGAAGTCCAAAAAGATGGCGTTGTTTGATAGAAGGGACCTGGAGCACACCCTCTGTGCTAGATCTAGTGGGATGAGCAGAAATAATGGGAGAAAGGCAGTCCCACAAATAGGTTCACAGTCTGTGAATGTTCCTGAATCCTCTGCAGTTTTGGAGTGGCAGATGGCAGCCATGGCAAGTACTTTTGCACAATTGCTGAGCCAGCTGGATGTTAAGATATAAGATATGATATAATTCACAGCTTGATTACATCTTGCCCTTACTGTTATGGTGCTCTATAGAGGTCTGCTCTTGAAAAGTTTCCAGAAATTACAACTGGTGCAAAATGCAGGAGTTGGCTACAATCAAGAGCAAGATACATATGATGTCTTTACTTAAAAAGCTTCACTGGTTACTACTTGTTTGATGGGCACAATTTAAGGGATCCATTGGGACCTTTAAGCTCTAAATGCTCTAGGGCTGATTGTCTAATGGACCATCTCTCTCATTACAAAACTGAACAGCTGTTAAGATCTGCAGGAGAGACGATTTTGAAAATGTCTCTGCTGTCAAAGTCACATCTTTTCAGGAAAAGGTCTCTTCCTACTTCAGTCTGAGGTGGCGCAGCATATAAGGGAGCTGGGTTTGCCCACACTGCATTTAGTAAATCCATAAAGACACCTCTTTTTAAATTGTTGATTTACTATCAATTTTAATGTTAGGTGTGGTTTATGTTTCCAACTTTCTATAGTCCATTTTTAAAATTAATTTTTGTGAGCTGCTTTGATTATTTGTGGGGTGTAAGAAAAATAAATAAATAAAAGATCCATAAGACTTACAGACATGTTCCTCATTTCTGCTCCATGTAGAGAGTGTTTTCTTGAAGCAAATGTGCAGGTTTTTCAAAGAGGAAATAGATGGTGAACCTTAACTGAGAGACACATTCTGCCAAACATGGTCCTTCCAGGAGATTCCTGTTCTTTCTGGCTGACAACTACCTCCTTCAGAGAGTGGAAGAAGGCACAAGATCTACTGTTGTCAACTTATACTAAATTTATTGCCACTACCCAAGGCAGATGTTGTGGGAGAAAATGGATGTGTGGGGAAAGAGACCTTTAGTTAAGCCCAGGAGTTCCGGAGGTCCAGGAGTGGAGGCTACTGGACTAGGAAACTCTGGGGGCTGTGGGACAGGCTATTTGATCGAGGTGGTGATGGGCCGGGGATGTTATGATGGGACCCGGAGGGCAGGCCATCTTTGGGGAAGATGTCCCCGGTGTTTATTACCGGTGGCATGTTCCAGCCCTCCATGGTCATACCCAGGCCCTGGACGGCAGATCCTCACGAGCCCTGGTCTTCGGCTTCTGTTCCTTAATGTCAGGTCAGTGAACAACAAGGCCCCCCTCATATGTGATTAAATCACAGAGGAGGGGGCAGACCTGGCATGTATCACTGAGACCTGGCTGGGCTCAGAAGGGAAAGTAGCCCTCTCTGAGATGTGCCCAGCCAGGTTTCAAGTGTGGCACAAGCTGAGACACCAGGGCAGGGGAGGTGGGGTGGCAATTGTCATCAGAGAATCTTTAGTGGCCTTCAGGGGCCCTGCTCCGCAAGTGGCCGGTTGTGAGACCCTGTTTTTCAAGCTGGGATCCTGAGAACAGTTGGGGGTGTTGCTACTGTACCGGCCTCCCTGCTGTGTAGCAACCTCCCTGCCTGAGCTGCTGGAGGCCATCTCGGGGTTGGCAGTAGAGTTCCCCAGGCTTATGGTTCTGGGGGACTTCAATCTGCCATCCCTGGGACGTGCCTCAGAGATGGCTCGGGAGTTCATGGCTACCATGGCAGCCATGGGCCTGTCCCAGATTATTCAGGACTTGACTTGAGGGTCACACCCTGGACTTGGTTTTCTTGTCAGAGCAGTGGCTGTGTGATCTGAGGGGAGAGTTAGATCTGTCCCCATTGTCATGGTCAGACCATGGTGACCCTGAGATTCTATTGTGCTACCCCACTCTGCAGGGAGGCAGGACCCATTCGATTGGTCTGCCCCTGATGACTGATGGACCTGGCAGGGTTTCAGAGGGATCTGAGGGTTATTCCTGAGGACCTGCTGCATGGTCCAGCAGAGGTCCTAGCCATGGCCTGGAATAGGGCCGTGGCTGGGGCCTTGGACAGGATCGCGCCTGTGCGACCTCTCTTGCCTCGTTCAACCTGTCACTCCCCATGGTTTATGGAGGAGTTGAGGGTTTTGAAGAGGGTTAAGAGACATCTGGAGCATCACTGGAGGAAGATGAATACTGAATCTGACCGAACACAAGCTACAGCCGCTATTAAGGCCTACCTTGTGGCAGTAAGAGGGGCGAAACATTAGTATTTCTCCGCTCTTATTGCATCTGCAGAATGCTGCCTGATGGCCCTGTTCAAGATTGCTCGATCTCTTTTGGGTCAGGTAGATCCAGGGACCCACCTACAGGGCCGTTCAGAAGAGTTTTCACAGCATCTGCAGGATAAAATTGCTCAGATCTATTCTAAGTTGGACTCTAAGCATGAAGCAGAGTCTGGGGAGATGCCAGGGGAATGTACTTACCCCATTACCTGGGAACGGTTTGATCCTGTTGGGCCTGAGGAAGTGGACAGGATCCTCCGGACCGTGAATGCAACCACATGTTGCATTCCACATGCATTGACCCATGCCCTTCCTGGCTGATAAAATCAGCCCGGGAAGTGACTTGTGGTTGGGTTCAGGCGATGGTTAATGCATCCTTGAGGGAGGGGGTATTTCCAGCTGCCTTTAAGGAGGCACAGATATACCCCATCCTCAAGAAGCCATCCCTGGACCCTACTATACTGGGCAATTTTTGCCCTGTCTCCCACCTCCCCTTCTTGGGAACGGTGGTTGAGAAAGTGGTTCTGTTGCAGCTCCAGAGAATTCTGGAGGAAACGGATTATCTGGACCCCTTTCAGTCAGGTTTCAGGCCAGGATATGGGACAGAGACCACATTGGTTGCACTTATGAATGATCTCTGGTGGGAGCAGGATGGAGGGAGTGCATCCATCCTGGCTCTCTTGGATCTCTCAGTGGCTTTCGATACCATCAACCTTAGTATCCTTCTGGGACAGCTCAGGGGGTTGGGGGTGGGTTGTGTAGTTTTGCCCTGGTTCACCTCCTTCCTCCAGGGCCAGTCTCAATCAGTGGTGATCGGAGAGGAGAGATCTTCCCCTCGACCCCTCCATTGTGGGGTGCCGCAGGGTTCGGTACTCTCTCCTCTCCTATTTAACATCTACATGAAACCGCTGGGTGAGATCATGTGTCACCATGGAATGAGGTATCAATATGCAGACGATACTCAGTTATATATCTCCATCCCAGGTGAAGTAAGTGATGTGGTCTCCACCCTTTCCAAGTGTCTGGGGGCTTTGGGGGCCTGGATGGGGAGCAACAGGCTTCAACTGAACCCTGATAAGACAGAGTGGCTGTGGATTGATGGCCCCTTGGGTTCCAGAACTTGTCTTCTTTGGTTCTGGATGGGGTGGCACTTCCCCACACAGAATCAATGCGGAACCTGGGGGTCCTCCTGGACTTGCGACTCCTGCTCGAAGAGCAGGTGGCAGTCACGGCCAGGAGGGCCTTTGCACATCTTTGGGTGGTGCACCAGCTACGCCCATTCCTGGACCGAGATGCTCTCCAAACAGTCACTCATGCCCTTGTCATCTCCCATATAGACTACTGCAATGCGCTCTACATGGGGCTACCCCTGAAGTACTCTTCAGCTGGTCCAGAATGCGGTTGCGTGGACAGTTATCAGGGCTGTGAAATCAGCCCATGTGACACCACTGTTACACAAGCTGCATTGGGTACCAGTTTGCTTCCAGGTCCCATTCAAGGTGTTGGTTATTACCTTTAAAGCCCTACATGGCATGGGACCAGGGTACCTGAGGGACCGTCTCATCCCCATATCATCGACCCACCCCACCCGGTCAGGCAGGGAGGGCATGCTACGGACCCCATCAGCAAAGGAATTTTATCTAGTGGGGTCCAGGAGGCGAGTCTTCTCTGCAGTGGCACCCACCCTTTGGAACATCTTGCCCCCGGAGTTGAGATGGGTCTCCTCGCTCTCAGACTTCTGGAAGAAACTGAAGACCTGGTTCTGCTGCCTTGCTTGGGAGGGGGAGAGCGACAGCTCCACTGGTACCATAGCACCCCTTAGTGATTGTGTTTCATCTCCATGTGGATTTTATATTCATTTCTATTTATATTTTAATGGTAAATTAGGTGGATATGTTGTTAGTGTTATTTTATTGTAAACTGCCCAGAGTCCCCCATTGGGGGAGATGGGCAGTGACATAAATTTAATAAATAAATAAATAAATAAACAATAGAGAAAGCTAATTGCAAAAGCTACAGTAGCAGAAACATTGGGAGAAAGTGACCATGTAATGCTGGAAAATTATATAATAGAATTATAGAATCATGGGATGTAAGAATTGGAAGGTTCCATAGAAATGGTTTAGCCAAACGGCCTATGCAATGTAGGAATGAAGAGCAATGATAATTCCATGGCAATTAATGGGGAAAGGAGCTCTTTTCTTTGAAAAAGTGGTATTAAAAGCACAGTTGCGAACAACTCCAGTTACAAAACAAGGAAAACAATAAAAGAAGCCAACGTAGCTCAAGTCAAACATAAGAATACACTGCACATACAGGTAGCCCAGAGCTGTAGAGATGATGTCAGGAAAACTAAAACTTGGGATGAACTGAAGTTAGTGAAGAATGCTAAGAACAACAAAAGGGCTTCTTCGGATTTGTTCACATAAAAGGAAGTTAATGGAATCAGTAAATCAGCTTCTCAGCGCAGATAGCAAAAATATGACAAATAAGGAAGAAAAGGCAGAAACTTTGTCAGAGAATGGCTATCAGCCTGGAATGGGTTCAACTCTACAGGGCCAGCTCTAGAAGTCCTGAGGAACCTGTTAATGATCTGCCTAGACTGCTGTCTATCCTGGAGACTGATTGAATGATTAAAGAGCAAGATGAATGGGGAAAGTCAAATGTCCCTACCTTCAAAAAGGAGAAACAGAAGGATTCGGGAAACTTTAGTACAGCCTATCTCAACCTTTTGACCCTGGAGGAACCCTTGAAGTATTTTTTATGCCTCAGGGAACCCCTGCACATTCAGGCTCAAATATAGGCCGCAAGTCACAAAATTATTATATTCATTTGAAATATTTTTTAAAAATAAATTGTGATCTCCCAGGGAACCCTAGTGACTTCTTGTGGAACCCTGGTTGAGAAACCCTGCTTTAGTATTTTCAGTCTGACTTTGATAATCAGGAAGCTTGTAGATTACAAAGGGATCCACCTGTAAGCATCATGCAAACAATGCATGGATTTGTCCAGAACAAATTTTGTTGGATTAACATTATTTCATTTGGGGGGGGGGGGCACCTAACTTGTGGACATATATGGACTTCAGATTTCTTCACTTCAGCAAACCATTCAATAAAATACTGTGTGGCATTTTGACTACCAAGCTACAGTAGTTCAGAATGGATGGCATGGCTATTACCATGTTTATCTGAAAGGAAGATAAACCTGAATGTAAGACAATGCCCCCACACGCATACACAATGAAAGGAGACAGAAAATAATTACTATCACATAAAACATTTTGGTGCAAACTCTAGAATTGTCAACTTAAGTTTGCCAGCTACAAATGAAAGCTAAAGCTATCCTCAAGATTCCACCCCCTTCCAACAATGTATGTATATCACATACTTCCATGTGGGTGTGATATACACAGTGTACCAAATGTCAGGCCCCATAAACAATTTCTTATATAAATTGCATTAACTGTTTGAATTGGTTGCCATTTTCTTCTAAACACTTCCTTACTTCTTTGATGCATGACCTTTGGACATCACTAAGCACAGTAACATTTTCTCTGGAAAAGAAATTAATAAAACGTATTGTGACTGGCCTATGGGGTCTGACTTTTGGTATATCATGTATATCTATACTACATCGATATCATCAATATCAGAAGCTACACTTCTTTCTACGAAAAAGAAAGGGAAGGGCCAGGACAAAAAGCAAATTTAATTCTAACAATGAATTAAAATGAATTGTCTGTAAAATAAGAAAACCCATTTATCACCATCTGCATGTCCTAAGCTATCCTCACTTTACACCAGCTAAGCCAGCCAGAGAGAAGAAAAGCAAGAGGAAGGAGGTAGGATAACGTTAATGGGTAGCTGTACTGGGAAGAGAAGAGAGAGAAGCTTTCTTTAGACTTTGCATGCAATGATTAAATCTGTCAGATGAAATAGACCATTCTAAGCAAGGATTAATTTGCTGGTCAATCTTCAAAGGTATTTGTGTTTTGAAATAGCAAGGTCATCGGCCATTTGTACTCCATGCTATCTCGCTAGTTTTTAACTGTTTCTTCTGTTCTTATCATCTGAACCCCCCTCCCATCCGAAGGTAATTAGAGAGGGGGGATCTTGCCTGCCTGTCAGGTAAATACAGTAAATGGATTCACAGTTGGCTTGAAAGCCATACTCAACGACTGCTCGTAAGTGGTTCCCCATCAACCATGAAATGGGATGCCATTGAGTTCAGTCCTGAACCCACCATTCATCAACATTTTCATTAATGACTTGCATTAAGCAGTGGAGGGGATATTTATCAAATCTGCAGATAGTTGCAGAACTGGAATAGCTAACCGCCCAAAAGATAGATGTAAAATTCAGGATGATCTTGGTAGATTAAACAGTTGGATTCAAACCAAATTAAATCCAATTCACAGGTACTTGCTAGTGATAGCTGATTGGTTTTCATTAATATGTATGGAAAGGATCCCAAAATTGTAGCTGATGTCCAGCTGAACATGAGTCAGATGTACAATATGGCTATTAAAATGACTGTGGCAGTGGTAGGCTGCTTTAATATAATACAGATTCCAAGTCAGAGGATGTAATGGGTAAGCTATAGTTTCAAATATGTATTTCTCAAATCCTACTTTGAATACTCTACCTATTTTTGATGCTCCACTGTAAGAAAGATTCAGGGAATGACATTCAGAGGAGGATAAAAAGAACGATCAGGGCTCTGTAAACAGCACTGAGAGAATTGGCTATGTATGGCCTTGGGAAAAGGTAACTAAGAGAAGAACATAATAGTACCTCCCATGAATCTAAAGGGGTGTCACGGAGAAAAAGGTCAAGATTTGCTCTCTAATAACTCTGAGTGCAGGACACTGAATCTCAGTAATAAAGTACTGGAAGGCAGAGTCCAGTTGCAAAAAGCAATTTGATATTTTTGATATTGAACCAGTAACCCAGACTGAGAGAGCCAGTTTGGTGTAGTGGTGAAGGCATCAGGCTAGAAACTGGGAGTCCGTGAGTTCTAGTCCTGCCTTGGGCACAGAGCCAGCTGGGTGACCTTGGGCCAGTCACCCTCTCTCTCAGCCCTAGGAAGCAGGCCAGGGCAAACCACCTCTGAAAAACCTTGCCAAGAAAACTGCAAGAACTTGTCCAGGCAGTTGCCAGGAGCCAACACTGGCCTGAAGGTATCAAAAACAAAAACAACCCAGCTTGGGATGAACATTGGTATTTTCCAGCAGAGGCACTGAGCAGGGAATTGGGCTCAATGTCCCCTTCCAACTTTATAATTCTGTGAAAAATAAATAGACTTCCATGTTTGTTTTTTCAAAGGAGAAGATCACATCAAAGAATGATCATAAGTGGAATGCTTTATTATTGACAGTATAGTCATTGTTTCTGTGTGTGTCCTATTCTTTCATTGCATTGAGTCCTATGGTTGTGTAGTGAACTATGGGTGGCCATGAAGGGGGACAAGGGAGTGCAGATGAAGACCTGTGCATGATGAGGTCATCCACACAAATGCTGTGACTTACATATTTGCATCCTTGTTAGGACCCAAGCTTGGAATGGTGCCATTTGCACAATACCATCATTGCACCTGTCATAATTTTGGTGACATTGTGATGCCGCTGGTCCAAAATGTCCTTTCAGGATTGAAACTGAAGCGCTGCACAGCCTTATTCTATTTTCTCAAATAACGTGCAGCTTCCCTTGCCTCCCAGAACTCAGCGCTCCAGAGAAATTCATCATAAAGAAACTCCTGCTGTTGGTCTTTTTCACACTGGGAAGCATAGGGACACCGGGAGGCGGCAAAATAATGGGACATATATAAAAGAAAACAACCAAATCATATTTTTCTGCAAGCTTTCTCTCTTTTTTTAATAAAGAACTTTATTAATTTTCAAAACAGAGTTAAAATACAAAATATAGAATATGGAAAACATAGCATACAGAACTAAAGAAAAAAGAAAAAACTATACAAGTGCAGAAGAGGCAGAGAACAGAAACAGAAAGTGGCTTCCGGCCTCCTCCAATACAGATATGAATACATCTGCAGATGCAACAGTAATGAAAGCTCACAAATATGGCCAGCAGAGATGTGAAGCCCTGTGAGAAGGAGGTAGCCAAACAGAAGCCTTTCTCAAGAATGAGAAAATGATTTTGGGAAGTATATGGAAAGCCACGTTGCAAGCAGGGTTCACCTCTGTTAATGTTTACTCATCCCCTTGGCCTGTCTCTCACTGTGATTGGTTGGTCCATCCTCTCTGTTCTACTAATGTTGCTCAGGTACCTGGGATTAGCTGTCGTATCTCCTTTGGAGGATACGGATGACATCCCGTGCTGATATGATGTGTCTGGTTTCTCTGGGCAGACATGTTAGAACATTTAAAATGATTACACTGTGATTGCTCGACCACATCATGGTGACGCATATCAGGAAGCAGCTCATTAAAAATGGAGGAAACTGAAGCACTGTGGGATCATGAATGCAAAGTAACCCTTGGGGTTGGCCAGGGTGATGTAGCTTGAAATGAACAACTGGATGTTTATTCTACTCATTTTAGAGCAATCTGTTTAGCCTTGGATATTGATTCAATAGTACTACCTTGGAGATTAGAAGTATTGATTTAAGATATTGACTGGAAGTAACCCAAAAGAATGTAATTAGTTCCCCCCCCCCCCCTATTGGCCATGGCTCTGAATTTTTTGATTGCGTACTGTAATAAGATAATTTATTTTCTACCTCTACCTCTACCTCTAACTATCATCCATCATCTGTCTCTCATTGGGTTTTACCCCTTTTGGAATCAATGAAAAGTTCCTCTTATAAATTCATAACCAGTTAGAGAATGTATGGTAACCAGAGTTTTATAATCCATTTATCAGTGATACGGAGGGAAAGTTGAGCAGTGAGGAAGCCAGAAAAAGGTTCAGTTTATTGTCAGTTTTGGTCCATGTGCATCTATGTATTAAACAAGCTTAAAAGTTTACAGCTATATACACACATACACACACACACGCACACACAAACTACAAAGATACAGTGGAAATTTTCATTCCTTTTCAATATTATAACTCAAGGACATCCAATGAATTTGAATGACAGGAAATCTAGGGTGGGTTACTCTAAAATGCCAGGTGATCACACACTTCTGTTGAGCCTGAAAAGACAAAGACCTTTACCTTTAGGTGGTGGTTCCTGGATCCGGAATTGGGAAGTTTGCCACTTCTCAGTGGCAAGCTTCCCATGTCCAAGTGGACTCCATCAAAAGAAAAGGTACACAGGGGAATTTGCTGTCATTGCTGTCAAAGTGAACTTTGTGGCCAAAGGCATTTATTGTGGCATAATAACTATGAACTTTTCTAGGTCCTGTTGTTCAGACACTGCTAATCACACTTAGATGACTTAGGCTGGATGTTGCAGGTCAGGCAGAATGTGGTGGCCTGGTTGCTGAGGTAGCACCTCTCCATGAATATGCTATCCCCAAGGGCATCTGTGGGGGTGGGGATAAAAACATCAAGATTGCCAAGCTGCATGATCAAGCCCCTCCCCCTATTTACATGCATCTCATGCACACTAAAAAGGGGGCAGGGCTTTGATCACATGGACATGGCTGCCATCTCAGCTTTTTTTACCCTCCCCTGGCTACATCTCTGTTGAAGCAGCTGCAGTGACAACCAGTTACTACTGAGGCAGGTTCAAGGTTTCATTTTTGATATAAAGATCCCAAATAGGATATATGGACAATCATTAGGATCCCTTGAGGGACATCCTGCTGCATGTGATTAGAACCAGACGGCCATCTTGTGGTCCAACTGTTTCCTATGTGGTGACTCCTGAAATTTGTGCTTGGACTCACTGCTTCATCTTTTAGGTACTTCTTGAAGACCTTTCTTTTCACCCCAGCCAGATTTATGTTTCCATTTCTGTTTCCCTTCCCCCTCCTTTTGTGTGTGTGTGTGTGCATGTGTGTATATACACATACACACACATTCAGTTTATTGTTTTGATTGCATATTGCATTTTTTTGTAAATGGTTTCAAGATGTTTTTAATCAGGATCATCATTATCATCTTGAGCAGAGACAGTGTGGTGCAGTGGCTAAGGTGCTGGACTAGGAACAGGGAAACCCAGGTTCTAGTCCTTCCTTAAGCATGGAAGTTGGCTGGGTGGCTGTGGGCAATTCATTCCCTCTCAGCCCTACTCAGTGTCCGGCTCGGCAATAAGCCACCTGAAAAACAAAACCCCAGATCACATCATGCACTGATGGCTTTGCTATGTGAACTGAAGTGAGCACAGTGGAAAATGAGCAGATCCTGCAACCATGCAGGATATAGGTAGTCTCCCCCAGTGGAGGACTCTGGGCGGTTTACAATAAAATAACACTAAAAACATAGCCATCTAAATTACCATTAAGATATAAATAAAATAAATGAAATTATTATAAGTCCTTGGCTTATAATGGCAATTGGGACCAGAATTGCTATTGTTAAGTGGCATGGTTGTAAAGTGCAATGTCACATGATTGTATTGCTTAATGATGGCAGTCCCAGCAGTCCCAGTTGCTGTTGTTAAGTAAGGACCACATGGGTCATTAAGTGAGGACCTCAAGTGATTGTACTTTCCAACTTCCTGCTGGCTTCCCCATTGACTTTGCATGTTGGGAAGCTGGCAGGGAACATCGGAAATCACAATCATGTGACCATGGGGAAACTGCAATGGAACAATAACAATAGCTTTTATAAGGAGCGTGGGAGACACAGAGTCAATTTAGGGGCTTATCCTCATACAGCAGCATTTATAGTCTCTGACTGCCAGATCAGGTGAGAGAAGTTCTCGGCCCACAGGGCTAATTCAGTTCCTAACTCTGCAATCTGTAAATCAGAGTCATGTCCATCATTAGATTTGCAAGAAAACTAGAGAATAAAGAATATTCTTGAGTCCATATACAGGGTTAAACCTACCTATTAGATGTCCTTAATTCTGAGAGTGCCTTGGACTGCCAGAAGATCAAACCAGTCCATCCTCCAGGAAATAAAGCCAGACTGCTCACTTGAGGGAATGATATTAAAGGCAAAACTGAAATACTCTGGCCACATAATGAGAAGACAGGACACCCTGGAGAAGACGCTGATGCCAGGGAGAGTGGAGGGCAAAAGGAAGAGGGGCCGACCAAGGGCAAGGTGGATGGATGATATTCTAGAGGTGACGGACTCGTCCCTGGGGGAGCTGGGGGTGTTGACGACCGACAGGAAGCTCTGGCGTGGGCTGGTCCATGAAGTCACGAAGGGTCGGAAGTGACTAAATGAATAAACAACATTAGATGTCCTTAGTTCAAAGGTGAACTAATCATTTTACACAAGCAACTATACGCCACAATCTCCTATATCTGCAAAATGGGAAAAATAATACTGATAGTTTTATTGTAAGAACTGCTGGAAAAAAGTTTGCAATATGCCTAGATGTGTCCTGATTACCAGGAAACACACTGAGACAATGACTTGGTCTCTAATATTTATTAGTAGTACTTAACAAGAATCCTAACAAACTGAGGAAGCGTGGGAAAACCCAGCCATATAAACCCCAAAGGTTAAGGCGGTCCCAATCTGTGTCTCTTTGAATGGCTGAACAGTTCCTCAGTGCTACGCATGCGCTTGACAGTCTGGGTGGGAGCCCCCTGCTCGCCATCCTTACTCATGACAAGATGACTTTGAAGCATGATATAAACATTTTAACAATGTGTTAAAAAACACGTTGCTCCTGAAGGATTCTAGAAGCTGGGTAATATGTGGCAACAGACGTGGACCCATATGTGTAATTCCTGCATAAAATGGGAGTAACTGCTAATCAATATATCTCAAACAATGCTCACCTGTTTTAATGTCTTGTGGAAAACTCTTCTGTTTTCTCAGAATAGAAACAGGGTGGTGAGAGTATCAGACTTCGAGGAGTACATGAATTATTGCTTGCTAAAATCTCATGATGTCGTTTTTATTTGAGTACTCTCATCATCCTTGGGCAGAAGTTCGAAGTTCATTAAAGCGGTCTGCTTCAGGGAACAGAATGGTTAGCGAGCTTTTAAAGCATTTATTAATATTATCGATCACATTTGATCAACGGTATGGTTTAGTTTCCACATATTTCTTTCGAAGTGATTTTGCTTCTTAGTTTTAACACAGGGCTTACATGTTGGCCAACACAATAAAATAGTACCTGTTGCTTACAGCTGTTGAATGTTGACTTCTCACCTGAAATCTTGTATGATTTGACAAGAGAATGCCAAATCCTCATGAGATTTGAAATGATTGCATGATACGTTAAGTCAATTTTTATTACTCTTGTTTCAGGATCTGCGGATGCCACTAAGAGTGTTGCAGATGATCAAAGGATTATGAGGATAAACATAAGGAGTTGCAAGTTGTAAAAATAAATTTTAAAATGCAAATCTTTTGGCTGTAAATATTCACATTAAAACACCTTTTCACTCAAAACAGTGTATCTAAACAAATTCTCTCTCACTACGTGCATTTCAAATCATTTTGAGCTCTCTTTTTTTTAACTGAGATATCTGGGACCATTCAGTCAGGACAAATGCCATATTCAAATCTGCACAACAGTTCAGTTTGTGTTAGAATTCAGAAAATGGAATTCCTGAAGCACCTCTAACCAAAAACTGCCTTTAACAATACATGCTATATAAAATTCCAATTCCACTCAAGATGGGGGAGAAATCTGGAGTACAAAAAGGATGACATACTGAACGTTGTTGCCTTCCTTAACCTTGATATATTTCATTTATGCATTGCAGAGGCTGGCTAGATTTGTTTATATGAAACATTCCATCCATTTGTACTCAGTATTGTGTGTGAGGCAATTAAATCTGTTTATATGTAGACCACAACTCTCACAATCCTTTGTCATTAGCAGTGCTTGCTGAGTCTGGTTGGATGTGAAGATCTGAAGGTTGGAAAAACCTGTCATGGGTCGTTTAATGACATTGATTTGCAGTTGATGCAAATCCTCAGGGATAGTTGCTCAAGAACTGTGGGAAACTCTAATTATTGGGAGAGGATGGTACCTTTTCATGACACTAAATATTTACAGTATATATGTAACTCATAGGCAACGTTAATTGGATGAAAAAAATAATACCTGAGTTGTCCCTTTTATGTTTATCATATTTAGATATTGTTCAGACTGCTAGTTGTTAGAATTAGAAACGGAATTCATATTTCTAGCAATAAGTATGTTTACAGTTGCCATAAAGCACAAATGCACAAAATGCAAGAGAGGACAGAAATCTTACTTTTGCAACAATGTGCAGAAGTTGGAATTTCAACAGATATAGTTTGTCATGAAAATTCCACCTTCCGAAATCCCCATCATCTCCCCCTCAGGCCTCTTACAGTATGACTTCTTCCTCCCACCCAACAGCAAAGGCCTTAAAGCCAATGAGTAGGCATTACTTTCTCGTGGCCAATTCTGCATATTCCCAAGTTGAGGAAGATCTTTTGTTTAAAGTTTTGGAATCACTGTATAAGGTACAAATCATCATTTCACCTTTCTCTGTTCGGCAATCCATGCCAATAAGGTTCACATGTGGAATCATCTATATATTCTAGTACAGTCACATGAGGAATTCACCTACATGGCGCAGCCAGAGGATGGCAGTGTCCCCCAGGGTTCAAGGCCTTTGTCCTTCAAGAAAGATGCATGTCTAATGTGGCACTTGGATACATGGAACGTGAGGCTTGGCCATGAGGGTCTCCAAACCTTTCTCCCACTACCCTACTGCATGTTTTAAAATTTAACATTTAAAATCAGGAAGGGAGGAGGGAGGGGAGGGAAGGAGGAGTAATTACTTTCTAAAGGTTGGTTTCAGTCATCTGCTCACATAAACACACACCTCAATACAAATTTATCTGCTGAGATGTCAGCCAATTAAATAAAATCTCATCCATACTGCAACTAGCTTAATTGACCCAAGTCTGCTGTCCAAATTGCTAACTTCAGCATTGCTATTAGTGACTGGGGCTCTCTGCTTATCTGGCTTCTAGCCAGCCTCAGAGGAAAGAAAAATAAATAATGCCTAAGCAAAGGCAAAAGAGAGATTTCCCCTCTTGTGAAAGCCCACCCCAAGGGGAAACCCACTCTCCTGATTGGCTCCACAGCATTTGATTGACCAGGAGCCTGTTTTCCCTACTCATTATCTGGATTCACAGGTCAACTCATTCTCCATTAACCCTTGCAGTCTTTGGATCTCTTGAAGTTAAATTTCTCCATATTTACTAGCATGTGTGTGAGCTCTTAGCCCCAAGTAGTATTTCAGCATCACACACACAGAGAGAGACAGAGAGAGCGAGAGAGAGAGACACAGAGACAGACAGAGACAGAGACAGAGACGGGATCTATGCAACTTTATCATTATCTTTGGTTGCTTTGAGGCTGGAGTGAAAATGTGCAACATGCTGTCCATGTATTCTATCAGCCATGTTATACCCTAACACCGTAGGGCTTGCTGCCTAATGAGGAATTACATTATATTGAAAGGTAGAATGTTTCTCTGCAGGATTCCACTGAGCCTCTGCACAGTGTTTGTTCTGGCCCTCTGCATTATTTCAAATTCCACATTAAAGAAAGATGCTTGAAAAGATTTTGGCATCAGTAGCATTATGGATCTGCTGTATCATTATTACTTTGAAGACATATGGGGTAGTTTCAAAAGGCCCTTGAGATTTTGCTTTTGAATGGCAATAGTCCTTCCTTTTCCCTTTTTTAAAATCAAAGTCTTGGGGAGAAAATGGTATGAAATTGGTCCCAGTCGGTGCTGGGAGGGTTTTTTAAACCCTGTCAGGAATCTGTCTCAAACTGGGGTTGTCGTGAGACTCATCTTTCCTGCCTTTAAATCATTAACTGGTTGTAAGATAAACCATGAATGCATGGCAGGTAAAAGATGTGGAAAATGACAGTGTGATCCAAAGAAGTGTCCATGGTTTGTCTCTTAAAAGGATACCTACTTAACAAGGACAAGTGGAACTTCTGAACCAGGAAGCATTGATCTGGTCTTCAGTGCTGAGTAAAATTGGCAAGCCTTTGCTCCAATTCTCAAGCTCAGTTCAGGACCTGTCAAGACATTGGAAATTGCTTGATGCCTGGAACATCAGAGAGAGATGAAGTTCTCTCAATATGGAACTGCCTTACACACATAAGAGTCACACCGTCTATTGGATGCCTAGCTTCCTTGGAATCCCACTGTGCAAAGTGTAGCTCAGTTCATCTTTCCTCCTTGGATCTCTTGCCACAAGGTGGGAGGTCAGGAGGGGAACCTCGAGGAGCATGATGTAACAAGGCCTGTGATCAAGCGTAGTCTAACTTGCTATTAGCGGACCATAAATTCCACAGGTTACAATGACATACTTAGCAATGGCAAGAGGTTTTCTTTTAGGATCTTCGTCTGCCAAAAGAAGCTATATATAAAATTTTCTGTGCATCCAAGAAATGAGCTAAAAAGAAGTGTTACTAGCTCATTACAAAACTCTCAGTAAAATGTACAATAAAATGAAAAATGAGCCTGGGATTCTGACTTTTCAAGAGCAAAGCCTACATAGGGGATTTTCTGGAAGTTGATCCTCCAGCAGAGCTAATGGCAACTGATTGAACCACAATAGTGTGAAGGCCCTATGCAACATATGATGTATAGGTTGCTCAATACATAATGCCACTTTAAAATAAAATGTGCTCTGACCCAGTTGTACTCTAAATGAGAACTCAACTGTATTCAGTTTTTAATGTTATGTTGTGAATCCTTTGCCTGAGAACTACTATAGTCTGTTCTTGTCCCAGGGACATCAGCATCTGAGATGAAAATCACAATTGCTGTAATTTGTTTTAACAATATTTAATTTTAATTATGTTTGTATGAAGATGAAATCAAGTCAGTGTTAGTTTTTGTCTTGGCCACACATTAGAACTCATTTTAATGCAGCCTCTTGGCAAGGCACTTAAATGCCAAATGGGTGTCATGAGTTCTGATAGTGAACAGGAGGGGGGCCCTATCCAGGGGGGAAAATGCATGCGTAGATTAGAAGCTTTGAATCTTCCTTTGAAGAAACTCGGAGCAGGCCTGCCTTAGATTTCTGGGTTTTATCTGTGAGGGTTTTCCCTCGGCCTTTCAGTTTAGCAGGATTTTCTGTCTAGTCGAGTAGAACGATAAATGCCAGAGACCTGACTAACCGTCTCAGCATGGTTCTTCGATCCAAGATAGGACAATGGGCCCTCAGCTAAGGGAATATTGAGCAACTGGCTCTAAGATAGGACCACCATATCTGGGCAGCCAAAATTTGGACAGCCACTAGATGGCAGGCAAATAGGTCAGAAAAGGTTTATGCTTCCATCTAGTGGCCAGCTGAATTTTTGCAGCACAGATATACCAGAGTACAGTAGAGCAACTCTACAGCTGCAGGCAGCATACTTTCTCAGTTCTTCCTCGCAGTGCTCCAGATTGAGCGTGGGAAGTTCTGCAGGCAGAAAAGCTGCTCGGCTGCAGAGATATTGCCCCTCTCCTTCTTTCACAGAAATCTCATGGAGCAAATTACTGCCATAAATGTTCTGGCCAAATTCATTCATCTTTAACTAAACCTGTGCAATTTAATATGCATTAGATCAATACCAAATCAAATAGTCCCCTGCCCTCTCTTTTTCTCTCCCTGCACCCCCACCACTAGATATTTCCATTATTTATCATTGTATATACAATGTTTCAAGGCAAGTTTTGTATAATTCAGTTGCACCAGGTTTTTTTTCTTCTGCTGAGTTTGCTTTAACTCTCCTGTTTCATGCAGCATTCTTTTCTTATCATTTCACATCATTCTTCCCATGACCTTCACTTCTAGTCTTCTGCAGCAAAGAGGATGCATTTTTATAAAAATATGAATGGGAACTGTAGGTGTTAGTGTTTTACAGGTGCTGCCTTCTTACAGAAAAAAAACAAAGCTTTGGAGAACACTGGCTACTTTTGAAGCACTTTTGAAAGCCATTAAGACATTCAACATACCTTAAATTCAATGAAAGAACGCTTGTATTTTAAATTTCATTTCAGTGTTTTTTAAAAAAAAGATATAACAGGAGAGATGCAAATGTGAGATGCTTTTACTTATAAATCTGCTGTTATACATGCAAGATGGAAGTAGAAGTACCATATCTGGGCTGCAAGAATCTAGATGACCAGTAGAAAGCAGCAGAGAGATGCAGATTACCCTTTTTGTTGCTATTTAGAAATTTAAAAGGAATGATTGGCGATCCAATGTACTGTATTGGTTAAGGTACTGAACCAGGACAAGTCAGTTCAAACCACCCTCAAACATGTAACCCACAGAATGATTCCAGGCCAGTTACCATCTCTCAGCTCTACCTATGGATGTCCATATAAAGAGATGGCCTTACTGCTTTGGCCAACTCTTTATCAGAGGAGGAATCATTTGAGCTTGTTTGGAGGTTCTAGCAAGGGACCAGAGCTATCCTATCTTCACAGACTGAAGATTGGTGCACTCCTCCTGTCTGGGATGGTCATCCTCTTCCACTGAGCATGCAGCTTCAGGAGGGATGCACATGGAGTGGTGAGGGAGGAAGGGGAGACCCACCTAGCCAGCCAGATCAGCCAAATCAACCCTAGGGATCAATGGGGTGACAGATGTTGCAGCCAGGTCACCCTCATATCCTGCGGTTCTTTGATGATGAGCACACTGAATCTTTGGACCCTTTTCCCTCCTGAGGATTCAGATCAGAACTGAGCAACATATAGCTATCAAGTTCCCAGTTGTAGCCCTCTCTGTCCATGATTCCTAAAAAACTGACAGCATTTCCCCTGCTATCTTGAGGTGGGAAATACATAAATGCTCTGAAATAAGTGTATTCATGGTAGAGACAAACCAAAGGACCTCCTGGATTTTGGAGAGGATTCAAATCTTCCCAGACTCTAAAACAACTCCTCAGTCTCCAGATCTATGAAAGCACTCTTCATACTGCTGGAAGGAACAAAGAACAGGCAATGAGAACGTGCTCCCTGGGAGGCAGGAAGGGCTCCGCTGATTGGATCTTAACCCCCAATGTCAGAGACCAGTTAAGAAGCAGGGTCATGCCAAGAGCCTGAATCCTGAATCCTTTGTCTGGATTCCTCCACCCTCACTTATACTTTGAGGATATAGTTGCCTGACCCCCTTGGATTCTTAGTAGTTCAGCACTTCTGAGGGATACCAGGTTATTCAACAAACCATGGCTGAAGCAAACCATGGCTTAGGACAATGTAGGAACCCATCCATTGAATTATGAGAATAAAGAGAAGCTGAAAATGGAGTTCTTTACCTATTGTTTTGACTTGAGCACCTTGGCAAAGAAGCAATTTTAACTCACATTAACTCACTTTGAGTCCTGAGAGGGAATATGGGATATGGGTTTAATAAATAAGAAAAAAAAGAAGACAGATACAGATAGTCAGACTACAAAAGGGGAAAGGAACAACTCCATTTTACCCATTACAAATATAATACATTGGTTCATGAAGCTATGCTAAGACATAGCTGAGTTGATTATAGAAAACAATTTAGTTGTCTGCAAGTTGCCAAACACAATAAAAGACAAGCGGTCATAGAGTGGAACAGAGCATCCTGACTTCTTCAGTTTTAGGCTTTGGGAGGCACCTTTAAAGGAGTGCTTAGCATGAATTTGCATGTGAATGCATTGAAAGCAAGGTAACGTATCACCTCCAGAAAAGAGGTTGACAAATCATAAGAAGAAATGAGGTTTCTAGGGAATTCATTTCAAGACTTCCATAGATTAGGATGTTCTTCTTAAAAGCATAGGGTTTTAAATTAACGTTGAATGTTATTCAATATATGCAGTGATTGATTGATTGATTGATTGATTGATTGATTAAGTACCTTCAAGATGATATTGACCCTTAGCAACCATATAGATAGACTTTCTTCCAGATGATCTGTCCTCATTCTGGTCTTTAAGGCTTCTCAGTGGTTCATTTGTTGCTGTTGTAATCAGATCCATCCACCTTGCTGCTGGTCATCCTCTTCTTTCCTTTCATCTTTCCTAGCATTATGGACTTCTCCAGGGAGCTAGGTCTTTGTGTAATATATCCAAATATGATAGTTTGAGCCTGGTCATATGTGCTCAAGTGAAAACTCTGGATTGATTTGTTCTATGATCCATTTGTTTGATTTCTGGGCCATCCATGATATTCTCAAGAGTCTTCTCCAACATCAATGTTCAAGAGTGTCGATATCCTTTTATCTTGATTCTTCGAAGTCCAATTTTTGCACCAATTGAGTGTCACAGGGAAAACCATTGCCTGAACAATTCTGATCTTTGTAGGTATAAATACATCCTGGCATATCAATATTTTTTCCAAGACCTCCACTGCTACTCTAGCAAGTGTTAGCCGGCAACATCTTATTTATTTATTTGTTTATTTATTTGTTTATTTTATCATTCGAATTTCTATCAAAAAGGGGGACTCTGGGCAGTTTCTTGACTGTTGGTTCCTTTACTGTTGACAGTTGACCCTGAAAGGAAGAAGTTCTCCACCACAGCAATATCTTCACTGTCAATTCTAAGGCTGGCTGCTGTACCCGTTGTTATTAGTTTGGATCCTTCATATTTAATCTGGGTCCTATTTTTTCACTATGTTCCATACCTTTCATTACTAGAGCTTGCAGATTGTTTGCATTCCCAGCGATTAGAGTAGTATTATCAGCATCACACAGGCTATCGATATTTCTTCCCCCAAATTTAAAACCATGTTTTTCTGCTTCCTCAGTAATATATCCAGTATCTACAGTATGTTGAATAAATAAGAGAATAAGCAGCCTTGTCTTGCTGCCTTGCCAGCCTGGAGGCAGTCTGTTTCTCCATGTTCCATCCAGATTACGGCCTTCTGTCCTGTGTGTGGGCTTTGCATGAGGACAATGGGATGTTCTGATACTTCCATTTTCCTAAGGACGTTCCACAGCTTGGTGTGGCTGACATAAATGGAGGCCTTTCAGTAGTCACACTGATTTCTCTTTGCTATTTTTTTGGCTTTCTTAATCATCCAGCGTGCATCAGTAATAGTGTCTCTTGTATCTCAACTTTTATAAAACCGGCTTGAACAGCTGGCATTTTCATCTGGTTGTAGGATTCTAATTTGTGTTGGTCCCATTTACTTTTCAAAATATGGTTCCCCAAACAGGTCACTCAAAGGCCAAGTGGAGCTCTTGGCCTGAGAATGGGTGTTCACTCATTTCTTAAATCAACACATCTAGAACAAAGGGCACTCCATTTACTTGCCTAGCTTCTCATTACCTGCCTCAGCTTTGGGATTACGGAGTTGCAGGTCTCTACCTTTCCTTCCAACAGTCCTAAGGTTATCCAAACAAAAACCTCAGGACTGTGTTACTGAACCAATTATATGCAGCCTCCAAATTAATTAACTTCAGCAGAACAGCGTATGACTCCTGAACCAGTGAATTCAAAAATATGAAGTGATTACAGGGATATTATTTCTGTTTGAGCAATGTTCTAAGATAGCTCTGGACCCATAACCACAAATTACTTATTCATTACCTTCTCCAGGCTCTCTCTATGAGCCACCATGTCATCAGGCTCTGTGGAAGCTATGCTCACTACTCTGTAAGCAGTTACTCTTTTTGTTCATAAGTCAGATGGGCCATTAGGAAGAAGTTTGAGATAGTCTGTATAGTGCATTCAACTGTATTGTTCAATAAAAACAAAACCCTGAAGCTAAATTCTTGGCTGATGAGTGAATTCATCTCCCTCATTTTCTTGGAAAAGCTGGCTGGTGCATGCTGAGAGAATTCAAAAGCTTTCCAGTTTTAACTGTAGTTTTCAAATGAGCAGACATCAATATCTGATTAGGTTTGAAGTCATACCAATTCCCCACCTGTTTATCTACCAGCATTCCACCTAACCTCAGGGTAAACTAACTCTTAGCACTTTAGAAATTCAAAGTTAAAATTACAACCTTAAGAAAAGCCTAATTTGTAGCACATCAGTTACATCTTCAACTCATGGCATACTGTAAGGATCCTCCTGCTCCTCCTCCTGCTCCTCCTCCTCTGTCTTAATAGAAGACATGCAGTTATTTTCTTCTCTTGTTAACAAAGCTATTCTTTTGCTTGTGACCCATTTTTCATTAATGCATTAATTCTCTAGTGTAGCTCATCTTGCTATTTGGGAACAGTTACTTGCAAAGAAAGGAGCACAGAGTTGTTGCCTGTAAGCACAATTTGTTTTCAGCAAAAGTGTATCATTGACTTACAGCAAAGTCTGATATCTGCTTATGATCATATCAGAATATAATTGTACTATGCCATCAGCAGTACATCTAGAAGGCAGAAAACTACAGTTCTAGCTTTAGGACAGCCTCTACTAAAGCAATTCAAAATTCATCTATCCTCATGGTCTACTAGGCATATCCATACTTCACCTTTATGCTACTTCTGTCCTGTGCTTATGCTAATTCAACTCTAAGCTGGTTCAAGAAAATCCTGTCGATACTGAGATACTTTGGCAACAGCTTCCAAGGTATTCAGTCTTGATAACAGGCTATCACATCCTCCACTGAGCAGCTTCCCTGCTGCCATGCCCTTCCACTGTCGTCTTCCAAGAAAATAACTGCCAATTGTTTTCCTTCCTGTAGACATATACTGTATATTTGTATGTGTTAAGTTAAATGTATATATACAAAGTTAAAGCATCAAGATGCAATATATGCTGACTCTTCTGTGAATAGCTTATCCTCCTGTACAGGATAAGCACCTTGGTAAGTTTCTGTAGGGATGTGAAAACCTGGATCTGGAAGAGGGTATTTGTTGGTGTTAAGTTTGGGCCTGCCCCTGGTAGGTGGCAGCATTATGGTTGATACCATGTTCTTTTTATTTATTTATTTATATATATATATATATATATATATATATATATATATATTTAATTAATTCAATTTAGGTGCCACCCAACTGCAAACCAACTCTGGGCAGCATATATTAATATATAATATAATTTATATAGTAAACATCTTGGTTTATGATGTATGTCTCTCAGAGCCTGCTGAAATGGATCACCATAGAAATGTTAGCAAAAAATAATAAAATAAATAAAATAAAATATGAAGGCACAACCACCTTCAAAATAAAACTTTGTCTCTTGCCACACTGATGAACTCTAATCTTCTAGACCAATCTTTAATGCAGTGCTGAAACAGCATAGTGGGTATGAACTTTGCCTTGTATATAGAAAGTTGCTAGTTTCAAAACCAGCAGAAACTCTTTTTAAATATATATATATATATATATATACATATAGATATACATACACACACACACACACACACACATATACATATACATACACACACACACAGACATATACATACACACACACATATACATACATAGATAAATACATACATACATACATACATATACTGTATATCATTTTTCTCTTCCTGGGTTAGCTACTTTTTTCCCTTGAGCTTAAAAAAACAATCTTCTAGGGGGCTTACCATTTCATTGTTATGTTTAACCCCAAATTTGCTTTAAAAATTAAAAAGCCCTGTGGAAAGATTAGTTAGTTCAAGTCAATAAAAATCGTTTTTGTTTTTTTTAAGGTTCTGGTGGATTTTGAACTAACAACCTTCTATAGATTAGGCAAAGGTCATAGCTGCTGTGCCAAGTAAGTGTTACTGTTAAAAAGAAGCTTTTAGAATATATTAGAGATAAAGGCAGTTACTGACTGAATTGCAGGAATGTTCCTTTCTCTGTTAAGTAGACAATGAACTGCTGAATTTAGCCTATAAGGACTCAAAGTAATGTACAACAAAACTGCAACAGGAAAACGCATGCAAAAATTGCTTTCCTGGTGAGTAGAGAGCGAATAAAGGGTGATACAATCCTTTTCTTCCCTTAAATAATGATTGATGGCCTGGTCTGGCAATGGGGGGATATAAGCTGTGAGAGATCACAAATGAGTAGCTTGTAACTGTAGTCCTCTGGGATTATGAGCAGAAAGAAATGCATCTTGCATTAGCACTGCAACCTGCAAATCTGCTTTCCTGTGGTCCCTTTGGACTTACTGTATAAGTCTGTGGGATCACAGAATTAAATGCACGTATCTCAGAACTGTAAGTAGAGATGTGCAAATTAGCCCATATTCAGTTTACATCAGTTTGCAAACCCATTTTATTAATTTTTCACATAGATTCACTTCCTTTTGTTAATTTTTCACATAGTTCTCTGGGGGAGATGGGCGGTGACATGAATTTAATAAATAAATAAATAAATGTTAAACAAGCATACAAAATTTTCCTTGTATGCATCTGACCCTTACATGTACATTGTTGTATGCGATTTTCCCAATTATATGTTTTTGTATATCCCTTTCTGAGCTGAAAGTTTTATCACTAAACCAGGAGAAATGCAAAAACCCAAACCTTAAATGTGTCCCAGCTCAGTATTTATTTGGGAAAAGCATAGGAGGACGGTTTGCTTTCAAATGTAGACAGGACTGATTTCTTCAGCATCTCTAGTTGTACAATACCTTTTTACATGGCTCTTGTTGGACAGAGTACGTGTGATAGAAAAAAAAAATAGAAGGGAAATTATGAAAAATAAATCTGTGTCTCCGTGCCTGTTATAAAACAATACAACTGCCATGTCACACGTTTCCTATCACCTTCTTGTAGTATGCTATACATATTGCAAATCAACAAGCAGGAGCACAATTATGCTAAGCAGGATCTTATCCAGCACCACATGCTCACTTCTAACTGAAAAGAGAAGTCTGGATTGTAACCTGATCCTTGGCTTCAAGTCAGTGTATCACATTGCATTCCTAAGCAACATGGAGATGGACTCTCAGAGCCCTTTGCTAGCAGTGTAAGCCTATTAAATATTATAATTATTTGGCTTTCTGCTCTGTTGTGTTTTAATCTTCTCACATTCCTTTTTCTCCTTTTTCCTGCTGCACAGAAGTAGCCATTATAAACTCCAGACAATATAAATGGATTGTCTCCTTCATGATATTGTTAGAGAACATGACCAGGTAATTTTGAGAAGGTATTGACAGACAAAAGAAAAACTGGGCACTTTTAATAGACTCACTTTAATGGTGGTTGCAAAAGTGTTTTTCCTTAACCTGTGCTGTACAGGTCACCCAGGGAACCATAAAAGCACTTTCTTTGAATATGTGGCATAACATTCCATTCTTTTCTTTTACCATCTTTTGGTTGCAGTCAAATTATAGTTGATTTCATATGAATGAGAGAAACATATAGATCAAGATTCAGTTTTGCATTCAGAAGAACTGAATTAAATAAATACTCCAGACTACTTTCTGTGATTAGCAGAAACAATTCTTCTCTGATATTATGAAACACAGGAAAATATCATGCCAGGATAAAGTTAGACTAAGTCCTTTATTATTAGCTAGGTTAGAATGCCATATGTATAACATTCTCTCTCTCTCTGAGGAATTTAAGCAAACAGACCTTCTCCCAATCAAAATATGAAGGCGCACAGTCAAGGAAGAACCTTTCCCATTACTTCTGCTCTTAGTATGAACTGAACTTTTATTCCAAGTGGACCCACAGCCAAACATCTAGAGATCTCTAAATAAGACTGTCAGAAATTTTATGTATGACCTTTGAAAGGGAGAAAGTCCACAGGCAAAGCGTAGAGTTAATAAGGGACAATAATAATGCTGTCCCTTAATTCATTCTTCATGTCATATCTCCAGTCCTAAACCGAGTGAATCAGTACTCCTGATGCAGACCAATTAGGACTATGAAAGAGTCTGTATTGGGCTAGAGGTCCAAAGCACGACAAAGATTGGAGTAACTTAGTGATTTACAAGTGGCTGTTTAAATACATTTGTCCCCACTCCCACCAAGAGCCTCTGGTGCCCGGTTTCTTTCCCCATCTCTCACTTCTCCGTGCGATCCACTGACAGTGCGATCCTGTGCTTTTGTCTGTCCAGGGTGCTGAATTAATGTGTCTGAGCGCTGGTGAGTCCACAAAGTTTGGTCTGCCAAGTTCTGCACGTCTGCCCCTTCCTGCTGTTGATTTCCATCAATGGGCTGGTGGGTGCTTCTCCTTTGGTGCCGCGCTGGGGTGGCCTGACGGTGGGTGACTTATGGCAGGATGACACCCTGGGGGGGCAGCATCCTGACACTTCAGGTTTGACAACAATGCAGAAAGGTGTTCTTCTGAGAAGGTGCTTTCCATAGCTCTCAAGTGGTGGATTCTCCTGCTTCTTTATCTCTCCCATCAGGCCCAGTGCACCTGTGAGGGAACCTCACCCACCCCTCCACCCCATAGTGTTACTATTATTTATGTCACTTGGGCTAGTTGTGGAAACTGACAGAACTCTTACCAATTTCATGCAGTTTAAAAAGATGAAAGATCCCCTGTTCCATTGGTCTTCTGTAAACCTGTGTCTCTGTTTTCTGAAAAAATCCAATTGCTTGCCGGTCCTCTCCAACCAGCTATTACTTGCCTGGACTGTTGGTGGCATACTGGTTGCACATGTAGATAGGAACCGATGAACTGGTGTTTCAGCATGCTGGGTATCAGAGACAGAGAAGAAACCTACATCCTGCTTGGGAACAGCCCCACAAAGCACACTGGGGTTCAAGCCTTACATGGGCATGTTCCTCCTCTGGGACACAGACATCCCCAAATGGCCATGGGACAGTGTCCTGTCATGAGAGGGGAGGGGGCTTGCTGGTGGTTCCATTTAGTGAGTGATAGGGGCATAGACATTGTCCAGACTGAATGAAAAGACCACAGAGAAACCACTCAGCTGGGCTTGTCCTGGCACAAATCCAAAAACACCACTTTTTAAGTGGAGCAGGACAGTCCAATAACTGGCTGCCTGCAACCTGGGTAGGGCAAGCTTAGCATCATCCATTTATGCCTTCTCAATGAACCTGCTGAAGTATATCCTGCCTAAAGGTAGCAGACGGTGTAGAAGAACCCCATGACTTCAGTGAGGAGCTTTCTCCAGAGGCAGGGAAGTATAGAGACCACTTTGGAAACTATGGCAGATACATCTGGGACCTTTGGAAGATTCTGGGGCAACCCTATGCCTCTTCTCAAAAAAAAAAAAGTGTTTTTTTTTCCCTATTGCTTTTTTCTTCCCCACAGAAATCAGTGGGGCAATTAATAATGTTGGAATTCTATTGTGATTAACTATATGCTGGGAATGGAAAGGTACATCTCCATTTCTAATGCAGAGTGTATAAGCCCCACTTTATGTGTCTTCCCCTAAAAAAGGCCATGCACACATTTTTTTTAAAAAATCCTGCAGTCTTCCCCTCTTTGGTGTGGTTTTCTGCCCAGCAGGAGAATCATGTCTCCTTTAACTTGTGATACATATGAATTTTCCAGTCTCTTTGGATTCACCTCCTTATTCATCTTACATCTTAAGTGGAAAGGTTCATAAACCACATAAAGAAGTTTGTTGCTCTCAAATCAGCTTTTCCCAAAGAGTGTTCCACAGAACTTTCAAGCATGTTTAAGAGTGCCACATAGTTGCTCCAGGGCATGTATCCATGATCGTCTTCTTTTTTTTTTACTGTCAATCAGTTTATTATGTTTCAGATTTTCCTTGGGCACTGTAGATAAAAATGAGCTCTTAAGGAATAAATACATATGTATGATATTAAAAATTGATGCCCAAATACTGTGCAGACTATTAAAAATGCACAAGGGGAGGGAGGAATCAGCATTACCAGCACTCAAAGACAAATGGGTCATAGGAGTTGACAGTCTCAATAATTTCCATACTAGGCTGGTACTGTATAGATTTTATACTTCTCCCCAGCTCAGATTGCAAAAGGTGCAATATGTGCCTTAATCCCAAGCCCCAAGGTTTTTTCCCCACCTGTCCACTTGCAGTATTTAAACTTCGACATGTTTAAAATGCTAAAGGATCCCTGAGCTTAACATGAGGCCTATTAGTCTTTGCATTAACTCAGTGTCTGCCTAGTTTCAATAGAGCTTTTGGTTTTGTTTTTAATTAGCAAGGAGTTTTATATATAATTACAATATTTTTCTCTTCTCATCACACTGAACTGCATGGAAAATTGTGGAATCTTTCCATTTCCAGGCTGGATGTTCAAAGCTCAACCAATTCTCTTTTTTCACTTCCCTTAACATTCAGATTTCTTTTCCCCTTTCCCCCTCTCTGTGCACCAAGCTTATTCACATTTCCAATACAATGGGAGCATATGCAGTGATTCAGCTCTAGCCATATCTAGATGGATTAAAATATCTAACATTATTTGCTCAATCTTCAATTTGCCTTTATCTACTCAAACACAGACAAGTCTTCGGGCTAAAAAAGAGAGAGAGAGGGAGGGAGGGAGGGAGGGAGAAGAGATATACTGTACATTCCAAGTTCTGGCATGCAAAATCCAAGGGGGGTGGGGAACATACTGCCTTTTTCATTTCTCTTCTAATGATTCCAACAAAATCAAATATAACCCAGCCCAGGATCTTACAAGCTGATTTAAATAAGTTTAAAGCAGGCCTGGGATAGATGGTAATTATTATTATTCTTAACTCCAGTAGGCATTGCATATCTTCTATGTGTTCCATTTTTAGTTTAACCAAAGACTTAAAAATAGGTATTCTGTTATGAATATCTATTTTTAAGGATTCTGGTATGTTACTTAGGTTTGATGCTGCTCTGAGGTGACAGGTAGGTTCTTGGCATTTCCCTAAACTTTAGTACTTTACAACGCTGACTGTGTGAGCAAAGCAGTTTTAATTCCTCCCCATGCCTGTACCTTGGGGATTCTATTTTACATTTGAAATCAGAAGAAGGTCAGCATTCAGAGCAATGGGTTGGTGAATCAAAACAAATATTTCCATAGAAGATTTTGCTTCCAGGGGTCTATAAGGCTATGGTTGAAGCAGGGTTTTTGTTTTTGTTTTTGTTTTTGCAGCTCTGGAACAGGACTTCAGCAGTGGGTTGGAGATAATAGGTAGAGAGAAAGAAATGACTCAAAAAGGAACAATTGCTGAAGGTTCTGGTGCTTCTTTTAAAGGCAGGCAAAGCCACTAAATATGCCTGTATATTGTAAAGGCCATCAAGGAATACAGTTAATATACTAATAACATCTAAAGTGCATGGCAATACTTTAAAAATATCTGTATTGACCTCTAAGGTTTCAGGCCAAGAACTGAGCATAGGTCATGTGTCTTCTGCTATGGAACCCTTTTCAGCATCCAACACAGATTTCTTAATTCTGATGCCTTCCTGATCTGTTGAAATTCAACACCCATGTCCCACACTGAGCATAACGATGGCTGCTTTGAGATTATGGGAAATGCAGTCTAATACCATTCAAGAGGGGGCACCAAATGATGGAATGGTGATCTAAAGATGGTTTTAATCTAATCAATTTACTTCTGGTTTCACATGGTTTGTGAACAAGTGTCTTTCTGCTGCTTTGGTTGGAAAAAAAAAAATGAGAGGCTTACAAAGGAAATACATCTTTTTCTGAGATGTTTTTCAACTTCCCTAGGTTACAGCTCTGGGATTCAGTTGAGGTCTCCCATTGCTCAGTCTCCAAGCCCAGACAAGACTGGCCAAGCTCTTCGATCTTCTGCAGATAGCCTCGGGGAAAATGTTCAGAAGCCATTGCAAAAACAAAGGGCGCAGAAGCATCCCTTGGGAAAGGAGATGGTATTAGGAGGAGACTCAGGCTGACTCCTCCCTGACTCACTGGGATATAAGAGGGAGGTGGAAAAGATCAGATCTGTAAGGTTCTATTACTGTACAATAGCCTACCTCAATAAAGCTTATTTCTAGTCTTCTTGTGGAGTCTGATATACACAACCTCAAAGGTTTGACACCTTCCAAGGTAACTTAAAACGATATAAAGCAATGAAATGCTGCTACCTATATAAGTTGTCTTCAGCAAAGGATCGTTACCTTGCCATGGTGCTGGAGCTTGAGCACCTCAGTGATGCCATGAGCTAAACCGTGAAGGGCCACCCAAGACGGGATGGTCATGACAGAGAGGTCAGACTAAACGAGATCCCTGGGGAAGGTAATGGCAACCCACCCCAGTATTCTTGCCATGAAAACTAAATGGATCAGTACAACCAGAGATATGTCGGTATACCATCGGAAGATGAGACTCCCAGGTCAGAAGATGGTCAAAATGCTACTGGGGAGGAACAGAGGATGAGTTCAACTATCCCAGATGTGATGACGCAGCTAGCTCAAAGCCGAAAGGATGGCTAGCGGCCGACGGTGCTGGTGGTGAACGGCGAATCCGATGTTCTAAGGATCAACACACCATTGGAACCTGGAATGTAAGATCTATGAGCCAGGGCAAATTGGATGTGGTTATTGGTGAGATGTCAAGATTCAAGATAGACATTTTGGGTGTCAGTGAACTGAAATGGACTGGAATGGGCCACTTCACATCAAATGACCACCAGATCTGCTACTGTGGACAAGAGGACCACAGAGGAAATGGAGTAGCCTTCATAATTAATAGTAAAGTGGCTAAAGCAGTGCTCGGATACAATCCAAAAAATGACAGAATGATCTCAATTCGAATTCAGGGCAAGCCATCTAACATCACAGTGATCCAAATATACGCCCCAACCACAGATGCTGAAGAAGCTGAAGTAGGGCAGTTCTATGAGGATCTGCAGCACCTACTGGACAACACACCTAAAAGAGATGTTATTTTCATCACAGGAGACTGGAATGCTAAGGTGGGGAGTCAAATGATACCTGGAATTACAGGTAAGCATGGCCTGGGAGAACAAAACGAAGCAGGACATAGGCTGATAGAATTTTGCCAAGACAACTCACTCTGCATAACAAACACTCTCTTCCAAGAACCTAAGAGACGGCTTTATACATGGACTTCCCCAGATGGACAACACCGAAATCAGATTGACTACATCCTTTGCAGCCAAAGGTGGCGGACATCTATACAGTCGGTAAAAACAAGACCTGGAGCTGACTGTAGTTCAGATCATGAGCTTCTTCTTGCACAATTTAGGATCAGACTAAAGAGATTAGGGAAGACCCACAGATCAGCTAGATATGAGCTCACTAATATTCCTAAGGAATATGCAGTGGAGGTGAAGAATAGATTTAAGGGACTGGACTTAGTAGATAGGGTCCCGGAAGAACTCTGGACAGAAGTTCGCAACATTGTTCAGGAGGCAGCAACAAAATACATCCCAAAGAGCGAGAAAACCAAGAAGGCAAAATGGCTGTCTGCTGAGACACTAGAAGTAGCCCAAGAAAGAAGGAAAGCAAAAGGCAACAGTGACAGGGGGAGATATGCCCAATTAAATGCAAAATTCCAGAGGTTAGCCAGAAGAGATAAAGAATTATTTTTAAACAAACAATGCACGGAAGTGGAAGAAGACAATAGAATAGGAAGGACAAGAGACTTCTTCCAGAAAATTAGTAACATCTGAGGTAAATTCCAGGCCAAAATGGGTATGATCAAAAACAAAGATGGCAAGGACCTAACAGAAGAAGAAGAGATCAAGAAAAGGTGGCAAGGATATACGAAAGACCTGTATAGGAAGGATAACAATATCGGGGATAGCTTTGATGGTGTGGTCAGTGAGCTAGAGCCAGACACCCAAGAGTGAGGTTGAATGGGCCTTAAGAAGCATTGCTAATAACAAGGCAGCAGGAGACGATGGCATCCCAGCTGAACTGTTCAAAATCTTGCAAGATGATGCTGTCAAGGTAATGCATGCTATATGCCAGCAAATTTGGAAAACACAAGAATGGCCATCAGATTGGAACAAATCAACTTATACCCCATACCAAAAAAGGGAAACACTAAAGAATGTTCAGACTATCGAACAGTGGCACTCATTTCACATGCCAGTAAGGTAATGCTCAAGATCCTGCAAGGTAGACTTCAGCAATTCATGGAGCGAGAATTGCCAGATGCATAAGCTGGGTTTAGAAAAGGCAGAAGAACTAGGGACCAAATTGCCCATATCCGCTGGATAATGGAAAAAGCCAGGGAGTTTCAGAAAAACATCTATTTCTGTTTTATTGACTATTCTAAAGCCTTTGACTGTGTGGACCATAACAAATTATGGCAAGTTCTTAGCGGTATGGGGATACCAAGTCATCTTGTCTGCCTCCTGAGTAATCTGTATAACGACCAAGTAGCAACGGTAAGAACAGACCACGGAAAAACGGGCTGGTTTAAGATTGGGAAAGGAGTACGGCAGGGCTGTATACTCTCACCCTACCTGTTCAACTTGTATGCAGTACACATCATGCAACATGCTGGGCTTGAGGAATCCAAGGCTGGGGTTAAAATCGCTGGAAGAAACATTAACAATCTCAGATATGCAGATGATACCACTTTGATGGCTGAAAGCGAAGAGGAACTGAGGAGCCTTATTGTCATGAGTAAGGATGGCGAGCAGGGGGCTCCCATCCAGACTGTTAAGCGCATGTGTAGCACTGAGGAATTGGGCAGCCATTCAAAGAGACACAGATCGGGACCGCCTTAACCTTTGGGGTTTATATGTTCTTGTTTTTCCCACGCTTCTTCAGTTTGTTAGGATTCCTGTTATGTACAAGCAATAAAGCATTAGAGACCAGTTCCTTGTCTCAGCGTGTTTTCTGGCTGTTAGGACACTTATGATGAAAGTGAAAGAAGAAAGTGCAAAAGCTGGCTTGCAGCTAAACCTCAAAAAAACCAAGATTATGGCAACCAGCTTGATTGATAACTGGCAAATAGAGGGAGAAAATGTAGAAGCAGTGAAAGACTTTGTATTTCTAGGTGCAAAGATTACTGCAGATGCTGACTGCAGTCAGGAAATCAGAAGATGCTTAATCCTTGGGAGAAGAGCAATGACAAATCTCGATAAAATAGTTAAGAGCAGAGACATCACACTGACAACAAAGGCCCGCATAGTTAAAGCAATGGTGTTCCCCATAGTAACATATGGCTGCGAGAGCTGGACCATAAGGAAGGTTGAGAGAAGGAAGATTGATGCTTTTGAACTGTGGTGTTGGAGGAAAATTGTGAGAGTGCCTTGGACTGCCAGAAGATCAAACCAGTCCATCCTCCAGGAAATAAAGCCAGACTGCTCACTTGAGGGAATGATATTAAAGGCAAAACTGAAATACCTTGGCCACATAATGAGAAGACAGGACACCCTGGAGAAGAAGATAATGCTAGGGAGAGTGGAAGAGGGGTCGACCAAGGGCAAGGTGGATGGACATTCTAGAGGTGATGGACTCGTCCCTGGGGGAGCTGGGGGTGTTGACAACCGACAGGAAGCTCTGGCGTGGGCTGGTCCATGAAGTCACGAAGAGTTGGAAGCGACTGAATGAATAAACAACAACGTAAAAGGTGTACTGAATCAGTTATTTTCACTCTCTTTGGTGGTTTAGATCTACAATCCCGGAATCAGTTTTCTGGAAGTTAGCTCCACTGAACTCAATAAAACTTTCCTTTCAGTAGTACTCTTCTGGCAAGTCATTAAGAGATGATCCACACACTTAACCGATATTTGTTTGTTTGTTTGCTTGGGGTTATACACAGACCATCTGACTTGCTTCAGGATAGATCCTCAGCTCAGAAAGTAGCATGATCTGCCTTGTGTTGCCCTGAAGGGTAGCTCTTTGTGACTTGTTGGATTTATGGAGTATAAATCAGAAAAATGGAGCCCCTGCTTCGGAGTATGTAGCATGAGAAATACACACAGACACACACATACACACTGATACATTTTTTATCAGAATAAGGTATCAAGAAATCCATAGCAGTATAATTGAAGGAAGCATGCCAAATTTCATAGAAATCACTACAGAGGTTTTTAAGCTATGTGTCTTTAAAATCTGTTTTTACAGGGCCTGTAATGTTGTTATTACAAGACAGAAGATAATGCAATTTGCATAGAAACTGAAGCCTATGGAGAGGAATATCTATGGCAAATTTCAGGCAGATAGGTTGGAGACATTTTGCGCAAAGGGAAGAACTGGTGGCAAGGAATAATGATGTACTTCATTAATAGACTGGAGCTGACTGTCAGGTTAGGGTGCACAGAAGGTATAATAGATTAACTCACTCATCTGTTCCTTAAAAGGAAATACAGTACTTAAACTAGTCAGGCAAACGACAGCCACCAAACCACTTCTTATAACTTCTGAGTGTGGGAGGTAGGAAACAGTGATTAAGTTCTCTCTCACATTCTTTCCATCACCACCCTAAAGACACCGTGATTGGACTAGCCAGTGGTGGTCTGATAGCAAAAGGCCATTCTGATGTGAAGGCAGTTGTTGGATGCGATAGCCTCTTTTTTCCCCTCCCTTTCCTTCCCAATGAGGCATTTAAAGCTGTCGGAAGCACTCAGATTTTAAACAACCTTTTCACTCCATTTGTCACTCATGGACGGTCTCTGCCATTCCATCCAGCACACTGAGTTCTGAAACAACCTATCAGAGGTGGAACTGCATCAGGGTTGTTGAACTGGGGATAAGTCTGCTTAAAGGCAGACATTTCATCTTCAGCAAGTTAAAAATACCCATACATAGCCATATTCCACAATAGATTTAGAGGCTGTACCAATGCATTTTTTAAAGCAAAACTTAACTCTTGGTGACTATATGGACAAATCCATGTTGTTGTCTAGGCAGCATTTTCAGAAGTGATTTACCATTAAGTTTTTGCTAAAGCAGGACTAGAACTGTAGTTTCCCTGCTCCTAATCCAGCACCTTAACAAAATGTATAGTCAAACATTTTATTTAAGTCATTTCTCTCTCTCTCTCTCTCTCTCTCTCATTATCTCTCTATCTATCATCTCTCTATCTATTTATCATCTGTCTGTCTGTCTGTCTGCCTATCATCTATCAACACATTATGTGAAGGCCTAGCTCTCTGGAGAAGTCTACAATGCTGGGAAAGGTGGAAGGAAAGAGAAGAGGACAATAAGCGTTATTGAAAGACTTGAAGGGCTAGACTGGGGCAGACAGTCCTAGAGAAAATCCTTCTATGTGGTTGCTAAGGGTTGGCACCAACTTAATGTCTCTTTCTCTCTGTATGTATGACAGAGTTGTTGTACGCAAGATGGGTGGCAGAGAAATTTGACAAATAAATAAATAAATAAGCACATGTATGCAGACACACACACACTACCCTTCCTAAATGTATTTATTCCAGGAAGGTTCATACAACATAACTTTGCAAAGTTGAGCCTAAAATGTAACAGTTCATATGCTACCTTCTGTGTATCAACTCATAGTAGCTGTGAGTCTGGGGATAATAGACAAGTCAGCTGCATCTTGTTCTTAGCCAGAATTGCAATGAGAGGTTAGTGTCCATTGACTCTCTGACTCCTGATATGTCTTGGGCTTTCTAAGATGTGTGTGCTTGCATTTGTTGCCATGGGAGGTTTTAAGCCAGTGCAGGAAAGCCACTCTCTGTACCACACTTTATTACATTAAATGTATGAATAATCACCCATATAAATTTGAAAACAAACAAAACAAAAACCTAAGCTAATTCTGCAGAACCCTGGGATAAACCCAGGCATAGGGCCTCATGCATTCCAAACCCAACTTTGTTTATGTTGTCACTAAATTAGCTTTTGACAACTTTTAATTAATGCAGCTATGGCTCAACAAGACTGTCCAAATGTCCCTAGGCCTTTTTCAAGCTCTCATGATTTCATACTCCAGCATTAAAGTAAGCATCCCTATATGATCCCCCTGCCCCACAAGGTCACTTCAAATTAAGAACCTTGGAATCTTAGCATTTCACAGGGATTAATCAAGTTAATTGGTATCAGATTAGATGTGTTTCTGATGTCAACACACTTTAATTTTATTAGCTGATTTCCTAAATATACAGCAATTTGCAATAGGAAGGGTTAAAGCCATATCTTCTGCCGGGGAGAGGTTCAGATCTTCCTCATTACTATGCAGCAACCAGATGACCTCTGTCTTAAGGCTAAGAACCTGGTTTACTGTCTGATTGGGTTTTATATAAAACTATATTATTCTACATAAGCCATAAATTGTAACGCTATGGTAAATTATCATTCAATTAGACTTAACTTTACATATGAAATAACCCAATATAAGAAACAGTGGAGATCCAGAAAGGTAGATGTACAGGTTAATGTACATGTTCCTTTTATAAACTTAGTTGGACATTTCATTACAGAATCAATAGACTATTACTGATGTATTTGATAATTATTTTTATTCTAGCTAATTTACTCTAGGCAGATACACCTCCTCAGGTTAAGCACTGATTTTGTCCCTGAGCTAACTAAATGTGAATCTCCTCTGAATATTGAACATTATCACTGAATGTCAAGATCACCTTACATCCGTAGGATATATGTGGCTTTCCCCAATCTGGTATCTTCCAGATGTGTTGAACCTAGAACTTAAAGAATTCCCCTCAGTCTAAATGGGTGTCTCAGGTATGGGGATACACTTAAAAAACATTCATGCACAAAGGGACTATATCAGAAGCTGGAAGAAGCATCTGAGAATCTTCATATCTGCAGGTTCTCTCAGAGATAATGTTCCAGTGCCAGTATCCACCCAGGAAGCCCACTGAGACAGCTCTGACCTTTGTTGGAGGTGCAGTGTGTCTATCTAGTGCTAGATATAGTTGTTCCACTGCATGCTTTCCTGGTTGCCTGAGGACTCAGGTTTCCTGACTTCCAATTTGATGGGTCTCTAAGGCTTCATGAGACTCAGTGCTATGATCCTGGTTTTGACCCATCCTTGAAATCAGAGCAAGAGTGTCCCCGTAATAACATTGAGCAAAAGGGGAAATTTTGGAAGTAGAAATTGTGAAGTATGTTGCAAGTATTGAATAAATAAATACATGGCATGCCTTCAGTGGACTGAATGCTCAGATTCTTAGTCATTAAAGAGATACTTGGTGTAGGGCTTGCTGACTCTTCTAACAGTACAATTTTGTAGTCCAGGAATGTTGCTGCTGTTAAAGCAGAGCCACAACTGGGGGGGGGGGGGAGTGGGGCATGTGCCCCTGATGCCGTGCTGGGGGGGCACCAACATGAGCTCGGGGGGGGGGCACCAAAATGGGCACAGAATCCATGTTTGCCCTGGGTGACACAAACCCTAGTTGTGGCCCTGTGTTAAAGATTTGAAGTATGTGTTTCAGATATTATTCCCAGGAAAATATTTATTCAGATCATTTCACAACATTTCAGGTAGAAACTGAATATGTTTGGCCTGGTCAGAAGATCCAAAGGCCTTGTTTGTTTGTTTGTTTTGGACCATTTGCAGAACTCAGATGAAGAAGCATAAAATGGAGACCCCTAGAACCAGTTTCATATTTTATGACATTGGTGAGCAGAATACAAGATTTAACAATTATTTTTTTTGAGGGGGGTACTGTACTCCTTTTGATATGTATTTGATCTTCTGAACACATGCAACAAAGAGGATTAGTTGGGTACAACTGTACTGAACAAGTTTTCCTCACAACACCGTTATCTAAATCCATCCATTTACCTTCACTGAATTTGCATTCATGACATCAGGCTTCAGGGCATTTGAGAGATACATATATTCTTTTCTTCAATAACTAAATGCTTCCTTGAATCCAGCATTTCAAAGCTGAAAAGAATGAAGGTTCCCACTGACACAAGTAAGCACTGGTTGACTTTGTGAGGTGTGACCAAATCTTGAATCCCAGTCCAAATCATGCTGATTTGGAACCAAAATAAAAAATTAAAATCCAAACCAAATGTTAATGAATCATGTTAATTTTTGTTCCTATACTGCTAGAATTTGCAAAATATATATTGACACTGAACTTTCTTTGCTAATTAAACCCATTTCTCTGTGTGTGTGTGTGTATGTGTAATAAATAAATTAGTTCAGGGGCTTGTTTATAACTTTTATTTAAGATTCCTATGCAGCAGTGGGTTTGTTTGTTTGTTTGTTTTTGGCTGACATATCCTATTTTTCTTCTCCTTAAATCTCTCTAGCTCAGTGGTCAAGTCAAAGTAGAAGAAATGCCTTTCATGTACTTTCATAGGCCAGCTTCAGGCTTCTGCTGCCTTTGCTGATTAACACCAAGTTCAACTATGGTAACACTAATTTATGTTTTATGATTTATTACTTATCTGTTTTTGCTTTCATTTTCTCATTTCTGGTTATGTTGTGAAATCAATATTGATGAATTTCAGGATTTTAGCCTTTAGAACCTTGTTCTAGTTCATTTACCTCAATGAGGAGAAAGTGGGATCTTCTAAAAATGGTTTTGTGTTTAGTTCTCAACTTTGCCTTTGCTGTCAGGTCTAAACTGGCTACCCTTCTTGTTGACAAACAATCATTTGGCTTGGGGTAAAGCAAAAAAATGGGTTAAAAGGATTTGTGAAGTAATGTATCTAATCTCCTGATACATTATTGACTTGTGATTCCATTCATCACATTGTGTTTTGGGATGAAAAGCAAAGTCTGACATTACCGTTTATGCCCAGTAATTAGTTGGGGTACAACTGATACTAATAAGGTTAAATAGATGTAAGAAAGATGCAAATCTGCTCATCCAGAGTCTTTAAAGCACTTCTTGAAACTTTCTTCATATTCTCTCTCTTACAAATTAGGTGACTTCGTTAGATAGGTCTAGGAAGTGTCCTACTTGGGGAAAACAAAGAAAACATTTGAGAACTCATTCCTCAGACCCACCATTATCTTTGTGTTGTTGTTTTTTTCAAATCACCACAACATTTAATTTGGAGAGGGGTATGATTTTAATTCAAATAGCATTTTATTAGGAATCTTTCCCCTCTCCCTTGTATATTTTTTATTTGTGGTACTTTGATATCAGCTTTGAAGCTGATCCTCACAAGT
This sequence comes from Candoia aspera, assembly GCF_035149785.1. Taxonomy (NCBI): domain Eukaryota; kingdom Metazoa; phylum Chordata; class Lepidosauria; order Squamata; family Candoiidae; genus Candoia; species Candoia aspera. Next base: position 147,146,348 of record NC_086153.1, read on the forward strand.
GGTTCATGTCATATAAGCATAAAATATAAAATCACATCATTTGCTAAAAGAAAAAATGCAACCGTCATAAAAGACGGCAGTGGGAATCCATAGCCATAAAACAGCAATAAACAGAATAGCTATAAATAACCATGTTGAGCCAAATATACTGTCATTAGAACAAAGAGAAACAGTTCTGCAGCATAGTTTTTTGCCCTCTCCTAGCTTCACTTAGGGATGTGTTTTTTTGGGAGCAAATGAAAAATTGGACCAGATGGTGCCCGTGTGATACCATTTTCATGCATTCCAAAATGAACACCATGAGTAATAAATGGCTATGAAACCATTTGCAGTTTGTTACTCATATGCAAGCTTATTCTTTACTCATTCCTAGGGGTGGTTGGGAAATCGTCTCTTCCTCTACAACAGAGGAGCTGAGTTAGGAGCCCTTCCTGGAAGGTATTGTGTTGTTTCCTGAAAAAGCCCCAGGCATGGCCTCAGCCCTGTGCTTTGTGGAGGGAAATTATTTCTCCCAGAATGCCATACTTCACAATAATGAACATGATCGTCAGTAACAAAATGTAGGTGTTTGTAATGCATAAATGACAACATGAATATGATTCTCTTGTTTCTTTCTTTAGTACGTTGCTTATGAACTCTGTTTCACGGCAAGAGATGCCTACAGTCAAGAAGGAAAAAGACAAGACATGTTATGAAAATACCTGAATACCTGTGTGTATATATTTATGTACACAAGAGTGTCTATATATGTGTGGGTATGTCTGTGCATACATACTTTACAGCAGTGTTTCTCAACCTTGGCAACTTTAAGATCTGTAGACTTCAACTCAACAGGCTGGCTGGGGAATTCTGGGAGTTGAAGTCCACACATCTGAAAGTTGCCAAGGTTGTGAAAAACTGCTTTAGAGATAGACAGAAAGAATAATAAAATGCAAGAAGTGTTAGATATGAAAATGTGAAAATATGTGATAATGGGTAAAAAAGTCTTGCAGACTCTAGCATCAGAATTTAGATGCCTCAGATTTCATGCCTCCTGCTTACTACTGTGAGTCTGTGCAACCAAAATTATGTGCCACACAATGGCAATCTGTTGCAAGGAGGCAACAAAGTTAATTGGTTAAAGCAAAACCAAACCAAACCAAAATGTCTTGTGGCATCTTAGAGACAAAGACCCTTTGTGGGCTGCAGTACACATGAGATGCCTGGAAGCTTAGAATGAGCACAGGGGCTGGGCAATAGGTACCAAGGGACCTGAAACACCCCAGATGGTCCCCACCAAATCCACAAATGAGTTTTATCTTTATTTTTTAAAGTGCACATTTCACAGGAGAGCCATGTTTCGTGAGATTTGGGTGTTTCACAAAACTCTTGCAGGGCTTCCAGTAAGAATGGTGAACTCTTGCAAGATTTGGTAAGAAGTGGCATCACTTGTTTGCTTGTTTGCTTTAAGCATGGTGCCCGAAAACGTTGCTGATCCTTAGAAATGAAGCTTCGGTAAAGAAAATGTATTTTCTTAGCAGCATGATGTGAGTCAATTCACCTCCCTAGTCTGAACTCTAGGCTGCAACAGAGTAAACTTTATCAGATTTGTGAAGAGTGCTTTCTTCTGTTGCCAACTTTGCAAGCTGTTGGTGGCTAACCTGAATTTCCATGCTTAATTCAGCAATACAGTTGATGCTCCCTTTGATTACATTCTCCTTCACGCACACATGCCAGCTATAGTTTTGTTTAATCACAGATAGAGGCCGGATATTTTTTCCCTAATCTCTTCTAAATACTCACATCCGGCTGCACATGTCACACCACAATATGCCATGTTGACGTGCATGACATTTCCAACACAAGCATATATATTGTGTTTGTCACCAAGCTCTCTAAATTAGAAGCAAATTCTTCCCCAGTGTGATTTTACCCCTATTCAGAGTAGAGAATCTGTTACACATAATTATCCAGAGGCTGCATTATGCAAATGCCATTTTTTAAAGCCTGGTAGCCCCTGCTTATACTATGTCACTTGGGAAGGAGGCTAACATGCCCTAGAGAAGAGTTCAGAGAAACCTTATTGGATCAATGCTTGACTGATCCGGAGTTTTCACCCCTGTCTTTTTGAAAGCAACAACATAACTATGGCAATGATCCTGCTGTAAGAATTCAGATGAGGCAAGGGGTAAGCCAAGGTTTTCTTTCTGCTTTCTTTGATTTCTGTTCACTTTTTGGATAAGAAGATTGGACCTGCTTAGTCCAATAATATTCTAGGAATAGGAAACCACTAGAAAATCCTAGGTTGTAAATCAGACTTGGAAGTTTAAAAAAAATCCAAAAGAAAGTAATGGCCAACCAATTCTTTATAATTACCAAGAAAACTGCAGGCATGTTCATGAAGTCATCAGCAGCTACTCTCAAAGGAAACTTCACCAATAAGTTAATTTAATGTATGCAATTTAGGAGGGCCAGTTTGGCATAGTGGTTAAGGCACCAGGCTAGAAACCAGGAGACTGCAAATTCTAGTCCTGCCTGAGGCACAAAGCCAGCTGGGTGACCTTGGGCCAGTCACTCTCTCTCAGCCCAAGGAAGAAGAAGAAGGCAGGGGCAAACAACTGAAATCTTGCCAAGAAAACTGCAGGGACTAGTCCAGGCAGTTGCCAGGAGTCAACACTGACTTGAAGGCAGAATGAATGAATGAATAAATGAATGAGCAAACAAGCAAGCAACTAACTTAGAGGCTATCCAATTCCTGATGACTCTGAGTGGCTTACAATTATATTACTCTAAATACTCAGGAGTCCTGGATAATTATGTTTTCCAGAGCTCTTTTCACCTGGGATGCTGCTGTTAAACATTCCTGATATCGGGAGAAAGGAGAGAGAGCGAGGAAGTATATACTGCCAGTGTCTGTGGTTCTATATTTGGGATGAGTAATTCTGCACTGTATTCCTTTTTCTCCAGTCCAAAATCCACACACAAAAGGGTCTGAGGAAAAAGAGCATGTTGCTGAAAATCAAATTAAAAAAAAACAAAACTTTATTATGTCCAAAGGCCAGCAAACAACAACAAGCAGAGAAATGCAAGAAGACAGACATGTAATTAATATAGCAGGAACTTAGTCTTCAGGAAGCATCATCATCTACATTCTTGAACAGAAACAGTGTTATACAACTATCTGAAAGTTCCTGTCAGCTAATGGGAAGGCTACATTATGATCATCTGACTGCCTTGTCATCATTATTTAAAAAGGAGAGATTAGATTTTGGCCCCAAAGTGTAAAAATACATGTGTGATTGTTTTAATTTCTTCCATATCACAAGAACCAGTTATAGGAGCTTTGAGATACCTCTCCTACAGCAGTGGGCATGTCATGGACATTGCAACATACCCACGTAAATGCCTGCTGGAATTTGAACTACTGTAGATTAGTGTGTAAAGGTGCCATGACTCTCCCATCAAATGGGGGGGGGAGAGGGTCCTATAGAAACTGGATAACTGAGCTAAACTGAACTTCAGCTCTAAGTCCAGATGTTGTATGATCAATTCTTTAGCATGATTCCAATGTAATGTACATAAATGAGCTGAGATGAGGACCCAGGATGTTATGGAAAAGAGTTTACTTCCAACTGAATTGGAAATTGCCACTCAAAGTGAGCTGGGGCAGGTGGAGAAAGTAAGGAAGATGAGCTTGACAGAAATATTGACTAGGCAAAAGCGGCTGAAACATTTTTTAAGTCCAGAGCTGAGAGACAAGTGGCTCGAGCAGATGCCTCCCTAATTCACTGGAGTTTAAGAAAGGGGAGGAGGTACAGCACAATCAGATTTGCTAGATTCTGTCATTATAGCCAATCTCAATGAAAGCAGTTTTAGCCTTCCTGTGGAGTTGATTTCCTGGTCTGGTCTACCTGGTGGAGCTGACAGCAGCCCAGATAGAGTCCAGTTAAGTTTATACCAATAGTTAATTGGACTTTAATCTAAGGGCAGAACACCAAATGTAGCTCTGAGAAACCTAGATAATATGATCTCAAGTGGCTTGAAGTTACTATATAGGCCAAGAGCTGTAAAGAAGTTGTGCCAAAGCTTTTGCCTGAAGAATCTGATGGCAACAGACAGAAAATGATTTCCTTGCATACAGTGGAATTGCAGAATGGCTGAGGTACTCCATTGCACAAGGTTGTCAACACAAACAGCATACTGTATACAATCCGTTTGGCACTGGCTGTCGATAAAACCACAAGATATTGTAACATGTTATTTATTTATTTATATGTATTTATTTATATTTCAAATTTCTGTCACCGCCCATCTCCCCCAAATGGACATTGAACATTTAACTTGTTCAACTGAATGGACTGTGGGTCTTTTAGATAAGACCATTATCCTGGCATTTTGGTAACTGATCACCAAATGTTCTTGGCAATGTTAAGTGAAGGCATTAAGTGCCCTCTTTAGATCCACCCATTTTAGCAATAGAAAGCAGCAGCATCTGCATATAGCAGAATTGGGAGATTTTTTTTGCCAATTTAGGAGCATGAATCTCTGTCGCTTTTAAATGCTGGATCGAAGAATTAATATAGATGTTGAACAGAGTTGGAACTAGTATAGAGCCCTGAAGCTGTTGCAAGTTGTACGCAAACAGAAGCTGAGGACAGGAATGTCAAACAATTCTACCACAGGTTCCACTGAAAAGTGAGTTTAGATGTACCACTCCCAATAGATTCAGCAATAATACAGACACCAGCATTGCTCTGCTAGCATTCATTCATTCATTCATTCATTCATTCATTCATTCATTTATTTCCTATCCTGTCTTTGTTATTTTGATAAATAACTCAAGGCAGCAAACTTACCTAATACTCCTTCCTCTTCCTCTTATCCCCACAACAACAGCCCTGTGAGGTGAGTTGGGCTGAGAGAGAGTGACTGGCCCAAGGTTGCCCAACCGGCTTTCATGCCTAAGGCAGGACTAGAACTCTCAGTTAAAAGTTGCATAGAAACAATTGTAATTAGATTCTTTTAAAATGATGATATTGGAGAACTTTGCATTTAAAACCTTGAGTCAGGACTTTTACATGATAAAGAATTAAGGGAGGATGCTTTGCATTAAAAAAAGGTTTTGAGCCACCTACATCAAAAGTTACACATTTTAGAGGAATATGCATAGAAAATCTTTGTATATTATGAGACAAAATGCCTGTAAGTTTTCTATTGTGTATTTTAAAATATCTAGCCATGGTATTCCCTGTGGCACTTTACAGAAGTGAAAGTTGGACTCTGAAGAAGTAGGATACAAAGAGTATTGATGCTGTTGAAGTGTTGGAAAAGACTCCTGAGAATATCATGTGAGCCAAGAAAACAAATGGATCATTGAACATTGACCAGGCTCAAATTATTTTACTTCAGACACATTATGCAAAGACCTAGTTCTCTACAGAAGGCTCTAATACTGGGAAGGGTGGAAGGAAAGAAAAGAAGAGGATGACCAGCAGCAGGGTGGATGGACTCAGTTACAGTGGTGATTAATGCACTGTTGGAAAACCTGAAAGGCCAGGTTAGAGATAGATTGTTACGCCGAAAATCTCTCCATGTGGTTGCTAAGAGTTGGCAATGACTTGATAGCACCCCATCCATCCATCCGTCCGTCCATCCATCCATCCATCCATCCATCCATCCCAATGAAAATGGTCCAACTGCTCTGCTAACACAAACTAATGTATCTAGTTGCCTTGCTAATCTATTGCCCTACTGAGTAAGGCAGGTGAGATTTGTAGTGATTTGCACATCACTAATGAGGTATGGTTACAACAGATACTTGGTTATGTGAGCTAAAATCTAAATTTGGCTTACTTCGTATCAAACAGGGGAAGATTTTATGCTGCTCTCTTCCTATGTAATTTTTTTTCTCCATTTGGGTGGACAGTTAGGACATTTTTGCAATGATCCAGATATTTCAAATTCCTTACTATGGTGAGGAAATAAGGTGTTTTTTCAATAATATTAAGAAAACTATATTTAGCTCAATATGATATTTATGAGTGCTGTGAAAAAAGAAATAAAATTCTCTTTTTTCTGAGAATTCTGTCCCAGCTTGTTACAGTGGTTCATACATAGTGATGTGCTTTGTGGGCAAACACCATCTATCAGTGTCCTCCTGGGGACTAGAGTTTCCTGCACTGACTATGACAGAGAACTATTAATATTTTCAACATCCCCTGCCATTAAAACAGATGCACTCAGGAACAGAAGCTTTAGATTTGGATTCAGAACAGCAAAAGCATAAAATATTTGCAAGAATAGCCCATGAATTAGTCCTAACAGAGAGAAAATACTCAAAGACAAACAGCTTATCTAGCTAGCCTGGACAGATTATTACAACAGTTGATGACCATCAGTTGAACTTCTAAAGGATTTCTGCTCACAGGATGGGAATTATTTATTTGTATTTGCTTGGTTCATTCATACACCACTTTTTCCTATGGTGGTGATCTTGACAGTTCACTTTCACTCATCTCAGGTATTTATAAAATGCAAATGTTCATTATAATGGTTTTTTTGGGGGGGGGGACTCTATATGTGAGGAAGTCTTTTTTCCATGCAAACAATTGTATATGTAATACAGAGAGAGAGAGAGAGAACAATGAAGGCATGAATGCCACTGGAGAGAGCTCTCTTGTGGCATTCCATACCTTTGATCATGGTATTCTTTAGACTGCCTGTAAGGGTTGGAGAACAGAGACATTGTTCTGCGGGGTTCCACTCCTTTCTGTGTGGGTCATTCCAATCAGTGTTTTTGGAGGAGAAGAAGTTCAGCCCTTGGTCACTCTAAAGCGGGCTGCCCCACGATTCAGCTCTCTTGTCTAACTTGTTCAGTACTACATGAAACTGCTGAGGAAGGGTCATCCATTAGTATGGGGCAGGTATGATCAGTATGCTGATGATACCCAATTTTAGATCTCTACTGAGAAGGAGATGAGGTGGAAGCCTCAACATACTGCCTAGAGGCCATTGAGAATCTGGATGGAATGGAATAGACTTAGACTGGATCTTAGCAAAATAGAATTGCTGTTGATACAGAAATGTCCTGGTTCCATGGAGATTCTATTTACTGCTCTGGGTGGGGTTGCCCTCCCCCTGAAGGATCAGGTGCACTATCTGGAGGTTCTTCTGGATTCACAGCTCCAGAAGCAGATGGAAGTTTTGGCTAGGAAAGTCTTCAGCCAGTTTTTGCTGGTCCATCAGTTGTGTTCTTTCCTGGATCAGAAGGAACTGAGGTCAGTAATTAGATTGCTGTAATTCATCTTAGGTAGAACTGTCCTTGAAGATGATTCAGAAGCTGCAGCTGGCATGGAAGGCAGCTGCCCACTTGCTGATCAGAGCTAACTGGTTCAGCAGAATAACACCTATTTTGCAGGAGCTGCACTGGCTACTGGAAGGCTTCCAGGCCCAATTCAAAATGCTGGTGGTTACCTATAAAGCCCTTGCAGGTTGGATACTTATTACTTTGGGGTTTGTCTTCTCAAGTAGAATCTGCCTGTTCCATGTAGCCTATCCAGGTAAGGGTGCTGTGGGTACCAACGCCTTGAGAATTCAAAGGGACGGGGTCCAAAATATGACTTTCTCAGTGGCTACCCACTTGAGCAGCTTGTGCTGGAGGTCAGGTTAGTCCACATCCTTTATCTTTCTATTGGGGAATACAGTCCTATTTTTTAGAGCATTTGGAAATGAAGACTTTTAGCTGAAGGACAGCAAATGATGTCCTTTAATTTAATATTTGATGATAAGGTGTTTTAATATCACAAAGCTCTTTGAGCCTGGTGACGGAGTGGCATACAAATTAATGTAATAAAGGAAAATAAATACATTTTAGTTTAGTTTATTTATGGGAGCAAAGTTGTGCGTTTAATTGTTTGTTTGTTTAATACCACTGTACCCCACAAGGATTTTTGGCAATAGACAATAACAATCAAAACCAACAAACAGTAAATCAGCATAATACACCCAACATCAAACCCCAACCTCATCCCAACAACCAATGAAACCACAGCTTCAGCAGTATTATTAAATTAGTCCAAGAAGGTGTCTCATCATTAGATTACATTGCCAGCTGTCCCTTGTTGAACATGAGGCAGAAAGCAATCTGGCCATTATTTCCTATTCCATGGGGAAAATCATTGGAAGGGGATGGGGGTTCAATTTCCTTTTCAAAATATAGGAGGTAATGGGGAAGTCTGTGCTAGCTTTCTATAGTTTTCAAAAACTTGGCACACTTACAGCATCCTCTGAGCTCTGTGAATAGAGGCTTCATCCCTGGTGCTTCCAGGATCACTCATATGACCACATAAGGTGTTTGCCTTGTAATATACAATGGACTAAGTTAAGCGAATGTATCTCAGGGAAACAATTCGATTGTTTTGCAGAATCTTCTTAAAGATTAGTAAGTATTCTAACAGTGTTCTGGTTCTTAATTTGCTTTTAAGCCCCACTGAGGAAGCCAGTTATCCTGTCCTCTCACTTCCCCCCCAAGTGGTTGCTGTTTGTCAAGATTGCTTATTATGCCTCCCCATGAGATTTGCAAATATTAAGCCAGGAAGAGCTCACAGAGATGGCTTTTGAAGATAGTCATAGAAATCTTTGCAGGGTGAAATGTCTTCAACCTTGGCTCTTCAGAGCTATTGTGCTGAAGTGGCTATAATACTCTTCATGCTGAGTGACCTTATCTCTCTGGCATTTTTTGGTGAAAAAAGAAAGTGGTGTTTTAATGTCATATCATGAATATGATTTCTGCCACATGTTCTGCTGTTTCACACTGTCAAGATGCCACAAGCCTCTTTTCCATTCATGTTACAAGCATTTTTTTTTCAAAAATAAGTTTCTGCTTATCTATGTTCAAGCTAAATATTCTATCTGTACCATTCAAAGCATCTTTTAACACAAAAGGAAGTATCCACAAAAGAAGAGGAATAATTCAACAATGGAACCACAGATAGTGTGTGTCTCTCTAATTTAAGGTGAGATTTGGTAAGATACATTCATCGCTGTCATATTGACACCAATTCTTGGACTTGTCCAAAAACTGATTGCACTTCTGATCAGTTGCCAGCTTTAAGGGATGCTGAGAAGATACACCTGAAAGGGCTAGATCTTCTTCTCTTCAGTGAATAGCTTTAAATGAGATGAAGCTGTCAACGTCTATGGGCGATTTACATTTAAATTGTTAACATTTTGAAATTCTTTGATATTGCAGGTAACTCTTGCAATTCAAAGGAATGTGCAGGAGGAAAACTTATAGGAGGTAAACTATGTTCTGTTTAGGCAATGCAACTCTGAAATGACTGGGTAAAGTAAACTTAAAATGACTGTAACTTAAATAATATTTAACACCAAATTATGTACTTAAAATCACCACTAGAAATGGCTATGCTTAAGGAACTCTTACACAGCATGTATACCTTGTTGAGGTTTTCCTACTAATAGATTATTGTGCCTAGTCATTTTGGCTGAGTGAAAAAGGTTGCATTTGATTGTCTCCTCTCACGTGCTTCATGCAAAATAGCCTGGGGGGAGGACCTGCCCGGACTTGTTCTTCACTTCCTCTTTTTCTCTCTGCTGGAAATGTAGCTCAGCAAGGCTTGCTCCAAACGGAGCTAAGTACTTTAAATGTTTTGCTTTTGTTTTTGTTTTCTGTAAATAAATTAGTTTTATAGAAATGCTTGGTGTGTGACTTTTTTGACCTCTCCTGGGCTAAAGGCTTTCCCAGCATTCTGCAACAGGTTATGTGCCCAGTAAACAACGCAGTAAAACCCAGAGAGAAAAGAGAGGTCAGCTCCACACCTCATGCACAATTTAAAGGCAGGTAGCAAAGACCTGTGAAGATTTTCTTTGGAGCCACCTGGAGATTTTCCAGCAACTGCCGGTCTGCAGGACTTAGAAGCTAGCTGAGGTGACTTGCAAAAGAAGGAAGAAGCCATGGCTACCTCCCAGCCCTCAGCGATGCCTCTGGAGCGCCTATCAGAGACCAACTATTTGAATTGGGCCCTGAAGATGGAAATGTATCTTCGCAGAGAGGATCTTTGGCTGCCAATTGGTGAGCAATCCCCCCAAAATCCCAATGCTGAATGGCTGAGACAGGATGAGCGGGCTAGAGCCACCATTATCTTGGGAGTTGAGGACAATCAGCTAGTCCACGTGCGAGGCATGCAGTCTGCAAAGCAACTTTGGGACGCTTTGAGAGACTTATATGTAAAGGCAACAGCAGGGAGTAAAGTTACTCTGACGAAAAAGCTGTACAGAGCCTACCTTGCAGAAGGAGAAAGCCTTCCTGAGCACCTGCATTATATTCAGCAGCTGTTTGTTGAGTTGCAGGAGAGAGGAATGGAATTTACACCTCTCACAAAATCCTATATCCTCCTGTCCTCACTGAATGCAACGTGGGACATGCTGATTTGTACCCTGGAGGCTATGCCTGAAGCAGACCTCACCCCATCGTATGTTACACAGCGCTTACTCGCTGAATGGGAGAAGAGAGAGGAAAGATCCCCCCCCATCTCTTCTGGAAAGCTGCAATACCAGAAAATGAGGGAAAAGAAGGGAAAGGAACCTGAGGCCACAGCACTAGCCAGCCAGCGATGCTTCACTTGTGGTTCAGCTGGACATTTGCAAAGAGACTGTGCCATGAGACCCAAGAGTAGAAAGACAGAGCAGAAGAACACAAGGGCAACACAGAAGAAGGCTCTTCAGACAACCCAAATTGCACAGGTTGCTGAGAAGGGTAATTCTGATGTATGGGTGTTAGATTCTGGGGCCAGTTGTCATTTATGTAATTGTAAAAGCTCTTTTGTGTCACTGTCTAAAACTGAAAGACAAAGTGTATCTTTGGCTGATGGGTCTGTGACCAAAATTATGGGACAAGGTGACTTGTATTTATCCTGCTTAGGAGAAACTGTAAAAGGTGTGTTGTATGTGCCAAATTTACAATCAAACCTTTTATCTGTGGCACAATTGGCTGCAACAGGGTATATCATAACATTTAAGAAAAATGGTTGTGAGATACGTAAAAATGGGAAATTGTGTGCTACTGGTATGTTAAAAGACTCCTTGTACATTGTGCAAAATGCAAGGAAGCCAAGCTGCAAGGCTGCAGTTGGCAACACACCATATCATGACCAATGTGTACACCTGATGCACAGGAGACTTGGTCATGCTAATTACAAGTATATAGCACAAATGCCACAGCTGTGTGCTGACCTAAAGATAAAACCCTGTGATAAATACTTAGATTGTGTAGTTTGCAAAGAATGCAAAACACTAAAAGCTCCTGTGAGTAAGCACAGTGACAGAGTTACAACTAGACCTTTGGAAATTGTACACTCTGATATTATTGGTCCTTTTGCTCCAAGTCTTGGACAAGCAAGGTATGCAATGACCATCATTGATGATTTCTCAAGATACACATTTATCTACATCTTAAAACATAAAGATGAGGCATTTGAGAAATTTAAAAGTTTTGTGACATGGGCAAATGGAAAATTCCCTAGGCCTGTATCTGCACTCCAATGTGATAGAGGAGGAGAATACCTTTCTCACAAATTCAGAAGGTTCCTAGTGGAAAAAGGGATAGAACAAATTCTTTCTAACCCGTACACCCCTCAGCAAAATGGTGTTGCTGAAAGAAAGGGCAGAACCTTGCAAAATGCGATGGAATGCATGTTAAAAGATTCACGATTATGTTTTAAGTTCTGGGGAGAAGCTTTATCGACTGCTTGTTATGTTCAGAACAGGTTGTATAACTCTATGATTCAGGACACTCCATTCCATTTGTTTTATGGTGTGAAACCAAAGGTAAGCCATCTTAGAGTGTTTGGTAGCACTGCATGGGTTCACATTCCAAAACAGCAGAGAAGGAAAGGAGGCCCCACAACAAAGAAAGCCATCTTTGTTGGCTATGAACAAAGCCAGAGGAGCTACAGGTTCATAATGGGAGAGAAATTAATAATTAGCAAAAGCGCTTCTTTTGCTGAACAAAACTGGGGGAGATTAAATTCTAGCTCTCCAGTTGAACTGACCACCACAAGAGAACAGCAAGGACTTGCTGATGGTGATCTTTTGCCTGATGAGGACATTAAACCAGAAAAGCAAACTGAAGATCTGTCTGATGAGATAGATGCTTCTCAGGAAAGTGATAGGAGTCAAAATTTAAGCCCTGTATTACCTCGCAGATCTCAGAGGAGTAATAAAGGCGTTCCTCCATCACGTTTTCAGGCTGAAACAGTAAAGGCTTTTCACATATTCACAGAACCTGAGTCTTTAGAACAAGTGAATGCTTTACCACCTGAGATTGCACAAAATTGGCATTCTGCCATGCAACAGGAATTAGCATCCTTGAAAGAAAATAAAACATGGAAACTGGTAAATCTACCTCCCAATGAATGCTGTCTGGGTTGTAGGTGGGTTTTCAAACTGAAAAGGGATGCTGATGGCAAAATCCAAAAATATAAAGCAAGGTTGGTTGCAAAAGGGTTCACTCAAAGGAAAGATTTAGACTTTGACAAGACTTTTGCACCAGTTACTAAAGGTGAATCAATTAGATTACTGTTAAAAGTTGCTGCACTCAAGGGAATGTCAGTTAACCACTATGACATTCAAACTGCATTTCTCTATGGTGATTTAGACCACAGATTATACATGCAGCAACCCCCTGGCTATGAAAAAGGGGAGAATCTAGTCTGTGAACTGCAGAAGTCAATCTATGGGTTAAAACAAGCTGCTAGATCCTGGAACCAAAAAGTAGATGAAAAACTGCAGAATTTTGGTTTTGAAAAAGGACAAGCAGATCCATGTGTATATATGAAGAAGGACAAACAAGGCTGTATGTATCTGTGCATTTATGTTGATGATTTGCTGCTATTCACATCAACAGAAAAACAAAGGCTTGATTTTGAAGCCTGCATGAAAAGCCATTTCATATTAAAAAGCCTTGGAGTTGTGACCAATTACCTAGGTTTGGAAGTACACAGAGACAAGGATGGTAGCTTTCTGTTAAACCAACGTAGTAAAATTCAAAAGCTCCTAGAAGATTTTAATATGCAAGACTGTAAACCAGTCTCTACTCCGATGATAATAGATTTTCAGAAAGATACAGGAGAAACTCAATTAACTGAGGCAGAGAACTATAGATCTGCAATTGGAAGTTTACTGTACATTGCAAATCATTCTCGCCCAGATATCTCAAATTCTGTGGCCATTTTAAGTAGACAGGTAGAGAAGCCTACATCTACTGGAAAAGCAGCATTGAAGAGGTTAATGAGGTATTTGCAAGGAACAAAGAATTATTGCCTGATGCTAAATGCCTCTGGAACTGAGAAATTGCAGGCTTTTGCCGATTCTGATTGGGGAGCAGATGTCAGTGACAGAAAATCCACTTCTGGGATTTTAATTCAATTTGCTGGATCTAGCTTAGGCTGGCATTCTAGAAAACAAACACTTGTTGCTCTTTCCACTGCAGAAGCAGAGTTTTATTCTCTAACACAAACCTGTAATGAGGTTACATGGTTTAAACATTTGTTAAAAGACATAGGCATGGAAGTGAACCAGCCTATAACTGTTTATGAGGATAATCAAGCTTGCATTGCTATGGCAAAATCTGAAGCCTGCAGAAGTAGAACAAAACATATCGATATTAGATATCAATATATCAAAGATATGATAAGCAAAGGAGAAATAATGTTAAAATATTGTGAATCAAAAGACATGATTGCTGATATTTTAACCAAACCTCTTCCTGTACCAAGACACAAAGAGTTGTCAGAGAAGATTGGTTTGCAACTTAATCTATAGTGTAAAAAGGGGAGTGTTGAGGTTTTCCTACTAATAGATTATTGTGCCTAGTCATTTTGGCTGAGTGAAAAAGGTTGCATTTGATTGTCTCCTCTCACGTGCTTCATGCAAAATAGCCTGGGGGGAGGACCTGCCCGGACTTGTTCTTCACTTCCTCTTTTTCTCTCTGCTGGAAATGTAGCTCAGCAAGGCTTGCTCCAAACGGAGCTAAGTACTTTAAATGTTTTGCTTTTGTTTTTGTTTTCTGTAAATAAATTAGTTTTATAGAAATGCTTGGTGTGTGACTTTTTTGACCTCTCCTGGGCTAAAGGCTTTCCCAGCATTCTGCAATATACCTCATCATCAAATATTGTTTCTTATGATTTAAATTTGAGTTTTGTGAAATCTTTGACAGTCCCCAGATTCAAAGAATAATTCCATCCAGTCATATGATTAGGTTCTTTGAAAAAAGAAACCCAGTTCAGAGATGCTCATTGGGGTTTCAAGTGAGAATTACATTCTGGATGATGGTAACATCCAAAGCATCAAGTTTAAACCCAGTGGCCATTTGGAAAACACAGAGGGACTGTTGTGTACAAATGAACAAAGCAAGGTTATAAAAGTAACCGCAAGAGAAACTTATTAAGAAATTACAGAAAGAGCAATTCATCTGAGATAGAGACACTTATTATCTGTGACAAATACTTTTTCTCATATCTTCTCCAGGACATTGGTTGGATAAGTATCCCTTTATATTCAGATATCTACATTAATCAGGCTAGACCAGCCACATCAGATCTGTAGATGGGAACAATAAGAATTAGTTTAACTCAGACCAGTTCCCTGAGAATGTCCATAGTATAGAGTAAATGAAAAGATGTGTAACCTCAAATCACTCCCAAATTTTCTGTTTCACCTCTAAACAATATTTGAGCAATCACATAACATCAAATGGCCAGTTGAGCTGCCAGTTGTCCAGCACTGCTCTTGCTGCTGAAGTGAGGTGCTTGTCTTCTGAAGCAATGCATCATTCTCTTGACAATTAAAATCTTGTTGTGAATTCCATATCCAGAAGATACCAGTGGCATATTCTTATGGTGACCTAGAAATGCTTGGCTAACCTCTGTGAGTCAAGACATCCTGAAAGTGTGTCAGTACACTGCAGAATAACTTCTGATTGGGGAGATATGGGAAAAAGTATATGGGCTTGCAAGGTAGTCTTTAGGTTAGAAGTCCTAGTTAGTTTGGAATAGGATGAACATGTTTTAGGTAAAATTGGGCTTTGGTTGTGTTTGTAGGATACTAGCCAAAATGTGACAAAGCTCAATGGTACTGTCCTTCCTGTTTGCAGGGAATACTAACTAGTCTATACCTTCTCTATCATACTAAAAATCATTATATGAAAGGCTTGGTTGATGAAAAACCACTGGGCAGTGGTGGTCAATAGCTATGGTTTATCTGGTGACCTCCATGGCATATAGAAGATTGAGAACAGGAATGTAGAAGTCAATAACATAGATCATGAGAACGGACAGAAGCAAGGAAGGAGTTTTATATGACAAGGAGAAGAATGTAATAGATCTAAATGATGGTGAGTGGAGACTTGCTGATGAATACATGCATGGAAGTATAGATGTACTTATGACTTAAAGGGGACAAAAATATATGACAGAAAATATAAATCAGTGTAATCTAAGTTGTAGATTTGTGTGAAAATAGGAATCCATAGGTAGAAATATGGAAAATTACATTCCAGTCAACAGTGATAATGGAACCAATTGAATGCAATGTGGTAGAAAAAATTGTTCTGCTAGCAACATGAATGGAAAAGTGAGAATGAGAAAAGAGAGTAGAGAAAAAGTGGTCAGGCCATTTGGAGACCTAGGAATGAAAACGAATGGAGACTTAGAAAAAAAATATTTATTTTGAATATATGGTTAGGATTATGTGAAGATTCGTGTATATTTGTATGCAGATGATACAGGGTTGCTGGCTGAGAAACCAAATTACAGTATTTGCAGGGAAAGTTAGTTTATATGGTATAACCAGGAGTGTGACTTTCAAAAGTATTGCATCAAAAACAGGAAAAATAGAATGAATGTTTGCAAGTTATATATAACTAGCAAAAAAATAAAAATAAAAATGGAGAATTTGTGTACCTTGGGACAATATTTACTAAAGATGGGAAAAGGGAAAAATGTTAAGACAGGTTGTGGGCAATATCTGCTCTGTTGTGAAGAATATTTGTCAAAAGAAGTAAAAATGGCTGTGTCTACTTTGTTATATGGAAGGGAGAGTGAGTTATGTCAGGAAAACCCCAAAAGCTGAATGCAGTGGGAATGGGTTATTTAAGAAGCGTGTATGACAAAACAAGAAGAGAGCAAGAAATAAGTGGTGTTGAATGACTGTGCACTGAATGAAGCTGGGTAACACATATAAATGAAGTATGCTGAGGTGGTTTGGTCATACGGAGAGAATGAATGAGGACTGAGTCACAAGATGAATATACGAAGAAAGAGTAAATGTGTCAAAATGAAGACGACCAAGAAAGTTGTGGCTGGATAAAGTTGATTGGGTCATGAAAGAGAGGTGAGAACTTCAACAAACAAAAGGCAATGGACAGATGTGGGGGAAGGGTGTTGGCAAGAATAAAAAGACACAGGGAGGTATAGTGAACGGTATGAACTAGTTTTAGCTACATATACTTTTCTTCTTGTATTGTCTTAAACTTCTTTGGCTCACAATTTCTTACTTCCTTTCTACACTTTGCATGATGCTGCTTAACCTGAAATGGAAAAAAAATAAGATGTGCAAGTATGTATTGCAAGTCAACATCAGGCATGGGAAACCTTTGCCCACTTACTGTTTTTGGAGCCGAAGGTTAAAATGGGACAGGCAGTGATGCAAAATGGCAGTCTATGTGGGGATGAAGCAGGATTTTCCAGATGTTAGGGAATAGGAGCATTTTTAGAGTTTATACTGTAGTTTTCATAATTGCCGTTATTTGTGCCAATAATGTTTGGAGGGGTCTCTGGGGTATTGAAAATGAATTCAGAAGGCCACAGATAGTCCAGCCCTGACCATGATATTTCTTTTCTGATTCATCAAAGCAAGGCTCGCATTCTTAGTGTTAAAACTTGTTTATGGATCTGTGAGTAGTTACAGTAGGTGTCTGCATACACAAAACATTCATTGTTGTTCCTGGATTCCCATGAATGCAATATCCAGATGTTTGAAGTTTCTTTCTTGCTCAAAACTCCTGAGAAAATGCTAGAAGAAGCTGAAAGGGTTTCAGTTAGGCAGCAAATTTCTCAGAGGATTCATGTTGTGCTTTGCAAAATGTTTATATTCAAAAGGAGAGTTTGTCCTGAACAGAGTCAACCTGGCTAGCTATCCTTGCTCCCCTCCATTGGTATTAATTTATTCCGTGATCCTAATCTATTTCATCCCTAAAATGACCAGAACTGAAGCAAAATAAATTACATGGAACAAAGAGGAAAAGAGCTGCTTCAACCACCAGGCCAGGTATCTCACTGAGGAAACTGTTGTTATTGTCTTGTATAATCAATGAATAAATGCATAAAATATCAGCCTGGGATCTTTGGAAACTGTAGCTTCTTATAGTGACTTAATATTGGATGACAAAGTTTAATGATCATGCCAGATTAATAATTTCTGAATAGAAAAAAAAAAGAAAGACTATTAATAGAAGCAAGTCTTCAAACAATGTCACTTTGTGTAAAGTGTACATCAAATAAAAGCTCTCCAGCCAAGGTTCACAGTTCACAGACCACAAATTCACTGGGTTGTTTCCTTTCTTTTTCTCTTTCCTCCTCCTCTTCCCACCCCTTATCGTTTGCAAGTGAGCACTTCTGAAGTATGGAAGCCCCCAAACTAACCACTTTATTTAAACAAGCGATGTATTTGTTATCTGTAATAGGGCTTTATACTGTAGGTTTTTCCACCATCCCCAATTATGTCAGGAACTCTTTGATAGTCAGTGTTCAATACCAACCGTGCTAGGCTCACAGTGCATTTTCAGGGTCTAATCATTCACATCTGTTCAGAATTAGATAACACAATTCTTTCAGATCCTTTTGAATTTATGGCAGTCAGTTTAACCAGAGCTAATGGGACCAGTTTCTTTAATTGTGAGTTGAGAAAGTGGACAAGATGCTTGTGTGGGTAGGCCAATGAGGGCCTTGCCAAACAGTCTAACAGACTGAGGCCATGGATTGATCACAGGAGGAATATTCAAAATCACCTTAAAGACAGCAGTGGAGCAGCCTTTCTTAGAGTCCCTCCCTGGACCCTGAGATTTGGGACAGGGACTTCCCCGTTGCAAATACAGCTCTCTTGGGCAAGATGCTAGAGATGGTGGTGGCCGACTGTAGTTGGAAGAAGCCACTTACATCAATATTGGTCTGGATTCGGACCTACAAAGCATAGAAACAACCTTGGTTGTTCTGATCACTGACATCTACCAGGAGAGAAAAAAAGAGCAGTGCTGTTGTGTTGTTTCTTCTGGATCTTTCCACAGTTGTTGATTACACTGATCATAGATTATTACCAGAACAGTTCAAAATATGGAATTGCAGGAATGGAACTACTGTAACACCAAATTCTGTATTGGTGACACATTTAACTCTAGGTCTTCTTTCCACTTGGACCAGAGAAAGCTGTTCAGTAGAATCCAGACTAGGGATACATTGTGGATAGGTGGGAGAGGTGGCCTGTACAGATGAGGAACAGGTGCATAGCTTGGGGGTCCTCTTTAATTCTACTGTCACTAGAAGCAGAGGTAGCCTCAGTGGCATAGAGGGCCTATGTCCAGATTTGACTGGTGTTCCAGCTATGATCCTTCTTGGATTAGATAACCTAGCATTAGTGATCCATCACCTAATAAACCCTCAATTGAGTTACTGCAGTACACTCAATTTGGGGCTACCCTTGAAAATGCTCCTGAAGCAGAACACAGCTTCCTGGCTGGTAGATGTGGCAACTGAAGGAGGCCAGATAGCTCCAGTCCTGAAACCATTGAACTGGTTGCCTGTGAGCCACCAGTCCTGAGACAGCCTGTTTACATTAACCTGCAAAGCCCTAAATAACCTGAGACCCAGGTACTTAAAACTGCTTCCCCCAAGATCATCCAACTCATGCATGAAGATTGGATGGGTCTATGTGTCCCAGTGATGAGTTTGCTTCTCAGTGCAATGGTGAGAACCCCAGTATAGGTAGTCCTTGACTTACAACCATTCATTTAGCAACTGTTCAAAATTATGACAGCACTGAAAAAAGTGACTTATGGCCAATCCTTGCACTTACGACCATTGCCGTGTCCCCATGGTCGCATGATCAAAATTTGAGTGCTTGGCAATTGGCATATATTTATGACAGTTGCAACATCCTGAGGTCACATGATCACCATTCACAACCTTCCTAGCCAGCTTCTGACAAGCAAAATCAATTGGAAACAGTGTGATTCACTTAACAACCACCACAAAAAATGTCATAAAATCGGGTGCAGTCACGTGATTTTCCCATCCCTATTGTGGTTGTAAGTCAAGGACTACTTGTAATGGAACATTATTCTGACAGATATTCAGTTCTCCCCCATCTTCTTTCAGAAAACAGTTGAAGACATACCCATTCACCAAGGCATTGATGGGATGACTGACACCAGGACCAGACTGCCTTTTAGAATGCTTTTTATTTTGCTTTGCTTTTTTAAAATGAATGTTGCTTGGATGTTTATATTTATTGTTTTTAAGCATCACCTGTTTTGTTGTGGTGGTGGTATTTAAGACTTTTATTGTTCACTTATAAACCACTATGGACTCTTCTGAGGGAGTGAGGGGAAAAGGAGGAAGAAAACAGAAAGAAAATAAATTGTATTATGTTACGGGCAAAGATTCAGCAAGTATACTCCTCCTTCTCCTCCTCCTCCTTGTCTAAGCTTTCCAAAGTTATAGCAGCAATAGCAAAATCTAATTTAGCTTTTCTTTTTACTCTTGGCTTTGGTTCTCCTTATCAAATATGAATGTCATTAACTGAGCTGATGCTAAGGAAGAGAGCAGGTGCCCTTTCAGATCTCAGGCATGTTTTCTATTAACACTAGTAAGTGTTAACATGTAGGGAATGAGAAGTACATCACTGTAACCAGAGGAAATAACATACAGTTATTTAAAGTGTCCAAACAATAATGAGTCTACCTTTCTCAACTCCAGATACTTCGGACACTAATTCCCATTATCCCAGGTCACCATCCCCAGCTGCCTGGAAGTGGCTGGTTAAGGAAAGGAGATTTAGGGTGCATTTTACTATGGATCAGATCATCATCATCCTCACTGCAAAAAGGAATGGAAAAACATTCCCCCTGCCCCTCAAGAGAAAAAAGATCTCATGGATGTGGATAGGACTTAGTTTTGTTATGAGCTGGGTAGTTGGGTGGGGGCTGTCCTAGCTTTTATTTGCAATAATATCTCCTGCAGTCTACAGCCTCCCTGTCTTCCCACACCTTAATTAAATAAAAATGGAACAGTTCCGTTTTCTTTTTTTCAGATTAGGAAGCACATGGAGCAGGGAGGCTTCAGAAGGAAGGACATGAAACGGGGGGGGGGGGAATCAACAGCTTCTTCTGCCACCTTCCAGAAATAAAGTAAACTGGGACATCCCACCAAAAGAAATGCTAAAGCACCCTAAGGAT
Source organism: Candoia aspera (assembly GCF_035149785.1). Classification (NCBI taxonomy): domain Eukaryota; kingdom Metazoa; phylum Chordata; class Lepidosauria; order Squamata; family Candoiidae; genus Candoia; species Candoia aspera. The sequence goes on from NC_086153.1 coordinate 147,166,851, forward strand.
AAACTAGAGAATCAAATGCCCCTTTTACAGGGGAAGGGTACTTGGGAAAAGCAGAGGACTCATTTTGACACAGTATGCCTAGGAATTATTGCCTCAGTTGAAGTCAGAGAAAAAAAGATGTAGTGTGGAAAGAGAACTTCATGTGTGGGGAAATCCCAAAATTAATAAAGTGTGAAGACAAAATAATCTAACATTATTTAGAGATGGCACCCTCTCCTAGGGTTCTGGAAAGCTTTGAAAACCTGGCTTTGGTCTCAGGCCTGGGGTTAACGTTGACTATTTGTTCAATGGCCCCTGTTTTGTTGATCTTGTTGTCTACTAGGTTATTTTAATCTGGGCTGTCTGTTTGCTTTAATGCTTTTAGCTGTTTTATGTTTTCTCTAGTTTTGTGCACCACCCAGAGTCCACTGGAGTTGGGTGGCCAATAAATTTAAATTAATAATAATAACAATAACAATAACAATAATAATAATAATAATATGAACCTTTTGAGTTGAAAAACAATGCATTGCCTCTTTTTTGTGACATTTGCAAAAAAACGTACTACTTCTTCACTGGCAGGAAAATCTGGAACCAGGCATTTTGGATCATTCCCTAAATTAATATAGATGTCTGTAAAAATGGTTATGAAACAGGAATCAGGTCTTCTGACAGGGTTTTGTATTTCCTCCAAGGCATGCATGTTTGTGTTTCTGTGTGTGTGTGTGTGCGTGAGTGTGTGTGCCTGCTGGACACATACTGGACAACCTTAAGGCAGTTAGAGTCAAGTTGTTTCCAGGTTGCATGCTGTATAGCAGTTGCTAAAATCAAATGAGAGGTTTTTTTTAGAAAAAACAAAACAAAAACATAATCTTTTCTTTTTAACCCAAATCTCAAGTGGAAGTTGTCACATTTGATGAAGTACAGTGAAGCCAGACAGGAAATCTTGGGTTTCTCTTTCCAGAGGTGTATCTGTCTGCAGGCAGGCATGTTCTCCGATTAGTGCCAGTTTGCTCCCAAACAGTGCCAAACAACTTTAACTGAGTACTTCAGGAGAGGGCTTAATTTTGATCTGAAGCCCTTTAGGTAGCAGTCAGCCAACTCTGATAATTAAACCTCCCCAGTGTTGATAAAAAAAATCTACCTAGACATTACCAGTCCCCCCATTCCCCCCCAGTTCCCCCTCTGATTATTATCAAACATTTATATTTTTATAACTCCCCCTCCCCCTTTTGACAGGCAGGGATCTATTGCCCTCAGAACCAGAGGTAGTCCTGCAACAACAGCTATTTCAAAACCATTATAATAATTAACCACAGGAGATACTAAAGGTGGAAAGGAATCACATAATTCTGAAACCATAATTGCATTTTTGACACTTTTAAACTGGAGTGGATTTTGAGAACAATCAGTCCAGCAAGGAAACTTCTTCCTGTTCTTTGGTGTTTAGTCACTGCTCCTGAAGACCTTAAATAACCCAAGTGAAAAATTTGATTCCTTGCCTTGAGCCAGTATGAAATACAAAATATAAACAGCGCTTCCAATTTGTTCCCTTTACTCTGGCATGATTCTCCACAGGGAAGTAATTGCTCATGTAACTTCAATGGCAGTGGCTGATGATCTGCTTTATAAAAAATAATATTGTTACAAATACTAGCCATACCAGACTTGCCATATCCTTTGTTAAAGGATGTTCAGGTAATGATCCTTTCTTGGTGTGGAGTCAACGTGGGAATAGAGCTGTGTTGAATTTTTTTTTCTGCATTCCAACACCCACCTACCCATCCCACCAAATCATACTCATTCAGCTTGATGGGGAAATTATTATTTTCAAGGAAGAAAAACTGGCGAAATTGCTATGAGCAAGACACAGAATTCTGCTACTTACCCTAGTTATGAGGTGGCTAAAGGGGTTGTGCATGTATCACCGGTATGGTTTGGGTTTTATTCTACAAACATTTTTTCAACAGCCTGCTGCATCTCTTGGCTTCCTATGTTTCAGTCAGATCTAAAGGGAAGACACAGTGCAGAAGTCCTTTTTCAGGTCAGAAAAGAGGGACAGTAAAGTAGATAGCGGAGTGATGCAACAGAAGTAAGTAACAGAAGAAAGCCATTGTCCCTGCCAGTTTGGAACAATAAAATAAGCTCAAAAACAGTCCCCAGAAAAATCTGAGAACGAGGTAGAAAAGCACCAGCTTCTTTCATATGGGAAGAAACAAGAGGACACATCTGTGTTCCGCATGAAGCTGAAATTTATTTATTTAATTGTTTATTTAGTAAACGTATACGGCCCTCCGTCTGATGTACATGTCTCTACGTGGCTAACAATTAAAAACAAGATAAAAACAAGATAAAACAATCAATATGTTTTTTTTTAAAAAAACCAACAACAACTTCGTTAGAATGTGAATGTCTCTGAAGGATACACACACCTTTCTTGTTCATCTAAGGTTGGTGTGAATGTGTCGATATTAGGAAGGTGAAGGGTTCCTCCTTTGAAGCAAAATGATGAAGCAGCTCTGCATCCTCACCCCCTTTTTAGAAGTAGAACAAGCATCTGTGTATCATGGCACTTGAAAAAAAATGTGTTTGGGCAATTCATCTGATACGCATCAGATCTGTCCAAATCCCAAATCAAATTAGGCCAGTTTGGAAAGATTAATTGGTCACCCATTGTGAATTGGGTTCCTAATAACAAGTCTTGACTTTCTGAAATGTTTTTACAGCTATTTGCTTTTGGTGGGACGGGGAAACAGGAATCAGTAAAGTTATCATATGGTTAATTCATATGTCCAGACCAATATGGAGATTACAGTAATCTTTCAAGTGTCACTCAGTCTTGTTATGCATTCCTTGGTTGAATGCTGGATACAAAAATATTTATGTTAAGGAGAATTGTGTACAAAAATGTGTTAGGTAAGTTGTAGACAAACATATAAATAATTGTGTTTGCACATCTTAAAGTAATTGATTTATGATTGATGGGCAAATGAATGCATAAAGGTCTGACTGGGAGTGGGTTTGACTTCTGACAGTTTTATGATTGAATATATGTGAAACTGAGATGAACCAGATAGAGATAAATTCATTCATCTCTACTAGTTAGTCATAAGTTCTGATGGGTGACAGTTTGATTGGTTAACTTTTTATGAGAATTTACCAACGCTGGCCAGTTCCTCATAAATGGATGAAAAGAAGGAGTTTGTTGGTTGGTTGGTTGGTTTAGAGAAGGGACATCTGTAACTTTGGCTCCAATTGTTCTTCAGGATTAGAAGATTTTCTAATCTTTCTAATTATTTTCTATTGTTTTAAATTGCCCTATCTCAGAAAATTAATCCAGTGTGGAATCTTACATTATAAATATGAATGTCATGTGTTGTGTAATGAATCAAGTCTGGTTGTATTTAAATTCCTTCACTGCAATCTGTTTATAATGGAGGAAACTTTCAAACTATCTTCTTTACCTGCAGAGTCAATCAAATTTGGATTTTTTCCTTTCTAAATATGAAAATTTGCATTCTCTGTTTTGGTCTCTGAATAGCATTGCAATATTATGGACTGCCTGATATTCTTTGCACTCACAGTAAATATTACCAATGTTCACAAACACTGCATTTATAATATTAGAGATATACTATTAATAATTGTGAAATGATATGCTTGGGAATTTGGAAAACTTTTTAAAAATATTCATTACTTGCTCGTTTATAATCCTACATTCAAAGAAATAATAAACCAGATTCCGTTCAAATATTTACAGCACAGAATAAAATATATGCAATAATATAAACAACAATAGCTGACAACAACTAGGATAGCTGGTAAAAAGGCAGAGAGGGAATCAAGGAAAGATCTGGATAAACTAATAGATTCTTAGTTTATGTTACAAGCAGTTTATGGTGAAACCTGTGTAAAATTTATGTAGTTTTTGTTCCATAGAGTGGGTCTGGTTAAAAAAAAAATGTTCATCTACCTGGAAGGGACGAGATATGGAAATCGGCAGTTCTTCAGACCATCTAGTCCCAGGCTGTTTGGATCCTATAAGCCAACAACAGGGCTTCAGGTGAGTTTAAAAGCCAATTCAACTTGAATCTTCAAACTGAATTCACTTTGTAAATCAGATTAGGAAATTAAATTTAATTGCCAAAATAAGCACAAAAGCCATTTTTTTTCAGATTGGTTCCAAAAAATCAAATTGACTTGGTTTTCTGAATTCATTCTAATCACCAGATTGGATTGGATCAAAGATTTGAATCATCTGCAATTCATACTCACAATGTACAGAAGGTACAAGACTTCCACTAAGAAATGGACACACAGAATTCTGCACTAGCTTCAGTCTCTGAACCTTTCTCAGGTGGACCTCCACCTGCAGTGCATTACAATGATCTAATTTTGGAGCTACCAACACATAAATTGTTGTTCTCCCAGCCTTGGATTAGGGTGAATGGAGCCCCTTTGTTGAACGTATTTCTGCCTATGCTTTTGTATCAAGTGACCAGATCCCAGCTTGTTTTGTTTTGTTGGTTTATTTTTCCAATTTCTACAACCACCCATCTCCCCCTGAAAATAATTTTGTATTATGTTTTTATTATTTATTGTGCTGTAAACTACCCAGAGTCAATCTGGAGTCAGGCAAAGACTGAAGTGAAATAAATAAAAAATAGATTACTGTGACAATGCAATCTGTGCCCTGAAAAGCTTGCACCTGTCATAACTTAGCCTCACTGCTTTTCAGCAATTATATAAATTCACTACAGGTAGCCCTCACTTAACGACCACAATTGGAACTGGAATTTTGGTTGCTAAGCAATACGGTCATTAAGCAAATCCAAACCTGATTTTTCAACCTTTTTTGTGTTGGTTGTTAAGTGACTCACATGGTCATTAAGCAAATTATGCCATTCCCCATTGATTTTGGTTGCCAGAAGTGTTGGCAGATTGCTGGGAAAGCCTTTGGCCCAGGAGAGATCAGAAAAGTCACATGCACCAGGCATTTCTATAAAAATAATTTATTTACAGAAAGCAAAACAAAAGCAAAACATATTTAAAGGACTTAGCTCTCATTGAGAGCTACCTGGCTTGCTACATGTCTGTACAGAAGAGAAAGAGGAACTGAAACAAGTCCGGGCAGGTTCCTCCCCCCAGGTGCAATAATTAACATTCGAAAAGGGGGCAGTTGAATTCAACCTCTGCACCCGGCCAAAATGATTAGATACAATAGCACCTTAATCTGTTAGTAGGAAAACCATTAACAAGAAGCTGGCTGGGAAGGTTGAAAATGGTGATCATGTCACTGTGGAGACACTGTGACAGGTGTAAATATGAACTGATTGCCAAGTGCCCAAATTGCAATCATGTGACACTCTGATGGGCGTAAGTGCAAGGACCAGTTGTAAGATGTTTTTTTCAGTGCTGTTGTAAGTCCAAACCATTGCTAAATGACTGGTCATTAAGCGAGGACTATCTGCACTAAAAACACTCCATTCCATGGGTATTCATGTCCCAAAGCTAGCAGGCAGAAGAATTCCAATTCTTTTATATGCAGATGATGTGGTTATACTTTCACAGACTCAGGATGGCATGAGGTGAGCGCTGAAAACCTTGCATGCTTTTGCAAAAGTGAACACCTGACGATTAAGTGTGAAAAAACAAAAAAAATAGTGTTTTCCAATAGCAGGAAAAGGCACAAACGGTCAATTAATAATCATACCATCAAACACATTAATAGTATAAATAATCCTTCCGGGGGAAGGATGTTCTAAAGCAGCTCCCGCCCTTTGGAACATCTTTCTCCCAGAAGTGTGGTTAGCTCTTCTGGACTTCAGAAAACAGCTGAAAACCTGGTTTTGTCCTCATGCTTGGAGTGGGGAGAGGAAGAGCCATTCTTGGGGCTGGTTAATTCCCTAGCCCTGCAGGGACCAGCCTTACCCCTTTATGGGCTGAATTTGATCCACCCTTACTTGGATTTTATTGTATTTGATATTTATTGCTTATTGGTATTGTTTATATATTTTTTGAATTTTAAATAGTTCATATTGTGAACTGCCCAGGGTCCCCGTGTGCGGGAGATGGGCGGTGATAAAAATATGATGAATAAATATAAATACAAATAAATAAATATCTAGTGGTTGTCTGCAAAGCTATAGGAAATTAAAGGCTCAAATTACCTATGCCACCTCAAAAGCACCGAGAATTGCCATAGCTATTCTAAGATTTTACTGAAATTTGATTTAGCTATTTCAAGCCAAACCTATAGTACAAATGATGCATGGCATAAAATTAGGTCCACCTTCACATTTTATAACCTATGGACAGATTCAACCACTTTTTCCTCAGGGCCATAACTGATGCTCCCAGATATGTGACTAACATAATCTTGAGGGGGGAAGCAGGTTCACCAAGTGTTGAAACCAGGCCTGGTCCAGAATACTAAGAACTTGGATCAGAGTTACTTTAAACTCTGCTGGGTTATTTCCAGTGTTGTTATTGGATAAATATAAAGACAATTGGGAATTAGTTTGTAAGCATAAAAGCACCAGCTATTGGTTTTCTTCTGAATACTTAAGTAAGTTGGGATATGAGAATGCCCTGAGAACAATAAAGAAAGGATAGGTGATATGGAACATCAGAAGGAGTTGGTTCAAGCCCTAGAATTTTATTATCTATTGGTAGAAGGCTCTAATGATGCCCTAGCCAACTATTTACATAATCTTACCGTTTACAAACACAGATGGGCCTGTTTGAGGGTGTGCATCAAAATGTTCCTCTCTGCACCACTGGAGGGCAGGTATAAGAAGATTCCTTATTGAGATAAGTCTGCCCATGTACAGCAGGGAAAATAGAATCAGTGGTTCATTTCTTTTCAGCCATCCCTTTTATGAGCAAGCTGGCTAGACACTGAAGGATAACCCTGCTCACTGAAAGATTTAAAGGGCAGCCCACAGAATTTTATCTACATTTACCACTAAGCAATATAGCCCCTAATATCTTGGCATGAGTTACTAGATTCTGCTCCGAGGCCATACAGAATTGCAAGCGGCTTATGGACAAAAACCACTATCAGGCTTAGAAAGGGGAAATTTATGTTCTATCTTATTTTAATATTTTAAATTTTGTATATCATAAAATCATTCACCAGCTTTACCTTATTTCTTCTTACTTATCCTTGTAACCAAGGACTATAAAGTAGTAAACAAAATAGACAGCTTCATAGATAATACATTTTATTGGTTTAGTTATTTAGATTAGCATTATAGGTTTTATGGGTTCTATGTCTACAGTTTTATTGTTAATTTATTCACTTACCTACATGCATATGGTTTAGGATTAGGGCTATATACATATGGATATTTATTACATTTTATTGTAATTTTTTCTGTACTAGTCGCTGACTGTGATAAAGAATTCATTAATTCCTGACATACTGTAGCTTTCACTAACACTAATAACCACCATTTAGGATTGTTCCTTCCATATGCCTACAATATACAGCTTTGCTTACTTAGATGGATTTCTGTATCATTTTACTCCACTCTTCCATCAGAATTGCATTACACTATACTTTCAATGTATTGTTATTCACAACTTGGCTTTTTTGTTCCTCACAACTACAAGGAAGTGATGGGAAAACAATTCACTGGACCTGGAATAAATTAAATATTTGACTCCTAGCACTAAATCTCCTATACCCACTCTTCTAACAGATTGTACAGTATTAATTGTTGCCCAGGCCCTTTAAGGTTTCATTCTCTTTGGAAAAGGCTTTATATTATATTTTCCTTTCTAGGAAATCTTGTGGGGAAGCTGTCCAAAGGTTGAACCAATTCACCAGTAAATCAGTCTGATGCTGATACCAGGGAAAATTTTGAACAGATTATAGAGAGATCAATCTGTAAACATCTAAACTTATTTTTTTATATATTTATATATTTATATATATATTATTTATATAACTTCCTTAAGAGATTGTGGGAATGCTTCAGACATATCTTGATTTCAGCAAAGCATTTGACAAAGTACTCCAGGGTCTTACACTGTGATTTATGGCTTTGATTTGCTGCCTGCATTTTGTTTTGTTTTGAGTTGTGGGGGTGGGGAGGTTATGGCACTCAGTGTTGGTAATGGCCTATAAGCACTAAGATATAAATAAATAAATGAATGACATGCTGATTAGCGAACTAATCAAGTGCTGGATGGCACGACAAGTGGATACAGTGCTAGCTCAACAATTGTGTTTTTTGCTTATCAACTGCTCCTCATCCAGACAGAGAGAAGTATTGAGCAAATACCATAAGGATCAGTCCTGGATAAGAATTAATAACTTGGATAAAGTGTTGGAGGAAAGAAGTCAAAATAATATTGAAAGGCAAGAAAGGCAAGATTTTCTTCTAGACTGAGAAAAAATAAAATTTAATAGACAAGTACACAATTCTTCACTTAGGAAACAAAATTCAAATCCACAAGTGCAGAATGGAAGATTTATTTATTTATTTATTCATTTATTCATTTATTTATAAATTTATTCACTGCCCTTCTCTCCCCAACGGGGGGACTCTGGGTGGCTTACAATAAAACAAGATTAAAATATAAAACCATTACAATTAAAAATACAATAAAAATATAAATATAATAAAATCTACATGGTGAAGAGATCTTAATCAGAGATAACTGGCTTTGTAATGATACTCATGGAAAAGAACTTGGAATAGTAATTGATTTCAAACTCAATACAGGTGAGCAGTATGATGCGGCTGCAAAAAATTAAAAAAGAAACAAAATGCAATATTAGACTATATAAACAGAAAAAAATATTTTCTAAATCACAAGAAGTAATTATTTTATTTTATTCTGCTTTGGTCAGTCTCCAGTCCAAGTACTGTTGCCATTTCTGGGCACTACATATTAAGAAATTGACTCAGGTTCAGAGAAGGATAACAAATGTGATCAGGGGGCTAGAAGCTAGTCTTGTTAGTGAAATTGAAGGAGATGGATAGGTTCAGCCATGAGAGAGTAGAAGGACAAGCATCTAAAATGCCTGGCCAAAGCAGGCAAAACAGGTCAAGCCAGAGGGGACCAAAAAAGAGAAGGTCATGCCAGAGCAGAGGAGACATGTCAAGTGGCCAAGAAAGGCAAAGCAAGATGAGCCAATTCCAGAGGGCTGTCATCACCAGCCACAGCTAAAAGAACCAAATAGAGAAGCCTAACAGGGCCAGAGCCAGATGTGTCAAACACCAGCACTGAAAGAACTGGCCATGGTGGTAATATCAAAGACACTAGCAGCACTCCCAGCACAATGATAATCAAGTCCAGTTGAGTCTGCTGGCAGCAGAAGCAACAACTAAGACAGTCAAGGGAGAGGTGGATGATGGTACCTGGGGACTAGGATAGAGAGGGCAGGAAAGTTAGAAAAGATTATCTAGAGAGAGATGGTAGGTTGAAAGAAAGTAATGATATTAGAGACCTATAGATAGAAATTACGCAGATGAGGAGTCAGGTGGTTAGAAAAAAGATGAGAGGAAGAATAGAATACAGAAATAAAGCTAGAATAGAGGGAAATGAGGGAAATAGAATAGAGATGTAAGATCAAGAAACTGATTATAAGTAAGAAAGCGCTAGAAAGTCTGTTTTTAGTTATAAAACTTCCTTCCTTCCTTCCTTCCTTCCTTCCTTCCTTCCTTCCTTCCTTCCTTCCTTCCTTCCTTCCTTCCTTCCTTCCCAGCTATCCAAAAGGGACTTCTGTAAGAGTGCGCCTGGGATCTGTAAAATCCCTAAACCTAGAACAGGATGGTGCCTATCTCATTCATCTGCCATTTCCTAAAATTCAGGGTACCAGCAGGTAATCTAGAGTCAACATTTTGCATCGAGGACTATTACTTTCCACTGTGCTGTTTAGAATAAAAGAGTCACTTTATGATTGAGGTAGCATATGAGATGATAAACAAACAAACAAACATGATCCTTTCAAATTGCATTTAGGGTCCTTGAAAAGTTGCACAAGTAAGGATAATACTCCCTCAGTGTCTGGGAGGCAGGTTTGATATTTTGTATATCAGACAAAAGGCCTTATTGTTAGACCCTATTCTGCCATTGAAATCTTCCCCAGTGATAATATATGCAAATAGACGAACATCTAAACAATTAGGTAGTGTTCTAACTTGTACCATAATGGCTTTGCCTATGAATGCAGATTTGGAGGCAGATGTTTATTTATTTATTTATTTATTTATTTATTTATTTATTTATTTATATTTCAAATTTCCATTGCCACCCATCTCCCCCAAAAAGGGGACTCTGGGCGGTTTACAATCAATATTAAAACACATAAATCACAATATAAATACTCTATTTATATTAGTCAAAAGATGATTACAGTATTTAAAACAGCCCAAGTTCATGGAGGGAAAGCTTCATGATTTTTGCTTGTCAGTCTGTGGAGACAAATAAAACTAATTTACCCTTAACCCTTTCTGTGTTCTTGTGGCAGTGAAACCAATCAGATGTAAGCAGTATCCATCAAACTCATTCCCTCCAGTGAGTCAAGCCTCCTGGAGGAATAAAATATCAGAGTCAGACCTTCTGCCTGTCAAGTCACGAAACCAGGGAAGATCCCTTCAGTCCTCTGAATGTCAATCTGCATGATGCAAACCTGAATCCTCAGTTGTATCGTGGAGCCATTTTGTTGATCAAAAAGAGCAGAACAGACGAGAGAGCCTTGATTATTGTTCATGATGACAGTGCTATATGATCGTACATGTCACATACAGAAGACATCAAAGTAAAGTCTGGGCTAGCTTCTTTAAATGTGAGAAGTACCATTACAGATGTTTTTATCATCCCAGTAGTGACCAATTTGTCTACCCAGCCCATATTTTTCCTAAGAGTTCTTTGACTATCAGAGAGTAAACATTATAATGGACAGTCTCAAAAGGTTTGTCTACTTCCTTATTATTAATAGGGTTGGCTAGTGCTGCAACATTCTCTATTTGCTCTTTATCAGTGTCCACTATTATTTTCCTGAAATAGAGGTTGAAGTGGATAATCAAAATGACAGGCCAAAGCACTGTCAAACTGAATTATCTACCCATCCAATGTCAATAACCTTCCATTCTTTTCCATTGAAATGCAACTGATTATTTGTGGCTTGTCTTGGGGATATGTCAACAAGTAAGCTGAAAGAGATGGGTTTTTGAGTAGGTGTTTCTGGCTGTGATAGCAGTTTTCAGGCATGATTGTAGGCAGAAGATTTGCCGTTGTTTGATTGTTTGATAGAAGGCAGAACTTCATTTTCTTTATACAATTGCAAAACTTTACCTATTGGCTTGTCAGGCTCAGTGGAGAAGACAAACTTTCCAAGGGACTGTGCAGTGCTCAAAACCGCCATCAGTGTGAATTTTAAATTCTCTAGTCTTGAGAGGATTTCCTTCTGTACCATCTGTGGCAGGTTTTTATATGTTCTTTCCTTCTACTTTTTCTTGGAAATATTCCAGCTTTATTACTGATGATTTGTACTCCCTATCATTTAACCTTGTGGAGGAGAATAGCAGGAGCTCCGCCTGGTCAAGAATATTATCTCTAAGAACTTGTCTCATCCGACATGGGGGGCTGCAGAGTTTTTCATTTACTCCCTATAAGAGGAAAAAAGCTTGTAAATTTTTAAACATTCTAATTGGAAGGATTTGGAATCTTACAATACTTGTTCTTCCTAAAAATCAAATATGGGGAAACAGGCTGATTGAAGGGTAACACTGTCTTCTCATATCTAGATGATTTACTCCAGAAAATAGAATATGATACTGTGTGAGCTGAGATAAAATACTTAACAGTGGCCATTTTCTTTTTTTTTCTTTTTTTGAGTCATTCCACTTTGCTGATATTATACATTGGTATTTGCAACATCTGTCTTTTTGGTTAGTATTACCACTGGTATCAATGAAGACACCCCTTGGTTTATGAGAGGATAATCGTTTAAATGTTGATTTATCAACCTCCTTTTCATATAAAATTTTCCTGGCTGTTTGTCTTCTCATTACTCCCATGTTCCCCTATTCAGTCCTCCTTTTCTTGTTTTCCTGGTTTTGGAGTCTCAATTGAAGATTTAAGCTCATCAGTATTAATAGTAGCTGCCAAGAGTTGATCATAAATTAAGGCACCATATTGTCATGATCACTGTTGCGATGTTAGCTCCATCATAATGGTTCACATGCCAGAGTGTTGATGCGTGTTCCTGGCTGGGAGGGTGCTGCTGATAAACCTTGTACGGGGAGATGTGTGGGGCTGTGCCAGGAAGGAATGTGTTTGGGTCATCTCTTAAATGTCAAGGTCTTTTTGCCCATCAATCAGCAGAGCTCGTTAGGAGCACCTGGGAATGTGGGATTGTTCTGTATGCAAGAGGGGGGGTCATTGTTGGAAACGGAGCTATTTAGTTTGAGTTTAGGTGCACTTTTCTCATTCTCAGCTTTCTCTCTGTTTGCACCTTATTCTAAATAAAACCAGACCTTAAACTTAGATTTGGAGTCTGAGCATTTTATTTGAGTAGGGCAATCGTTACATAAAGCTGAGAAACATTCCACAAACAAACCTCGCTAGTCTCTACCAAGAAATTTTTTTGAGAGAGAAGAAGTTAGTGATGGCAGAATTGGAGAAGGAGTCAACGGGGTTTGGGGAGGTGACCAGACAGCTCTTGGAGACAGCGTTCCCGAGCAGGGACTCGAGCCCCCTCCCATCCCACCCCGCAGCCCACTCTAGGGATTCAAGCTCCAGCCTGGAGGTGAGGGACCCAACAGATGATGGGCTCGCAGAACACCAACAGTTCCTGTGGGATGCCCTGGCAGACCCCCGGCCGGGGACGTCTCGCACCACATGGAAACTACGATGCCCACAGACTCCCGAGAGAGAGTCCACAAAAGTGTCGGGGAGTCAGCAACCTGAAGTGCCAGGGCTGGAGGACTCCACCACGCCAGATAGGATCAGAGTTCTTGAGTCCAAAATCGAATCCATGGAGTACATGCTACATTCCCTTTCAACCGCAGTAAGTGACCTGGTAAAGGTTGTTACTGGTCTGGAGGCAGCAGGGGGTCCCAGCATCCCACCAACTCCATCACTGGCTCCAAGGGGAAGGGGCCGGGCACGGGACTTGGTTCCACTCCGGTGGTAGTCACCCCGGCTCGTCCACCAGTTGGGGCGCCTCTGAGCAGCAGGGTAGCTAAGGACTTTTCAGTGAAGTTTGATGGCGACCCCACAAACTTGTCATTCTCCCTTACCAACGCGACGAATTATATGCAACAATATGGACATTGTTTTACCTCAGAAGGGGCTAAAATCATGGCTATTGCCACAAAACTGAAGGGCAGAGCTGCTGACTGGTATGTACAATTATCAGAATCACGAGCCCCAGCGCTGGCTGCCTTCGATACCTTTCTAGCCACTTTAAAACGGTATTTTGAGGATCCCCTTGCTAAGGAAAGGGCTAAGGATGCTCTGAAGGAACTGGTTCAGGGACAAAAGTTGGTTGCTGATTATGCCCTAGAATTCAAAGTTTTGGCAGGGAAAGTTTCCGAATGGTCAGAGGCTACCTTGATCGATAGATTTAAGGATGGCCTCAATCAGGAGGTGTTGCGGTGGGCGCTGTGCAGAGACGATCCAGACTCACTGCATGATTGGATCTGTCTGGCCGGGAAGGCTGAGCGTGCCCAGCACACCTTTCTGCAAGCTACAAAAGGAGACAAGCCCCGCTCCAGTGGGAAGGGGCCAAGGATGCAGTCTGACTCAAGCTGGGCTGAGGAAAGGCAACGCCGTTTCACCCGGAGCCAGTGCATCAAGTGTGGCAAAGCGGGTCACCGTGCAGCGGAATGTCAAAAAACTAAGACGGCAGATCGCCCCTCTAAACCAACCCAAAAGATACCACAAAAGGCACCTAACCCTCCTCGCCGGCTGGTGGGGGCGCTGGCGACCGCGGACGAAGAGGATGCTGTATACCTTACAGGAGACGCTTTGGCCGCCCTGGAGCAGCCGGCGGGAAACGCCTTCCACCTGCCTTAAACAGCGCCGCTGGGCAGGTGGTGGAGAATGGGTGTGATACCAACATAGTGAGTACTGATTGCCCCATCCTAGCTGTAAAGATCAAGTTGGCCTGCCGATCCAAGACCGTCAACGTCTGGGCTTTGGTCGATTCAGGGTGTTCCAGATGCTTAATCCATCCCGACCTGGTCGCTGCTTTGGATTTACCCTGTTTCCCTCTCCCAAAACCACTGATTTTTCAGCAGCTCGATGGTTCCACGGCAGGAGGGGGTCCGGCCACCCAGTTTACTGGGGAGGTTACGTTGAGAATGGGCATGCACATCAAACTGATCCAGTTCATAGTTACCCCAGTGGGCAATCCTTTGGTGGTTTTGGGGATTCCTTGGCTAACCGGGCACAACCCATACATCAATTGGAAAACCTGTACTCTAACGTTTGAGGATGGGTTCTACCAGGCTCCTGTTGTGGGGAGATCCCTCACTTTGGCTGCGGGGAGGGCTGAAATTGTTGACTCTCGAGCTCCCACTCTCCCCATGGAGGGGTTGCTGGCAAGTTACTCTGACTTTGCTGACGTCTTCGGGGAGGAGGAGGCTGACCAGTTACCCCCCCTCATCGCAAGACTGACTGTGCCATTGAGCTACTTCCAGACATTCCCTTGCCCAAGCCGAAGATTTATCCTATGACCAAGAAAGAACTAGAGGTGTTGCGGGAGTTCATTGATAAAAACCTGGCTAGAGGTTTCATTGAACCGGCAACCTCCCCGGTTGGGGCTCCCGTATTATTCCGTGAGAAAAAGGATGGCACCCTAAGACTGTGCACGGACTATCGTGGGTTAAATTCCGCCTCACTTTCGAACAAATACCCTCTGCCTCTTGTAAAAGACATGTTAGCTCATTTGTCCACTGGTAGGATTTTTTCCAAGCTTGACCTTCGCAAGGCATATTATCGCATTCGCATCCGGGAGGGGGATGAATGGAAAATGGCTTTTAATTGCCCCTTGGGTTCATTTCAATATAAGGTTCTTCCTTTTGGCCTAGCAGGAGCCCCAGGGGTTTTCATGCAGCTGATCAATGAGGTGTTACATGAACATCTGTTTAAGGGGGGTTTGGTTTATTTGGATGATGTTCTCATCTGTACCAAAACTGAGAAGGAGCACGAAAAGCTCGTTACACAGGTTCTCACCAAGCTCAGGAAAGCTAAGCTTTATGCTAAACTTTCTAAGTGTGAATTCCCTAAGTCTCGCTTAGATTACTTGGGCTACAGGGTTTCTAACAAAGGCATTGAAATGGATCCTCTGAAGGTTCAGGCGGTTCTCAACTGGGAGCGCCCGTGCACCCGTCACCAACTTCAAAGTTTTTTGGGGTTCGCTAACTTTTACAGGTCCTTTGTCCAGGGGTTCGCAGAGATTGCTCTGCCCCTGACTGATTTATTGCGCACCAAGGGGGTGGGGGAGATGCGCAAAGTGAAAAACCCAGGGGCCGTGCTCAATTGGACTCCTGCCTGTCAGGCTGCCTTTGATCAATTAAAAACCCTTTTTACAGCGGAGCCCATTTTGTCCCACCCTGACCCTGAGCGACCTTTTGTTGTTCAGGTTGATGCTTCTGATTTTTCTATTGGAGCTATTTTGTTGCAAAGAGATTCTGCTGGACTTTTAAAGCCTTGTGCCTATCTCTCCCATAAGTTTTCTGAAACAGAGAGGCGCTGGCATGTTTGGGAAAAGGAGGCTTTTGTGGTTAAGGCTGCGTTGGAGGCTTGGCGTCACCTTTTAGAGGGGGCTACTTGCCCTTTTGAGGTTTGGACGGACCACCGCAACCTTGAGGCGCTCCGCACGCCCAGGCACCTCAGCCCAAAGCAGATACGCTGGGCTCAGTTTTTTAGCCGTTTTAATTTCCAACTTAAGTTTATCCCGGGGAAAAAGAATTTTTTGGCTGATGCACTTTCCCGATTGCCACAGGACGCGGAGCCTATCTCCGATGTTATTGGGACTGTGCTAACAGAGCCACAATTAGGTTTGGTCGCTGTCACTTGGAGCCACGCTCGGGGGCAGCCTGCTCTCCCCTTGCAACCGGCTCCGGTGCAGCGCTGTCATACCCGCAGGCAACCACAAATGCCTGGTGGGTTGCGGGCAGATTTTGTCTCAGCTTTGAAATCTGATCCCTGGCTTCTTGCTAACCCTGACAAGGTTTTGCTTGAGCACGACCTGGCTTGGGTGGGGGGGCCTGACTCTCAACGTGCCTGACTCTCAACGAGCTACAATACTTGCCCATTCTTATGACAGCAAGCAAGCTGGTCATTTTGGTTTTCTCAAATCCCTCCATTTGCTTCGGCGTCAATTTTGGTGGCCCTCATTGAGAAAGGATGTCAAGGCTTATGTAGCTTCCTGCCCTGTCTGCGCTATGTCTAAGTGACTGTCAGGTAAACCCCAGGGGCTTTTGCAGCCTGTGGCTGACCCTTCTCGCCCTTGGGAAGAGATCTCCATGGATTTTATTGTTGACTTGCCCCACAGTCAAAAGAAAACTGTCATTTGGGTGGTCAAAGACTATTTTTCTAAGCAGGCCCATTTTGTTCCCTGTGCGTCCATTCCATCGGCGCAGCAGCTGGCAAAACTCTTTTTGGTGCACGTGTACCGCCCCTACCGCTGCCCCTCTCGTTTGGTGACCGATAGGGGCACACAATTTACCTCACGATTTTGGCAGGCTTTTTTGAAGCTCATTGGCACTGAACAGGCATTGTCAACCTCTTGGCATCCCCAGACTGACGGATCTACTGAGGTCCTTAATGCCACCCTGGAACAATTTCTTCGATCTTACATCAATTATCACCAGGATGACTGGGTTGATTTGCTCCCTTTTGCTGAGGTCGCTTACAATAATGCGGTGCACCAAAGCACTGGTCAAACCCCCTTTCGGGTTGTTTCGGGTCGGGATTTTGTTCCCATCCCTGAGTTTCCCCAACCTCCTGCCCCGACTGTGGTGGCCTGTGATTGGGGTGCTAAGCTCGCTGATTCCTGGCCCATCATTAAGACTGCTCTCAAGGAAGCTCAGGCTTCCTATAAGCTCCATGCTGACAGGTATCGGCGCCAACAACCATCTTTTTGCATTGGGGACTTGGTCTATCTCTCTACCAGATTTATCAAGTCTCCTCAGCCTTCCAAGAAGCTGGCCCCTAAGTTTATTGGTCCCTTTCCTGTTATTGCTGTTGTGAATCCTGTCACTGTCCGTTTGGATCTGCCTCATAATTTGAAGCGTTTGCACCCTGTTTTTCACTGCAGCTTGCTCAAGCCTGCCCAGGACTCCTCTCGTTGGCATCTACGGCCTCCTCCCCCTCCGCCTGTCATGTTTGATGGCCAACAGCACTTCGAGGTCAAGGAGATTCTAGACTCTCGCAGGCTTCAGGGGTCTCTTCAATATTTGGTTCGCTGGAAGCATTTTCCCCATCCTGAATGGGTCGCTGCGCGCGATGTCCTAGCACCTGATTTGATCCGCGCTTTTCATGTTGCCTACCCTTCTAAGCCTTCTGCATAATTTTTGTTGGGGGGGGGCGGTATGTCATGATCACCGTTGCAATGTTAGCTCCATCGTAACGGTTCGCATGCCAGAGTGTTGATGCGTGTTCCTGGCTGGGAGGGCGCTGCTGATAAACCTTGTACGGGGAGATGTGTGGGGCTGTGCCAGGAAGGAATGTGTTTGGGTCATCTCTTAAATGTCAAGGTCTTTTTGCCCGTTGATCAGCAGAGCTCGTTAGGAGCACCTGGGAATGTGGGATTGCTCTGTATGCAAGGGGGGGGGTCGTTGTTGGAAACGAAGCTATTTAGTTTGAGTTTAGGCGCGCTTTTCTCATTCTCAGCTTTCTCTCTGTTTGCACCTTATTCTAAATAAAACCAGACCTTAAATTTAGATTTGGAGTCTGAGCATTTTATTTGAGTAGGGCAATCGTTACACATATGAACAGTAAGGAGGTAATGCTTAGCCACTAAATCTAAGTCCATTTGTCAGGCAGGATTCTTCTGAAGAAAGGAATATTTGAGAAGGTAATCTGGATCTTCTTTCACTAAATCATAATTGGAATTAAAATAGTTAAAACCATTTTGATTATCATCTTCATGGATTAGTTGCCTGTCAGTTTTTTGAACAGTAAATCATAATTATTTGATGGTAAATGGTTAAGTAAGTTTATCTAATTAAAAAGTTTCCTGAAAGACAGTAGATCATATATCTTCTGCTTTAAGCTCCTAGAAGTACCTTGTTTATCCAAGCTTCTGCACTGCTTCCTTAATTTTTTTCCTTAGCTGGTTAGTTTTCTTACCCACTTGAACCTTTTAGTTCACAACTGAAGCCACCTTTCCTGGCAGAAAGATAACCGTAAAATGGCAAGAAAAAAGTAGATGGTACAGCTTGAAAAAGGTTGCTCTTCCCTTGCAAACCACCCCCATCTTTTTCCTTCTTTTTCTTCTTGTTAAATAAACACCTCAGTACTGCAGGTACTCTCCTTGTACTACATCCCCTGGCATTTCTGCTTGAAAGTCGCCAGGCTACAATCCCTGAAAATATCGTTTGTATACTGTACAAATATCATGCATTTTTGTTGGCATGATATGGCAGAAGAGACAAATTAAATAATGCTACAATACTGTAGCATTACAACGTTAACAAAGTATTAGCAGCTTTTTGAAATGCCAGTTTTGGAATGCCAATAATAAGTCAGATTCTCTATCTATCTATCTATCTATCTATCTATCTATCTATCTATCTATCTATCATCTCTA